>NC_137792.1:76781746-77421746 GCF_963383645.1 Muscardinus avellanarius
AAGTAGGGTTTCACTAAATTGAGGAGGGACGCACTAAGTAGCTGAGGCTGGCCACGAATCTGTGATTCTCCTATTTCAGCCTCCCAAGTACTGGGATTACAAGCATGTGCCACCATGCCTGGCTATATTTCTCAGTTTTTATTTTTTTATTATTATTAATTTTTTTTGGTGGTACTGGGGTTCCTGGAAGCCCTTCTACCTCCGGGCTACACTCCCAGACCTATTTTATATTTTTGAAACAGGGTCTCTTACACCAGCACGGCTGGCTTCGAACCTGCGCAATCCTCCTGTCTCCGCCTTCCAAGCGAGGGGATTACAAGCGTGCGCCACCACGCCCGGCGTATTTCTCAGTTTTTAAAACATGAATATAGCCAGATGTGGTAGCGCACGCTTATAATCCCAGCATTTGGGAGGCTGAGACCAGAGGATCACAGTTCACAGACAGCCTCAGCTACTTAGTGAGGCCCCCTGCAATTTAGTGAGACCCTGTTTCAAAATAAAGAATAAAAAAATAGTGTAGGGGCTGTAGCTCAGAGTTCGAATGCCCCTGGGTTCCATCCCAGACCCTCTAGAAAAAATAAATAAATAAAATAAAACATGAATATACATGAAATTGTTTCTTAAATCATAAATTTTTGCCACTATTTCATGATTTTCTGTTAAGGAAGATGAGAATTTCAGTTTTCTTATACTTTAGTTTTTCTTTATCTCTCAATATGATTACATCTCAATTTTTAGTTAAATTATATTTGATGTTTTTCTTATGATGACTATAATATTGCTCACTGATGAGCATAGTTTTATGGGATAACATGTTTTAGATAGATTTTGTCCATTTTTTCTGTATATTGTAATTAAAATTGCTTAATTTTTTGTTGTTTTATTCTTTATTTTGAAACAGGGTCTCACTAAATTGCAGAGGCCCTCACTAAGTGGAGAGGCTGGTGGAGAACCTGTGTTCTTCTTGTCTCAGCTTACCAAGAACTGGAATTACAAATGTGTGCTACGAAACCCATCTTATGTGGGGGATATTTTAGTTCCATGTTTATTAAACTTTGATATTCCAGTTTCACTTTTTTTCTACTGAATTTTGGCTGATATATTTTACTCTTTCTGTGTATTGTTGTAATATTCTTATCACCCTAAAGATGCTAATTATATTCTCTTAATAGTTTTTCCCATCATCTCTATTATATGTTTTTTATGAAAATCTTTGTTATGCTTTAGGTCTAAAATGTCCCCTCAAATGATTATGTATTGAAAGAATATCCCGTGCTGCAAGGTTCAGAAGTGGAGCCTGGCTGAACTTGGTAAGGCACACTTATAATCCCAGTACTTGGCAGCCTGAGACAGGAGGATCGCAGGTTCGAGGCCAGCCTCAGCAACTTTTGTAATGCCCTCCACAAATTAGTGGGACCCTACTCCAAACTATAAAATAGGGCTGGGAGTGTAGCTCAGAGGTAGAATGCCCCTGAGTCCAATCCCCAGCACCACAAAACAAAACAAAACAAAAAAATAGAAGTGAAGCCTCGCTGGAGAAGGTAGAACATTGAGATTGTGGTCTTGGGGACTATACATGTATTGGAGTACCCCTTCCTGCCTTTCTCTCTGCTGCTGGCCACAATGGTGTGATAACGGTGTCCCTTTGCACACCTTGCTGCCACCGTATTTGCTGCGTCTGAGCCGTACCTGTGGACCAAAACCTCTGAAACTATAGGCCCCACTAAACTTTCCCCCTCTAAAATTTTCTTAGTCAGGTATTTTTGTCACTGCATTGGGAAAACTCCCTGAAACAATCTTTTCAAATCCATTTCATTGCTACAGTCTTTCACAGTGCCGATATCCCTCAAATTCCTGATGCTTATTGGCTGTCCTCCATATTTAAGAGAGAGGCACTAAAATGAGTCCTAGGAGCTTTGTGCTTGGTCAGAATTTATAGGCTGGTAGCCAGGCGTGGTGGCGCACGCTTGTAATCCCAGCACTTGGGAGGCTGAGACAGGAGGATCACACAGGTTCAAAGACAGCCTTGGCTACTTAGTGAGGCTCTCAGCAACTCTCAGACCCTGTTTGCAAATAAAGAATTTTTTTTTTTTTTTTTTTTTTTGCAGGTCTAGGGATGGAACCCAGCCAGGGGCATTCAACCTCCGAGTTATACCCCCTGCCCTATTTTTTATTCTTATTTTGAAACCGGGTCTCACTGAGCTGCAGAGGGCCTCACTAAGTAGCTGAGGCTGTCCACGAACCACGATCCTCTGGTCTCAGCCTCCCTGGTCTCAGCCTCCCGAATGGTGGGATTACATGAGTGCGCCACCACGCCCGGCTCTCCAGATAAAATATCAAATAGGTCTGGGAGTCTAGCCCAGAGGTAGAAAAGCCCCTGGGTTCTACCCCCAGTACCACAAAAAAAAAAAAAGAATTTATAGGCTGGCAGTGTTTCCAATATGTTCTTGGCTTAATTTCTTCAAGTGAGAAGTGTCTGAACTGTCATGGAATAGAGAGGCTTTACTTAATTTCCCTATATTTTCGGGCATGGTAACGCACACGTGTAATCCCAGTACTTGGGAAGCCGAGACGGGAGGATTGCAGTTTCACAGCCAGCTTCAGCAACTTAGTGAGGCCCTCTGCCGCACAGTGAGCCCTTGTTTCAAAATAAAAAATATAATCGGTCTGGGGTTTATCTGAGAGGTATAATGCCCCTGGGTTCAGTCCCAAGCACCACACAAATTATTTTCCTGTCTTCAGTCTGCCACCTCATTGCTACTTTGCTCTGTGCCTAGTACCTCTGAATCTGACTCGGTATTTCAAGTGTTATCTCCTGCCTGTTGCTTCTTATTGTTCTTCGCCCTTTTGATAATACAAGTGAGTTTTTGCAGATAATGGTTAGGTACAATCCTTATTGTAGATATAATCATTTTCTATTCATATAACTGGAACTCACTTTGATTGGCTTTGAATCAATTTTTTATATGCTATTGGGGATTGGACCCAGGGTCATTCTACCTCTGAGCTACAGCCCCAGAACCCTTTTTTAATTTTTCGTTTTGAAACAGATTTTCACTAGATTGCTGAGAGCCTCACTGTGTTGCTGAGGCTTTCCTTGAACCTGCGATCCTCCTGTCTCGACCTTCCAAGTACTAGAATTATAGGCATGCACCACCACACCTAGCTTGATTTTAAAATCTATTGGCCATTGTTAATATTTTTAGCCCTCCATTGTCTATTTAGCTAGTCAGTGTTTTACCTATTTATTTATTTTTGTGGTACTGGGGTTCCTGGAAGCCCTTCTACCTCCGGGCTACACTCCCAGACCTATTTTTACATTTTTATTTGGAAACAGGGTCTCCTAAGCCAGCGCGCGTGGCTGGCTTCGAACCTGCGCCATCCTCCTGTCTCTGCCTCCCAAGCGCGGGGATGACAAGCGTGCGCCACCACGCCCGGCTAGTTTTTACCTATTTAAATTTTATAGATTGAGTTCTAAATTTCTGACGTCACACACACACACACACACACACACACACACACACACACACAGACATGGAATTGTTCCCAGGGCATCCTACCTCTAAGCTACATCCTCCAGCCCTTTTTATCTTTTATTTTGAAACAAGGTCTTGCTCAGTTGCTGAGGCTGGCCTCCCACCTACAGTCTTCCTGTCTCAGCCTCTCATCTACTGAGATAAATACTCAACACTGCACCAGCCTAAGTTTCTTATTTTTTGCACCATGTACCAGCTGCAAAGTTCAGTTCAGTAATTGCCTTTAGGATTATTAAAATTAGACTTTGCTTTCCTCTTTTGAAAATCAGATAATTCAAAAATGGCAGAACTCTTCATGGAATGTGAAGAGGAAGAGCTGGAACCATGGCAGAAGAAAGTAGAAGAAAGTCACGTTGAAGCAGAAGACGACGATGAGCTCATCTTTGTCGGAGAGATATCAAGTTCAAAACCAGCCATTTCAAGTAAGCTTTGTTTTTTCAAGTAAGCTTTGACTGGGGTGAAGTTTCCTAAGATATCTGTTGGTCGTTTCAAATTGAAAAACCTGTGGGTGATCTTTTATGTCCTTGAGGTGTTCTTTCTGTAAGGAGCTTAGCGATGAGAGAAATGGTAAAGGGCGGTAAGAACTCGTAATAATCATGGTGGGGATATAGTTGGACATAGGAGGAAGGAGGTGAAAATATGATGTGAAAAAAGTGGAAATGATTCAACTAACTAAGGTTATGATTATCTGACAACACTGTAGGCTTTCTGAAATTGAAAATCCTTCTATTTAATAGAGTCAAGTACCTATATGGTTTTTGTTTTCTCCCTTTATCCCAGATACACAGAAAAAGAAGTGTCTGAAGTACTTTGCTTAAAATATCAGAGTGTGCCGGGCGTGGTGGCGCACGCTTGTCATCCCTGCGCTTGGGAGGCAGAGACAGGAGGATCGCGCAGGTTCGAAGCCAGGCGTATGCGCTGGCTTAAGAGACCCTGTTTCCAAATAAAAATACAAAATAGGTGTCTGGGAGTGGAGCCCGGAGGTAGAAGGGCTTCCAGGAACCCCAGTACCACCCAAAAAAAAAAAAATCAGAGTGTACTAAGTAAGTGCGTGTTAGTGTCTGATTAGGGTTCTCACATCCAGGCAGCTCCCTCGTCAAACTGTCATTTGGATTCATAGCTATAAAATGCATAGGCGATGCGGATTATAGTCTTTATTCTGTGTACCTACATGCACCATAAATTCTAGCTACACCCATCTTCCAGCAACTACTGGTTTTTTATCTTGGGGGTTTTTGTTGTGGGGTATGCCCTAGTACCAAAGGGGCCCTCTAGCTCTGAGCTATATCCCCAGTCCTTTTTAAATTAAATTAAATTAAATTTTATTTTATTGAGGTACTGGGGATTTAGCTCTGGAGCATTCTACCTCCAAGCTACACTCCCAGACCTATTTTTTTATTTTTATTTTGAAACAGGGTCTTACTCTGTTGATGAAAGTCTCACTGCTTGCTGAGACTGTCCTCAAATCTGCGATCCTCCTGTCTCAGCCTCCCAGGTACTGGAGTGTGTGCTACCATACCCAGCTCATTTATTTTGTTTTAAAACAGGATCTCACTAAGTCACTGAGGCTGGCCTGGCACCTGCAATCTTCCTGTCTCAGCCTCCCAAGTACTGGGATACAGGCATGCACCACTGTGCCAGCTTAAACTACTATTCATATCCATGAAACGGGAGTGGCATGGCCTTTGGCCACTTTATTTGGATGATGTGAACAGTCAGTACATTTAAATGCCATGAATTTCTAGCAAAACATGCCTAGTACCAAAATGTCCACTCAAAAGCATAAAAAGTAAAGGGGACAACATTTTCAATTTCAGGGGAGAAAGAGGAAGCATTTTATTTTATTTTACTTTATTTATTTTTGTGGTATTGCGAATTGAACTGAGCGGCCTTTTACATCTGAGTTATACTTCCAGCCCCATTTTATGGCTTTTTTTTGTGTGTGTGTGTGGTACTGGGGTTCCTGGAAGCCCTTCTACCTCCAGGCTACACTCCCAGACCTATTTTTACATTTTTATTTGGAAACAGGGTCTCCTAAAAAATTTAAGATAGTTTTAATTTTTTTTTTTTTTTTGTGGTACTGGGGGTGGAACCCAGAGGCTTTCTACCTCCGGGCTATACTCCCAGACCTATTTTATATTTTATTTGGAAACAGGGTCTCACTAAGTTACTGAGAGCCTTTGTAGCTGAGGCTGGCTTCGAACCTGCGCGATCCTCCTGTCTCAGCCTCCCAAGCATGGGGATTAAAAGCGTGCGCCACCACGACCGGCCAAATAGCAAATTTTACCTTGTTTTGTTTTGTTTGCGGGTCTGGGGATGGAACCCAGGGGCATTCGACCCCCGAGCTACACAAATAACAAATTTTAAAATAAATATTTTATAGATATTTTGAACAGAGGTAACTCCAGCTCATCTTCAAAGAGAATAAAGAATGAATCACTCAGTCCAGGTACAATATTTCTATACTATTTTAATTTTAAAATGAAATACTTTATGCAATGGGTTATAGAGAAATATATTTAATATATGGTGTGATTTTACATGTAGGCAGTCCTGGTGTGTTCAAGTCTACAAATCAGCACTTCAAAGATCCAACATCAAATTCAGTGGCTGCCTTGCCTCGATTTCATCCTGAGTCGAAATCTTCACAGAGCTCTGCTATCGTTCAGGATCTATCTAAACCTGTAAGTGTTTCTAAAATGACAAAATTATTTCAGGGGCACATTGGATTTTTTTTTTAGTACTGGGGATTGAACCCAGGGCATTCTACCTCCAGGCTACACACCCAGCCCTGTTTTTTATTTTTCTTTAGAAACAGGGTCTCGCTTGGTGGTTGAGAATCTCACTAAGTTGCTAAGGCTGTCTGTTCTTGATTGTCCAAGCATCATGTCTCAACCTTCCAAGTACTGGGGTTACAAGCCCGTACCACCACATCAGACACATTGAATATTAAATACCATGTTAGAATCATGAAATGTTGTAGCTAGTTGCCATTCCTGTAGAAGCATAATCACCTCAGACACTTTCATGAGCCATTTTTATGATATAGTTCAACCAGTACTCAAAATAATAACAGAAGAATCTCAATATCAACCATGTTAATAAATCAGGTTAAGCTGGGTGTGGTGGTGTATGCTTGTAACCCAGCATTTGGGAGGCTGAGACAGGAGGATCATGGTTCGTGGCCAGCCTCAGCTACTTAGTGAGGCCCTTTGCAACTCAGTGAGACTGTATCAAAAATAAGAATTTTTAAAAATAGGGCTGAGGATGTATCTTGGAGGTAGAATGCCCCTGGGTTCCATCCCTAGTACCTCAAAAAATAAATAAATAAATCAGGTTATATGATTAAATAGCTATAGTATTGAAAACTATGCATTCTTAATGTGAGTAAAAAGATAAAATCAATAATAAGCACTGCTGCGGACAGCCTCAGCTATTTAAGTGAGGCCCTCCACAACTTAGTGAGACCCTGTTTCAAAAATAAAGAATAAAAAAAATAATAAACATTATATAATGGCAACTCTTTGTATTATTATTATTTTTTTATTTTTAGGGAGGACACTGGGAATTGAACCCAGTGGCAGTCTACTTCGGGGCTATATGCCTAGCCCTTTTCCTTTTTGTTTTTAAACAGGGTCTCATTAGTTACTGGGGACCTCACTAAATTGCTGAGGCTGGCTTCGAACCTGCCATACTTTTTTCTCATCTTTGCAAGTGCTGGGATTACAGACATTTACCACCATGCCTGGCTAATTTTTTTTTTCCATGTGTGGTACCGGGGATTGAACCCAGAGGCATTCTTTTTTTTTTTTTTTTTGGTGGTACTGGGGTTCCTGGAAGCCCTTCTACCTCTGGGCTACACTCCCAGACCTATTTTTATATTTTTATTTAGAAACAGGGTCTCCTAAGCCAGCGCGCACGGCTGGCTTCGAACCTGCGCGATCCTCCTGTCTCTGCCTCCCAAGCGCGGGGATTACAAGCGTGCGCCACCACGCCCGGCTGAACCCAGAGGCATTCTACCTCCAAGGTATACCCCCAGCCCTATTTTATTTTTTATTTTGAAACAGGGTTTCACTAAGTTGTGAAGGGCCTCACTAAGTAGCTGAGGCTGGCCACGAACCTTCAATCCTCCTGTCTCAGCCTTCCAAGTACTGGGGTTACACACATGCACCACCACACTTGGCTACTGTTTTTAATTGTGTGTGTGTGTGTGTGTGTGTGTGTGTGTGTGTGTGTGTGTGAGATACTAGGGATGGAACTCAAGGACATTCTACCTCCAAGCTACACCCCTGGTCCTATTTCTTTGTCTTTTTATTTTGGAAACAGGGTCTCACTGAGTTGCAAAGGGCCTCACTAAGTAGCTGAGGCTGTCCACAAACCACAATCCTCTGGTCTCTGCCTCCCAAATGTTGGGATAACAAGTGTGCGCCACCACGCCCAACCTGTGTTAAATTTTTTTAAATTGCTATTTATCTAATTAATACATAATCATTATACATATTTATGGGGTACTATGTGTTTCAGTACATGCACATAGTATATAATGATCAAATCAGAATTAGCATATCTGTCACCTCAAACATGTCACTTTTTCTGGTGCTGGAGGTTGAACCCAGGGGCACTCTACTTTTGAGGTATGCACCTAGCCCTATTTTTTATTTTGGCACAGGGTCTCACTAAGCTGCTGAGGCTGGCCACGACCCAGCCACCATCCTATCTCAGCCTTCCCAAGTACTGGGATTATAAATGTGTACCGCCACACCTGACTCAAATATGTCATTTCTTTGTGTAGGGACCATCTAAAATCCTTTCTTTGCCAGGCATGGTTTCAACATTTAAAAAATAATAAAAAGAGCTGGAAGTGTAGCTCAGAGGTAGAATGGTCCTGCATTCACTACCAAAGAAACAAAGTAAAAGCCAGATGTGGTAACACATGCCTGTAATCCCAGTACTTGGCAGGCTGAGACAGGAGGATCACAGGTTCGAAGCCAGCCTTAGCAAATTAGTAAAATTGTCAGCCACTTAGTGAGAATCTGTTTCAAAGTAAAAAATAAAATAGGGCCAGAGTTGCAGCACAGATGTAGAGTGTCCCTGGGTTTAGTCACCAGTACCACACATACAAAAAATATGTCAATTCCGTGCAAAGGACACGGGTCTTAGTGTTAGGACAATAGTTTTAAACTCACAGACTCCTCAAAGAATCTCAGGAACCTCAAGGTTTCGTGCACAACACCATCAATCCAAGGCAGTGATGCTTCCAGGTAATTCTTGTGAAGCTGTGGTTGAGAAAGAAAGAAAATAATGTCTTTATTTTTTTTATTTTTTGCGGGTCTGGGGATGGAACCCAGGGGCATTTTACCTCCGAGCTACAGCCCCTGCCCTACTTTTTATTCTTTATTTTGAAATCAGGTCTCACTGAGTTGCAGAGGGCCTCACTAAGTAGCTGAGGCTGTCCGCGAACCGCGATCCTCCAGGTTTCAGCCTCCCGAATGCTGGGATTACAAGTGTGCGTGCGCCACCAGGCCCGGCTTGAGAATAATTTCTTTTTTAAAAATAATACAACAGCCAGGCGTGGTGGCGCACGCTTGTAATCCCAGCATTCGGAAGGCTGAAACCTGGAGGATCGCGGTTCGCGGACAGCCTCAGCTACTCAGTGAGGCCCTCTGCAAGTCAGTGAGACCCGGTTTCAAAATAAAGAATAAAAACTAGAGCAGGGGGTGTAGCTCGGAGGTCGAATGCCCCTGGGTTTCATCCCCAGACCCGCAAAAAAAAAAAAAATAATAATAATACAACTACTTGATATATGCTATATGCAAAAAAGCAAATATATTTTAAATTAAAAATTATTGATCACTCTTAGTTGAAAAGGTAGAGCTTAAGTTCAGAGGTGACTTTTCTAAAGTTATATAGTTTGATAAATAGATAGGTTTTCTGAATCCCAGTCTATCACCTCCTCTGTCTTACCCCACTGTATTCGGTGTCTTTTTGAACCATTTTATGGGATATAAGAAATTTCTAATTGGAGAAATATTTTAAAAGGTCAGTTGCTGAATAATGTGTCTGTTCTCTGAAATTATGGTACCTAATTGACCAGAGTTGTCACCTTACAAAAGGTTTGAAGTATTAACTTTATTTAGAAGAACTTCTGCTGAAAACTGTACCATGTCAAACCCTTATTTCTCATTTTTCATTGAATATTGTATGAGAACATTTTTCTTTGTCATTAGACTGACCTTCCTTCCTTCCTTTCTTCCTTTTTCTTTTTGCGGTACTTGGAAATGAACTCAGGGGTATTCTACCTCTGAGCTATAACCCCAGTCCTATTTTATTTTGAAACAAGTTCTCACTAGGTTTGTGAAAGTCTTGCAGTTTTTCTAAGGCTATGCTTAAACCTGAGATCCTCCTGTCTCAGCCTCCCACGTACTGGATTACAGGCGAGCACCATCACACCTAGCCTTTCATTGGAGATTTCTCAAAAAGCATGTCAGATGAAAATCTATCACTTCATTTATTTTAACCATTCTTCCATTGTTGGACATAAAGATTTTTATTTTTGCCATTATAAAGAATTCTCCACTAAACCTTTTTATTTCCTTAATATAAGTTCTTAGAAGTGAAATAATTAGATTAGCGACATAATAGTACCAAATATAACCTCTCTTTTATTGATATTGTCTTTGACTTTATAACTTTAGATTTTAAACTAATTTTAGATCTCCAGAAAAGTTACAAAAATAATACAAAGTGTTTTCATATTCCTTAACCTAGCAGATGCTAAATTTTGGCAGAATGTAATAATTACCTTAATGATTAAGGTTATCTATATTGTATTGGCATACAGTTATATTTGCCTTCATAGAAATTAATGAAACAAAATAACTATAACTTTTTACAGGATTTTTCAAAGAATTCATCGCAAGTTGAATCAGATGATTCTTCAGTCATTCTGTTTGAGTCGACCCAGAATACAACACCACTGTCCACAGGCATGCCAAAAAAAGTTTTGGAAGGTTTGCTTTACCTCTCTTTTAAAAATTCTAAAAAGAGGATTGATGAATCTATACATATGGGATCAAATTTCTGTTTGGAGTCTATACCTTCATGTTAATGTTTTCATGTATTGTAAGATGATCTAAAAGTAATCATTCCTGGATGCCTTGCTTGGGTGATTTTATGAAAAATCACATTTAACTAAAGGTTATTATATATTTCTTTCTATAAAGTTGGCTGGCATGTATACTTTGAGCTTATTCTCACTTGGAACCAGCCATGGGCTAAAAACTCTTAATATAATTTCTGTGGTTCAGAAGTTATGTGTTACCATAATACTCTATAAAAACATATTAATTATTTGGAAGTGCACTACTACAAGAAAAAATACAAGGATATAGTTTATTTCTTTGTAGAGTAATATTATCAAGATGAATGATGTAGATAGGATGCCTAAATATGATTATAGAGTGGTATTATAAAATGGAAGAACTAAAGAAACTGATATGCATCTGAATACTGAGTAAATATCCACTGAAGGAATAAAGAAATTTTCCAACTGAAGAGGAATTACAGGTCTTTGATTGTCTACCATAACATAGTTTTTTTGTTTTTTTTGTTTTTGTTTTTGTTTGGTGGTACTGAGGGTGGAACCCAGGGGCTTTTCTACCTCCGGGCTACACTCCCAGGCCTATTTTATACTTTATTTGGAAACAGGGTCTCACTAAGTTGCTGAGAGCCTCACTAAGTAGCTGCGGCTGGCTTCCAACCTGTGCGATCCTCCTGTCTCAGCCTCCCGAGCAGAGACAGTCGTGTGCCACTACGCCCGGCACGTAGTTTTTTTAAAACATAACATTAATAAACAAATGAAGGAATTTTATCTAGTTGTAAAATTCCCTATGACTAAAGAAAGTACTGTTTCTGTATTAACTAATTCGATATATATTATTAATATAATACTATGTATATTATTAAATGCATAGAGGGCACAAGATTTTCTTGTGTGTATGTGTGTGTAATACTAGGTATAGAATCCACAGGCACTTTATCATTGAACTATATTCCCAGGACTTTTAGTTTTATTTTTATTTTGAGATAGGATCTCCCTAAATTGTCCAGGCTTGCCCTAAACTTGGTATCCTTCTCTTTCCGTCCCCTGAGTAGCTGGGATTACAGGCATGTGCTACCACTCCTAGCTTACAAGACTTTTTTTGAATTTTCATATTGTTTAATAATAAATTTGTGCACATTTATCAAACCCAAACAAATAATTAGTGCCAAAATTAATTCTCATTTGCTTATTATTTTTATTTTTTGGTGTTAGGGATTCAACCCAGAGTGATTCTATCTCATACCCCCAATCCAGTTTTATCTCTTATTTGTGAACTGGGTCTTACTAAGTTGTGGAGGTTCTCACTAAGTTGCTGAGACTGGCTTCAAACTTGTGATCTTCCTGTCTTGGCCTCCCAGTACTAGGATTACAAGCCATGCACCACCACGTCTGGCCCTCCCATTTTCATAATATTTGCTTTGATATCCACCTATTTGGGCATGTAGTTTGTAAAATAGTCATGATCCAAAATATGGAGATCAAATAGTTGCCTTACGTCTAATTTTACAAAGCACATGACTTATTCATTTTAAAAAAAAAGTCTGAATTTACTGGTATGGTGGTGCACACCTATAATCCCAATACTTGGGAGTCTGAAAGAAGAGGATTGCAATTCTGAGACTAGCCTCAGCAATTTATCAAGACTCTGTTTCAAAATAAAAAATAGAAAACAAAAAAAATAAATAAAAAGAGCTGGGGTGTAGCTCAGAGCACTGGGTTCAATCTCAAGGACCAAAGGGGGGAAAAGGTTGAATTTATTGAATTTCTAGACATTTAAAGCTCTCTCCATAAAAGTTTTTATTTATTTATTTATTTTTTTGCCATGCTGGGGATTGAACCCAGTTACATTCTACATCTGAGCTACATCCCCAATCCTATTTTATATTTTTAATTTTGAAACAAGGTCTCACTAAGTTGTAGAAATCCTAACTAAATTGCTGAGGCTGATCTGGAACCTGTGATCCTCCTGTCTCAGCCTCCCAAGTACTGAAATTACAATGTGTCACCATGACTGGCTTAAAAACTTTTATAGTATAGAAAATGGAACTCTGCCCTAAATGGTAAATACTATTGCAGATAGCTAGGAAGCAACAGGTTTAAACCTCTGTTCTAAAGATTTTTGTGACTTTTATCAAGTTATCTAAACTATTTACATCTCAATTTTTTATATTATGAAAATACTTTTTTTTTTTTTGGTGGTACTGGGGGTGGAACCCAGAGGCTTTCTACTTCCGGGCTATACTCCCAGACCCATTTTTATATAATTTTGGAAACAGGGTCTCACTAAGTTGCTGAGAGCCTCACTAAGTAGCCGAGGCTGGCTTCGAACCTGCGCGATCCTCCTGTCTCAGCCTCCCAAGCGCGGGGATTACAAGCGTGCGCCACTATGCCTGGCTGAAAATACTTTTTTCTTACATAATACATTTGTCACCCAGACCTGAAATGAGCCATTTAAAGATAAAATTACTTTCCTCGAGCCTTTTTTGAGGCCCAAATAACTGAAATATAAAAACTGCTTTGTAGCCGGGCGTGGTGGCGCACGCTTGTAATCCCAGCATTCGGGAGGCTGAGACAGGAGGATCGCCGTTCGTGGACAGCCTCAGCTACTTAGTGAGGCCCTTTGCAACTCAGTGAGACCCGGATTCAAAATAAAGAATAAAAAATAGGGCAGGGGCTGTAGCTCGGAGGTCAAATGCCCCTGACCCGCAAAAAAAAAAAAAAAAAAAAAAAAAAAAAAAAACTGCTTTGTAAGCTTTAAAGGACATAAGCAGTTTTTCCAATGATAATTATAATGTGTTTGGAAACATGACTAAGATTCTCATCTAAAATGATCATGGAAGGTTCTGAGATAAAATTAGGTTTGAGCTTGATTTTGAAAAATGAAAGTAGGATTTGTATTGACACAGATAAGAACAGTTGCGGATAGTGTAAGACACAGACCAAAGGCAACAGAAATAAGTAAAATATCACAATTTAAAACTGCTGAATAAAACCTTCAGAGGTTTTATTTAACTTATATTTCTTCAGGCTTTAAAAATTATATATTAGAGCCGGGCATGGTGGCGCACGCTTGTAATCCCCGCGCTTGGGAGGCTGAGACAGGAGGATCGCGCAGGTTCGAAGCCAGCCTCAGCTACTTAGTGAGGCTCTCAGCAACTTAGTGAGACCCTGTTTCCAAATAAAGTATAAAATAGGTCTGGGAGTATAACCCGGAGGTAGAAAGCCTCTGGGTTCCACCCCCAGTACCACCACCAAAAAAAAAATTATATATTAGAATTAGAACCAGGCGTAGTAGCGCATTCTTGTAATCCCAGCATTTCTTTGGCTTTTAAGGAGATGATTTTCAAACTCAAAAGTGTTTTTAGCAAGGAGATCTCTATTCTAACAAAATTTTATGCAAAAATCTAAAAAACAAAAATATACTTTCTCTCTTTGATATGACCACTTTATTTATTTAATTTGATTAAGGGAAACCGTTTGAAAGCCATTAGAGTAACTCAAAGTACTTCATATGAATGACCGAGGTATTATCGTTTAAGATTGTTTCTCCAATTTCCACATTGTAAATAGAATATCAAATAATTTAATCTTTTTGACCTGTCACATTGTTAGTTAGAAGAACCAGCTGGAATTTTCCACCAGGCATCTCAGTTTTTGCAAAAGCATCTTAAATGGTTTCTCAAAGTTTTAGAAGAAATTTTTCTAAGTTAAGGTACTGAATTCCACCCCTAGTACCGCAAACAAAAGTGTTCATACAATTTATACTTGTTGGTCATGTGAATTGTCAGCATTCTTTTTGGTCATTTGTTTGACTTGATAATTTAATTATATTGTCTTGAATTTAGCTCCAGGGAATTTTAGCTAATTGTCAATATGACACCGTCTTCCTAGCAGTTTTATATGATGTTCTCTTGATAAATGTTGTAGGCCTGGATCAGACTTCATTCGGATTAAAGCGTCCTTCTGCTTCTAAAGTGAACAGTGTTAATCCAAAAAAGCCAAAGACCAATGAAAGTGTTTCTGAAGTAAAGCCCTCCTCGTCCTTGTCATTAAATAATTTCCCTTCGGTGGAATCTTCCCAGGTTATGGTGTCGACAGGTAAGGATGGAATCTAGCATATGAAAAAGAAATGTTCTTATTTCCATCTCAATTTTAGAAATTGTGATGAATTTTCAAACCCTCTTTAGTAGTTACGGTTTAAAAAAAAAGAGAAATTCGAGTCTCAAAAGTCCCTAATTTATTTTAGGTTCAAATATACTATCAACTCAAAGTAAAACTGGAGCACCTTTGCTAAGATCCTGTCCGAAGTGCAATGTTCAGTTCAATCTCTTGGATCCTTTGAAATACCACATGAAGGTAAAACATTTTGCGAAATTTGATTTTAAAGGTACTTGCACATCTCTAAAAATGTTTAAGGTTGATAGGTAGTAAATGCCGGTTTTTCAAGATAATCAATTAGATGTCTGTTATGGGTATTTCTATATAACAAGTAAAAATGTATATAACGATTCTCTTTTTGGGGTACTGGGAATGAAACTCAGTTTCATTCTGTTTCCAAAATACACCCCCCAGGCCTTTGTTTATTTATTTATTTATTTAATTTAGTACTGGAGATTGAACCCAGGGGTGTTCTACCTCTGAGCTACACCCTCTACCCTCTGCCCTTTTTATTTTTTGTTTCGAAACAGGGTCTGGCTAGGTTGCCGAGAGTCTCAATGAGTTGCTGAGGCTGTCCTCGAACCTACAATTCTCCTTTCACAGCCTCCCAAGTACTGGGATTACAGACATGCTCCACCATGCCCAGCTCATAATGATTTTCTTTATATAAGATTTAAAAGACCAGTCATGGTGACACATGTTTATAATTCCAGACTTGGGAGACTGAGGCAGGAGGATCACAGGTTCGAAGCTAGCCTCAGCAACTTACCTGAGGCCTTTCTCAACTTAGTGAGACCCTGTTTCCAAAAAAATAAAATAGGTCTGAGGGTGCAGTCTGCAGGTAAAAGGCCCTGGGATTACCGTCCACAGTACCACAAAAAAAAAAATGTTTTAAAAGTTCTTCCCAATTATGAAATTTTAAAAATTAAGTTCATATACATGCTACAGTGTGTGCATATTGAATTGTAATTTTAAATGAAAATAATGTATTAATCAAAATGACTAAATCATGCCATTCTTCAAACTTTTTATGAAGCAGGCATTTTATTAGGTGCTTAATTTTTATGTAACTAAAATATTCCATACATTTTTTTCATTTATGTTGACATGCATTTCACATTACTCAATGCAAATATTAGTTTTTTTACCTTTTATTTTTCAGTGCTCAGAAATAAGCTCCTAATGATGGACCATTTCGTATTAAATGGTAGTTTTAATTAAATCCAGAATAGAGTTTATGTAGTTATAAATGATTTCCAGCTTCATACTGGTGTAGGAATCTCTTGAAAATAGGTTTTAGGTAACTTTCAGAGTACCAGTGAGGTATGAGATTTTGGAGATATTCCACTTAAAATGTATTTAGAAAATAGTACAGTTTTCTGTTACGCCTTTATAAGATACTGTATGTTTTCTGTGCGTGTCCAGTGTGAATGGCATGAAGTTGGGAAGGAAGCAAGAAAAAAGATAGTATTGTAGATGATACATGGGAAGAAAGGGATGGGAAGAGTGCAAAGTAAACAAGCAGCTTCAGAAGAAATATTGCTCACTATTCTCACAATTGACATTTTTATTGAAACTCAATATTTAACCAAAATAACTAAGGGGAAAAAAAGTAGTATTCTAAAATCCCAGATGCAAATCTCTTTATTCTGGACAAAACTATTGAATCTATCACTACATTTACCCCCCTGAATGTATTTACGAAAGGCGTATCAAAGTCTTAACGTTATCAGTATTTCCTTTGTTACTTACTAATTCTGTTTCATTGTGCTGGTATTTATTTAGGATATATTCTCTCTTTTTTTTTTTTTTTGGTGGTACTGGGGTTCCTGGAAGCCCTTCTACCTTCGGGCTACACTCCCAGACCTATTTTTGCATTTATATTTGGAAACAGGGTCTCCTAAGCCAGCGCGCGCGGCTGGCTTCGAACCTGCGCGATCCTCCTGTCTCCGCCTCCCAAGCGCGGGGATTACAAGCGTGCACCACCACGCCCGGCTAGGATATATTCTCTTATAACTTCATTGTGAATGTACTCTTTGGCATTTTTAACAAAATAAATATTTCTGTCTTATTGTTTAATGCTTTTAAGCTTGAATTTCATTTTGTTTTATATCAAGCTTAGAACTCTGTTTAAATGTTTTGACTTTATTTTTAATAAATGTATTGGTGCATTGTAGTCATACATCTTAAAGGGGTACAATATGGTAGAAGCATACATGCACACATCACTCATTTAGCCCTCCCCCAATTCCCACCCCGTCCCTTCCCCACTCTCCTCATGTTTGGCTTAGTGATTGACTTTGATGACATCATGTACAGCAGGGAATTTTCCTCTTCCCCTAATCCCATCCCCTTCAATTAGGTCACCTTATTTGCTCATTCATAGTTTCTTCTTTGTCTAGAGTTCCTCCTATGACCCATTTTCTCCCTAGCTCTCACATATTAGGAAGAGCATCCCATATTTTACTTTTTGTGACTGACTAATCTCACTTAGCATAATGTTCTCCAGTTCCATCCATTTTCCCACAGATGATGTAATTTTATTCTTCTTTATGGCTGAATAGAATTCCATTGTGTACATATCCCATAATTTTGTAATCCATTCATCTGTTGATGAACATCTTGACTGGTTTCGTAGTTGGGCAATTATGAATTGTGCCTATGAACATAGATACACATGCATTCATTTGGTAGTTTGAGAACCCTTATTTTCTTATTGTCTGCATTTACTCTTACATTCTTTGTTTATCTGTTTATTTCCAACCTTTCCAAAACACTTTTTTGCTATATATATATATATATATTTTTTTTTTTTTTTTTTGTGGTACTGGGGGTGGAACCCAGAGGCTTTCTACCTCCAGGTTATACTCCCAGACCTATTTTATATTTTATTTGGAAACAGGGTCTCACTAAGTTGCTGAGAGCCTCACTAAGTAGCTGAGGCTGGCTTCGAACCTGTGAGATCCTCCTGTCTCAGCCTCCCGAGCACGGAGATTACAAGCATGCGCCGCCACGCCAGGCTCTTTTTTGCTATATTTCTTAACTCTCACCAGAGTTTCTTCCTTCTTCTGTAATCCCATATGAAAATCATTTTTCTTCTACGGGTTCATTTAAACTCATTTATATTCTTTAATAGAGATTTAATTGGTGAGATAAGTATAATTGGTCTTAGTTCTCACAACTTTTTATTGTGTGTGTGTGTTACTGATTGAATCCAGGGGCATTCTACCTCTAAGCACTAAGCCATACTTCTAGCCCTATTTTTTTTAGTTTAAACATGGTCTTGCTAAGTTTCTGGTGTTGTCTTTAAGTTGCTGAGACTGGCCTTGAGCCTGCAACAATCCTCTTTTGTCAGCCTCCCAAGTGCTGGAATTACAGGAGTACCCCACCATCCCTGGCTTCTTTTTTGAATTCCTTCACTTGGTACCTGGTTTGTGTGTGTGAGAGTGTGTGTGTGTGTGTGTGTGTGTGTGTGTGTGTGTGTAGGTTAGATTTTTAGGAAAGTTTTGTTTTTCTGCCCTATCATTGTCCCTTTTTTATATAAGAATACTATTAAAGTATGATTGCCATTCAAAAAGCTCTACATCATGTATACAGCTCCCTGAGTTTGGGGATACACACACACACACACACACACACACACACACACACACACACACATATGGATGTCTGAGAAATCATCATAGTCTATGCTAGAGATTTCCAAAGCTACGTGGATTACTTCTCCCTTTTCAGAAAAATTACTCAGTGTCATTCTAGAAATTTAACTTATATAAGTGAATAAACAGAAGATGCAGTGACAAGTTTACATTCTTTACTATACCTATGTTTTATATCAGTACCCCCCTGGGGGGTGTATCACCCATTTTGGGAACCTATGACCTATTCCTCATTACCTCCAAAAGTTTTTACCTGTGCATTTTTTTATTTTTGTCCTAAGAATACAATATAAAAATCTACCTTCTTAGCAATTTTAAGTATATAATATAATATTGTTAACTATAGGCACTATACTGTACAGTAAATCTTGAATATCTAACTTTTTATACCTTTTTTTGTGGTGCTGGGGATTGAAACCAGGGATTGTACCTCCAAGCTACACTTCCAGCCCGATTTTTTTATTATTTGGAAACAGGGTCTCACGAAGTAGCTGAGGCTGATCACAAACCCAGATCCTCTTGTCTCAGCCTCCCAAATGCTAGGATTACAAGCATGCACCACCACACCCAGCTCTAGATTTTTATACCTTCTGACTGATATCACCCCACTTGTCCCTTCTCCAGACTGTGACAGCCACCATTTTTCTCTCTACATTATTGACTATTTTAGATTTTTCATGTATAAGAATAATGTAGTATTTATCTCTGTAATTAAATCTATTTCACCTAATATCCGCCAAAACCTTTCGATTTTGCTGGAAATGGTAGGGTTTTCTTTTTAAGGATGAATAATATTCCATCCTGTGTGTATGCCACATTCACTATCATTCATACAGCAGTTGACATTTAGATTGCTTTCACATTTTAGCTATTGTGCATAATGCTATAGTGAACATGAGACTGCAGATTTGTCTTTGAGATCCTTGTTTCATTTTCTTTAGGTATATACCTAGACAGTATCATTGCTGGATTATGTACTTGTTCTGTTTTAAATTTTTTGGGACCTCTGTACATTTTTTCCATACATTCCTCCTCTATATGTTTAAAAATTAGTGGCTGCACCAGTTTACATTCCCATGAACTGTGTGAAAAGATTGCTTTTTCTTCTCATCTTTATCAACACTTGTCTTTTGCCTTTTGATATGGTCATCCTAAAATGTATGAGTTGATATAATTGTGGTTTTAATTTGCATTTCCCTGATGATTAGTTGTGCTGAGTGCTATAACACTTTGTAAGTCTTCTTTGAAGAAATTTCTATTCGGTTTCTTTGCCTTTTTTTTTTTTTTTGGTGGTCATGGGGTTCCTGGAAGCCCTTCTACCTCCGGCTATGCTCCCTGACCTATTTTTATACATTTATATTTGGAAACAGGGTCTCTTAAGCCAGTGCAGCTGGCTCCAAACCTGCGCGATCCTCCTGTCTCCGCCTCCCAAGCGCGGGGATTACAAACACCCGGCTTCTTTGCCCATTTTTAAATCAGTTTGTTTTTCCTGTTAAGAGTTCTTGTATGTTTTAGATACTAACTTTTTATCAAATCTGTATTTTCAAGTATTTTCCCATTTTATTTATTTTATTTTATATATTTTGTTTTATTTTTGCAGTACTAGAGATTGAATGCAGGGACATTCTACCACTGAGCTATACCCCCAGACCTATTTTTTTTCATTTTTATTTTTTATAAGTGGAACATATTGAAAGTGGTGTACAGATTGTGCTTCATGCCCTTCCCCTTCCCTTTCCCTCCCCCCTCCCAATAGAGATTGTCCAGGTTAACCATGTTGTATTTATGCTATTACACATATTCGTATGTAGCTCCTCCATTGAACAACCTCAGCTTTCTTCCTCTCCTATCCTTCCATTCAAGCTTTGCTGAGATTTCCCCTTCACCATATGGAGTCCCTCTGATATTACCACTACTTCCTAGCTTGGGTGTATTAGAGAAAACATATATCCCTTCTCTTTCTGTGCTTTTATGTATTCTGAAACAGGGTCTCACCTAGTTGCAAAGGCCCTCACTAAGTAGCTGAAGCTGATGGCGAATCTACAATCTTCCTGTTTTAGCCTTCCAAGTACTGGGATTACAGGCATACACCACCACACCTGGCTGTTATTTTTTCAATTTTTTTTTTTTTTTTTTGGCAGTACGAGGGATGGAACCCAAGGGTAATCTACCTCCGAGCTACACCCTAGCCCTATATTTTATTCTTTATTTTGAAACAGGGTCTCACTGAGTTTCAAAGAGCCTCAGTAAATTAGCTGAGGCTATCCACGAACGGTGATCCTCCAGTCTCAGCCTCCCGAATGCTGGGATTACAAGCATGTGCCACCACTCCGGGCTGTTATTTTCAATCGTTAAAAAATTCTTCTGAGCTGGGTGTCAGGTGGCAGACGCTTATAATCCCAGCATTTGGGAGGCTGACAGAGGAGGATTATGGTTCACGGACAGCCTCAGCTACTTAGTGAGTCTCTTTGCAATTCAGGGAGACCCTATTTCAAAATAAAGAATAAAAAATAGAGCTGGGGTCTAGCTGGGAGATAGAATGCCACTGGATTCCATCCCTAGTACTGCAAAAAAAATTCTTACAAAGAAGTTCTGCAACTAAAAAATATATACAATAAATTAATTTTCTTATTGAAAAAATGATTATGAATATGAAAATATTTACATTAAGATAAGTTTATATGAGGTCTTTAATTTTATTCATAAAGTAGATCACAGTTTGTGGATAGTTTCAGCTACTTAGTGAGACCCTGTTTCAAAATAAAGAATAAAAAATAGCACAGGGGGTGTGGCCCATAGGTTGAATGCCCCTGGGTTCAGTCCCCAGTACCACAGATATATGTATGTGGCATGTGCACACACAATCACCCACACAAACACACACACACACACACACACACATGAACACAGTAATATTAAAATTATATCTGTTAGACAAAGGGAACCATGCACTACTTTTCTGGTTCAATCCCCGGTGCCAAAAAAAGAAAAAGAGAAAAGATGATTATTATTGGAATTTTTTAGAATTTATAAGGAAGGAGCCAGGCTTAGTGGCACACATCTGTAATTACAGTATTTGATGGGCCGCTGAGACAGTAGGATTATCAGGTTCCAGGCCAGCCTCAGCAACTTAGTGAGACCCTGTTTCAAAAATGAAAAAAAAAAAAAAAAAAAAGACCTGAGGATGGAGCTCAGAAGTAGAATGCCCCTGAGTTCTGTCCCCAGTAAAAAAAAAAAAGAGAGAGAAAGAAAAAGAAGCCGACATTTTGGTAAATATTTTTCCAGATATATCGACAAGCTCATTTGTACATAACGTGACCCTAGTTTTCTCTCTGTGTGTATGTGGGGGGGGTAGAGGTTAATACTTTTATTGAGCCATTGTAGTCTCACATCATGAGGTATAGTGACATACATGCATACAGCACTTGGGCCTTCCCCTGGCTCCCGTCCCATCCCCTTCCTTCTTCATACAGGACATTAGACTGGCGCTGGTGTTCTCATATAGGCTCCTAATGTCAATGGAAGTGATTCCTTCATTGATGCGTTCTGTCCCCCACTCCCTTCCCCTAGTCCACCTCCCCGGCTCCACTGAAGTTTCTCCCCCGTTATCTAAAGTCCCTCTTGGAATCCGATTACTCACTAGCTTGCACATATGAGAGAAGTGACCCTAGTTCTTTTTTTATTTTTTATTTCTATTGGTGCATTGTAATCATACATCACATTGGAATATAAGACTTGAGAGGATAGACAAGCACACATCATCCAATTAGCCCTCATCCAGCCCCCATCCCATTCCCTCCCCCTCCCTCCATCCCATGCTTGTTTGGTGATTAACTTTGATACATATGTTTATGTACCTCCTGCTTTTTAAAGAGGCTCCGTCCTCCCCTATTCCATACCCTCTGATTGGTGACTCTAGTTCTAAAAAAAGAATTAATTTGGGACGTCTAATTTTTAAAAGAGCTATAAATAGACTTTTTTTTTCCCCTCTTTCAGCGTTGTTGTCCAGACATGGTAAATAACTTTTTGGGAACTATTAAAAGAGAACTTTCATATGCTGAAAACAAAACTGAGATTGCTTCAGAACAAGGAAAACTGATTATGCTAGTTAGTGACTTTTACTATGGAAGACATGACGGAGACGTGGAGGAAGAACCGAAGACTTATACAACCTTCAAATGCTTCAGTTGCTTGAAAGTCCTTAAAAATAATATTAGGTATGTAAATGCTTATTTTATTTGTTTGAAAATGAAGGTACAGACATTCCACATCTCAGTGGAATTTTAAAGATTTTATACTTGTATTTTGTAATCTTTGAGTTATGCAGCATGTTCTATATCTATCATCATAAGTGAGAGTAATATATTGGTGTTTCTCACTGTTTATATAGCCTGCCACTTACATTAAGTGAGATAATTTTACCAACATTTTATAATGAAATTTTTCAAATCAACAAATTAAAAAGAACATACAGTGAACGTCTATTTACCATCTCAATTATACCACTTACGTGTATAAGTTATTATACCACTTATGTGGTAGGCTGAGATAGGAATATTGCAGGCTTATGGCTAGCCTAAGCAACTTAACAAGGCCCTCTGCAAAAGTAAACTGGGCATGGTGACACATGTTTATAATCCCAATACTTGGGAGGCTGAGACATTAGGATCACAGGTTTGAAGCCTCAGCAATTTAGCAAGGTCCTCTGCGACTTAGTGAGATCGTTTCCAAATAAGAAATGAAATTGGACTGGGGATGTAAAGGAGAAATAATGTTTCTATAGCTTCAATCCTCAGTACGAAAAAAACACACACACAAAAATAAAAATAATAAAATGGGACTGTAACTCAGGATCTGTAACTCAGAGGAAGAATACCTCTAGGTTCAGTCCCTAGTACCACAAAAGAGAAACAAGACCCAAAATACATAACATAGATTCGTTTTTTTTCAAGTCTTAAAAAGATTCCTCTCATAAAGCTGTAGCTACTATTAGTGGTAGACTTTCCCTTCTTGAAGTATTTCATTGTAAATAGTAGTTCATGGATGGAAAAGAAGCCTGCTGTTATTCCTTGCCAAAAAAGTCTTAAGTGATGATAGCTGTAGAAAATTAGTGATATTTCATGTTACTTACCTTAATGGATTATTTTTCAAACAAAGAAGAAAAGAGAAAGTGCTTGTTAAGCCACCTCAATAAATAATTTAAAGTCTATACTTTTTTTTTTGGTGGTACTAGGGGTAGAACCCAGGGGCTTTCTACCTCCAGGCTATACTCCCAGACCTATTTTCTATTTTATTTGGAAACAGGGTCTCACTAAGTTGCCGAGAGCCTCACTAAGTAGCTGAGGCTGGCTTCGAACCCGTGCGATCCTCCTGTCTCAGCCTCCCAAGTGTAGGAATTACAGTATATGCCATCACACCCAGCTAAAATCTATACTTTTATAGTAGCTCATGTATGGAAAAGAAACTCGCTAAGCCGGGCATGGTGGCGCACGCTTGTAATCCCCGCACTTGGGAGGAGACAGGAGGATCGTGCAGGTTGGAAGCCAGCCACGCTGGCTTAAGAGACCCTGTTTCCAAATAAAAAAAGTACAAGAATAAGTCTGGGAGTGTAGCCCGGAGGTTAGAAGGGTTTCCAGGAACCCCAGTACCACCAAAAGAAGAAGCTTGCTGCTCTATTGTTCCTTACTAAAAAAAGTTTTAGGTTTAAAATAATGATAGTTATAGCAAATTAAGGATATGTCATATGAACTACAATTAATGAGTTGGTGGGTTTTTGTTGTTGTCGTTGTTTTGTTTTTTGCAATACTAGGGATGGAACCCAGGGGCATTCTACCTTCAAGCTATACTCCCAGCCCTATTTTTTTCTTTTTTCTTTTTTTCGGTACTGGGGATGGAACCCAGGGGCATTCTATCTCTGAGCTACACCCCAGCCCTATTTTATATTATTTTTGAAACAGGATCTCACTGAGTTGCAAAGGACCTCACTAAATAGCTGAGCTGGCTGTGAACTGTGATCCTCCTGTCTCAGCCTCCTGAATGTTGGGATTACAGGTGTGCACTACCATGCCCGGCTAATGAGTTTTTGGGGTTTTTTTTTTTTGTTTTTTTTGGTTTTGTTTTTTTTTTTGGTGGTACTGGGGTTCCTGGAATCCCTTCTACCTCCGGTATACACTCCCACGGGCTACACTCCCAGACCTATTTTTTAACATTTTTATGTGGAAACAGAGTCTCTTAAACCAGCGCGGCTGGCTCCGAACCAGCGTGATCCTCCTGTCTCCGCCTCCCAAGCGCAGGGATTACAAGCATGCGCCACCACACCCGGCGTTAATGAGTTATTTTTAAAACAAGGATAGAAACAAAAATACTTCCTGAACCATCCATAGAAAATATTATTAGCATTATTTTTATTATTTTGCAGTACTTGGGATTGAACCCAGGAACATTTTATCTCTGAGCTACACCCTCATCCCTATTTTATTTTATTTTTGAAACAGGGTCTTAACTAAGTTGCAGAAGTCCTCATTAAATAGCTGAGGCTGTCCATGAACTGAGTTCCTACCATCTTAGCCTCCCAAATATTGGGATTACAAGCGTACACCACCATGCCTGGCTGAAATGAAATAATTTAAAGCCTACACTTTTTTTGTTTGATGGGGTTTCTTGCTGTTTTATCCAGGCTGCCCTCAAAGTTTTGGGCTCAAGTGATACTCGCCCTCAGCCTCCTGTGTTAGTTGAGACTACAGGTGTGTACCCCTTTGCCCAGCTAAAATGCAC
This sequence comes from Muscardinus avellanarius, assembly GCF_963383645.1. Classification (NCBI taxonomy): domain Eukaryota; kingdom Metazoa; phylum Chordata; class Mammalia; order Rodentia; family Gliridae; genus Muscardinus; species Muscardinus avellanarius. The sequence continues at coordinate 76,806,976 of NC_137792.1, forward strand.
ACTGGCCTAAAGAGCTTTAAGATGTTGGAGATATTATTTTAAGTCGCAGTCATCTAGCTTCATTTTGTAAATTTAGGATAAGACTGGTGAAACTTTCCCGAGTTATAAATCTGAATTTTTGCACCTGTTGACAATCATTTATAGATTCATGAACCACATGAAACACCACTTGGAACTTGAGAAGCAGAACAGTGAGAGCTGGGAAAACCACACCACCTGCCAGCACTGCTACAGGCAGTACCCCACACCCTTCCAGCTGCAGTGCCACATCGAGAGCACTCACACTCCCCATGAGTTTTCTAGTAAGTGACAATTTCACGGAAGTCCTGATATTGCTAGTTTTTGATCATCTGAACTGAGAGAGAACCTGAAGAGTTCTGATGGAAAAATAAGAAATAGGCTTTCTAATGTGAGGACAAAATTGAAAAATGAGTTTTATTTCGTAAAACGTTAATTGTATTTAGCACTAAAATTGAAATGCTTTTGATAAATAATTTGTTAGTATGACTTTCTTGGCATAAAACGTACATTTTGTGGAGGGAACTAACTGAGAACACCCAGATTCTGTGGTTTTCAGATTTTAAATCAATGTCCTTAATGTATTCTTTTAATACAAGAAGTAACTGTGACGGTGGTTAAAATCACAATTGGGAAGCTGGACACTTTGGTTTCAGATCTCTACTTTATCACTTAACACGCCTGCAAGATCCCAACAAATATTTAGTGTTTTTTTCCCATTTCTTTTTTTTATTGGTGCACTGTATTCATACATCATAATGGAATAAAAAATACTTTTGTAGACATACATGCACACATCGCCCAGTTAGCCCCTACCCGATCCCCACCCCGTTCCCTCCCCATCCCTCCTTCCCATGCTTGGCTTAGTGGTTGACATCTAGTATTATAGCAATTTATCCAAAATTAACAATGATATTCTCACATAACCATTTCATTTGTCTGATACCAAGCTTTTGATGACCTAAAGATAACATTTCAATATTTCTTTTTGCTTTCTTTCTTACCAGAGAATATTTTTAGGTGAAACTATCATACATTTTTTTATTTATTTTTCAGAAAAAAATCTATCCTAATATGGAATATTTCATTTTTCTGTGCTTCTAGTTCCTCGCCTGAAAATGGGGGGAGATAGCAGTACCTCCGTCGGTAGTGATATGAAAATTAAGTCAGTTAAATAATGTCCTTAGAACAATGTTAGAAAGTCAACAGTGACAAAATTGTTAGAAGTGCCCTCACTCAGTATTACTATTACTGGTAGTCATTATAGATGTAGAAAATGCATCCTTTATTATATATGTCCTAAAAATTGTGTAATATGTTTTTTCACTTTCAGCTATTTGCAAAATCTGTGAATTGTCATTTGAAACAGAGCATACTCTTTTACAACATATGAAAGACACTCATAAACCTGGTGAAATGCCGTATATTTGCCAGGTACACACATGCTTTATTGTATACTTGGATGCTTATTTAATGTTCATGTGAAATAGTATTCTTTTGATTTTTTTTTTCATTACTGGGGATGGAACCCAGGGGCATTATACCTCCGAGATACAACCCCAGCCCGATTTTTTAAAATTTTGAAACAGGGTCTCACTAGGTCGCGAAGGGCCTTGCTAAGTAGCTGAGGCTGTCCGTGAACCACAATCCTCCAGTCTCTGCCTCCCAAATGCTGGGATTACAAGCTACCACACCCGGCCTTTCATTTTTAAATATATTTAAATAAAATAGTTGCTATACCAAAATTAAAGAGCCTCTTCATCGGTGAAAAACCCCTTGGTTTAACTTGTGTATTTTATTTGGGGGTGGTGGGCTGGATTTGGCCTGTAGACCATAGTTCACTGACCCCTGTACTAGAAAAAGAAATATACTGGTAGAGAAAAAAAAAACATGTGGGTGTATCATATAGGGAGGAATATAGACATGCCAAGAAAATAGGGTATACTCTTAGTGATTGAGAACTCAGTTAAATGTTCTAGCAGCTGGGCATGGTGGCGCACACTTGTAATCCCAGCATTTGGGAGGCTGAGACAGGAGGATTGTGGTTTGACAGACTCAGCTATTTAATGAGGCCCTCTGTAACCTAGTGAGGCCATCTTTCAAAAAGTAAAAGAATAAAAAATAGGGCTGGGGGTGTGGCTCAGAGGTAGAATGTCCCTAGATTCCATCCCCAGTACAGAAAAAAACTGCTCTAGGACTGGTATTTTTTTCCAGAATTATAAGTGAAGCCCAGTAATAAGAAAACAAGATGAAATTGCCTCTGGCATAGCTTTTCAAATTTCAACAAGAAAATACTGTTCTATGTAGCAGGAAAAACTTTACAGAAAAAGAGATATCAAAGCTTGAAAATTCATATCAAGATGGGGTGTTAGCCAGGCATGGTGGCACATTTCTACAACCCCAGTACTCAGGAGGATTGCAAGTTTGAAACCAGCCTTAGCAACTTAGACCCTGTTTCAAAAAGGACAAAAGGGGGGCTAGGGTATAGCACAGTGTTAAAGCACCCTGGGTTCAATTCTCAATACTACACACATACACACACAGATCTGGGTGGTATAGCTGAAAAGAAGAGCATCTAGCTATGTTTTAAAGTACATCCCTAAGCTTAGAAAGATAAATTTTCCATTTCAGAGGCTATCCTTATTACTTATGGTAATGGGATTCTTGGTTGAATTGTCAGCAGAGCTAAACTAGTAGTATAGAATATTCTAGAGCCGGGCGTGGTGGCGCATGCTTTTAATCCCAGTACTTGGGATGCTGAAACAGGAGGATCTCTGGTTCGAAGCCAGCCTCAGCAGTTTAGTGAGGCTCTCAGCAACTTAGTGAGACCCTGTTTCCAAATAAAATATAAAATAGGTCTGGAGATGTAGCCTGGAGGTTGAAGGCCCCTGGGTTCCATCCCCAGTACCACAAAAAAGAATATTCTTCTAAACAACTCCTCATTGGTAATTTGATGTGATTGTATGCAAGTTATATAATATCAAGTAAACTAAACCTTCTTTCTATTTCTAGGTTTGCCAGTTCAGATCTTCCACATTTTCTGATGTGGAAACTCATTTTAGAACATCCCATGAAAACACAAAGAACTTGCTATGTCCATTTTGCCTCAAAGTTAGTAGAATGGCAACCCCCTACATGAATCATTACATGAAGCATCAGGTGAGATTTAACAGTTCTTATTTGTGTGTGTGTGTGTGTGTGTGTGTGTGTGTGTGTGTGTGTGTATGTGTGTGTGTTTAATGAAAGGATACACATAGAACATTGGTTAAATTTGTTCTGGATAGAAAGCAAACTTGCTCTGAACGACATGATTCATTTACAATTTGTGTTAAATTATTTGTGAAACTTCCCTTTCCCTGTTTGCTTTCTGATGATGCTAAAGCCAGGGTACAATAAAATTTCTTAAAGGTGCCGGGCGTGGTGGCGCACGCTTGTAATCCCCGCGCTTGGGAGGCTGAGACAGGAGGATCTCACGGGTTCGAAGCCAGCCTCAGCTACTTAGTGAGGCTCTCGGCAACTTAGTGAGACCCTGTTTCCAAATAAAAATATAAAATAGGTCTAGGAATGTAGCCCAGAGGTAGAAAGCCTCTGGGTTCTACCCCCAGTACCACCAAAAACAATTTCTTAAAGGTTGTTAGAAATAGAATTTCCCTGAGGAGAAGAAAAAGAGGAAAGTAAGTAGAGTATTCAGGTAGAAAATTTTGGGATCTAAGAGCGGTAAGTATGGGAATGATTTTCAAGGGTGGTTATCAAGAGCAGGGAGGAGAAGTGCAGCGGCATATTCCTGTAATCCCAGTCCTTGGGAGGCTAAGACAGCAGGATCACAGGTTCAAGGCCAGTCTCAGCAAATTGAAGAGACCTTCAGCAAAAAGCAAGACACTTTTTCAAAATAAAAAGTAAAATAAGGCTGGTGATGTAGCTCAGAGGTAGAAATATAGAGAAATATAGAAAATAGAGGTAGAATGCCTCTAGGTTCGATCACTAGTATCCCCCCCAATTAAAAGACTAAGGAAAACAGTGTTTGAATAAAGTTAAGGTTGGGAACTGAAGCCGGGCGTGATAGCACACGCTTGTAATCCCAGCATTTGAGAGGCTGAGATGGGAAGATCCTGGTTCGCGGACAGCCTCAGCTACTTTGTGAGATCCTTCGAAACTCCGTGACCCTATTTTAAAATAAAGAATAAAAAAAATAGGGCTAGGAAGTATAGCTCAGTGGTTCCATCACCAGTACCGCAAAAAAAAAAAAAAAAAAGATTGAGAACTCATAACTTTGTCTTCCTTTTTCTCTTTAAAACTTATCTACTCCTTCGCCTACTTTTTGCTATGAGAAGATATGTGGCTGTCATCACTGACCAGAATGGTCTCTTGTAGTATCTGATAACAAAGGAATCAGCAGTAACACTTACTAGCAGATATATAAATTATGCTAGGGAACTACATATAGGTTGTAAATTGTTTCCTGTGTGACTTTTGCCAGTTCTGCTATGTAGTTTCTTGTTAAAATGACATTTGGAGCCCAGCATGGTGGCACAACGCTTGTAATCCCGCTACTTGGGAGGCTGAGACAAGAGGATCACAGGTAGGTGACCAGCCTCATCTACTTAGAGAGGCCCTCTACAACTTAGTTTCAAAGTAAACAACAAAAAATAGGGCTGGAGGTGCAGCTCGGAGGTGGAATGCCCCCCGGGTTCAATCCCCAGTACTGCAAAAAAAAATGACATTTGATTTCAGTCAGTAGATAAATCATGAAGTCAATTTGTAGTTGTTAATTGGAAAGAAATCAGAAAAGAGAATTTCCAGATACATTCAAGATTACCTATGTTAACACTGGCATGGTACCAGTGTACTTATGTTTTTATTCTGTTCAACCACCTCACCTTTAAGAACCTCTGGCAAAATTCTTTGTATTCTAAGCTGGGAGTAGTGGTGTATGCTTATAATCTCAGTACTTGGGAAGCTGAGACAGGAGGACCACAGGTTTGTGGCCAACCTCAGCTTACTTAGTGAGAACCTCCACAACTTAGTGAGACCCTGTTTTAAAAACAAATAAGGCCAGGCGTGGTGGCGCACGCTTGTAATCCCCGCACTTGGGAGGCGGAAACAGGAAGATTGCGCAGGTTCGAAGCCAGCCGCGCTGGCTTAAGAGACCCTATTTCCAAATAAAATATTAAAAAAATAGGTCTGGGAGTGTAGGCCGGAGGTAGAAGGGTTTCCAGGAACCCCATCACCACCAAAAATAAATAAATAAATAAATAAAATAATAAAATAGGGCTGGGGTTGTAGCTCGGAGGTAGAATGTCTTGGGTTCAATCCCCAGTACCACAAAAAATCTATTCTAGGGTACCCCCCAACAGTTGTTTATTTGTTTTGTTTGATTGTGGGGTTTTGTTTTGTTTGCCATACTGGTGATTAAATTCAGGAGCATTCTACCTCCAAGCTATACCCCCCAACCCTATTGTTTTATTCTTTACTTGAAATAGGGTCTCACTAAGTTGCAGAGGACCTCACTATGTAGCCGAGGCTGGCTACGAACCTGTGATGCTCCTGTCTACACAGCCTCCCAAGTACTGGAATTACAAGCATGTGCCACCATGCCTGGCTCCCCAACAAGTTTTTTTAATAAGGTGTGAAAAGCTATTCTCCTCTGAAAATTTTCCTGATAAATAAATTTGGGAAATAGATGGATATATAAAATTATAACTTCTATGTGTACAAATAAGACTTGTTAAAGCTTTTAATATGTTAATAGAACATATAAATCACCAAGCAAGAAATGAGTATATAATATTCCCTTTAACTTATTGGACCATCAAACACTTTATTTACACAATACCTATTAACATTTCTGGAGGAGTACAGTTTGGAAAGCACTGTTCTTTGTACTCTATATTTCATCCTTTTTATTAATTAATTTATTTATTTTGCTGTTCTGGGGATGGAACCCAGGGATATTCTACCTCCAAGCTATACCACCAGCCCTATTTTTTATTCTTTATTTTTAAAACAAGGTCTTGCTAAGTTGCAGACGGCCTCTCTTAGGTAGCTGAGACTGTTCACAAACTGCAAGCCTCCTATCTCAGCCTCCCAAGTACTGGAATTACAAGCGTGTGCCATTATGCCCAGCTATATTTCATCTTTTGGCCTTTGATTTTTTGTGTGTGTGGTACTGGGGATGGAACCCAGGGGCATTGTACCTCCTAGCTACATCCCAGCCCTATTTTTTATTCTTTATTTTGAAACAGGGCCTCACTAAGTAGCTGAGCCTGGCCACGAACCCAGATCCTCCAGTCTTAGCCTCCCAAATGCTGGGATTATAAGCGTGCGCCACCACACCTGGTTGGCCTTTGATTTTTAAAAGAAGAAGGAAGCCGGGCATGGTGGCACACACTTGTAATCCCCGCACTTGGGAGGCTGAGACAGGAGGATCGCACAGGTTGGAAGCCAGCCTCAGCTACTTAGTGAGGCTCTCAGCAACTTAGTGAGACCCTGTTTCCAAATAAAGTATAAAATAGGTCTGGGAGTATAGCCCAGAGGTAGAAAAGCCCCGGGTTTCACCCCTAGTACCACAAAAAAAAAGAATGAAATATAAAGCTGTGGCTCTGACTCTTTAATTATGATGCTTTTAATATTATGCCTTTCCCTTATTTATTTTTTTCTTGTGGTACTGGAGATTGAACCCAGGGCACTCATTGTTCCTCTGAGCTACACCCCCAGTCCTAATTTTTTTTTTTTTTACTGTTCGTTTTGAAGCAGGATCTCACTAAGTTGCAGAGAGCCGTGTTTTGTTGAGGCTGGCCACAAACTTGCGGTCCTCCTGTCTCAGCCTCCCGAGTACTAATATTATAAGCGTGTGCCACCGCTCTAGCTTCTCCTCTTCTTTGCTAGGCTTCAGAGTAATATGGATGTAGACATAGAGTGTGTGAAATACACAAAGAAAGATACAAAGAGATAAGTGGGCCCACTGTGTGCTTTGTGTCACTTACGTGCTTTATTTGATCTCTAGTCATTCTTCACATTCTAAGTTGTATGTCCTAACTTGCTGCGAGTAATTGAAAAGAATTACTTCAGTAAGTCTGATTGGCTCAAATTGGCACATTTTACAGAGGTCCTGTTTACATAACTCCCGAAAACTGAGCTATTAAAGTGTTCCCTTTGAAGCCGGGCATGGTGACACACACTTGTAATCCCAGTACTTGAGAGGCTGAGACCGGAGGATTGCACAGGTTCAAAGCCAGCCTAATCTACTTTTTTTTTTTTTTTTTGCGGGTCTGGGGATGGAACCCAGGGGCATTCGACCTCCGAGCTATACCCCCCGCCCTATTTTTTATTCTTTATTTTGAAACAGGGTCTCACTGAGTTGCAGAGGGCCTAAGTAGTAGCTGAGGCTGTCCGCGAACCGCGATCCTCCGGTCTCAGCCTCCCAAATGCTGGGATTACAAGCGTGCGCCACCACGCCCGGCTTCGGCCTAATCTACTTAATGAGGCTCTCCGCAAATTCGTGAGACCCTGTATCCAAATAAAATAGAAAATAGGTCTGAGGGTATAGTCCAGAGGTAGAAGGCTCCTGAGTTCTATCCCCAGTGCCACACAAAAGAAAATGTTCCCTGTGACCAGATATGATGGTGTACACCTCTAATCCCAATAGCTGGGAGGCTGAAACAAGAGGATCTCAGGTTTAAGGCCAGCCTCGGCAATTTAGCAAGACCCTCAGAAACTTAACAAGAAGTTATTTCAAAACAAAGAGGGGCGCCGGGCGTGGTGGCACAGGCTTGTAATCCCAGCATTCGGGAGGCTGAGACCGGAGGATCACGGTTTGCGGACAGTCTCGGCTCCTTAGTGAGGCCCTCTGTAACTCAGTGAGACCCTGTTTCAAAATAAAGAATAAAAATAGGGCAGGGGCTGTATCTCAGAGGTAGAATGCCTCTGGGTTCCATCCCCAGACCCACAAAAAAAATAAAACAATAAAGAGGGTGGTGGCATATACCTAAAATCCCAGTACTTGAAAAGCTGAAACGGGAGGATCACAGGTTCCAGACCAGCTTCAGAAACTTAGCAAGATCCTGTTTCAAAACAACAACAACAAAAAAATTTTTTTTTATTGTTTGTAGCACTGGGGATTGAACCCAGGGACATTCTACCTCTGAGATGCACCCCCAGCACTATTTTTTAATATCTTATTTTTGGAAGAGGGCCTCACTAAGTAGCTGAGGCTGGCTGTGAACTTGCGGCGAACCTCTTGTCTTAGGTTCCCAAGTACTGGGATTTCAAGTGTGCGCCACCATGCCCAGCATTTGAATTTTTTTAAAGGGACTTAGGGTGTAGTTCAGAGGTAGAAATACCCCTGGGTTCAATTACTAGTACCACAATAGGTGATAAATAATTAGGGCCAAGGGTATAGCTCAGAAGTAGAGTACAGGGGCTGGGATGTAACTCATTGGAAAAGTGCCTGTCTTGTGGGTGTGGCAGTCTGGGTTCGATCCCCATTTCAAAAAAACCTCTGGGAATGTAGCGCACGCTTATAATCCCAGCGCTTGGGAGGCTGTGACGAAGATCGCACAGGTTCGAAGCCAACCTCAGCTACTTAGGCTCTCAGCAACTTAGTGAGATCTTGTTTCCAAATAAAATATAAACTAGGTCTGGGATTATAGCCCAGAGGTAGAAAAGCCCCCGGGTTAAACCCGAGCACCGCAAAAAAGACCCTCAAAAAAAAAAAAAAAAAAAGAAGTAGAGTGTACCTAGCTTCAATACCCAGTACAAAAAAAAAAACAAGATAAAAATGAAGTAAAGCAGTTGCCTGGCATATACAAGACTCTGGTTTTGATCTCTAGCACCAAAAAGGGAAAGAGATAGTATTTTGACATTCCATATGGTGGTAAATGACAGCATTTTGGTTTTAAATTATTTAGATATTACAATTAAGAGAAATATCAGGTCCCAGGATTCATGATGGTTAAATTGATTATTTCTACTGTTATTTCTAATATTTTTTGTATACAGAAAAAAGGAATTCATCGTTGTGCCAAATGCAGACTACAGTTTTTGACCTGCAAGGAGAAAACAGATCACAAAACACAGCATCGTACATTTATTAAGCCTAAAGAACTAGAAGGCCTGCCTCCTGGAACAAAAGTGAGTAGTAAATATGTTTTATTTTAACATTTTTTCATAATAGAAATAAATTCCTGCCTGATTGACTGTAGGCTGAGTCAACAGGTTTAGTATTCTTTAGGCTATTTTTGAGCTCTTCCATTTGGTAGTGTATATGTCTGTTTTAGCTGTTAGAGTATTAAGTGGTTTAGTTTGGGAATCATGTTTATTTTATCTTTGTGTCCCAAACACCTATCATTGTGCCTTGAATGCCATAGGTTTGTTGAAGTTGGTATTACCAAGTCTACTCTCAGAAACAAGTTCTGCTCCTGGATAGCATTGCTGTTTTTAGTGAGTAAGCTCACATCTGGCTACAATTTCCTTTTTCCTGTTTGTCTTATATACATGTTTCCTTTGACTTCTTTATATAAAGTTAGCCCTTGAATATTTGCTCCAGAGGAGTGAAATAATTGCCAAATATTCATATTTGGTGTTGAGTACCTACTTGCGAATGTGAGTATTTCTGCTATTTGACTTAACTAAAAGATTATTAAGCAATGCTTTTAGTATATGGAGTGAGAAAAGTATCCAGTGTGCTTCCCTGTAATCCATTCATTCCACGCGGGAACTGGACATGCAGAATGCTGATGTAATCAGTGCAGTCCTCTCATACTATATTATTAGTAATATAGCAATAGTAATAATCTTAATAATATCAATGTCTTATTATTGTCTTAAAGCATTTGAAATTATGCTTTCAGAGTGCCTTTTCATACATTCTTTTATTTATTCCATGCAGCAATCCAACGAGGTAGGTAAGGCACATGTTATCTCCATATTATAGATAAGGAGGTTTAGAGAGGTTAAATGCCTTACTCAAGGTCAAATGGGCCAGGCTTGGTGGCCCGCACCTGTAATTCTAGTACTTGGGAGGCTGAAACGGAGGATCGGAGGATCATGGGTTCGAGGCCAGCCTCTGCAACTTGGCAAGACCCTGTTTCTTTTCTTTCCTTTCTTTCTCTTTTTTTATACTGGAGATTGAATTCAGGAGTATTCTACCTCCCAGCCCAGTTCACATTTCATTTGGAAACAGGGTCTCACTAGGTTGATAAAAGTCTCATTATTTTCTCAGGCTGTCCACAAACCTGCGATCCTCCTGTCTCAGACTCCCAAGCACTGAGATTACAGGCATTCATCACCATGCCCAGCTAGTGAGACCTTGTTTCAAAACAGAAAAGTAAAAAGAGCTAGAGGTAGAGCCTAGAGGTAGCACTCCCCTGGGTTCAATCCCTAGTACCCTCCCCCCCAAATTTTACATACAAGTTTTTGTGTTGAATATGTTTTCATTACTCTTGGGGGGGGATGTACTTAGGAATAGAAATGCTGGGCATGCGATAACTCTTATGTTTACTATTTCTCTTCTCTAAAGAAATGCCTATTTGTTTATTTGTGATTTTGCTAACGTATTTGAAAAACCAATGCCTAGCCTATGATCATGAGGATTTACTCCTATAATTTCTTCTAAAATTTGACAGATTTAGCTCTTAAAATTTATTTGGTCTTTGACATTTTGAGTTGATTTTTGTATTTAGTATGAAGTAGTGATTCCAATTCATTCTGTTGTCTGTGGATATCAGTTTTTACAGCACCACTCTGTATGAAAACTATTCTTCTTCCCCACTGAGTTGTTTCGGCACCCTTGACAAAAACCAGTGGACCATAAATGTGAGGGGATGCAGGTGATGTTTTAAATATTTCTGCAATAATTAATTTTATGAAAATATATGTTGCTTTTGCTTTTATAGGTTACTATTCGAGCTTCATTTGGCCCTCCTCAACTAAGACTATCAAATACACCTTCCAGTTGTGCTCCCAGCACTTCTTTTCTCCAGGTCTCACCTCCAAAGTCTAAAAATACAACTGCTAAAAATCTCACAAAACCTCCAACATGTAAAACTAAAGCGAGTAAGCCTCCGGCAACTGCCTCCACTGTGAATAAACCGAATACAAGTAAGCCTCAAGGAACTGCCTCGACTGCGAGTAAATCGAATACAAGTAAGCCTCAAGGGTCTGCCTTGACTACAAGTAAAGCTACTACAAGTAAGCCAAGCGGTACATCGAAATCCAAAACAAAATCCTCTAGCAAGCAAAAGAGACAGCGCAACAGAAAGAATAAAATCAGCATAGCTTTGAAGAACTTAAGGTACTATCTTTTATTCCCTGTATTCAATACTAATTTAATCTTAACTACTAAAAGTTTGTTTTAGCCGGGCATGGTGGCGCACACTTGTAATCCCCACACTTGGGAGGCTGAGACAGGAGGATCGCACGGGTTCGAAGCCAGCCTCAGCTACTTAGTGAGGCTCTCAGCAACTTAGTGAGACCCTGTTTCCAAATAAAATATATAAAAGGTCTGGGAGTATAGCCCGGAGATAGAGGCCCCTGGGGTCCATCTCCAGGACCACACACACAAAAAGTTTGTTTTAGCCGGGTGTGGTGGCGCACGCTTGTAATCCCAGCATTCGGGAGGCTGAGACCCGGAGGATTGTGGTTCGCAGACAGCCTCAGCTACTTAGTGAGGCCCTTTGCAACTCAGTGAGACCCGGTTTCAAAATAAAGAATAAAAAATAGGGCAGGGGGTGTAGCTCAGAGGTCGAATGCCCCTGGGTTCCATCCCCAGACCCGCAAAAAAAAAAAAATACTTTCTTTTGCTGGGTATGGTGGCACATGCCTGTAATCCTAGTTCTTGGAAAGCTGAGACAGGAGCATCACAGGTTTGAGGCCAGCCTCAGCAATTTAGCGAGACCCTGTTTCAAAAGCAAAAATTTTATAAAAGAGGCAGAAAGGTGTAGCTCAGAGATAAAATGTCCCTGGGTTCAATCCCTAATGCCATACCAAAAACAAAAGAAGGTACTTTTTTTTACCTTGAATGAGCCAAACTCAGATTATTTTGTTTCTTTGATAAATTTCAGTGTTTTATGTTAATATTAATAATTCATGTTTTTTATCCTTTGATAGTTACATAGGCTGATTTGATCCTTTCCATTTCAGGGAAAAACTAACCGATATTAGATTTTTTAATACTTGTTCTAACTTGTTATTTCAAAGCAAATTTTCAAATTCTAAGTTTCTATGTAAGTATACTAATTTAAACGTTTCAGCTTCAGTTAATAAAATTGTTAGTAAGATTTCCCATTATTATTTTTGTTTTTACAATATATTTTTATCATTTTTTCCTGTCTGCATAAGGTATCATCGGGGAGTTCACAAGTGCATCGAGTGTCATTCCAAAATAAAAGATTTTGCAAGCCACTTTTCTATATATATCCAATGTAATTTTTGCAAGTACAACACTAACTGTAACAAAGCCTTTGTAAATCATATGATGAGGTAAGTTAAATATGTAAATCGCCAATCAAATGCCAGTCAGGGCTGAGGGTTTAGCTCATTGGTAGAGCACTTGGGTAGCACATACAGTCAAAAATTACCATTTAAGAAGTTGGTTTTTGAAGATAATATTTACCTATTAGAAGCAAAGTTGCCAGGTATGGTGGCACACCCTTGTAATGCCTGTACTTTGAAGGCTGAGACCAGAGGATCACAGGTTCATGGCCAGCCTTAGCAACTTAGCGAGGCCCTCTGCAACTTAGACCCCGCTTCAAACTAAAAAATAGGGCTGGAGATTTAGCTCAGAGGTAGAATGTTCCTGGGTTCAATTCCCAGTACTACCCAAAAAAAGAAAAAAGAAAAAGAAAAAAAGCAGTAGCAACAGCAAACTTGTCTCGTTTAGCAGCTAAAAGAGTCTAGCAAGCCGAGTGGTAGGGCATATTTGTAATCACAGTACTTGGGAGGCTGAGATAGGAGGATCACAGGTTTGCAGCCAGCCTCAGCTACTTAGTGAGGCCCTCCACAATTTAGTGAGACCCTGTTTCAAAATAAAGAATAAAAAATCGGGCTGGAGGTATAGCTCAGATGTAGAATGCCCCTGGGTTCAGTCCCTAGTAACACAAAAAATTCTAACAAAAGAGAACTTCTAGGATATGCCTTGTACTACTTATGATACAATAGCTTTTTAAAATAATGAGACACAAATGATAAGAACACTTAGACTAATGAAATTAGAATGTGTTTGTTTATATGGGAATTTTTCTCTTAAGTAAAAAAGTGGTTATTTGAAAATTAATATTTTAAATTTTTAGTATATTTATCAAGTTATTTAACAGTTATCAAGGTTATTATCTTAAAAATGGTCACTTTGGCTGGGCATGCTGGTGCATACTTGTAATCCCAGCATTTGGGAGACTAAAGAGGATCACGGTTCGCGGACAGCCTCAGCTACTTAGTGAGGCCCTTTGCAACTCAGTGAGACCCTGTTTCAAAATAAAGAATAAAATATAGGTCTGGTAGTGTCGCTTGGAGTTAGAATGCCACTGGGTTCCATTCTCAGTACTGCAAAAAAAAAATAATAAGAAAGAAAATGGTCACTTTGAGAGACTTCAGGTTTTTAGACCCCTCAGCCATGCTACCCAGATGACTCCAGATTGTTTAATGATGCTAAGAATGTTTCTTCTCTTTTTTACTGTCTTTTCCTCCCCTCCATATTTGCATATTTGCCTTTTCAACCTCTTCCTTTTTTTTTTTTTTTTTTTTTTGGTGGTACTGGGGTTCCTGGAAGCCCTTCTACCTCCGGGCTACACTTCCAGACCTATTTTTACATTTTTATTTGGAAACAGGGTCTCCTAAGCCAGCGCACGCGGCTGGCTTCGAACCTGCGCGATCCTCCTGTCTCTGCCTCCCAAGCGCAGGGATTACAAGCGTGCGCCACCATGCCCGGCCCTGTGTAATTCTTTTTTATATATTGATTCAACTTACATTATTTGTACACCTACTATGTACTTATGCTAGAGAAAGACTTCAGTGCCCACATTACTTTCATTTGGACCTCATTAGTAGGGATTTAACTTTATTACTTCAAAGTGAACTTTTATTTATTTATTTTGGTAGTTATGGTTGAACCCAGAGTCATTCTATCTCCATGCTACACCCTGAGCCCTATTTCTTTCTTTTTCTTTCTTTTTTTTTTTTTTTTTTTTTTTTTGCAGGTCTGGGGATGGAACCTAGGGGCATTCAACACCCCCTGCACTATTTTTTATACTTTATTTTGAAACACGGTCTAAGTAGCTGAGGCTGTCCTCGAACTGCTATCCTCTGGTTTCCGCCTCCCGGATGCTGGGATTACAAGCATGCACCACCATGCCTGGCCTCTACTTCATTCTTTATTTTGAAACAGGGTCTTGCTAAGTTGCTGAGGCTGATACTGAATCTGCAACCCTCCTGTCTCAGCTTCCCAAGTACTGGGATTACAGGCATCCACCAACGTACTTGACTGGATTTTTAAAAATAACCAAACAAGAGCCAGGTGTGGTAGCATACCTGTAAGTCTGGGTACTTGGGAGTCTGAGATTAGGAGGATCACATGTTTGAGGCCAGCCTCAGAAAATTAGCAAGACAAATTTCGGGGGATGTAACACAGAGGTTGAACCCTCCCACACACAGAATCCAATCCCCGGTTCCAAAAAAGCAACCTTCAGATATAAATATGATAAATTGATTATTTAGATTGAGATGGTCCCACTTATTTTCAGTTAGAAATAAGGTATAACCAAAGTAGTTTTCTTTAAGATAGCACATCAAGACCTCTATTATTTTTTCATTAGAGTTAAGGCGGCCACTGTGAAGAATGACTTTCACCTGGCCCACAGAGGGTTTTTCCGATGAGCCTCGTGGTATTTTGACTTCTAACGCTCTCGCTTTGCATCCGCTTTTAGTCTCTCTCTGTTCATCTACTCCAAATTGCTTTATTTAATCATCTCTGAATACATGATCTTTAATTTAGTCCTGTCTTTTTTTTTGTTTTTTCGGTACCGGGATGGAACCCAGGAGCATTCTACCTCCAAGTCACACTCCCAGCCCTCTTTCTTAGTCTTTCTTATGTTTCAAACAGGATCTCACTGAGTTGCGGAGAGGCTAAGTAGTAGCTGAGGCTCTCTGTGAACTGTGATCGTCCCATCTCTGCTTCCCGAGGGCTGGAATTACAAGCGTGCGCCACCAAGCCCGGCTAGTCCTGTCTTTTTAAACTACTCACTTTCTTTCTTTTTCTTCAGCATTGTTACCTTTTCTTTCTTCAGCTCTTCTTATCCATTTACACTCACTTTCTTCGAATCGTAACAGCTCTGAGTTTTATCTATTATCTTTCAACTGTAAATCCTCCAATTTCAGCTAAGTTCTTCTGAAATCTAATTTTTTTTTTTAGGTACTTGGGGTGGAACCTATGGGCATTGTGCCTCCAAACTACATACCCAGCCCTATTTTTTAGTCTTTTTTATTTTTGAAACAGGGTCTCACTAAATTGCGAAGGCCCTGGCTAAGTAGCTGAGGCTATCTGCAAACCACGATCCTCCAGTCTCAGCCTCCCGAATGCTGGGATTACAAGCATTCGCCACCACGCCCAGCTTGAAATCTAATTCTTCATTTCTAACTATTTGATATTTTCACCTTTGACCCCTTGGCATCTATAAAGAAAAAAATCAAATATTATTGTCTACTAAGATTCAACCACTTTCACCCCAGTTCCCTTTAAGCTCCGTCTACTTCAGTGTATCATTTGGATAAAAGTGGAACACCACGCATAATTTACTGTCCCACATATCTGAAGGCCACCTCTTGATCATGGCTTCCTAAGAGTCTACCTTCTGCACCTCACTACTCTGTCTCCCAACTACCACAGTGGTTCTGAATCCATACCTCCTCTGCTGTTCTAAAGGTGGCCAGCTAGCCTTTTCCTCAGTACACTACTGGGAGCAGTGTTGGTCTCTTCCTCTGTTCCAAATACATGACTGCCCTAACTGAACATTAGTTCTATTCCTCATTTCTAGAGGATTAAATTGGAAAATCTATTTTTGGCGTTTTTTTAAACCCATGTGTGTTAATCAGATTTCTGTCACTGTGACAAAATATAGGAAATAAACAACTTTATAAAGAGGAAAAGTTTATTTTGGCTCACAGTTTCAGTCCATGGTTGGCTTGCTTGGTTTGCCTTTGGGCCTGTGGTGAGTCAGTGCATCGTGACAGGGAACGTGTAGTGGAGCAACACTTCTCACCTCATGGTGGCTGGGAAGCAAAGAGAGACGAGAGACTGCAGTCCGATTTTCTTCTAAGGCACACCCCAATAACCTAAAATCTAGTAGTCCCCACCGACCAAAGTTTCCCCCTCCTTCCAGTAGCACCACAGGCTGGTGACCACACTTTTAGCATATGATTTTGGGGGACTTCATTCATTCATTCATTTATTCATTTATTTATTTTTGGTGCTGGGGATTGAAACAGGACCTAAGTTGCTAAGGGCCTCACTAAGACTATTTGCTCTCTCCAAGTATAGAAGAAAATTATTTTAGTAGCAATTTTTATTATAGAAAAAATAGTTATTAGCAAATAACTCTTTTTGAGGGACTGGGGATTGAACTCAGGGGCATTCTACCTCCAAGCTATACCCCCAGCCCTATTTCGTGTAGTTTTTATTTTTGAAACAGGATCTCACTAAGTTGCAGAGGGTTTCACTAAATAGCTGAAGCTGGCCGTAAACCTGCCATCCTCCGGTCTCAGTCTCCCAAGTACTGGAATTACAGGCATGTGCCACCACGCCCAGCTAGCAAATAACTTTTTAATTGTTTTTACATTCAGTAGTTTAAAAAAACTTGAATTTCCCAGCATTTGGGAGGCTGAAACAGGATGATCCGGGTTTGCAGACCGCCTCAGCTACTTAATGAGGCCCTTTGCAACTCAGTGAGACTCTGTTTCAAAATAAAGAATAAAATATAGAGCTGGGGGTGTGGCTTGGAGATAGGATGCCCATGGGTTCAATCCCCAGTACCACAAGAAAGAGACTTAAAATATAGGCATAAAATTATTATAACTTATTTTATAATAAAAGTAATAAAAACTTTGTCTTTTCTCTCTCCAGTGCTCATGGCAATCACCCAAGTAAACAGTTTTATATTTTTAGGAAGCATCCGGGAGATCTCAGGTAACCAGTTGATCTTTTTCTATTCTTTGTATTGAAAACTTAGAGTCTAATTTTTCTAAACTTGAGGTTGGGTTACTTAATTAAGAAATCCAAATGATTGTTACAGGACATGATAGAGTTCTGGTCATTAAATGTCCTTTGGTAGCCGGGCGTGGTGGCGCACGCCTGTAATCCCAGCATTTGGGAGGCTGAGACCAGAGGATCACAGTTCGCGAACAGCCTCAGCTACTTAGTGAGGCCATTTGCAACTCAGTGAAACCCTGTTTCAAAATAAAGAATAAAAAATAGGGCAGGGGTGTAGATCGGAGGTCGAATGCCCCTGGGTTCCATCCCCAAACCCGCCCAAAAAATAAAAAATGTCCTTTGCCAAAAGGCCAGTCATCTCTGACTAAACACTGACTTAGGGGTGTTGAGCATTGAGATGAGAACTTTATGTATTTGCATTGTAAAATAACAAAATATAAGGCTAACAATATTGAATAAATTAAGTTTATTAAATACTATAATACTTGGAATTAATATATAGCCTTTGTAATCTAGTTTTTCATGAAATAAAAGTATATGACTTGTTTTCTGTAGAAAAAGAATCATTAGCCGGGCGTGGTGGCGCATGCTTGTAATCCCAGCATTCGGGAGGCTGAGACCTGGAGGATCGCGGTTCACAGACAGCCTCAGCTACTTAGTGAGGCCCTCTGAAACTCAGTGAGACCCGGTTTCAAAATAAAGAATAAAAAATAGGGCAGGGGGTGTAGCTCGGAGGTTAAATGTCCCTGGGTTCCATCCCCAGACCTGTAAAAAAAAAAGAATCATTGATTAATATTTCTAAAGGCATTTATAATTAACTTAGCCACACACACTTATATCAGAATCCACTAAGTATTGTGGTTATTTGCAGTCTTCTGAATTCTTTTGCCTCTGTTTTCTTTTAATTAATTTGCTCATATTGTCAGACATTTACCAGGCATTGAATAGTGTCTGGCTTATAATTGTTACTTGGTAAATATTTGTTGAGTAAGTTAATGTATTGAAAACAGGATAGATGGATGATGGAGAAAAGTTTGATTCCGTTTTTAAAATATATTTGTGTTATTTTAAAATACAACTAGATGCAAGGAATTAGAAAAAGTAAGCTGTTTTAGGTGTTAAGTCTTTATTAGTGGTACTGAGGATTGAACCCAGGGTCTTTCTACCACTGAGCTACATCCCTGGCCCTTTTTATTTTTTATTTTGATACAGGGTTTCATTAAATTGCTCCAGCTAGCTCCAAATTTGATCCTCTTGCCTGAGCTTCCTGAATTGCTAGCATTATGGCTGTGCACCACCATGCATATCCAGCTGTTTTTATTAACTGTATTATTTTAAAGATATAAGATACTTTTTTCCTAACTTGAGTGGGTTTCATTTTGTGGCATGAGGGGAGTACTGGGGATTGAACCTAGGGACCTTTTACTTCTGAGTTACACCCTCAGCCCTATTTGTGTGTGTGTGTGTGTGTGTGTGTGTGTGTGTGGAACTAGGGATGGAACCCAGGGGCTTTCTACCCCGGGCCTACACTCCCAGACCTATTTTATATTTTATTTGGAAACAGGGTCTCACTAAGTTGCTGAGAGCCTCACTAAGTAGTTGAGGCTGGCTTCGAACCCGTGTGATCCTCCTGACTCAGCCTCCCAAGTGCGGGGATTACAAGTGTGCACCACCACGCCCGGCATAATTGCTGTTTTATTAAAAGGAACTATTCATTTTTTTTAACTGGTGATTGAACCCAGGGACATTCTACCTCCGAACTACACCCCTAGTCTTTATTTTTATTTAGTTATTTATTGTAGTACTGGGCATTTTACTTCTGAGCTACTCCCCCAGCCTTATTTAATTTTTTTTTTTGAGACAGGATCTCCCCAGGTCACTGAGAGTCTCTAAATTGCTGAGGCTGACCTTGGACCTGTGCAATCCTTCTGTCTCAGCCCCCTAAGTACTGAGATTACAGGTGTGCAATCACTGTACCTGGCTATTTTTTGTGGTTTTATTTATTTATTTATTTATTCTAGTACTGAGGGTGGAACCCACGGGCTTTTCTACCTCTGGGCTATACTCCCAGACCTGTTTTATACTTTATTTGGAAACAGGGTCTCACTAAGTTGCTGAGAGCCTCACTAAGTAGTTGAGGCTGGCTTCGAACCCATGTGATCCTCCTGTCTCAGCCTCCCAAATGCGGGGATTACAAGCGTGCGCCACCACGCCCAGCTTATTTTTTGTTTTTAAAACAGAGCCTAAGTTTCTGAGGCTGTCCTTGAACCTGTAATCCTCCTGTCTCAGCCTCCCAGTACTACGATTACAGGTGTGTACCATTGAGCCTACCTGAACTATTCATTCTTTAGCTATTTGTCATGTGTAGCGCAACGTACAGGTCCTATACAGATCACAGTGATGAAGGTTTAATACCAACCTTCTAGGAATATACCATTCATTCCAGGGATATAAAGGTGTGAATATAAATAACTACAGTAATGCAGGGAAGATTGTACAATCAGAGTTAATTGATTTCTACTTAGAAGAGGCATCAAGGCATTGTAGTTGGTAGAAATATGAATAAAAGTACAGAAAGGAAAAGTAGAGAAGATACTCACATTCTTCTACGTCACAACAAATACCACCTAGTAGTATAATTTGTGTAGAACACAAAGTTCATATAGCATAATATGAATAGCAAAGTCTGGAGGTGGATTTGAACTTATATCCAGATTTTGAAATCCTTAAAGATAATTTTAGAAAGTTTAGATGTAGTTTTATTTATTTAGAGTACAATGAGGAAACCATTAATTTTTTGTGTGTGTATGTGGTACTGGGGTTCCTGGAAACTCTTCTACCTCCGGGCTACACTCCCAGACCTATTTTATACTTTTTTATTTGGAAACAGGGTCTCCTAAACCAGCGCAGCTGGCTTCGAACCTGCACACTGCTCCTGTCTCCATGCAGGGATTCCGAGCCTGCGCCACCACGCCCAGCTAGGGCTAGCCTTTGATGTTTTGAGATGAATCAAGGGTACAAAAGGAAGATTGGTTTGGAGAGGTGTACGGGGTGAATTGAGGCTGCATAAGACACAGAGTGGTTAAATATTAGGATGATTAAGACTGATTTTATAATGCCCAAGTTAAGATGGTAAAGGTGGTATCATAATATGTTAAAAAATAATGTGCTCTAGAGCCAGGCGCGGTGGCGCACACTTGTAATCCCAGCATTTGGGAGGCTGAGACAAGAGGATCATGGTTCGAGGACAACCTCAGCTACTTAGCGAGGTCCTTTGCAACTCAGTGAGACCCTGTTTCAAAATAAAAAATAAGAAATAGAGCCAGGCATGGTGGCGCACGCTTGTAATTCTGGCATTTGGGAGGCTGAGACCCGAGGATCGTGGTTCGCGGACAGCCTCAGCTACTAAGTGAGGCCCTCTGCAACTCAGTGAGACCCGATTTCAAAATAAAAAATAAAAAAATAGGGCAGGGGGTGTAGCTCGGAGGTCGAATGCCCCTGGGTTCCATCCCCAGACCCACACACAAAAAAAAAGAAAAATAGGACTGGGGGGTGTAGCTTGGAGGTCAAATGTCCCTGGGTTCCATCCCCAGTACTGCAAAAAAAAAAAATGTGCTCTGGGCCAGACACGGTGGCACACACCTGTAATTCCAGTACTTGGGAGGCTGAAACAGGAGAATCACAGGTTCAGAATAGCCTCATTAAGTAGCAAGACCGTGTTTAAAAACAAAAACAAAACAAACTATGTTGCTGAAGTCCTTGCCAAATTGCTGAGGCCGACCTTGAGGCTACTATCCTCCTGTCTCAACCTCCCAAATACTGGAATTACAGGCCTGCACCACAGTGCCTGTCTTGTTCATAATTTGTATACATAATACCTAATAATGAAGTGTGCAAAGTTCGTCAGCAAATGTATATTTCTATATATGAATATTTGATTGTTATATCTTTGCTTTGCAAATAGGCAAAAATCATGTAAAAGTTTGAAGAAACAAACTTTCTTTTTTTCTTTATTTACGTAAAAGGTCCAACATCTAGGCTCCTTCTGAACTTTTTTCTTGATTATTTTTCCTGACCTTTGCCATTCATTCATTTCCTTTCATGCCTTGTAACTTTATTTATTTATTTATTCTAGTACTGAGGGTGGAACCCACGGGCTTTTCTACCTCCGGGCTATACTCCCAGACCTATTTTATACTTTATTTGGAAACAGGGTCTCACTAAGTTGCTAAGAGCCTCACTAAATAGCTGAGGCTGGCTTCCAACCTGTGCAATCCTCCTGTCTCAGCCTCCCAAACTGGGATTACAAGCGTGCACCACCATACCTGGCTTAAGAAGAAACAAACTTTCTGAAATTACAGTTCCAAATAACAGTTATTCATATTGTCATTTAAAGTTTTATCCAGTATTAATCCTAGGAGTTTTCGGCGATTACTAATATTTAATTTTTTTTATTTTGAAAAAAATTATTAAATTTTGGTAGCTTGGTGTTATGTTGTTCTTCACCAGATTTATTAATGTTCATCCTGTTATGTTCTTGTGACGCATACAAGTTAATACAAGTTGTCAGTAGAGCCAAGACTGTGCTTAAGGTATCTGTATGCTAAGCTTTTAGTAACAAGTGGAGAGGGGAAATTTTAAAAAGCACTAAATGTTAGCCTAATTTAGACATGGCAGTGCCATTTTCTAGGGAAGCATTTTAGATACATAAGATTTATGTAACAAAATTGGGAAATGACAGTCTTGGCACACAAAGTGAAATTCAAGAGTTCTCTGGAACAATGATCGTTGAACTTGTATATGGATTTACATATGAGAAGACCCTTCCCTTTCTTACAGTCTTCTTTTCTTCATAGGGGCATTACTCTGGTGTGCCTTAAGTGTGATTTCCTAACTGATTCTTCTGGCTTAGACCGTATGGCTAAACACTTAAGTCAACGTAAAACTCACACTTGCCAAGTTGTGATAGAGAATGGTATGTATATATAATTGTCTTACTTTGAATTTCTAATATCTATTTCAGCATTTGTATTAGCTACAGTATGGACTTTAGGTATTAAATTGATTATCTCACTCTGGTGTATACTGTTTTAAATGTAAAACCCTTCTTCTGATTACAGTGTCCAAAAGTACCTCAGCTTCTGAACTCACTTCTGAGTAAGTTTAATTTTCATTCAGTGTCTTTTACTTTGATGGATTTTAGCACTGTTGCAATTTTTAAATGTTAAATTAATAGAAATGACAAATATTAAAGTCTTTTGTTTTTGTTTTTGTTTTTAAAGCCACTTGTTGAAATAGATTCCTGCTCTATGGAGCTCGTGCAACCTGGTGCAAGACAAGTTGGAATTTCCTAAGTTCAAAGTTCTGAAGTGTTTTCTTACACAGAGGCAGTTTCCTAAGTTCAAAGTTCCGAAGTGTTTTCTCACATGAAGGCGGTTAAACAAAGTTCATGACACTAGCTCTCATTATCCAGCTCTTTTCAGCTTTCAGATGGCACTAGATTCTTATTCCACCTTATCTTTGTGTCAGGTTAACATACCTTAATATGTGCTTTTTTTTCTCCAGTTGGCTCTCTCCAAAAATAACTTTTGTTGCTATCGTCTTTTCTTGCTTTGCTAAAAATAATTTGTGTTTTTCTCTGCTGTACTTGCCTTCAGAATATTACATTCCAAACGACATAGCTGTTCATCTTTTTTTGTCTGTTTTGTCTGCTCTCTTAATTTCTTATGTCCTAACATTTTTAGGTCAGATAGCTGTTTTCCCCTCGTTTCTTGTCTGTCATTGTTCTATTTTTCATATTTTTCAGATGCAGAAGCAACACAGAAATTTCAAAAAATGTCCAGTGTACTCCTGGACAGTGTCCCCCTTCGATGGACACAACTGATGCCAGTTCTCTCTTTCCAAGGAATGTGAATTATTTGACTGTGAGACCTCTTCTAGTTTGTGGCCTTAAGAAATCAGATCTTAGGGAGAGTCCCTTCCTACTCGATTGGCCTCCCATAACGCTGATGCTGATTTGGCCCGAGATGACCTCCAGGCCCACCAAATTGAGCACAACTCCCCACTGGAGGCTTTGGTTCTTTATCTTAAGCTTAGCAGTTGATTCTAACCAAGAAAAGCCCATCAGATCAGTGCTTCAACATCCAAGTTGAAGTTTAATCGTTTTGGCTGCTGCCCTGTAATCTTCCTCTAGCATGCATGCAGTCTAAGGAATATATATAGAAATTCTGTTTGTGTAAGGAACCAAGAGTACTTTCATGTTTTTGAAGAAAGAAACTTTCTAAAATTACAGTTCCAAAATCAGTTATTCATATTGTCGTTTAAAGTTTTATCCAGTATTAATCCTAGGAGTTTTCAGCAATTTCTAATATTGAAATTTTTATTTTGAAACAATTATTGAATTTTGGTAGCTTGGCGTTATGTTGTTTTTCACCAGATTTATTAACGTCCATTCTGTTATGTCTGTTTTTGTACTTTTATCTTTATAGCTTTTGTTTTGTGTTTCTTTTATTTTTGTTAAGAACTTCAAGAAATTTCTTTAGGATTCTCTGCAGATTCATGTAGCTACCTATTGGCAACTTCTTAATTTGGTACTTGTACGTTCAGATCATTAGACATTACATGCTCTGTCTTGGGACTATCACTAACATCTTAAAGATTGTGAGTTCAAATACAAAGAATTGGCAAAAACTCTTAACATACCTAAAAATTTAAAGTTCCATTTCTGTTCATCTAATACATATTATCTTCTTAGCCATTAATGTTATTCTTTTGGATAAAGATAATATATTCAAAATATTGGGACCAAAAAATGCACTTGTTTCTTGCCCATATATATATAGATGTATATTTTTTTTTAATTTGGTGTTTGTTTATTTTGGTTACATTGAATATAGATTTGCTGAACAGTTTTGATGTTACTTATTTTTTTAATAAAACTTGTATTGTTAAAGGGTCTCGAGAATTATTTTCTAAAAAATAACCTCATATAAAAGCTGTAGATTGTATCAAATAACCAGAAGCATCACATGGAAGCAAGATTGCTTGGTTTGCAGATTGAAGGTTTTATTTCATGCAACTTGCACTTTTTCCTTCAGCATAGTTAAAAGCTATTTCTTGAACTTAAAAAGCTAGCAGAGCCAGGTGTGGTGGCGCACGCTTGTTTCCTCAGTACTTGGAAGGCTGAGACAGGAGGATCACAGTTTGCAGCCAGCCTCAGCTACTTAGGCCCTCCTCAACTTAGTAAGACCCTGTTTAAAAAACAGGGCTAGAGGTATAGCTCAGAGTAGAATGCCCCTGGGCTTGATCCCCAGTACTAGGGGGAAAAAGCCAGCAGAAGTAGAATGCTCCTGGGCTCCATCCCCAGTACTGAAACTGACAAACAAACTAGCAGAAGCCCTCTTTGTGATCTTGATAACCATGAAGGTGGGAGGCTCTGAAGTCCAATTGGAATTGGTTTTTTACCTATAAAATCAGAAATTCATGAATGTACTTTTTTTTTTTTTTTTTTGGTGGTAGTGCTGGGGATGGAACCCAGGGGCATTCTATCTCCAAGCTATAACCCCAGCCCTATTTTCTTATTCTTTCCTTTGAAACAGGGTCTCACTAAGTTGCAGAGGGCCTCACTAAGTAGCTGAGACCGGTCATGAACCTGTGATCCTCCTGTCTCAGCCTCCCAAGTTCTGGGATGACAAGCATGGGATACCACGCCTGGCTACTTTGAAACATATTAAAAACCAGTTTCAGTGGCCATTGCTCTGATGTGTACTTCTTATAACTCATAATCTTTAATTTCCCATATTCATTCCTGCTATGAATAATTTTCCAGAATCTTCAGATAGGGCTTATTGCATAGTAGTGGTCTTGGCAATACTCTAGTCTTCTACCTTTTTTAACTGTAGCAAAATATATGTAATATAAAATTTGCCATCTTATCCATCTTTAATAAGCATATAATTTAGTGGAATTAATAACACAATTTTTTAAAATTGTAAGCTTTGCCCAGAAATAACACCGTTGCATTTTAAATATAAGGTTCTTCTCTTTTATTTATGGATATCTTCTCTGCCTCTGTCATAGTGTTACTAGGTGGAACTGTTAACCAGCAAGAGGCTAGGCTTTACTGCTCATCTGCTCCAAACAAATTGACACAAGAATGGCCTGGCTTCAAAGCCATGTGTGAAGGACATTTTCTTGTTTCAAACTTCTATCTCTGGAGAACTCAAGGGCAAAGGAACCTTTTTGTAAGAAATGACAAACGGCTAAAAGAATACACATAGCTACCCACAGATTTATGTAGCTGACAGTCTGGGAGTCTGAGCTTCCTGGCACCTCAGGCCAGGGTGGATGGCCCTTTCATCATTTCTTCTTACCAGGAGGAAATGCAGAAAAACAAGTTATCACAGACTTGTCATTTGTAGGGGGAGTATATGCTTCAGTAGTTCAAAAATGTGAAAAAGCACACTCTTGCTATAGTAGTATGTTAGGTAGGGATACAGATTTATATTCTGTAGGATTTCTTTTGGGGGGTGGGATGCTGGGGATTAAATCCAGGGGCATTCTATCTCTGCACCCCTAGTCCTTTCTTGTTCTGTTTTGTTTTGAAATAGGGTCTCTGGAATTGCAGGTATGCACCACCACACCTGACTATTTTTTTAAGTTTTTACTTTTGTTGTTAATAATATGTGTTATGTTATTTTCCTTAAAATTCTGTGACCTGTAACATCATTTTGTCTTACTTGGTTTAAGTAAAATATTTCAGGCTGTCAGTACTATGCTTATTTTATAGGCAATTCGTAGTTTTAATTGGTGCAAATCAGTTTTAGCTTGACACTCTGAGCTTCAGGCCATTCTAAGAAGTTTTATCATGTGATTCAGAAAATGGTCATCTCCTGCATACTGGCCTTTTGTTTAAGCTGAATAAAAATTATGATTGGTTCTGTTTCTGTCCATCACCGTTATTAGAAAAATAACCACAGAGGTTTAGATTCTTGCCATACATTTTATCACATTTCTTCAGGCTTCATTTATTTGTTCAGCAAATACTTCCTGAGCACCTACTATTACTACTCTAGGTATTGAAAATACAAACTGCAATCTCTCTTCTCATGGGCTTTATATTTCAATGGTAGGAGACAGTAGAAAATTACATAGTCTATTACATTGTGATCTGCAGAAAATAAAGTAGGGAAAGAGGATAGTATGCGTTGGGCGTTGGTATGTACCATTTTTAATTTGGTTGTCAAAGTAGGACTCCTTGAGAACACGGCATCTGAGTAAAAACATAAAAGAGGTGAGGAAGAGAGCCACTTAGATATCTATTAGAAGAGTATGTCAGAAAATGGGAATAAGTTGAAAAGCTCCAAAGTAGAAATGGGGACCCATATCCACTGCTGGTACAAAGATAAAATATTTCAAATCACTATAGAAGACAGTATGGCAGCTGGGCGTGGTGGCGCACGCTTGTAATCCCCACGCTTGGGAGGCTGAGACAGGAGGATCGCAAGGGTTTGAAGCCAGCCTCAGCTACTTAGTGAGGCTCTCAGCAACTTAGTGAGACCCTGTTTCCAAATAAAATATTAAAAAAAGGTCTGGGAGTATAGCCCGGAGGTAGAAAGCTTCTGGGTTCCACCCCTAGTACCACAAAAAAAAAAAAAAAGACAGTATGGCAGTTGCTCAAAAAGTTAAAGAAATATAGAAACCAGGTACAGTGGCATACACCCATAACCCCAGTACTTGAGAAACTTAGACGGGAGGATTGCAAGTTCAAGACTAGCCTCAGCAAGTTAAAGAGGTTTCAAAATAAAAAC
Source organism: Muscardinus avellanarius (assembly GCF_963383645.1). NCBI lineage: Eukaryota > Metazoa > Chordata > Mammalia > Rodentia > Gliridae > Muscardinus > Muscardinus avellanarius. The sequence continues at coordinate 76,833,997 of NC_137792.1, forward strand.
AGAAAAGGGCTGGAGTGATTATAGCTCTTATAAAATTCCCAATACCAATAAAAAGTTAAATAGAGAATTTAACTTTAAGACCCACCAATTCCATTCCTACAGGTATTAAGCCAAAATCATTCAAAACGCCTCACATTTGTATGTGTATGTTCCTAGCAGCACTATTCACATAGCCAAAAAAATAGAAACAGCGAAGAAGTGATCAACAGATGGTAAGTAAGTTGTATATCCAATGGAATATTATTCAGCCATAAAATGAATAGAGTGAAGCCGGGTTTGGTGGCGCACACTTTTAATCCCAGTACTTGTGAGGCTGAGACAGGAGGATTGTGGACAGCCTCAGCTACTTAGGCCCTTTGCAACTTAGGCCCTGTTTCAAAATAAAAAAATAGGTCTTGGGGTGTAGCTCGGAGGGAGAATGACACTGGGTTCTGTCCCCAATACCAGAAGAAAAAAAAAAGAAGTGCTGATGCACTCTACAGTGTGTATGAACCTTAAACATGTTGAGTGAAAGAAAAGTCGCAGGTCACATATGACCACATTTATGTAAATTATCCAGAATAGGCAAATTCAGAGCAACAGAAGGCAGATCAGTTGTCTCCAACAGCTGGAAGGAGAGGAGTATTTTGAACACCTATTTAATGGGTATGGGATTGGGAGGGTGGTGAGAATGTTTTAGAACTAGAGCTGGCCGGGCGTGGTGGCGCACGCTTGTCATCCCTGCGCTTGGGAGGCAGAGACAGGTGGATCGCGCTGGTTTGAAGCCAGCCATGCTGGCTTAAGAGACCCTGTTTCCAAATAAAAATGTAAAAATAGGTGTCTGGGAGTGTAGCCCGGAGGTAGAAGGGTTTCCAGGAACCCCAGTACCACCAAAAAAAAAAAAAAAAACTAGAGCTGGTCCCATACTCTTGTGAATGTGCTGCCACTGAATTGTTCACTTGAAGGTAGTTAACTGTTTTATGGTATGTGGATCACATCACTTTGTGTATGTGTGTTATTTACAAAATGAACATAGGCGTGCTTTCCCTCTGAGCTACACCCCCAGCCTGTCTCAGCCTCCCAAATACTGGGATTACAGACATGCGCCTCCTTGCCCAGCAAGCTCAAATTTCTCCTCCCCTCCCCTCTCTTTTCCTCTTCCCTTCCCTCCTCCTCTTCTTCCTACTCTTCCCTCCCCACTCTCTCTCAATCCCCACCCTCTGGTACTAGAAATTGGACCCAGGGGCATTCTGCCCATGAGCTACACTCCCAGCCCTTTTTGCTTTGAAACAGGGTTTTGCTAAATTGCTGAGGCTGGCTTCCAACCCTGTTATTCTCAACCCTGTTATTCTGTAGATTTTAGGCCAGCCTCAGCAGTTTAGTGAGACCCTATTTCAGAATAGAAAAAGAACTGGGACTGGTGGTGCCCACTTGTAATCCTAGTACTTGGGAGGCTGAGACAGGAAGATCGCAGGTTTGAGGCCAACTTCAGCAATTTACTGAGGTCCTCAGAACTCAGGCCTTGTTTCAAAAATTTTAAAGAAAATACCTCCAAGGGTGTTTTGTAATTAAATTTTTTTTAAAAAAGTACCTCAGAGATAGAATGCCCTCAGGTTCAACCCCCAGTAGCACAAGAAAAATAAGTAATACTGTCTTATTTCCGTAAAAGAAGGTACCTAGATCTAGAATTCATGTTCATACTTTATAGAGGTTAAGTCTCACGGGTAGAATGCTACTTAGCACAAGCAAGTCCCTGGGTTCAGTTCTCAACACAAAAATACATATGTGTATATACACATTTATAAGCAGTCTGCAAAATAAAGACATGTTTGAATAAATTTAGAAACTGCTAGATAAAGGTTAAATAAAATTCTTAATTTTTCAAGCTACATATGCTCCGTGATCCTTTAAGAGAAAACTTAGTGTGTGCTTTTTGTGTGTGTATGTGTGGTACTGAGGATGGACACCAGGGGCATTTTATCTCTAAACTACACTCCAGCCCTATTTTTATTCTTTTTTTTTTTTTGTAACGATGTCTCACTAAGTTGTAAAAGTCCTCACTAAGTTGCTGAGGCTGGCCACGAACCTGAGATCCTACTTTCTCAACCTCCCAAGTACTAGGATTACAAGCATGCACCACCACTCCGAGGGAGTGTACATATTTAACTCTGAAAATCTCTCTAGAGAATATTGACCTAGGAATCACTAGTCAGATTTTCCAAACTGTAAGATAAAAAGTACTAAGCTGGGTGTGGTGGCACATACTTGTTTGTTTTTTTTTAAAAAAAAGCAGAAGGTATCACGAAGTAATTGAAGCTAGCAGTGAACTTGAGGAGGCTGAGACAGGAGGATTGCAGTTTCGCCACCAGCCTCAGTTACTTAGGGTTTTTTGTTTGTTTGTTTGTTTTTTGTTTTTTGCGGTACTGGGGATGGAAAGCAGAAGCATTCTACCTTCAAGCTATACCTCCAGCCCTATTTTTTTTTATTCTTTATTTTGAAACAGGGTCTCACTGAGTTGCAAAGGGCCTCATTAAGTAGCTGAGGCTGTCCAGGAACCCGGATCTTCCTGTCTCAGCCTCCCAAGTACTGGGATTACAAGTATGCCACCACACCCAGCTTGCCCTGTATTTTAATAAAAAGAAAGGAAATGAACCAACTCTTGATCCTGTCTTGTCCATTGCTAGCAGTGGGCCCTTGAGCAAGCCCTAACATTTGACTGAATATTAGTGCCAGCCTGATGTCAGGTACTGGCCTTTGAGTCTCACTATGTTGCTGAGAGCCTAAGTAGCAGCAAGCTTATTTTCGAAAATACGTAAGCTATTATAAAAGTCTAGACTTCAGCCGGGCGTGGTGGCACAAGCTTGTAAACCCAGCGTTTGGGAGGCTGAGACAGGAGGATCGCACAGGTTCAAAGCCAGCCTCAGCTACTTAGTGAGGCTCTCAGCCACTTAGTAAGACCCTGTTTCCAAATAAAATACAAAGTCGGTCTGGGAGTATAGCCTGCTGGTAGAAAAGCCCCTGGGTTCCATCATGAGTACCACAAACAAAAAAATGTACCATTATTTGTTGTTGTTGAATATGTTTGTTTTGAACTTTATGTGAGATTCTTGTAAGAATCATGATGTTCTACACTTGTCATTGAAGCACACAGTTTATGGTGTATCAACCAACATTACATCAGGCTTATCAGAAACGTGGAACGTGGTAGGGCTTGACATGATTGAACTCTGGGCATATTTTGGTCCTACTGTCAACTGAAAAGTCAAAATTTTCTAACAAGTACTTTAAAGACAGTGCTTTTGTATGTGTGTGGGTCTGGGGATGGAACCCAGGGGCATTCAACCTCCAAGCTACACCCCTTGCCCTATTTTTTTTTTATTATTCTTTATTTTGAAACAGGGTCTCATGCCGGGCGTGGTGGCGCATGCTTGTAATCCCAGCATTGGGGAGGCTGAGACGAGGATCGTGGTTCGCGGACAGCCTCAGCTGCTTAGTGAGGCCTCTGCAACTCAGTGAGACCCGGTTTCAAAAAAAAAATAATTAAACAGGGTCTCATTGAGTTGTAGCAGTCCTCGCTAAGTAGCTGAGGCTGGCCGCAAACTGCGGTCCTCTGATCTCAGCCTCCCGAATGCTGGAATTACAAGCATGTTGACCACACCTCTGCTGACAGTGCTATTTTTAATCCAGTTTAAAAAGTGGATTAGCGCCGGGCGTGGTGGTGCACGCTTGTAATCCCCGCGCTTGGGAGGCTGAGACAGGAGGATCGCACGGGTTCGAAGCCAGCCTCAGCTACTTAGTGAGGCTCTCAGCAACTTAGTGAGACCCTGTTTCCAAATAAAGTATAAAATAGGTCTGGGAGTGTAGCCCAGAGGTAGAAAGCCCCTGGGTTCCACCCCCAGTACCACAAAAAAAAAAAATGGATTAGCTGGGCGTGGTGGCGCACGCTTGTAATCCCAGTGCTTGGGAGGCTGAGACAGGAGAATCGCACAGGTTTGAAGCCAGCCTCAGCTACTTAGTGAGCAACTTAAATGTGAATGGATATTAAAAAAAAAAACACTAAAGGACAAAGAACAGGGAACGCAGCAGAATGTGGAACGTTTAGCATCAGAAGAACCTGAAGCCTGCTTCTGGCGTCTCATCTCCTACAGGAGACATCTGGGCTATAAAGAATGAGAAGTTCATCTGAGAAGGAGTTTGGAGCGGCACTAGGAGGCTGCAGAGTGTGGGGTCCCCTCCATACTGCAAGCACATAGAGAGCTCGAGAGCTCCAGGCCTAAAAGTCTGGTCATCCACTAATCAGTGGGGCAGCCAGGGGTACCTTACTAGCCAGTAGTAAAGTATCCCTGACATGACCCTTCTGTTTTAAGGGGCTTGCTTTCAATTGATCCTTCAGGAATTGTGACAAATCTCACTGAGGTTAGAGGAAAGATTTATATTTCACAGCTGTTCAGTCTTTCCACATACAATAGTTTGTGAAGATTAAGTTGGGGAAATATAAACATTCTTTGTCTCATGTCATTGTATTTTTTCAAAAATTGTATTTATCTTAAATAATAGTGTACTGAATTTTTTTTTACAAAGTTTAGTCTTAAGCCAGGGATGGTGGCACACACTTGTAATCCCAGCATTTGGGAGGCTGAGACAGGAGGACTGCGGTTTGAGGACAGCCTCAGCTACTACTTAGTGAGGCCCTTTGCAACTCAGTGAGACCCTGTTTCAAAATAAAGAATAAAAGCTAGGCATGGTGGTGCACAATTGTAATCCCAGCATTCGGGAGGCTGAAACCGGAGGACCGCGGTTTGCAGCCAGCCTCAGCTACTTAGTGAGGGCCTCCGCAACTTAGTGAGACCCTGTTTCAAAATAAAGAATAAAAAATAGGGCAGGGGGTGTAGCTTGGAGGGCGAATGCCCCTGGGTTCCACCCCCAGCACAAAAAATTAACTCTTCTTATTTTCTTTTATCAGTAGCTTTGGGGTATTTTCCCTAAATTTGATAGCCTTATACGTTTCCATGTTTTATACCTCATCCTTGCAGACCAAACTTCTCCAAACTTGAGGCCTTTCTGCAAGCTAATTTTTTTTTTTTTTTTTTTTTTTTTGCGGGTCTGGGGATGGAACCCAGGGTCATTCGACCTCCAAGCTACACCCCCTGCCCTATTTTTTATTCTTTATTTTGAAACCAGATCTCACTAAATTGCAGAGGGCCTCACTAAGTAGCTGAGGCTGTCCGCGAAGCATGATCCTCTGGTCTCAGCCTCCCGAATGCTGGGATTACAAGCGTGCGCCACCACGCCCGGCTCTGCAAGCTAATTCTTGTCACTTTGGTATCTGACTATCTGAAGGAGTTTTCTGTCATTTACAAACTTAGGCTGTTGTGCATCTCTCCTACTGTTTTCAGGCCTCCACACTGAAAAATACCTGTTTCCCATGCCGCTGCATGATATATGGTAGTGTATGTAAGAGATAACAGCCTTGAAATAGAAGTCTTGGGCTTAAATTCTGGTTATATATCTAACCAGCTGTGTGCCTGGAGAAAACTAGCTGTATTTGTCCCACCTCAGCTTCATCAACAGTGAAATTTTCAGTACTGATAATTTCCATACAAGGTGGCTGTAAGACAGCCGGGCGTGGTGGCGCACGCTTGTAATCCCAGCATTCGGGAGGCTGAGACCTGGAGGATCGCGGTTCGCGGACAGCCTCAGCTACTTAGTGAGGCCCTCTGCAACTCAGTGAGACCCGGTTTCAAAATAAAGAATAAAAAATAGGGCAGGGGGTGTAGGTCAGAGGTAGAATGCCCCTGGGTTTCATCCCCAGACCCGCAAAAAAAAAAAAAAAACAAGGTGGCTGTAAGAAATTAGATCCAAATCCCGGCATGGTGGTACACACTTGTAATCCTAGTACTTGGGAGGCTGAGACAAGGGGAATTGCAGGTTTAAAACCAGCCTCAGCAGCTTAGTGAGGCTCTCAGCAACTTAGTGAGACTCTGTTTCCAAATGAAATATATAATAGGTCTGGAGATATAGCTTGGAGATAGAAGACCCCTGGGTTCCATCCCCAGTACCACAAAAAATAAATACATTGGAGGCCCCCCCCCAAAAAAAAAACAGAAATTAGTGCCAGGCATGGTGGCGTACATCTGTAATCCTAGCTACTCGGGAGACTGAGACAAGAGGATCCCAAGTTTGAAGCCAGCCTGATCAACCTAATGATCCCCTGTGAAGCTGGACCAGACAGATGCACAGATGCAAGGGGAACGCGATCCTTATTTGTTGGGACTTCTTGCTTGGGCCTAAGGGAAGCACAGTGCCGGCAGAGAGTGTCAGGCTCCCAGGACAAAGGAGAGGACTGTTTTTCATTCCTGTGAGCTGGGCTGTAAGCAAGTTGGGGCTGGGGTGCGGGTGTTTAGGAATGTTAGCCTTGGGGTGCATTTCAAAAGGTGGGTTTTTCCTGTGAGGGCACTTCAGCCTCAAAGGAAGGCAAGGTCAGTCTCTCGCTCAGCCTGGAACCAAATTCGTTTGTCATAGCACAATCCTGTAGAAGGCTCTCTGCTGTGCCCTAGGACGCATTCTGTGCTGTTAAGAGAGCACATAGGCGGGCAGAAGAAAGCATCAAGGCCACTAACAAGCCAGCGGCCCTGGGATGTGCTGTTTCTGGTGACTCCTCGACAGTTTTAACCTTTATATTGCCTGGTGTGTGTGTGCGTGTGTGTGTGTGTGTGTGTGTGTGTGTGTGTGTGTGTTGCTAGAGATTGAACCCAGGGGCATTCTCCCTCTGGGCGACAATCCCAACCCTATTTCATTTTTAATTTTGAAACGGGTCTCACTAAGTTACCATGCACTGGCCGAGAAGCTGCGATCCTCCAGTCTCAGCCTCCCAAGTGCTGGGATTCCAGGCGTGCGCCACCGCCCCCAGCAATGTTGCTTGCTCATTTTTAATATCCAGCTTCCTGGCCCTAATGATGCCCGTGGTCTCTGAAGCTGATAAGCACATACCAGGCTTTGAAAGCTAGAGTGAGGGCCCAGGACTGCTCTTGCCCTGTGTGCCTATGGTAGCATTTGTCTCGTTCCCTCCTGAAAGAGTAAATCCTTTAATTTTTTTTTTTTTTTTTTTTTTTTTTTGGTGGTACTGGGGGTGGAACCCAGAGGCTTTCTACCTCCGGGCTATACTCCCAGACCTTTTTTATATTTTATTTGGAAACAGGGTCTCATTAAGTTGCTGAGAGCCTCACTAAGTAGCTGAGGCTGGCTTGGAACCTGTGTGATCCTCCTGTCTCAGCCTCCCAAGCTCTGAGATTACAAGTGTGGGCCACCACTCCTGGCCTTAATTTTTTTTTTTGCAGTACTGGGGATTGAACCCTAGGGGCACTCTACCTTCGAGCTATCCCCTCCCCAGTCCTATTTTCTTATTCCTTATTTTGAAACAGGGTCTCACTAAGTTGCAAGAACCTCACTAAGTAGCCGAGGTTGGCCTCAAACCTATGATCCTCCTGTCTCAGCCTCCCAAGCGCTGGGATTACAAGCATATGCCACCATGTTCGGCTTATTTCTTTAAATTTTTCATTGGATGGCTGATTGATTGATGATTGATTGATTGACTGATGCTGGGGATTGAACCCAGGGGCATTCTACCTCTGAGCTACACCCCAGCCTTTTTTAATTTTTTTATTTATTTAGAAAGTCTTGCTAAGTTGCTGGTGTTGACTTTGAACTTTCCATCCTCCTATTTCCCTCTCTCAAGTACTGGGAGTACAGGCACACGCCACCACACCCATGTCCTATTCCCTTCATTTTAAGGGATGCTGCTCTTTATGATGATCCTTCATTATAGATACATACGTACATGCATACATGTATAATTTGGCACTGGCATGACAAAAATAGCAGTAACGAAATGACACGAGCTGAGCATGGTGGCGTACGCTTGGAATCCCAGTACTTGGGAGGCTGAGACAGATGGATTGCAGGTTCCAGGACAACCTCAGCAAGTAGTGAGATCTCATCAACCTTGTTTCAAAAACAAATATAAAGTAGGGCTGGGGGTGTAGCTTTGGAGGTAAAATGCCCTTGGGCTCAATTCCCAGTACCACAAAAAAAAGAAAGAAAAGAAAAGAAAAGAAATGGCAATGAAGCCAGGTATGGTGGCACACACGTGTAATCCTAGAACTTGGGAGTCTGAGACAGGAGGATCGCAGATTTGAGGACAGTTTCAGCAAGTAGTGAGACTCTCATCAACCTATCAAGACCCAGTTTCCAAATAAAAAATAAAATCAGGCTGAGGGTATAGCTCAAAGGTAGAATGCCTCTGGGTTCAAACTCCAGTACCATAAAAAAGAAAGGAAGTTGGAACCAGCCAAGATGTCCATCAACAGATGAATGGATTACAAAACTGTGGGATATGTACGCAATGGAATTTTACTCAGCCATTAAAAATACAATTGTGGTATTTACAGGGAAATGGATGGATCCTGAGGATATTATGCTAAGTGAGATTAGTCAGTCGGAAAAAGGAATCGGATGCTCTCCCTAATATGTGAAAGCTAGGGAGAAAGGGGTCATAGGAGGAACTCCAGGTGAAAAAAGAGATCCTACAGAGGAGCAAATAAGGCAGCCTAACTGTGGGGATGGGAGGGGGAGAAGGAAGCTCTTTAAAGCGCACGATGTACTTATTCATATCGAAGTCAACCAGTAAACCAAGCATGGGAAGGGAGTGAGGTGGGGACTGGGTGGGGCCTGGCTGGGTGATGTGTGCATTTATGTCTACACAAATTTTTACCCCATTATGATGTATAAATACAATGCACTAATAAAATATATTAAAAATAAAATTAAAAAATAAAATTGAGGTATTGTAAAAAAAAAAAAAGAAAGGAAGGAAGAAGGAAAAGAAAGAGGGTCTCATTCAGTTGCGGAGGATCTCACGAAATAGCTGAGCCTGGCTGTGAACCTGCGATCCTTCTGTCGCAGCCTCCCAAATACCAAGATTAATAAGCATGTGCCGCCACACCTGGCTTCATAGTCTTTACACAGGAAACATCAGAGCTACTGTGATGTCGTCCGCCCAGCATTTTGGAGAAATGTATTGCAGAACTGGGAACTATAAGCCAAATGTATGAATACCCGTGGATTGCCACTAAAATGGTCAATTAAGCCGGGCGTGGTGGCGCACGCTTGTAATCCCCGCGCTTGGGAGGGTGAGACAGGAGGATCGCACAGGTTCGAAGCCAGCCTCAGCTACTTAGTGAGGCTCTCAGCAACGTAGTGAGACCCTTTTTCCAAATAAAATATAAAACAGGTCTGGGAGTATAGCCCGGAGGTAGAAAGCTCCTGGGTTTCATCACGAGTACCACCAAAAAATAAAATAAAATAAAATGGTCAATTAAAGATTCCACTGATGTGTAGTCTCTAGGGACTTTCCTTAGTGTTATTTGCAGCAGTGATAATAGTTAATAGCAGCAACAGAAATAAGAGCAATGACAGCTGGAGAAATCTCAGGAGTAGCAGTGACATCATTTTCTTTTTCTTTTCTTTTCTTCTTTTTTTTTCCATTTTTCTTTCTGTGGTACTGGGAATTAAATCCAGGAGCATTCTGTCTTCGAGCTACATGCCCAGCACTTTTATTTTCCGCTGTGGGGATGGAACCCAGGGACATTCTACCTCCAAGCTACACCCCCAGCCCTATTTTTTCAATTAATTTATTTTTTAAATTGGTGCATTGTAGTCATATATCAATCACATTGGAGTACAAGACTTGAGAGGATATACAAGCACACATCATCCAATTAGCCTTCCTCCAGCCCCCGTCCCATTCCCTCCCCCTCCCTCCATCCCACACTTCTTTGGTGATTTACTTTGATACATTTGTTTATGTACCTCCTGCGTTTTAAAGAGGCCCCAGCCCTATTTTTATTCTTTATTTTGCAACAGGTCTCACTGAGTTGCAGAGGGCCTCACTAAGTAGCGGAGGCTGTCCGCGAACCACGATCCTCCGGTCTCAGCCTCCAGAATGCTGGGATTACAAGCGTGCGCCACCTCGCCCGGCTCGCTTTTTAGTTTTTGTTTTGAAACAGGATCTTCCTAGTTTACTGAGAGTCTCATTAAGTTTCTGAGGCTATTCATCATCCTTCTGTCTCAGCCTCCCAAGTAGTAGGATTACAGGTGTGTGCCACCACGCCTGGCTCATTCGTTCGTTCGTTCTTTCTTTCTTTTTCCTTTCTTCCTTCCTTCCTTTCTTTTTTTTTTCTTTCTATTTGATGGTACTGGGGTTCCTGGAAGCCCTTGTACCTCTGGCTACACTCCCAAACCTATTTTATACTTTTTATTTGGAAACAGGGTCTCGTAAGCCAGAGTAGCTGGCTTCGAACCTGCGCCACCGCGCCCGGCGTCCTTTCTTTTTCTTTTCTTTCTTTCTTTCTTAATTTTTTTTTCTTTTGAGGTACTGGGGATTGAGCCCAGGGGCATTTTACCTCCAAGCTACATTCCCAGTCCTATTTTATTTTATTTTATTTTATTGGTGGTACTGGGGTTCCTGGAAGCCCTTCTACCTCCGGGCTACACTCTCAGACCTATTTTATATTTTTTTATTTATTTGGAAACAGGGTCTCCTAAACCAGCGAGGCTGACTACGAACCCGCGATTCTCCCGTCTCCGCCTCCCAAGCGCGGGGATTACAAGCGTGCACCACCAGGCCCGGCTTCTTTTCTTTTCTTTTCTTTTTTTGGTGGTGGTACTGGGGTTCCTGGAAGCCCTTCTACCTCCGGGCTACACTCCCAGACCTATTTTTACATTTTTATTTGGAAACAGGGTCTCCTAAGCCAGCGCGCGCGGCTGGCTTCGAACCCGCGCCATCCTCCTGTCTCCGCCTCCCAAGCGTGGGGATTACAAGCGTGCGCCACCACGCCCGGCATCCTATTTTGAAACAAGAGTCTCACTAAATTGCTGAGGCCAGTTTTGAATTGGCGATCCTCCTGACTCAGCCTCCCAAGTCCTGGATACAGTTGTGTGCCACCAGCCTCAGCTCATTAGTTCTCTTAGTGACTTGCAAGTGGCTCTGTGGTCAAGTTCCCTCAGTTCTGAATAATTTAAAAGAAACGTATGTTCAGTGCAGCATCATTTTAAAACTAATTAATCGGAGACGTTCTGAATGATCTATCATCTTTGTCTCTTCCTAATGCTTTTTGTATCGAGAGAATTGAGTAAAATACAATATACAAACACTTATCCATAAACTGCATTCGCTAATGTTACTTTACTTGCAGTGCTGGGAATCAAACCCTGTGCCTCATGCTGGCTATGGGAGTGCTCTTCCATCAAGCTGCATCCCTGGCTCTCACTAATCTTATTTAAGTCTTCAACCTTTCACCAGGCACGGGGCTGTAATCCTAGTATTTGGAAGGCTGAGACAGGAGGATCACGGGTTCAAGGCCAGCCTCAGCAACTTAGCAAGACCCTGTTTCAAAAAAGTGGGGGGTAGTAGTGTAGCTCAGAGATAAAAATCCCCCTTGGTTTAATTCCCAGTACAAAAACAAAACCTTCCTTTAAAGATAATTTTTCAGCCAGACATAGTGGTGCTCACCTGAAATCCTAGTACTTGGGAGGCTGAGATAGGAGGACTGCAGTTTCAAGGACAGCCTCAGCAACACAGTGAGACTGTCAGCAACCTAGCAAGACCCCTATTTCAAAACATAAAGGGGGACTGAAGGTATAGCTTGGAGGTAGAATGCCCTTCGGTTTGGTCCTCAGTACCTCCAAAGAAAATAAAATACTTCTTTTCCAAATTTTTCAATTGTAGCTGGCCGTGGTGGTACACACCTTGTAATCCTAGTTACTCAGGAGGCTGGGACAGGAAGATTGATAAGTTCGAATCCAGCCTGCGCAACTTAAGGAGACCCTGTCTCGATCAAAATAAAAACAATTGGGGACGTAGATCAGTGGAAGAACGTTTGCCTAGCGTGTGCAAGGCCCTGGGTCGGATCCCTTGTATGATAAAAAATTAATAGAGTGCCACAATACTTAATTCATTGCCAGGGAGGAGATTGAGTACCAAGCAACCACAGTCATGACGTTTATTTTTCATTCTAGTTTAGCTACAGCATGGCTTAGAGGACTCTCTCTGTAACCCCAGTGCAGCAGGACTACTCCTTACTTCCCTGTCTTCAAAATCTCCTTTTTTTAGGCAGGTGAGGTGCTTCTCAACGCTTCCTCTCCCTTTCTCCCTTCTGCTGGGCTAGTAGATCTCACCAGGGTTCACGGGCTTTCTTTACAAGAGTTGAGCCCTAGTGATTTAGCAGTAGTTTCAGGGCACCTTCAGGCCATTTTCTTTCCCAAGAGGTGCCTAAATTGGGACCAGGACTAATTCCTTCAGTCCCATCTTAGGAAATGCTCATCTCAGTACTGCTTAGAAAAGTTCTGCTAAACAATTTCATGATTTCCCTAATTTTACCAGCAGGAGGCGCATGGCAGACATACAATCTCTTCATTGTATTACCAATCTAGTCTCCTAGACCTTTTCATTACCAATCTAGTCTCCCGTCTTGCATCCAGAATAGTACTCAGTGCAGAAGTGTTTATGCTCAGGAATCTTCTTCAGCTGCCTCTTGTTCTCAAGATGCTCTTACCTACTGCTTTCAGGCAGACAGCCCAAGGACTATGGGTGTGCCCAGATTCATTTATCTAGTTTAGGGCCTGAAAAGATCAGCCTCACCGGGTTGAGTTCCATGGTTACCCAGATATCCTGAGGTTGACAGAGCTGTGCTAAAAAGTTCTGGGTCAGGAAAAGTGGTTTCTGACTTTAGATCTTATCAGGAAGCCTAGAATAGCCACACATATGCACACACCTGGAGACACATCGGAATCACCTGTGGACTTCTAAAACATACAATTCCTTGGCCCTATCCACATGCTACTGGATCAGAGTGGTTGGGTCTGGTGCCCCAGGAACTTCTACTATAGCAAGTCCCCCACTGATTTCCTGCAGTTGACTGTGAGCTAGCCCCTGAGCACCACTGATCCAAGGCAATATCTGGGAGCTGTCTCAGCCCTACCACCTATCATCCATCCCAATACTAGCCCTTAGGGGAGTGTACAATCAAAGGGACTTAGAATCAATAAGGTGGCGTTTTTTTTGTGGTTTTTTTGTTGTTGTTTTGGTGGCACTGGGGATGGAACCCAGGGGCCTTCTGTCTCGGGCTACACTCCCAGACCTATTTTGTATTTTTTTACTTGGTCTCTTAAGCCAGCTGAGGCTGGCTTCGAACCTGCGCGATCCTCCTGTCTCGGTCCCTCAAGCGCAGGGATTACAAGCATGAGCCACCACACCCGGCATCGATCAACAAGATTTTAATCCAGGGAGCTGCTCCATTTGAATCATACTGGCATTTTCGGGGAACATAGAGGTGGTTCAGGAACCTAGGCCAGCCCTTCCAGAGGGAGCAATGCCCGTTCCATTGAGGTGATGGAGGATGTGACGGGGGCCTCTGTAAGCAACTCTGGCCCTCGTAAGAAAATAATATGTTAGGCATAGTGGCACACATTTTAATCCAAGTACTTTGGAAGCTTAAGACAGGAGGATCACAGGTTCAAAACCAGTAGACAGTAACCTAAGGAGATCCTGTTTAAAAATTTAAAAAAGCCTAACCAGTGTGGTTGCTCATGACTAACCCCAGTACTCGGGAGGCTGAGACAGGATTGCAGGCTGGAGGCAAGCCTCACCAATTTAGAAAGACCCTGTTTCAACATAAAAAGGCCTGAAAGTGTAGCTCAGAGGTAGAATGCCCCTGAGGTCAGTTCTCAGTAGCAAAATATATAACTAAATAAATATTTTACTTTTTTTTTTTTTTTTTTTGGTGGTACTGGAGGTAGAACCCAGAGGCTTTCTACCTCCGGGCTATACTCCCAGACCTTTTTTATATTTTATTTGGAAACAGGGTCTCACTAAGTTGCTGACAGCCTCACTAAGTAGCTGAGGCTGGCTTCAAACCCTTGCGATCCTCCTGGCTCAGCCTCCCAAGCGCGGGGATTACAAGCATGCGCTACCACACCCAGCCTTAAATGTTAACTTTTTAGAACAGCGCCTGGCACTCAATGAACACTCCAGTTTTGGGTTATTGCTCCAGGTCCTGCTCTGTAGCACTAGGAAAGCCCCAAGGGTACAGGTCTGGTTAGTGGAGGGAGCTGGGAAGGACAAATACATGAGGGACTCAGAAGCACTCTTTTTTTTTTTTTTTTTTTTGAGGTACTAGGGATTGAACCCTGGGACATTTTACCTCCGAGCTATACCGCTAGTCCTGTTTTTTATTCTTTTTTTTTTTTATGAAACAGGGCCTCACTAAGTAGCTGAGGCTAGCTACAAACCTGTGATCCTCCTGTCTCAGCCTCCCAAATGCTGGGATTACAAGCGTTTGCCACCACGCCTGGTTCACCCACTTCTTTTGAATGCTTTTGCTTCTCACTCAACTTACTGAAACAAGGTTCTCAGGCTTTCTGGTTCCCCTCCCAGCAGGTAGGCTGTAGGTCCGGCTGGTCCCCAAATTCTTTCCCTGACCCCAAGAATGCCTGAGCATCATCGTGCCAACTGTTCTTGCCATCAGCCTGTCCTGGGGCTTGCAAAGGGATTTTACGAGAAGGGTTGGGGCCTGCTAACATTTTTTTTAATTTATTTTTTATTGGTGCAATGTATTCATACATCATAGTGGTATAAAGAAAATACTTTTGTAGACATACATGCACATCTCGCCCAGTCAGCCCCTACCACGATCCCCACCCCATTCCCTCCCCATCCCTCCTTCCCACGCTTGGCTTACTGGTTGACATCTAGTATTATAGCAATTTATACCATATTAACATTGATAATCTCACATAACAGTTTCATTTGTCTGGTACCAAACTTTTGATGACTTAAAGATAACATTTCAATATTTCTTTTTGCTTTCTTTCTTACCAGAGAATATTTTTTTCTTTTTTTTAGATGAAACTATCATACATTTATTTATTTATTGTTACATTTTTTTATTATTATTTTTGAGGTACTGGGGATTGAACCCAGAGACATTTACCTCCAAGCTACACCTCCAGCCCTATTTTTCAGTCTTTTTATTTTCTTATGTATTTATTTATTTTCTTATTTATTTATTTATTTATTTATTTGGTGGTACTGGGGTTCCTGGAGACCCTTCTACCTCTGGGCTACACTCCCAGACACCTATTTTGTGTATTTTTATTTGGAAACGGGGTCTCTTAAGCCAGCGTGGCTGGCTTCTGCGCGATCCTCCTGTCTCCACCTCCCAAGATCCTCCTGTCTCCACCTCCCAAGCGCGGGGATTACAAGCCTGAGCCACCACGCCCGGCTTAGTCTTTTTATTTTTTATTCTTTTATTTTGTTTTTTTTTTGTTTTTTTTTGTATTGAAAATATTTTATAATTAATTTTCTAGAATACTAGCCATCTGATACAGGAAAAAATTATACGATGGAACACTTCAGTATTTTTAAACAACGAAAAGAAATATTTGACTAGAGGATGGCGAAAGAATTTTACAAATATAAACTCAGGATTCCTCACATTTTCAATACGGCTGCTAAACATAAGTATTCAAGAAATAGGTGACATTATACCTAAAATGCAGAACACCGAAATCAAATAGCCGCTTACATTAAGAGTTACCAAAAATTTCTGTTTATTAAGCAATAACAGCAAAAGGCACAAAAAGCCCATTTTAGTGGAGGTGGCACTGGAGGAATTGCAGAAGCTGGAAGTGGGCATATGAACTACATTCAAGTCTTTTTATTTTTATTTTTATTTATTTATTTTTTTGGTGGTACTGGGGTTCCTGGAAGCCCTTCTACCTCCGGGATACACTCCCACGGGCTACACTCCCAAACCTATTTTTTAACATTTTTATGTGGAAACAGAGTCTCTTAAGCCAGCGAGGCTGGCTTCAAACCAGTGCGATCCTCCTCTCTCCGCCTCCCAAGCGCGAGGATTACAAGCGTGCGCCACCACGCCCGGCCGTAGTCTTTTTATTTTTGAAACAGGGTCTCACTGGGTTGCGAAGGGCCTCGCTAGGTAGTCAGTGAACCACGATCCTCCGGTCTCAGCCTCCCAAATGCTAGGATTACAAGTGCTATCATGCCCACCTGCTAACATTTCTTGACTCCACATTAGGCTAATGTCCTCCCTTCCATCTTCCCCTGTGGGAAAGGCTCTGGGGACCCTGGTTAGGGACTGAGAGATTTGGATGGAGCCACAGGGGGGAACCCTAGGACTTGGCTGTCCCTATGGCTGAAGAGCAGTCTCCTGCTGTGGGGAGGGGCAAGATCAGGCAGGATCCTCGAGTGCCTACTATTTACAGCTAAACCCCTTGAGAGTCTGGTTTCTAAGTCAGATTCCAGGCACCATGTAAGTGGCAGGCAGCCCTGATGCGCACACACAGGAGTCACTCAGGAAGGGGCTTTTCCTTCCTGCAGGTCAGCAAACCTGCGGAATCTTTCTGAATGTTCCTGAGTCTAGATGGGAGAAAACTCACTGGCTCGCCACTGTCCTTTAAAACCTCAAATCCCACCAGACACTATGGCCAGCAAGACCCTGTTTTCAAATAAAAACTAAAATAGGGAAGCTGGGCATGGTGGCACATGCTTGTAATCCCAGCATTTGGGAGGCTGAGACAGGAGGATCCTTAGTTCCTGGCCAACCTCTGCTACTTAATGAGGCCCTTTGCAACTCTGTGAGACCTTGTTTCACAACAAAGAAAAACAACAGGGCTTGGTATATAGCTCAGAGGTAGAATACCCCTGGACTCAATCCCCAGTACCACACACACACACACACACACACACACACACACACACACCAAAAACAACCCCACTAAAATGGGGCTGGAGTGTAACTTGGAGGTAGAACACCTGTACGTTAAATCCCCATTAACAAAAGAGAAGAAACAACCGAGAGCTGGCCGCAGTGACACGGGCCTGAACATTGGAGACTGAGATAGGAGGATTGCAAGATGAAGGCCAGCCTCAGCAATTTAGTGAAACCCTCTTTCTTTCTTTGTTCCTTTTTCTCCCCCTCCCCCTTTGTTTTTGTGTGTGTGTGGTACTGAGGATCGAGCCCAGGGGCATCTACCTCAGATCTACAAAAAATCGGGCTGGTTGGTGTAGCTCGGAAGTAGAATGCCCTTGGGTTCAACCCCTAGCTAAGTAAATAAATAAATAAATAAATAAATAAATAGAAAAATAAAAAGGGCTGGGAGTGTAGGTCAGAGGAAGAACACTCTGGATTCAATCCCCAGTACCGCACACACCCACAAACACATGCACACACGCATATACACACTACAGTCACAGCCCACAGTGCCTCAGTAAACCTTGCCCTTACTTGTCTTTCTCATCTCATACCACTTGGTGCCCCTTCCAGCCCTCAAAGCCGCTGGCCTCACTCCTGCCTTGAGATGGTAGCACATGCTGCTTCTCCTGCCTGTGGACCCCTTCCCCAAGATCACACATGGCTGCTTTCCTCATTCAGTTCTCAGTTCAAGTGTTATTTCTTCAAAGAATACTTTTGTGGCCTTCCTATCTAATGTGCTGTCCTCTCCACCTCCCTCACTTTCTATCCATTTCCTCTCTTTTATGGCTTTTAGAGTCCTCGTAACCCTCTCAAATGATCTCCTTTTTTTATTTTGTAGTACTAAAGATCGAAACCATTGACATTCCACAACTGTGAGACAGTCTGAGCCCTTTTTATTTTCTTCTCTTGAGACAGGACGCTGCTAAATTGCCCAGGCTGGCTTCTGACGTGCTATCCTCCTGCCTCAGCCTCCAGGATCACTGGGATCACAGGCATGTACCACCGCACCTGGTTAGTCTGTCTCCTTTCTGAGAAAGAGGTTTGATTGTTCGTCTATGTATCTGTGGGGCTTGGAACAGTAGCACATAGAAGGTATTCAGTGAGTGCTAAATGGCTGAAAGGTGGAACAGGCGATCGGGGTCAAGAAGTGGTAATCCTGCTTAAAGTACTTGGAATTTTGTCATTCTGTCCCTGCTACAGCATAAAGAGGTCCTGACTAAGAGGGGCCAGGACTCAGACTGAAATGCACCCATTGGCGCAGCCACCGAGAGCACTGCAGCTGAGTTCCAAGAGCCAAAAGGCGCAACAACAGGTTGTGTCCTGGACAAAGAGTCAGCAGAGTCTGATACAAGGTCCTAGGGTGTCTTTCTGGAAGAAACATAACAACCAGGTTTTCTATTGGGGGGAGGCAGAGTACTGAAGATTGAACTCAGGGGCATTCTACCTCTGAGCTCTACCCCCAACCTTGTTTTATTATTTATTTTAAAATGTGTTCTCCACTAAGCCAAGCAAGGGAGAGAGGGACGGGGAGGGAATGGGGTGGGAATTGGGTAGGGGTTAAATCAGTGATGTGTACATGTATGTCCACACAAGTTTTTTTACCCCAATGTGATGTATGAATATAATGCGCCAAAAAAGTTAAACAAAAATAAAAAATAAATAAAATGGGTTCTCACTGCATTGCCGAAAGCCTTGCTAAGATGCTGGGACTGTCTTCTTCATACCTGTAATCCTCCTGTCTCAGCCAAGTACTGATGTGCTCCACCATGCCAAGCACAGCCAGGTTTTCATCAGGCAGCCTATCAACAGACAACAGGACGTGTCTCCCTCGGGCGAAATTCAGGGGCAAGGCATTTTGTAGGGACACCTGGTAAGAAAACCAGCTCTGAAGCCGGGCGTGGTGACGCACGCTTGGAATCCCAGCATTGGGGAGGCTGAGACCGGAGGATCACGGTTCGCGGACAGCCTCAGCTACTTAGTGAGGCCCTCTGCAACTCAGTGAGACCCTGTTTCAAAATAAAAAACAGAAAATAGGGCTGGGGGTATAGCTCAGAAGTAGAATGCCCTGGGTTCCAGCCGCAGTACCACCAAATAAAAAAAGAAAGAAAGAAAGAAAAGAAAATTTTTAAAAATCAGCTCTGATGGGGTATTGTGATTCAGGCAGAAGAAAGGCAATGAAAGCCAGACTGGGGGGCTGAACTGAGCCTGAGGCAAAGTGGGAATGGGACAATGTTGCAGGGAGAGCCAGGCAGGACCAAACAGGTTCTCTGGGTGGGAAACACATCTGGTGTGTGTTACCTTTTGCTGCTTGGGGGCCAGAGCTACAGATGTCTAAGAGAGGAAAGAGCTTAGGAGCTGTCATTCCAGAGACTCTTTTAGTAGGATTCCAACAAGATCTCTGTAAAGGAGCACCCCCTAAACAAACACATCTACATGGGGCCTTTAGTAGCCACTTGCAGCTACGTAAACAACTGGACAGGTGGCTTGCCATCAGGAAGGCCAGATGTATGAGAACCGCCCAAAGCTCCCATTGGCTCAAAAGCCAAGTACAAACTGCTCAAACTGTACACCGGCCCTCCCCAGCCTCAGCCGCTCACTAGGGCTGCTCATCTCTGATTGGGCCAGGCTGCCAGGTGTCCTCCTGTCCAATCCCCAAGGACATCCCTACCTCCCTACTTTTGCCCGGTCTTCTCCTCTTTACCAATGCAAATATTACACTCTATTCAACATACAAAATAAGTCCAATTATTTTTTTTCTATGAGCATCCCTGTATAGAAAACGTTCTTCAATCCCACGGCATAGCTCTGCTCTTCATACTGTTGTATAATTCTTCTTCTCAAGTAATATCAGTGCGCACATCTTTCCCGAGACTAAACCATAGGGCCCTTGACCATAGGAGATGCGTCTTCTTGTTACATGGATTCCAGAGCATCCAACAAAGGTCTGGGGGCATATCAGACATTTGCTAGCTTGAACCTTGCCCCATCCAACAAAGGATAAGCTTTTGGTGTCCAAGTCTGCTTGGTGAAAAAAGGGAAGCAGGATCTAACCACTGTGGGAGCAAGTAAACAAACTAGTACCAGGGATTGACCCCGGGGGTGTTCTACCTCGGAGCTACACCCCAACCCTATTTTATTTTTCAGTTTAAAACAGAGTCTGAGCTGGTCGGTGGCGCACGCTTGTAATCCCCGCGCTTGGGAGTCTGAGACAGGAGGATCGCACGGGTTCGAAGCCAGCCTCAGCTACTGAGTGAGGCTCTCAGCAACTTAGTGAGACCCTGTTTCCAAATAAAATATAAAATAGGGCTGGAAGTGTAGCCCAGAAGTAGAAAGCCCCTGGGTTCCACCCCCAGTACCACCAAAAAACAAATGAACAACAACAACAAAAAGAGCCTGAGCCCGGGCGTGGTGACGCACGCTTGTAATCCCAGCATTCCGGAGGCTGAGACAGGAGGATCATCGTTCAAGGACAGCCTCAGCTACAACTTAGTGAGACCCTTTGCAACTGAGCGAGACCCGGTTTCAAAATAAAGAATACAAAATAGGGCAGGGGGTGTAGCTCAGAGGTAGAATGTCCCTGGGTTCCATCCCCAGTACTGCAAAAAAAAAAAACAAAAACAAAATCTGGCTAAATTGCTGAGATCTCAAACCTGCAATCCTCCTGTCTCAGCTTCCCAATTACTGGGATTACAGGTGTGTGTCGGGGCCCACTCGGCAGGACTGAGGTGGCACCCAGGCTTGTTGCCAGCGTGGACTCAAGATGGCGCCTGGGCTTGCAGCCAAGTCACGAGGCTCACGAGGCTGGCGGTGCCCTGAGCCTGCGCAGTGAGCCCTATCAGGCGCCTTACGGATAATTAGTGACGCAACGCCTCGTGCTACCACCTGCCCGCCCAGGAGAAGGTTAAAAAGCGCGCATGCCCTAGCGGGGAAAAGGAGAAGGAGCTAAGAGGGTTGGTGGACAGGAAGAGCAGTTCCTTGGCGGACTGCTCCGGGCTCCGAGCTGGGACGGACATGTTCACAAAGCCACCATTGTGACCGGTGTGTGCTGCAGCAGAGACGTAGAGTGCCAGAAGGAGGGTTGGTGGAGTGATGAGGGAGAGGATAGAAGACTGATGTTGTTTTTACCTGAGAGGGCGTTGAGAGAGCATTAAAGAGGAACTGTACAAGAACCTGGGGTAATAAAACTGCTTGAGGAAGATAATGTAAGAGTCGTCACTGCGCACGACAAATGGTGGCCCGTACGGGGAACTTCGCTTTGATCAGAACCTCGGCAGTCCCGGGCAGCCGGCTGGTACGTACTCCTTTGACTCCGAAAAGGGAGGAGGAGGCTCCATTAAGGAGGATATTTTTTAGTGTTTTCCCCGATCAAAGGGGGCTACATTAAGGAGGGTTATTTTCCCCGATCAAAGGGGGCTCCATTAAGGAGGATATTTAGTAAATAAGGCTCGCGGATAAGCGAGGCTCGCGGAAAAGCGAGGGACAGCGCTGTATTTTCCCCGATCAAAGGGGGCTCCATTAAGGAGGATATTTAGTAAATAAGGCTCGCGGATAAGCGAGGCTCGCGGAAAAGCGAGGGACAGCGCTGTATTTTCCCCGATCAAAGGGGGCTCCATTAAGGAGGATATTTAGTAAATAAGGCTCGCGGATAAGCGAGGCTCGCGGAAAAGCGAGGGACAGCGCTGTATTTTCCCCGATCAAAGGGGGCTCCATTAAGGAGGATATTTTTTAGTGTAAGCAAGTTAGAGAATCGGGCTGGTCCTGATTCGACAAGGTAGAAGTAAATAAGGCTCGCGGATAAGCGAGGGACAGCGCTGTGAAGGTTCGCAGGTGTTGCGACGAAAAGGTCTAAGGTTGCTAAAGTGAAAGCAGCCATTTTAGAAAATTTGAAAGCGAAAGAGATTTCTAAGAAGGAAGAAGCTCTGTTAGAATTCATAGAAAAAATGAAACGCCCTAAACCTTCCGCTCCTCCCCCTCCCTCTCCTAATCCGCCACCATAGATGGAAGACACCTGAGGTTAGTTGGAAAAGGCGCCTAATGTGTAAAGGATAGGTCAGAAGATTAGTTCCTAACGTAAGAGTTGTAAACTGCTGCTCGGTACCGTAGAGATGAGTTGTTTTCTTTAAGATCTTTGGGGAATTATTTCTACTTTCCCTCTTCCTTTACCTTGGTTAATGATAGTTTAGGTTGTTTTATTGATACCTGTTTTCTGACTTTCTGCTATGCTTCTATGCACCCTTGGAGACTTTGGAATTTCTGCTCTTATTGCTGTAATTGTGGCCTCTGTGGCCGTGGCAGTTATTGCAGCCACTATGAATGCTCTATCCTCACATGTGGCTGCTGGCATGGCTCAGCAAGCTCAATTATCTGGACTATATGTATAACGTATGTGCAGTATCAGAATTTCTCCCATGCAGGCAATTTGTTTCGTCAATTAAGCAAGACGCTTCTAGGAACTTGGAGCCGTGAATTTGAACACACCATGATTGAGCTATGAGCATCCATCGCTGCAATTAATTCTACCCGCGTGGAAGTCGCCGCAGTACAACAATGAATGGACTTAATACATGGAACATTGGGTTTTTTAAAAGACTGGGGTGGCATGGCATTCTGGGCATTCTTGCTGATGGTAGCATGATGTTTCATGGTTGGATATATCAGGCGAACTCGACAACGCACACTGCAACAACAGCGCATATTGGTGCAAGCTATGGCAGCCCTTGAAGCTGGCTTATCTCCCCATGTATGGCTCAGTATGCTGGATCGGTAGTCAGTGACGGGTAAGATCGTCCCCGGGACCTTTCAACCTAAGACAGGGAAACAATCATGCTATTGTTCTCCCAATGACGGGTAAGAATGGTCCTTGAGGGTCGGCAACCTAAGACAGGCACGATCCCGAGCCTTATTTTAATAAAACAAAAAGGGAGATATGTCGGGGCCCACTCGGCAGGACTGAGGTGGCACCCAGGCTTGTTGCCAGCGTGGACTCAAGATGGCGCCTGGGCTTGCAGTCAAGTCACGAGGCTCACGAGGCTGGCGGTGCCCTGAGCCTGCGCAGTGAGCCCTATCAGGCGCCTTACGGATAATTAGTGATGCAACGCCTCGTGCTACCACCTGCCCGCCCAGGAGAAGGTTAAAAAGCGCGCATGCCCTAGCGGGGAGGAAGGAGAAGGAGAAGAGGGTTGGTGGACAGGAAGAGCAGTTTCTTGGCGGACTGCTCTGGGCTCCGAGCTGGGACGGACATGTTCACAAAGCCACCATTGTGACCGGTGTGTGCTGCAGCAGAGACGTAGAGTGCCAGAAGGAGGGTTGGTGGAGTGATGAGGGAGAGGATAGAAGACTGATGTTGTTTTTACCTGAGAGGGCGTTGAGAGAGCATTAAAGAGGAACTGTACAAGAACCTGGGGTAATAAAACTGCTTGAGGAAGATAATGTAAGAGTCGTCACTGCGACTGACAGGTGTGTACCACCTCCTCCAGTCTGTTTTTTTTTTTAACTATTAAGAAAGAGGACGAGAGCAGCCTATCTGGACATTCAAGGTACATACCTAGGTAACTTAGGAAGCACTGGGACCGCATCTCCTTTCCTGACTTATCCTACCACCTGCATTGTCGCTCCAGAAAGCCACCTCTGTCCTGTGTGCCATTCCTCCTGGGTGTTTCTACCCACTGATGACACTGACAGAGAGAATGAATCAGTCCTAACAAAGTGACTCAAACAGTGAGGACTGTGGGTAATATAAAAGGCTAGTAAGAGGCGCATTGGCACACGCGAATCACTCCATTAAGACAAGCTGCCTCTTCCACTCATCATAGCCAGAAATGTCTTCGTGGGCTTGGGGCGTAGCACAGTGGGGGAATGCTTGCCTAGCACGCACAGTGCCCTGGATTCATCCCAACACTACAAACAGGAAAAAAGAAAAAAAGAGTCGGGCGTGGTGGAGCACGCTTGTAATCCCAGCATTCGGGAGGCTGAAACCGGAGGATCGCGGTTCGCGGACAGCCTCAGCTACTTAGTGAGGCCCTCTGCAACTCAGTGAGACCTGGTTTCAAAATAAAGAATAAAAATAGGGCAGGGGGTGTAGCTCGGAGGTCAAATGCCCCTGGGTTCCATCCCCAGACCCGCAAAAAAAAAAAAAAAAAAGAATAAAAAATAGGACTGGGGGGTGTAGCTTGGAGGTCGAATGTCCCTGGGTTCCATCCCCAGACCCGCAAAAAAAAAAAAAAGAAAGAAAGAAAGAAAAGAAATGTCTTCTAGAAGGAAAGCAAGACAGATAACCGTGTGATAATCTATACAAATTTTATTTGGATATCAATTTGTATGGAAACAAGCAGGTGTCAGCATTATGCAGGCACAGAAAAAAAAAAGGGAAAGAAAAAGACTCCAGTGATCATTTATCTTGTATTTACACCATTTGGTTTCAACAAGGACAGGAAGCTTTACTGTTCGCTTCCTGTGGGAACTCCAGTTTCTGCACCTTCCCCTGCTGCCTGTCGGCATCTCGATACAACAGGGATTTCTGGGCCTTCAATCTGCAAGCCAGGCACATGAAAATCGACTCGACATTCTGGCTTTCTTTCGGGTCCTTGGCTGATGTCTCAAACAAGAGCATGTTGTGGGCATCGGCAAATTTCAGGGCTAAGTTGGAGGGCACCTGTATCTGTTCCCGCAAGTCACACTTGTTGCCCACAAGCACCTTTGGGACGAGTGGGGGCACCGCATGCCCATTGCATTCTTGGATCCACATTTTGAGGTTGGTGAACGATGTCATCTTGGTGACGTCGTAGACAAAGACCACGGCATGCACGTTGCGGTAGTAATGCTCTACCATGCTCTTACGGAAGCGCTCCTGGCCCGCTGTGTCCCACACCTGCACCTGGAAGATACAGAAACCCATTTGTGGAGTCAGGAAAGGAAATATGAACACGCGAAGGAAATTTCACATGGCTCTGTAGCACTGAGGTTTCCAGCCCAGACACAGGAAGTGGTTGCTGGCAGATTAGCAGGAAGCAGTTATCAAAGTGTACAGTTTAGGTTCTGTCAGGCTTAAGATGGGTACTTGAAAATATTGACTTGAAAAATCTGAAGTTTCTAGTTGAAAAATTAGGGCATACATGGGTCAGTTCTTCTGGAGAAAATTTGGCGATATTAACAAGAACCTTAAAAATGTTCAAAACTCTCCGGGCGTGGTGGCGCACGCTTGTCATCCCCGCGCTTGGGAGGCAGAGACAGGAGGATCGCGCAGGTTCGAAGCCAGACACGCTGGCTTAAGAGACCCTGTTTCCAAATAAAAAAGTATAAAATAGGTCTGGGAGTATAGCCTGGAGGTAGAAGGGTTTCCAGGAACCCCAGTACTACAAAAAAAAAATCTGTACAGGTCAGGTGTGGTGGCACAGGCCTGTAAACCCAGTACCCGGGAGGCTGAGAGAGGAGGATCTCAAGTTTGAGGACAGCCTCAGCAACCTAGTGAGACTCTCAGCAACCTAGTAAGACCTTATTTTAAAATAAGAAATCCGGGTATGGTGGCGCACGCTTGTAATCCCGACATTTGGGAAGCTGAGACAGGAGGATTGAAGGTTCTCAGCCAGCCTCAGCTACTTAAGTGAGACCCTTTGCAATTCAGTGAGACCCTGTTTCAAAATACAGAATAAAAAATAGGGCTGGGGGGTTTGGCTCAGATGTAGAATGCCCCTGGGTTCTATCCTGGTACCTCAAAAAAGAAAAGAAAAAAGAAAAAAAGAAAATCAGGCTGAGGGTGTATCTCTGAGGTAGAATGCCCGCCCTCTCCCCCCTCCCTCACTCCCTCCCTTTCCCTGTACAAATATCTTTTTTTTTTTTTTTCGTGGTACTGAGGGTGGAACCCAGGGGCATTCTACCTCCAAGCTACACCCCCAGCCCTATTGATTGACTGATTGTGTGTGTGTGTGTGTGTGTGTGTGTGTAGTACTGGAGATTAAATTCAGCAGTGTTCTACTATTGAGTTATACCCTCAGCCTACTTTATTTTATTTTATTTATTCTGTGGTACTGAAGGTGGAACCCAGAGGCCTTTTACCTCCGGGCTATACTCCCAGACCTATTTTATATTTTATTTGGAAACAGGGTCTCACTAAGTTGCTGAGAGCCTCACTAAGTAGCTGAGGCTGGCTTCGAGCCTGCGCGATCCTCCTGTCTCAGCCTCCCAAGCGCGGGGATTACAGGCGTGCACCACCATGCCTGGCACTTATTTTATTTTGAAACAGGGTCATGCTAAGTTACCACATGCTGGCCTTGACCTTGTGATTCCTCTGTTTTAGCTTCCAGGTACCGGGATTACAGGCATGTGCCACCCCCATTTATGTTTAATTTTTTTGTTTGTATGTGTTACTAGGGATTGAACCCAGGGGCAGTCTAACTTTAAGCTACACCCCTAGATCTATTTCATTTAAATTTTTTTTTCAGGTCTGGGGCTGGAACCCAGAGGCATTTGACCTCCGAGCTACAACCCCTGCCCAATTTTTTATTCTTTATTTTGAAACAGGGTCTCACTGTGTTGCGAAGGGCCTCACTAAGTAGCTGAGGTTGTCTGCGAACCGCGATCCTCCCATCTCAGCCTCCCGAATGCTGGGATTACAAGCGTGTGCCATCACGCCCGGCTAAAATTTGGGTTTTCTTTTTCTTTTTTCTTTTTTTTTCTTTTTTGTGGCACTGGGGTTCCTGGAAGCCCTTCTACCTCCGGGCTACACTCCCAGACCTATTTTAAACTTTTTTTTTTTTTTTTGGAAACAGGGTCTCTTAAGCCAGCACGGCTGGCTTTGAACCTGCGTGATCCTCCTGTCTCCGCCTCCCAAGCGCGGGGATTACAAGCGTGCGCCACCACACCCGGCGCCATTTAATTTCGAAACAGAGTCTCACTAAGTTGCAGAGGGCCTCACTAAGTTTCTGAGGCTGGCTTTGAACCTGTGATTCTCCTGTCTCATCCTCCCAAGTACTGAGATTACAGGTGTGTGCCACCATGCCCAACTTCATTTTTTTTTGAAGATTTAAAGAAGTTTATTAGAAAGATAGAAATACAGAAAA
Organism: Muscardinus avellanarius; assembly: GCF_963383645.1. Classification (NCBI taxonomy): domain Eukaryota; kingdom Metazoa; phylum Chordata; class Mammalia; order Rodentia; family Gliridae; genus Muscardinus; species Muscardinus avellanarius. Next base: position 76,860,863 of record NC_137792.1, read on the forward strand.
TAGAAATATTGCCCCATGCCAAAATGGCATGGGGGGGGTGACTCGAAATGAATACATCCTTCATTTTTTTATACACAGACCATAGCAAATGATCTTTTATATGGTACTTGGGATTGAACTCAGGGGCATTCTACTCCCCACCCCTTTTTATTTTATTTTTTGAAACAGGGTCTCTCTAAGTTGCTGAGGCTGTTCTCGAACCTGCGGTCCTCATGTCTCAGACTCTCAAGTACTGGGATTACAGGCATGTGCCACCATGCCTGGTTTCAATTTCTTCTCCTCCTCCTCCTCCTCCTCCTTCTTCTTCTTCTTCATTATTATTATTATTAATTATTATTATTATTATTAATTATTATCATTTTGCGGTACTGGGGATAGAACCTAGAGGCATTTGACCTTTGAGCTACACCCCCTGCCCAATTTTTTTATTCTTTATTTTGAAACTGGTCTCACTGAGTTGCAGAGGGCCTCACTAAGTAGGTAAGGCTGTCCATGAACCGCGATCCTCCGGTCTCAGCCTCCCGAATGCTGGGATTACAAGTGTGCACCATCACGCCCGGCTGTCTCAATTTATTCTTAAGTTCCACCACAACTGGCTTCAATTTATTCTTAAATTCACTTCTTTCTATGTGAGAGATCATTGAAATCGCTAGATTTTTGTACTTCTACTTTTGTAACAAAGACCAACATATGGGCCGGGTGTGGTGGCGCATGCTTGTGCTTGGGAGGCTGAGACAGGAGGATCGCACGGGTTCTAAGCCAGCCTCGGCTACTTAGTGAGGGTCTCAGCAACTTAGTGAGACCCTGTTTCCAAATAAAATATAAAATAGGTCTGGGAGTATATCCCGGAGGTAGAAAGCCCCTGGGTTCCACCCCTAGTACCACCAAAAAAAAAAAAAAGACCAACTTATGAAGGAAAAAAAGCTGGTGTGAGTAGCATGAACAAAGACACAACTCCCATGAACTATGCAGTGGACACACATTCAAAGCCCAATTTTTTTTTCCTTTTTATATCCAATGTCTTGGAAAAGAGCTCTTCATGCTCAGATGATGATACCAAGGCCCCATAGAATTCTCAGTTATCAAAGAAAATTTGATTATGGCCACTAATTGATTACTATAAGTCTTAAAACAAAGTATAGCCTCTACTTGGGGTTAGCAGTCATTAAGTATAAATCTATCAAATATAACTGTTGTGTGTGTGTGTGTGTGTGTGTGTGTGTGTTACTGAGGATGGAACCCAGGGGTATTTTAACTCAGCTACACTCCCAGCCCTATTTTTTATTCTGTATTTTGAAACAGGGTCTCACTGAGTTGCAGAGGGCCTCACTAAGTAGCTGAGGCTGTTCGCAAACCACGATCCTCCTGTCTCAGCCTCCCAAATGCTAGGATTACAAGCGTACACCACCACGCACAGCTCTTTAAATTTGAAACAGGGTCTCACTAAATTGTGGAGGGCCCATGCTGAGGGTGGCCTTGAACCTGTCTCAGTCTCCCAAGTACTGGGATTATAAGCATGCACCACCATGCCTAGTTTAGCAAATATAATTGAATCTTTGTTCTGTGAAGATCTTACCAGGCCCCAGATTCATCGTTCGGCCCATCAGTTTTCATTGTCCCAGCTCCCCTTCATCATTTCTATTGGCATGGCCTCAGCACAAGCTTCAGAGTTCCCCCATCTTTGATTTTCATATCTTTTGATCAGATCCCCTTTCTCTTGGACTACAGCCGCCTTTGGTTTCTGGATATCTCCACTCCAGGGCCTTCTGAATGCTACTTTCATACTAATCTTCCTAAACCCCTGCTAGTAGCGGGACATTTTCCTCTTTGGGAAATTCTGGTAGCCCTCTACTGCACGTGGTACAAAATGGAAAATTTTCTCCCAACCTGGGTTCAAACTGCTCAACTACAGCTGGTTCATTTCCTCCTATGTGCCTTTGGTCCTCCTTGACACCCTATCCACATGTCACCCATTTTTCGTGGTAATGGAGATTGAATGCAGGGACGCTTAACCATTGAGCTACATCCCCAGCCCTTTTTATTCTGAAGCAGTCTTACTAAATTGCTCAGATTGGCCTCAAACTTGCCAGTCTCCTGAGTCAGCCTCAAAAGTAGCTGGGAGAGTAGCTGGGTATGATGGCGCACGCTTGTAATCCCAGCATTCGGGAGGCTGACACAGGAGGATCGTGGTTCGCGGACAGCCTCAGCTACTTAGTGAGGGCTCTTTGCAACTCAGTGAGACCCTGTTTCAAAATAAAGAATAAAAAATAGGGCTGGGGATGTTGCTCGGAGGTAAAATGCCCCTGGATTCCATCCCCAGTACCAAAAAAAAAAAAAGAAAGAAAAGAAAAGCCTGGATTACAGGCATGCCACCATGCCTAGCTAAATCTCATCCAATTTTTTATCTTTTCATGCTGGGGTTAGAACTCTAAATCTTCCCTGTTCGTGTGTGTGTGTGTGTGTGTGTGTGTGTGTGTGTGTGTGTGTTTACTGGAGATTAAACTCAGGAGCATTCTACTTCTGAACTACAGCACCAGCCTTATTTTTTTTTAATCAGGATCTCTCTAAGTTGCTGAGGCTGACCTTGAACCTACAATCCTCCTGTTTTAGCCTCCCAGGTGGATTACGGCATGTGCCACTACACCCACCAGTCACCCATTCTTTAAGGATCATCTCATGCCTCCACCTTCTTCCTCGAACCTTCCCCAAATTCAATTCTCTTTCCTTAGGAATATCTTTTTGCACTTTAAGTGTGTATTATACTACTTAGAATATATTTATGTAGCTGGGCATGGTGGCACATGTTTGTAATCCCAGGATTTGGGAGACTGAGACAGGAGGGAGCCGAGACAGGAGGGTCACAGGTTCACAGCCAGCCTCAGCAACTTAGTGAGACCCTATTTCAAAATAAAAAAAATAAAATAGGGCAGGGGTATAGCTCAGAGTTAGAATTCCCTTGGGTTCAATCCCCAGCACCACACACACACAAAAGACTATATTTCTATGTTTTCTAATTGTTTTATTGGTGCTCCTGGCACCCTCCAGCTAAACCATGCGCTGCCCTTTTCTGCATCAGATCACTCTTCAAGGTTGTCATTATCATCGTCCCTAGGCATCCAAAGCAGTATTGGCTGGAGTTTCCAAAACTACAAGCAGTCTGGCAGCCTAGGTATCTGCCAAGGCCATTTCAGGGAGAGGATCCGATTTCTGTTACACAGAATAACCTGTCTCCTTGAAGACTGATTTGCTTCTGTAAGCAGAAACAGAAAAGTGTTCATGCCTTTCACCTTTCTGGTGCACGAAACAGGAAGAAAAGGAAGAGCGGGCGGGGAGAATGGCTCCTGATTCCCACCCCCAGTAGTCTTAACTCGCCTGCCTCCGAGTAAGGCTAGATCCCCATCAGCCCTCAGGCATGTAGCAGATGCTTTAACACCATGAGCTCAGGACTCTAAAAATACCTGTCACTAGCAGGAACAGGGTGGGAGTGTGTGAGATATTTGAGGCTACACCTCCAGCCCTATTTTTTAGTCTTTTTATTTTCTTATGTATTTATTTATTTTCTTATTTATTTATTTATTTATTTGGTGGTACTGGGGTTCCTGGAGACCCTTCTACCTCTGGGCTACACTCCCAGACACCTATTTTGTGTATTTTTATTTGGAAACAGGGTCTCTTAAGCCAGCGTGGCTGGCTTCTGCACGATCCTCCTGTCTCCAGAACTTCAGGGAGGGCTGGCTGCCGGACACCTCCTCTGCCTCCCTTCCAATGCTATCCCTATCAGAGCCTCTCTCTGGAAGCCTTTATTTGGAAGCTCAGAATATCAATGGCAGGCTCTACTCCCAACCCAGCTTTTTTTTTTTTTTTTGGTGCTGAGAGTTAAACCGTCTACCTCTGATCTAAACCTCTAGAACTTTTTTGTGGTACTAAGGATTGAATGGGCCATTTTACCTCTGAGCCCCTGCCAGCCCTGCTTCTACTTTTTTGGTTTGGAAATAGGGCCTCCCTTGGTTACTGAGAGTCTTGCTATATTGCTGAGACTGGCTTCAGACCTGTGATGATCCTGGTCTCAGCTTCCCAAGTACTAGGATTACAAGCATGCATCCCCCCTTTTGTATGTATGTGTGTGTGTGTGTGTGTGTGTGTGTGTGTGTGTGTGTGTGTGTGCTACTGAGGACTGAGGGTCTATCTCTGAAATGCAACCCCAGCCCTATTTTTAATTTTTTGTGTGGTTTTGGGGATTGAACCCAGAGGCATTCTACCTCCGAGCTACACAGCCAACCCATTTTTTAATTTTTTATTTTGAAACATGGTCTCACTAAGTTGCAGAAGGCCTAAGTAACCAAAGCTGGCTGCAAACCTATATCCTCCTGTCTCAGCCTCCCAAGTACTGGGATTACAAGTGTGTGCCACCACACCTGGTTTATTTTTAAATTTTGAAACAGAGTCTTGTTAAGTTTCTGAGGGCCTCACTAAGTTGTTGAGACTGGCTGTGAACCTATGATCCTCCTATCTCAGCCTCCCAAGGACTGGGATCACAAGCATATGCTACCACACCCGGCTCCTCCAGCACTGTGTGTGTGTGTGTGTGTGTGTGTGTGTGTGTGTGTTGTTGTTGTTGTTGTTGGGAGATTAAACCCAGGGCATTTTTCGACCAAGCTAAACCCCAGCCCTGTTTTATTTTGTTGCTGAGGTTAGCCTCAAACCTGCTATCCTCCTACCTCAGCCTCTCAAGCACAGGCATGTGCCACCATACCCAGCACTCCTACGCTTTTGAATGCTTTGTTTTGCAGCAGGGTCTCACTCAGCTGCTGAGGCTGTCCTCCAACCTGCGATCTTCCTGTCTCAGCTTCTCAAATGCTGGGATTACAGGCACGTGGCCCAACCCAGCTCCTTATAAACCCATCCCAGTACCACCAAAAAAATAAAAACCTCCCCAAGGCCATTGGGTGGTAACTTCACTTCCCCAGTGGATGATGGGAAAAAGTTTAAAGAGATCTTCTTTCAACTAACTGGGCTGTTCAATCTGCATTTTAGACATATACACAAAACTGACACAGAATAGCAAAGGAGGGCAGGCAGCGACAAAGGAACTCACAGGCAGAAAGAGAGGAAACCAGGAGCACGAAAGGACACACGCTGATGGCTACTTAAGCATTAAGCTAACTAGGAGAGAACTGGAGGAAGCTCAAAAACCCGAAGGAAGACATAATGTCATTCTGACTACAGGTGGCTTCTGAGCGACACTGGGTTCAGCCTCCATCCACTCAGTAAGGTACCACAGGATGGTGTTCTGTTTCCAGATATTGGCAGAGGAAGAGAAATTCGAAGTCCTGCCAGAGCCAATGCTGACCTGCATCTTCCCTGGTCCCAAGTGGCAAGAGTCAAAGGCCAAAGCTTAGATCCCTATGCCCTTGGGCAAGTTATTTCAACTCTCTCCACTTTAGTCTTCCTATCTGTAGAATGGGGATGATAACAAAAATGCTAGGGTCACTATGACCCTGAAATAAGACAACATGTGTACAGTGCCTGGTCTGGGCTCTTGGTTCAGTCAACAAATAGAGGTTGTTAATTATTATTGCCTACTCACTGGAGGCTTCTCTTGAGTTCATGTGTACCAGGAAATGGTGGATCGCAAATGCCATGATGAGGTGGGGGCAGGGACATAGTGATTGGAGAGAACAAACTGGGCTTCAGTCCCCTAGGGATGGTCTCATGATTAAGAGTAGAGCTGCCACTACAGCAAATCAGTCATCCCCCAGTAAGCAAATGTTTCCCGGGGACACAGAGGCAGCCTAAGAAAAACAACATTCTACTCTTGGACAGAGAACAAGAAAGAGCTGGCTGAGGCCTCTCTACTATTCTCCTGCCAGGGATGCTTATTTCTGGCCTGACAGCCTTCTATTGCTGGCTGTGGCCTTGGGCTACTTCAACCTGTCACACCGGACTTCTCTCTCTCCCCAAAGGGGGAAGCCCTTGGGAGTCATCCTCCTAGCATGGTTTTGGCACTCATTTCTTGAGAAACTCCAGGCCAGCCGGAGGATGGGGCAAAATCTTCTCTGAGCTACATCATATACCAGCTGCCAGGCGCTTCCATCTTCCCACTGACGTGCTGCTCTCTCACCTGCTGGCTTTGGCCTGGTTGTCACAACAGCTTTACAAAAGGCAGGCTCACCATTCCCACAGTCTACCCAAAGTCCCCGCAGAATCTGACGCAGAGAGCTCCTCCTTAAGCAGTGTCACAAGGCTTTGTCCTCTTGAAAATATCATCTTTCCCAAAAAAAGACCCATATTAAGCACTTTATCCGCGCATGGTATTGTGCTGAGCTATGTTTCTCCTGAGTCACAGGGTCTGGCCTCTGGGGAGAAGTCTGGAATCTTTCGCACAGACTGTGAAAGCTAGGCACAAGGATGTTACAAGGGAAGGGGTGGTTTATTTTTTATTTATTTATTTATTGCGATACTGGGGATGGAACCCAGGGGCATTCTACCTCTGAGCTACACTCCCAGCCCTATTTTTTATTCTTTATTTGGAAACAGGGTTTCACTGAGTTGCAAAGGGCCTCACTAAGTAGTAGCTGAGGCTGGCAATGAACCACAATCCTCCAGTCTCAGCCTCCCAAATCCTGGGATTACAAAAGTGGGCCACTGGGCCCAGGTTGAATGTGTGGTTTAAAAGCCTCCCCAAACCGGCTGTGGTGGCGCGCGCTTGTAATCCCCGCGCTTGGGAGGCGGAGACAGGAGGATCGCGCAGGTTCGAAGCCAGCCTCAGCTACTTAGAGAGGCTCTCGGCAACTTAGTGAGACCCTGTTTCCAAATAAAGTATAAAATAGGTCTGGGAGTATAGCCCAGAGGTAGAAAGCCCCTGGGTTCCACCCCCAGTACCACCCAAAAAATAAAAAAAATTTTAAAAATTAAAAATTAAAAATTAAAAAGCCTCCCCAAGGCCGGGCGTGGTGGCACACGCTTGTAATCCCCCGCGCTTGGGAGGCGGAGACAGGAGGATCGCGCAGGTTCGAAGCCAGCCTCAGCTACTTAGTGAGGCTCTAAGCAACTTGGTGAGACCCTGTTTCCAAATAAAATATAAAAATAGGTCTGGGAGTGTAGCCCGGAGGTAGAAAGCCCCTGGGTTCCACCCCCAGTACCACCAAAAAAATAAAAAATTTTTTAAAAATTAAAAATTAAAAAGCCTCCCCAAGGCCGGGCGTGGTGGCACACGCTTGTAATCCCCCGCGCTTGGGAGGCGGAGACAGGAGGATCGCGCAGGTTCGAAGCCAGCCTCTCTGGCTTAAGAGACCCTGTTTCCAAATAAAATATAAAATAGGTCTGGGAGTGTAGCCCGGAGGTAGAAGGGTTCCATCCCAGTACCACCAAAAAAATAAAAACCTCCCCAAGGCCATTGGGTGGTAACTTCACTTCCTCTTGTTCACTTTCTAGCTTCCTTCTCCCCCCTCTTCAGTGGACTCCCAAACTTCTTTTTTCCTCCATCCAAATTTCATATGGATTTATTTCCCCCTTTGAAATCCAGAGAACTCTTTGATTCACTGTCACATTTGATTTGAAGCAAACCATAGAATTAAATTTTAAGAATTATTTTGTCAAAGTAGGGACTGCACTCTAGGATAGACGTTCCATCTCGGAGCTACATTCCCAGTTCTATATTGTGTGTTTGTGTGTGTGTGTGTGTGTGTGTGTGTGTGTGTGTGGTACTGGGGATTTAGTCCAGGGGCATTCTACCTCTGAGTTACATCCCTGGCTCTATTTTATTTTTAGTTCAAAGCAAGGTCTTGCTAAGATGATGTGAGTCTGAATTTTTGCAGAGGCTGTCCTTGCATTTGTAATCGTCCTGTCTCATCCCTGCCAAGCGCCAGTACTGGGATTACAAGTATGCACCAGCACACCCAGCCCCAATCCTATTTTATTTTATTTTATTTTAATTAATTTATTTATTTGGTACTGGGGATGGAATCCTGGGAAATTCTACCTCTGACATCCACCTCCAGCCCTATTTTATTTTATTTTATTTTATTTTATTTTATTTTATTTTTGTGGTACTTGGAATGGAACCCAGGAACTTTCTACCTCCAGGGCACACTCCCAGACCTATTTTATATTTTATTTGGAATCAGGGTCTCATTAACTTACTGACAGCCTCACTAAACTGCTGAGGCTGGCTTTGAACCTGTGCGATCCTCCTGTCTCAGCCTCTCAAGTACTGGGTTTAAAAGTGTGAGCCAGTGTGCATGTATGTCTACAAAAGTTTTTTTTTCATACCATTATGATGTATGGATACAGTGCACCAATAAAAAAAATTAAAAATAAAAAAATAAAAATAAAAGTGTGAGCCACCACACCCAGCTCCTACCTATTTATTTATTTATTTATTTATTTATTTATTTTGCAGTAATCGGGATGGAACCAAGGGGCATTCTACCTCCGAGCTACATACCCAGCCCTATTTTTTATTCTTTATTTGGAAACAGGGTGTCACTGAGTTGCAAAGGGCCTCGCTAAGTAGCTGAGGCTGGCCACGAACTGTGATCCTCCTGTCTCAGCCTCCCAAATGCTGGGATTACTAGCGTGAGCCAAAATGCCCGGCACCTGTCCTATTTTATATTCTTCATTTTGAAACAGGGTCTCACTAAGTTACAGAGGACCTAAGTACCTGAGGCTGGCCATGAACCTGTAATCCTCCAGTCTCAGACTACCGTGTACTAGGATTACAAGCGTGTGCCATCACACCTGGCCCCAATCCTATTTTATTTGGTTTTTGTGGTACTGGAATGGAACCCAGAGGCATTCTATCTCCAAGCTATACTCCTAGCCCTATTTTTTATTCTTTTTTTTTTTTTTTTTTGGAGTACTGGGGATGGAACCCAGGGGCCTTCTATCTCTAAGCCACACCCCTAGCCCTATTTTTTATGATTTATTTTTGAAACAGGGTCTCACTGAGTTGCAAAGGGCCTAAGTAGTTGAGGCTGGCCACGAACCACAATCCTCCTGTCTCAGCCTCCCGAATGCTGGAATAACAAGAGTGCACCATCATGCCTGGCTCTATTCTTTATTTTTATTTTATTTTTATTATTTTTTTGGTGGTACTGGGGTTCCTGGAAACCATTCTACTTCTGGGCTACAGTCCCAGACCTATTTTATATTTTTTTTATTTGGAAACTGGGTCTCTTAAGCCAGCGAGGCTGGCTTCGATCCTCCTGCCTCTGCCTCCCAAGCGCGGGGATTACAAGCGTGCGCCACCACGCCCAGCTCTATTCTTTATTTAATTTTTTCATATTTTATTTTATTTATATGTGGAACATATTGAAAATGGTGTACATTTAGGTTGTGCTTCGTGCCCTCCCCACCATTCCCCTTTCCCTCTCCCAATAATGAGTGTCCAGGTTAACCATGCTATATTCATGCTGGGATTACAAGTGTGCGCCACCACACCTGGCCCAATCATATTTTATTTTGAAATAGGGTTTCACTATTGCCAAGGCTGGCCTCAAAATTTTGATCCTCCTGTCTCAGCCTCCCAAGTACATGCACTGCAGCACTTGGCTAGATGTTAAGAATTTTGAGGGTTTAAGAACCCATCCAAAAGCCGGGCATGATGGTACACGCTTGTAATCCCAGCATTCCGGAGGCTGAGACAGGAGGATCACGGTTTGCGGACAGCCTCAGCTACTTAGTGAGGCCCTCTGCAACTCAATGATACCCTGTATCCAAATAAAGAATAAAAAATAGGGATTGGGGTGTAAATCATTTTGCTCAGAGGTAAAATGCCCCTGGGTTCCATCCCCATTACCGGGAAAAAAAAAGAACCCATCCAACCTGTACATGATGTGTTAGGAGGCTGGGATTATAGAAGAATCACAAATTCACAGCTAGCCTCAGCAACTTTTGAGGCCCTCCACAACTTAGTGAGCCTCTTGTTTCAAAATAAAGAATAAAATAGGGCTGTGGTGTAGCTCAGAGGTAGAATGTCCCTGAGTAACACACACACACACACACACACACACACACACACACACACAGCCCATCCACTGCTGGGCATAAGGGTACATTCCTGTAATCACAGTACTTGAGAGGCTGAGACAGAAGAATCACAGGTTCAAAGTCAGCCTCAGCAAGTAGCAACTCTCATCAACCTAGTGAGACCCTGTTTCAAAATAAAAACTTAAAAAATAAGATTGAAGCCGGGCATGGTGGCACACACTTGTAATCCCAGCATTTGGGAGACTGAGACTGGAGGACCACAGTTTGCAGACAACCTCAGTTACTACTTAGTAAGGCCCTTCGCAACTCAGTGAGACCCTGTTTCAAACATAAAAAGGACTAAAAAATAGGGCTGGGAGTGTAGTTCGGAGGTAGAATGCCCCTGGGTTCCATCCCCAGTACTGCAGTAAACAAACAAACAAACAAACAAACAAACAAACAAACAAGACTGAGGGTGTAGATCTGAACCATATTAGAACCCATACAAAGCCGGGTGTGATGGTGCACGCTTGTAATCCCAGCGCTTGGGAGGCTGAGACAGGAGGATTGCACAGGTTCAAAGCCAGCCTCAGCTACTTAGTGACACGGTTTCCAAATAAAGTATAAAATAGGTCAGGGAGTGTAGGCCAGAGGTAGAAAAGCCCCTGGGTTCCACCCCCAGTACCACACACACAATAAAAAGAACCCATAAAGAACCCATACAAGTTGAGTGTGGTGGCACATGCCCGTAATGAAAGATATAATAGAGCTGGGGGTGTAGCTCAGTAGTAGAACATCCTTAGATTCAATCTCAAGTGCCACACACACACACACACACACACACACACACACACACACCACACACAAATCCAACTGGGTGTGGTGGTGCACATCTGTAATTCCAGTACTTGGGAGGCTGAGAAAGGAGGATCACAGGTTCAAAGCCAGTGCTGGGTTAACTCTGTGAGACTCTGTTTCAAAACTAAAAAATATTAAAGGTCTGAGGATGTAGCTCAGAGGTAGAACCCTCTGGGTTCTGTTCCCAATACCACAAAAATAAATAAAGAGCCCATCCATATACTTCTACTTCGGAGGGAAAAGGGGTTCATTTTAGACATTCCAGAATCTTATAGCCTTTCATTAAAGAAGCTCAACACCCCTGAGGAAGTCCTAAGCATGCAAACATCAATATAAGAGCCCCAGGAAAGGACAGATAGATACCTACTTTGACTTTAAAAGGTGATAAAGCAATTTCCCCCTAAAATGCAAAGATCAAAAAGATACAAAGTTCAAAAGAATGCTCTGTGTTCTGTCTCCCTGACCTGATGCCATCCTCTATCAATACTGAGCTCCCCATCTTTCTAAAGTAGAGTGTCTTGGCCTGGTTTCTAAGACCATTTTATTTTATGTGGCGCTGGGGATTGAACACAGGAGCATTCTACCTCCGACCTACACACCCAGCCCTATTTTATTTTTTTATTTTAAAATAGGGTCTCTCTAGGTTGATGAGAGCCTCACTACTTGCTGAGACTATCCTTGAACCTGCAATCCTCTTGTCTCAGCCCCCCAAGTATTAGGATCCTATGTGCCACCACATCTGGCTATCTGAAGCCATTTTGAAACATGTTCATTTTAGCCAAGTGTGGTGGCACACGCCCGTAATCCCAGTACTTGGAGAGGCTGGAAACAGGAGGATCACAGGTTTTAGAACAGCCTCAGCAACTTAGTGAGGCCCTATTTTAAAACAAAACATAAAAAAGTGCTAGGGGTGTAGCTTGGAGTTAGAATGCCACTGGGTTCAATCCCTAGTACCACTAAAAAAGGGAGGGACTGGATCATAGCTTGGAGGTAGAAGGTCCTGGATTTAATTCATAGTACCACCTACATACACACACAGATCATTCATTTTAATAGTCAAGGAGCCAGAGGTCTGGCAGTTTAGGGTGTTTATTAGTTTCTCAGTCCTTCTCTCGACTGCACTCAGAAAAGAGGCCTTGAAGTTACTTTGGTTGTTCGAGCAGCAAGAAGTCAGGAAAAGCCCAAGGATGGGTTTACAGAAGTGTGTCTTCAGTGTCCCAGTGCCTCCTCTCCTCCCAGGGCAAACTGCCCTTGCCTGTCCTGCCTCCCACTGCCCCTTGCACACTGACATATTCTTGTCCAATTTCGTTTCTACTTTTTCTGAACTAAAGCGGAATACAAACGATCAGACAGGACTACTTGTACTCAACAGGGAGGGCAAGGAACTTCCCTTGGTCCTCAGATAATGTCCCTTTGCATTTTTACTAAGGCCTTCTGGACAATACCAACAGAATGAATAATGGACAGTTCATTCACAGGGAACTCCCAGACAACTAAAAAAGATGTCATTTGAGAGAGACTGTTTCCCAAAAACAAGTTTTGTCTATTATGAAGGATCAGCAGGAGCCGGGCGTGGTGGCACACGCTTGTAAACCCAGTACTTGGGAGGCTGAGACAGGAGGATCACAGGTTCGAAGCCAGTCTCAGCAGTTTAGTGAGGCTCTCAGCAACTTAGTGAGACCCTGTTTCCAAATAAAACATAAAATAGGTCAGGAGTATAGCCCCGAGGTAGAAGGCCCCTGGGTTCCATCCCCAGTACCACAAAAAATAAAATAAAATAAAGTGGCTAACTGGGTGTGGTGGCACATGTGTGTACTTGGGAGGCTGAGACAGGAGGTTTACAGGTTCAAGACAAGGCTCAACAACTTAACAAGACTCTCAGCAACCTGGTGAGACCCTGTTTCAAAATAAAAAAAATAAAAATAAAAATAACTGAGGCTGTAGCTTGGAGGTAGAATGCCCCTGGGTTCAATTCCCAGCAACACACACCCAAAATTAATTAATTAATTAATTAATTAATTAGCTTACATTCTCTGTGGATTTCCATCCTTCCCCCATCCACCCCATGCTACAGTGCTGAGCCAAAGTGGGTTTTTGTAGCCTTATTGGCACCCAAGAGGTGGAAGAGACTTCATGATGCCTGAAGTGTTTTGGGATCCCTCCCACACACTAACAGGGAGGGTTGTCTACTGCCTCTCTGCCCACAGGCGCTGCATTCCCACTCAGGGTCAAGGATGAAATCAAATATGTTTTCCCTGGCAGAAGCTGTCATGCAGGAGCAAAGAGTATGAATGCACTCACTCCAGCTTGTCTTAAAAAATTGGTTGAGGTGGGGACCAGGCCAACCAGCGAGGCCAAAGGGAATAAGGAAGTGTTGAGGGTCTTGGGCTAAACAAGCTGGCAACCTAGCCAGCGCGCCAGCGCTGGGCATTTATGACCACTAGAACTATACCTCAGGTGAACCCCCCTCCCCAAGGTCCCTCCCTTCCCTTATCTGTCCCGCTGGATCACCTTGATCTTCTCGCCCTCGATTTCCACGGTCTTCTCCCTGAAGTCCACACCTATGGTGGCTTCGGTCTTATCCGGGAAGGTCCCCCCGCAGAAGCGGAAGGTCAGGCAGGTCTTGCCCACGTTGGAGTCCCCAATCACGATGATTTTGAAAATGCGGATCTGTACGTACTGGTCCAGCGACGAGTCGAGTTCCAAGGATGCCAGGCCAGCAGCCGAGGCAGGCTGCAGGTTCCCATGGCCCAGGGTGGGCTGCGCCATCTCCCTGGGACCGGACTGGGGCCCCAAACCCCTCGAGGGCTCCACACAAAGAAAACGGCCACGTTAGTGCGCTCAAGGCGAGCGAGCTTTGTGCTTGTGTATGCGTGTCTGTGAGTGTGTGTCCGCCCCGTGTGTGCGTGCGCTGGCACCGTGTGTGTGTGTGTGTGTGTGTGTGTGTGTGTGTGTGCGCGCGCGCGCGCGCGCGTGAGGAGGGTGCCCCTCACCCCAAGCCCCCCTCCTCCCACAGCGCACCCTCTTTGCAGAGCCGAGGCACTAACACAAAAGCTAGGGAGCAGAGAGATGGTGGAGAGCGGACAAGCCAGGCGCCTTCCCTGCCTGTGCTCGCCTTAGGAGCCAGTGCTCCGGAGTGCGATCCTAAAGCTGAAGATCCTGTGCCGCGCCTTCGCCTACACTCTCCCCCGTCTGGATCCCGAGAACGCGCCGGAGGGAGGAAGCCTTGGGAAGAAAGGGCGGGGGTGTGGAGAGTGGCATACACCACCCCGGGACAGATTTCCTTTCTTTTTGTCCCCATTTATGTTATAGGTTTCGGGTTCCCCACCCCCACTTGCTCTGAGCGCAAAGGGTCAGCGGGCACGGAGCACATCTGGAGAAGACAAAGAGAAATGCCCCTAAGGCATCACTGGAGCACTTTGGCTTCGGTGCAACACAACTCGGCGGTGGTGGGGTGGGCTGGGGGTCAGAGATTCCTCTTTCGCCTCCAGAACGGCGAGCAGGCATCTGTGCCGCTCCTCCGCGGTCTCCTGCCTCCACCCCAGACTTGGAATAAAGGGATTCTCTCTGTTTTATTGAGTAAGTAGGTGCACTTGCAGTGCCCAAGGAGCCAAGACACACAGTGGGGTTGTGGGGTCCGGCGCAGCTGAAAGAAGGGAGACAGGAGACGAGGGTGTGCGTGTGTAGAGGGTGTTACTGGTTCTGTCACAGACTTGTCAGATGTAGGAGGTGGGGGCGCGTACCAGGCGCCAACCTCCCCTCATCACACCACGAGCACCCATCCTCTGAATGTTCGGGAGAGCGGCTCCCATTGGCTGCTGCAGTCGGTTGTGTTTGGCTGGCCAATGGGAAACCCTGTCGTGGGAGAGGGACGTGCAGAGGAAAGGACAGGGCGGGGAGCTAGTGGTGGCGGCTCCAGCAAAAGGGGACTTTGTTTCTGGAGCTAACTGTTATAGGCCTGAGTGAGGGCTCTTCGGACATGGCAGAAATCCCACAGCGCATTGTGTTACCAAGTCTTCCAGAGAAGCACAAATTCTTCCAAAATGGCAGAGTTTCAAGAAGAGTTTCAAGAATCCCTAGGAGGATTCCCCCCTCCGCAAATGAATGTAGAACAAAGTGGTTGGGTCTAATTTGCCAGAAGCCTAGATTATGCTTGGAAGATGATAAATGAACAACTTTCTTACCATATTAGAGGGTACTTCCCCAAAACTAACTTGTCATCATGCATCTTGGTCAAGACCCATATTTCCCTCTCCCAAAAGTGATTTTCAGGTTCAAAATTTGTTTGAAGTCAATTTTACTGGGGCACAATTTGCATACAATGAGGTAACCCTTTGGTTTAGGTGCAACACAACTTGGCTGGGGGGTGGGGTGGGCTGGGGAATCAGTTCTCTTTCACCCTGAAAACGCTGTTTATTTTTTGTGCTACTAGGGTTGGAACCCAGGGGCTTTCCACCTCCGGATTATACTCCCAGACCTATGTAATATTTTATTTGGAAACAGGGTCTCACTAAATTGCCGAGAGCCTCACTAAGTAGCTGAGGCTGGCTTCGAACCTGTGATCCTCCTGTCTCAGCCTCCCAAGAGCAGGGATTACAAGGGTGCACCACCACACCCGGCTGAGAAAGGTGTTTTAAAGACTTTGTCTCTCCTCCCACATTTGTCATTAAGCTAAGGTTACACTGACATATGCCAATAGCAGTAACATAGAAGGTATTGATAATGCCACCAAAGTCAGGAATTCAAGTGTTATCATCTTTTTCTTTTTCCTTTTTTTTTGTGGTACTGGACTTGGAACCCAGGGGCATTCTACCTCTGAGCTATACCCCCAGCCCTATATTTTATTATTTTGAAACAGGGTCTCAGTGAGTTGCAAGGGGCCTCAGCTGAGGCTGGCCTTGAACGGCCGCCCAGTCTCAGCCTTTCAAAGGCCGAGATGACGAGAGTGCGTCACCTCGCCTGGCTGAGGAGTTGTCATCTTATTTGTTTGTGAGGCTGAGCTGCAGGGAGGGGCAAATGTGACTAAGTTTATTCCTCCTAAGAAAAAAGCAATTCAGTGCATCAGTGATAAGTCTATAAGCAAGTTGTAATGTGATTACTCAGCCACGTTCATGCTACTGAAAATGGGGTCTTCTGATGAATAAGCTTACTAGCGGAGTTATCAAATATATTTATAGCTAACCCCTTTATTATATATGTAGGTCACTCGTTTCCTACAGAATAGCTGTAAAAGGGTAAGGGAGGTAACTATTAATTGGGCACATCCTGATGCCGGACAGGTAAGTTCTTGTGTCAGAAGAACCAGAGGCAATGAAATAGAAACAAGATTCTTGCTTGGGCAAAAGGAAGGCATAACACTGACAGAGTATCCGGCTCCCAGGACAAAGAAGAGAACCAGTTTTCATTCATACAATCGGGGCTGTTAGCAAAGGGGTAGTATAAGTGTTTAGGAATGTTGATTAGTGTTAGGTACATTTCTTTCTTTCTTTCTTTCTTTCTTTCTTTCTTTCTTTTTTTTTTTTTTTGCGGGTCTGGAGATGGAATCCAGGAGCATTTTACCTCTGGGCTACATCTCCTGCCCCTATTTTATATTTCTTTCTTTTTTTTTTTTGTGGTACTGGGGGTGGAACCCAGAGGCTTTCTACCTCTGGGCTATACTCCCAGACCTATTTTATACTTTATTTGGAAACAGGGTCTCACTAAATTGCTGAGAGCCTCACTCAGTAGCTGAGGCTGGCCTCGAACCCGTGCGATCCTCCTGTCTCAGCCTCCCAAGCGCGGGGATTACAAGCGTGCACCACCACGCCCGGCTCTATTTTATTATTCTTATTTATTTATTTATTTATTTATTTATTGGTGGTACTGGAGGTGGAACCCAGAGGCTTTCTACCTCCGGGCTATACTCCCAGACCCATTTTACATTTTATTTGGAAACAGGGTCTCACTCACTAAGTTGCTGAGAGCCTCACTACTTAAGTAGCTGAGGCTGGCTTCGAACCTGCGCGATCCTCCCGTCTCAACCTCCCAAGCGCGGGGATTACAAGCGTGCGCCACCATGCCCGGCTATTATTCTTTATTTTGAAACAGGGTCTCACTGAGTTGTAGAGGGCTTCACTAAGTAGCTGAGGCTGTCTGTGAACTGCAATCCTCTGGTCTCAGCCTCCCAGATGCTGGGATTACAAGTGTGTGCCACCATGCCCAGCTGTTAGGTACAGTTCATTTTAAAAAATGGGATTTTTCCATTTTCTGTAAGGGCACTTTAGCTTCGGAGGAAGGCAAGACTAGTCTGTCAGTCTGGAGCCAAATTAGTTTTTCATATTGATGCCCCATCCTTTATGATCAACCATCTTTACTTTGTGATAAGGATGAGTTCTGTGGCTATGAATAGACCATAGAGAGCCAGGCATGGTGATGCAAGCTTGTAATTCTAGTACTTGGGGGCTGAGACAGGAGGATTGCATGTTTGAAGCCTGCCTCAGCTTAGTGAGGCTCTCAGCAACCTAGTGAGACCCTGTTTCCAAATAAAAACTAGGTCTGGGGGTGGAGCTAGAGTTCCCTGGGTTCTATCCCCAGTACCAAAAATTAAAGAGAGAGACAGACGGAAAAACAGACACGGGGGGGGGGGCGGGGGGACTGAGCACAATGACACTGGCCTGTAATCCCAGTACTTGAGAAACGGAGACAGGAGGATGACAGGTTCAAGACCAGCCTGAGCAACCTAGGGAGACCTTGTATCAAAAAAATAAATAAAAAGGGCTTGGATTAAATAAAAAATAAAAAGGGCTGGGAGTGTAGCTCAGAGGTAGAATGTTTCTAGGTTCCATGCCTGGCACACACACACGCACGCATGCACACGCACACACACACACACACAAAAAGGAGAGAGAACATGCTTGTGAGAGAGCAAGCAAGCACATAGGTGGAGAGTAGAGGAAAGCACAAAAAGCACAAAGCATGGCAACTCACAAAGTCATGGGCCCTGAAAATGTGCTGTTTCCAGTAATTTCTCTCTCTCTCTCTCTCTCTCTCTCTCTCTCTCTCTCTCTCTCTTCTCTCTTCTCTCTCTCTCTCTCTCTCTCTCTGTATGTGTGTATATATATATATATATATTTTTTTTTTTTTTTTTTTTTTTGCGGGTCTGGGAATGGAACCCAGAGGCATTCAACCTCCGAGCTACAGCCCCTGCCCTATTTTTTATTCTTTTATTTTGAAACTGGGTCTCACTGAGTTGCAGAGGGCCTAAGTAGTTGAGGCTGTCCGCGAACCGCGATCCTCCGGTCTCAGAATGCTGGGATTACAAGCACGCGCCACCATGCCCGCCTCAATAGTTATATTGCTTTTTTTCTTTTTCTTTCTTTCCTCCTTTTACTTTATGTGTGTGTGTGTGTGTGTGTGTGTGGTGGTACTGGGGATGGAACCCTTCTACCTCCGGGCTACACTCCCAGACCTATTTTATACATTTATTTGGAAACAGGGTCTCTTAAACCAGCGAGGCTGGCTTCGAACCTGCGCGATCCTCCTGTCTCTGCCTCCCAAGCGGGGGGATTACAAGCGTGCGCCACCACGCCGGGCCTACATTGTTGTTGTTGTTGTTGTTTTTGGCAGGTATGTATGTCTTCAGTACTAGAGACTGAACCCAGGGGCATTCTTCATCTGAGCTACAATCCCAACCCTATTTCATTTTTCATTTTGAAATAAGGTCTCACTAAGTTGCCAAGCACTTGCCTTGAACCTCGCATCCTCTTGTCTCAGCCTAACAGGTACTAGAATTACAGGTGTGAGCCACTGCCCCCAGCAATGTTGCTTGTTAATTTTTTTTTTTTTTTTTTTTTTTTTTTGTGTGTGTGTGTGGTACTGAGGTTCCTGGAAACCCTTCTACCTCCGGGTACACTCCCAGACCTACTTTATACTTTTTTATTTGAAAACAGGGTCTCTTAAGCCAGAGAGGCTGGCTTCGAACCTGCGCGATCCTCCTGTCTCCGCCTCCCAAGCAGGGGGATTACAAGCATGCGCCACCACGCCTGGCTTGCTCGTTAAAATTTTAATTTGCAGCATCCCGGCCCTAATGATGCACTTGGACTTTGAAGCTGATAAGCACATACCAGTTGTCTTGTTGTTGTTGTTGTTGTTTGCAGTACCAGATATGGAAACCAGGGGCATTCTACCTCCGGGCTACACCCCCAGCCCAATTTTTTATTCTTTATTTTGAAACCGGGTCTCACTGAGTTGCAAGGGGCCTCACGAAGTAGCTGAGGCTGGACGTGAAATGCGATCCTCCGGTTTCAGCCTCCCAAATGCTGGGATTACAAACGTGGGCTACCACGCCTGGCACATACCAGGTTTTGAACAGCTAACAAGCTATGAGTGAGGGCCCAGGAGTGCATTTGTCCTTTGTGCCTATGGTGGCCCCTGTCTTATTGTGGAAAAAGGCTTTGACAACTCAAGCTAAAATTAATATTAGCTTTGCCGAGCATGGTGGCACACACTTGTAATCCCAGTACTTGGGAGGCTGAGACAGGAGGACTGTTTATATTCGAAGCCAGCCTTAGTTACTTAGTGAGGCTTTCAGCAGCTTAGTGAAATCGTTTCCAAATAAAATATAAAATATGTCTGGGAGTGTAGCCTGAAAGTAGAAAATCTCTGGGTTCCATCCCCAGTACTACAAAAACAAAACAAAACAAAATTAATGTTGGCTTCTTAAGAGATATAAAAATGAGCATTATATCAGCATAAGATTATTTAGATGTACGATTCTTGCAAAAGGTTGTCATGGAATTTACCTTTGAAAGGCAGAATCTTTGATTTCTGGAAATACGGTATTTCAAAATGGGTTTCTTTCACTAATTACGTGTTATCTCTGTGGGGTGAGATTTGGGGGCTTCCACTTATTTTTTTTTTTTGGTGGTACTAGTACCTCTGAGCTACACCCCTAGCTCTTTTTATTTTTTATTTGGAAATAGGATCTTAGCAAGTTGTGGAGAGCCTTACTGAGTTGCTGAGGCTGGCTGTGAACCTGCAATCTTCCTGTCTCAGCCTGGCAAAGCCAGGATTCAACATGGATCCCTCTGGATCAAGGTCAATGTGCTTGGAATTAGTTTGATGAGTTTATTGCTTTTGAAATAACAACTCTCCCTCCTCCACTATTTGATGTTACTATTCCTCATTCAAGACAGCTCATCTAACACTTCTGCATGAATTTCCTCCTTAGAGATTACATTCCAAACTCTTTTATCTTGCTCTGGCACTTTGTCAGATTTTATTTATTAGTATGTATTAGTGAGGATTGAGCCCAGGGGCATTCTACCTCTGAATTATACCCCCAGCCCTATTTTTTTTGTTGTTTACTTTGAAACAGAGTCTAAGTTACTCAATGCTTCACTAAATTGTTGAAGCTGTCTTCGAACCTGTGATCCTCTGGTCTCAGCCTCTCAAATTCTGGGATTATAGGCCTGTGCCACCACATCCAGCTTGTCAGTTATTTGAATAACCAGAATATGCCACCTCCCTAAGGAAAGAGACCACTCCCTATACTTTTCATACCCATTTAGAGCCCCTTTTACAGAACAATTCGAGCAGCAAATGCTCCATCAATACTTGTTAACATGTAACTCAAATCCTTGAAAACGGGTATGTGTTTTGCACCTGGCAAAAAAGTTATTTACAGCTGGGCATGTTGTCGCACACCTCTAATACCGGTACTTGGGAGGCTGAAACAGTATTGCAGGTTCAAAGCCAGCCTCAGCAAATTAGCAAGACTCTCAGCAACGCAGCTGAGATTGTTTCTAAATAAAATTAAAATAAAATTCGGCTGGGGGAGTATAGCTCCGAGGTAGATTACCACTGGGTTCAATCCCCCGTACCACAGGAGAAAAAAAAAAGAAGTTATTTCCAATTTATCTCACTTTTGGCAGAGTCAAAATACCTACTTAACTCAGCCCCTCACCTTACTTCTCCCACAACTTAAGGTTCTGTTTAGGGTTTCTCTCACAGAAAGTCTGTGAGGCACAAACTCGTAATCAAGGTCAATTCTTACTCTCCTAAGAATCCTGCTCCCATTAACAGAAGCCATATCATGAGACCATCTGCAGCATCTGGTACTGTATCTAGATGATAGAATCGCACCGTATAAAAATGATTCCCGGAAAGAGAGTGCGGAAAGATTGTCCCGGAAACGGGTTGGATGGGCAAGTGCCAGAAACTTAGGGGGAAGTACATTCCAGATCTGGCTAGTCAGTGTCCTTACACGGACTTCGGGAAAAACTGGAAGTGGATTTCAGCAACAGAATCCGGAAGGATTAAGTTCCTTTGGCCTAAAACAGGAAAAAAAAAAAAAAAAAAAGTGAGCCGGGCGTGGTGGCGCACGCGTGTAATCCCAGTACTTGGGAGGCTGAGACAGGAGGATCGCGGTTCGCGGACAGCCTCAGCTAATGAGTGAGGAGGCTCTCTGCAACTCACTGAGACCCTGCTTCAAAAATAAAAAACAAAAACAAAAAAAAATAGGGTTGGGGGTGTAGCTAAGAGACAGAACGCCCCAGGATTCCATCCCCCGTATTGCAAACACACACACACACACACACACACACACACACACACACACACCCCAAAAAACAAAAAAGGAAAAAGTAGTGCAGTTCCATGGTTAAGCTTTATGAGGTAGTTATCAGCTCCCGACACCTACAAAGCGGCAGCACCAGCCACAGCCACAAGGAAAGCGGCTCCACAAGGTCCCTCTTTGGGCAGTTTTTCAAATTGGCTCAACCCAACTTATTGCCACTGACTCGCGGAAACTTGCTAGCCGGAGCCGGAGTCCAAGCCGGAATCTTTGCAAAGCGTGCGGACAGATAAGCGCATGCGCAAATCCTTTCGCTATGCGGACCAATCGCAACGCAGTGATGAGAGTTGCGCCTGCGTAGTAGGCCTCCAGTTGCAGTTTCCCTTCCCTGGCTCTAGCAAAGCGAGCTTTCCTATCCAAAGTCCACCCTAAACTGGGAGGAGGAGCCTGCGTAGTGTGCGTGTGAAGGGAGGGGGCAGCCGGACTCGTGGCCTTTGACCCATCTGTCTGTGCGGGAGAGGAAAAGGAAGGAGGAGGTCCGGAGTAGCGGTTGCGGAAATGTTCCGATGTGGAGGCCTTACAGCGGGTGCTTTCAAGCAGAAACTGGTGCCATTGGTGCGAACGGTGTGTGTCCGAAGCCCGAGGCTGAGGAACCGGCTCCCAGGTGACTTACCCATCCCGGGCCATCCCCTACAACCCCCCAACGTCCGAAGGGCAGCGGTGCCGTAATCTCCCTATGCAGCGCTCCCCCTGCCCTGGAGAAACTTAAAGTCAGCGTGCCTTGAATTCCAAATTGGCGGGATACGGTAGACCCTGAGTTTGCTAGCAGAGGAATCGGCTCAGCTTGCAGACCTGACCTTCAAGAGATTTGAATTCCAGTGGTCGGCTTGAGGCCTTTACTTGGGAGGGTTTTCTGTTCAGGGACAGCAGAACAACCGAGCGCCTCATATTGTCCACTGCCGCCTTCCTGCCACCATCCCCCACCTCGCCTTTTTAAAACAATGAAGTCAAGTAAGCTTTGTCATTTACTCATTGTGAGACTGGAAACTGGACATTTAAGTCCTATGCCTAAGTTTCTTCCGTAAATGAGGATAATACTCTTTCTACCTGCCAACCTCAGATAAGATCTATAGATGTGAATGCCCTAAGAAACAGAAACTGTGTGGTTAATACAAGTAAGCGGTCAGTTGTCCACCAGGCACCAAGATAATTGTCTCGGAATTAATTTTGTGTGTGGTTCTGGGGAAATGAACCCAGAGCCATAGTACCTCCGAGCTCTATTTCATTTTATTTTATTTTTTGAAACAAGGTCTCGCTAAGTTGCCGGGACCTCACTAAGTTGCTGAGGCTGGCTTGGAACCTTCTATCCTCCTGTCTCCGCCTCCCACATACTGAGATTACAAGTGTATGCCACCACGCTGTGCTGTGCTTCGGAATTAACGTGAGATGCCTGGTCAGTGTAATTCTTGGCAGGTTTTTAATGCTTCAAAGAGAGTTTGCACTGTATTTGCCCTCCATGAAATCGTTTCAGCAGATTTTAGAACTTGAAGGGATTTTGTGGTAAATTTCAACCCACTCATTTAATGGATAATAATTGAAGCACAAAGAGGTGAAATTGCTTGCCCAAGGTCACATAATTAATAGGTACAGCTAAGGCTAGTTTGCCAGTCTCTAGGTTCCCAATCCTCTTGCTATAACCCTACCCTGTTTCATAAAGTTTGACCTCAGAAAGTTAAGAATGAATTAGGTTCTCTTCCCAGTATTAGACTATTGTGCATCAGATATACATTAATTTATTTGAGCATGACTTGCATCTGCTTATTTTCAACCTATACAACTCCACAGGGATAATGAATAATACACCTCTAAAAAAGGTGCAGTTTTGTCATGCGTGGTGGCGCACGCTTATAATCCCAGCGCTTGGGAGGCGGAGACAGGAGGATTGCCCAGGTTCGAAGCCAGCCGCGCTGGCGTAAGAGACCCTGTTTCCAAATAAAAGTATAAAATGGATCTGGGAGTGTAGCCCGGAGGTAGAAAAGCCCCTGAGTTTCACTCTCACCACACACACACACACACACACACACACACACACACACACATACAAAAGGTGCAGTTTTATCAGTATTTTTTTCTGGTAGTACTAGGGATTGAACCTAGGGGCATTCTACCTTTGAGTTAGACCGCCAGCCTTATTTTAATTCTTATTTTGAAACAGGGTCTCACTAAATTGTTAAGGGCCTTGCTGATTAACTGAGGCTATCCTGGAACCTGTAGTCCTACTATTTCAGCCTCCCAAGTACTGGAATTACACAGGCATGTGCCACCATATCCAGCTATTATTGATAATTTTTTTTTTGGTGGTACTGGGGTTCCTGGAAGCCCTTCTACCTCTGGGCTACACTCCCAGACCTATTTTCACATTTTTATTTGGAAACAGGGTCTCCTAAGCCAGCGCCCGCGGCTGGCTTCGAACCTGCATGATCCTCCTGTCTCTGCTCCCCAAGCGCGGGGATTACAAGCGTGCGCCACCACGCCCGGCTATTGATAAATTTTGAATAATCATCCCAGGACATTTGTATTTACTATATCAGAAATTATTGTTCAGGCTTTGGCAATGTAGAAACACCTTCTAGCTGCCTTAGAAATAAAGAGTAGAAAATATCTTCTGCGAGTTGTTGAGGTCTTTGTAAATGTGCATTTAAATAGTTTTTCCAGTTGCTATAGCTAAGAACCTCTCTGCCCTACCTGTGTGTGTATGTGTGTGTGTGTGTGTGTGTGCGCGAGAGAGAGAGACAGAGAGAGAGAGACAGAGAGAGAGAGACAGAGACAGACAGACAGACAGACAGAGACTACGGATTGAACCCAGGGGCATTCTACCTCCAAGCTACACCCCCAGCCCTATTTTTTATTCTTTATTTTGAAACATGGTCTCACTGAGTTGCAGAGGGCTTCACTAAGTAGCTAAGGCTCATTCAAACCTGCAATCCTCCTTCTTTAGCCTCCCAATTACTTGGATTACAAGCATGACAGCACTCCCAGCCTGCCTTAGCTTGTGTGTGTGTGTGTGTGTGTGTGTGTGTGTGTGTGTGTGTGTGTGACTAGGGATTGAAAGCAGAGGCATTCTATCTCTGAGCTACACTCCCAGCCCTATTTTTTATTCTTTATTTTGAAACAGCGAGACAGGAGGATCACGGTTCGCTGAAAGCCTCAGCTACTTAGTGAGGCCCTTTGCAACTCAGTGAGACCCTGGTTTTTTTTTTTTTTTTTTTTTTTTTGGTGGTACTGGGGATGGTAAGCTTTTCCCTCCGGGCTGCACTCCCAATTTATTTTATATTTTTTTATTTGGAAACAGGGTCTCTTTTTATTTATTTATTTTGGTGGTACTGGGGTTCCTGGAAGCCCTTCTACCTCCGGGCTACACTCCCAGACCTATTTTTATATTTTTATATTTTTATTTGGAAACAGGGTCTCTTAAACCAGCGATCCTCCTGTCTCGTCTCCCAAGCTCGGGGATTACAAGCCTGCGCCACCACGCCCATGGAAACAGGGTCTCTTAAGCCATCTGAGGCTGGCTTCAAACCTTCGCAATCCTCCTCTCTCTGCCTCCAAGGCGTGGGGATTACAAGCGTGCCACCTGAGACCCTGTTTCAAAATAAAGAATAAAAAATAGGACTGGGGGTGTAGCTCAGAGGTACAATGCCCCTGGGTTCCATCCCCAGTACCGCAAAAAGAAAGAGAGAGAGAGAGAGAGAGAGAGAGAGAGAGAGAGAAAGAAAGAAAGGAAAGAAAGGAAAGAAAGACTCACTGAATTGCAAAGGACCTCACTAAGTAGCTGAGGCTGTCCATGAACTGGGATCCTCTTGTCTCAGCCTCCCGAATGCTGGGATTACACATGTGCACCACCACACCCGGCCTGCCTTAGATTTTAAACTAATGTCTTGCCAGATGCAGTGGGTTTTTTGTATCAAAGTGATGGTGTGTGTGTAAACTGCACAGAAATTTACACAGAAGTACTGATAACCTGAATATTTTTATGCACAGTGGTCTTTCTATTGTGTAATTACTCGCTAAGACTCACAGCTTTAGATGGGTACAGTGGCACACACCCGTAATTCCAGCTATTCAAGAGGCTGAGGCAGGAGGACCCCAAGTTTGAGGCCAGCCTGAGCAATTTATTGACTCTGTCTCAAACTAAAAGCTAAAATGAAAGGGCTGTGGATATAGCTTAGTGATCGAGTACTTGCCTAGCATGCAGGAGGTCCTGAGTTCTTTTCTCAGCACTCAAAAAAATAAGAAAAGAAAGGAAGAAAGAAAGAAGGAAAGAAAGAAAGAAAAAACAAAAAGGCTCACAGCTTTTACTAGCATTCAGAAGTCTGACCAAAAGTTCTCACCAACTAAATACACATTTGCAGTTCTCCTTTGAAGGTGTTCCATCCACAGTGTTACTGTTGAAAAAAGCCAGGCGTGGTGGTGCACGCTTGTAATCCCAGCATTTGGGAGACTGAGACAGGAGGATCACGGTTCAAGAACAGCCTCAGCTACTAAGTGAGTTCCTTTGCAACTCAGTGAGACCCTGTTTCAAAATAAAGATTAAAAAATAGGGCAGGGGGTATAGTTCAGAGTTAGAATGCCCCTGGGTTCCATCCCCAGTACTGCAAAAAAAAAAAAAAAGAACAAAAGTACTGCTGAAAAATACAAACTTGAATGATTTTTGTCTGTTGCATAGATTTGTTTTAAGTCAGTCTACTGTAGAAAATATTCTGACTTCCTGACATACCCATCTATTTCTTTGTACACCCTTATTATATGTGCTTTGGCCATGTACCAGAGTATGACATCACCTGCCTTTAAAAATGAGTGAGGATAAACTTGGCGTGGGAAGCTGAGACTGAAGGCTCACAGTTTTCTGACAGCCTCTGCTACTACTTAGGCCCTCTGCAACTCATTGAGACCCTGTTTCAAAATAAAAAGTAAAAAATAGGGCTGGGGGTGTAGCTCAGAGGTAGAAAAAATGGGTGAGGATAAGCTGGGCATGGTGGTGCATACTTGTAAGCCCAGTACTTGGGAGGCTGAGACAGAAAGATTACAGGTTCAAGGATAGACTTAGCAAGTAGTGATATTGTCATTAACCTAGCAAAACCGTGTTTCAAAAGAAAAACAAGGTGGGCATGGGTGTTCATGCTTGTAATCTCAGTATTTGGGAAGCTGGGACGGGAGGATCGCAGGTTCACAGCTAGCCTCAGCTACTTAGTGGGGTCCTCCAAAACTTAATGAGACCCTGTTTCAAAGAATAAAAATTAGGGCTGGGGGTGTAGCTCAGAGGTAGAATGCCCCTGGGTTCAATCCCCAGTACTGTACATTTAATAAATAAGTAATAAAAACAAAATAGGGCTGGGACTATAGCTCAGAGGTAGAATTGCATTTTCTCTCATTTCTTTTTTACATAGTAACATCTGCCATGTGCTTTTGCAGAGACAGGCAAAAGGCACGGTATATACCCCACTTTCTCCTCTGCACCCCTCCCTATTTCTTTGCCAGGTCGTTAGCCAAACTGATTCAACTTCATGACCCAAGGCTCGAATGTTTGGTATTTTTCTACATTTATAATCCTTTTCACCTCTTTAAGCCGGGTGTGATGGTGCACGCTTGTAATCCCTGCGCTTGGGAGGCTGAGACAGGAGGATCACACAGGTTTGAAGCCAGCCTCAGCTACTTAGGCTCTTGGCAGCTTAGTGAGACCCTGATTCCAAATTAAAAAAAAAAAAAGGTCTGGGAGTATAGCCCGGAGGTAGAAAGCCTCTGGGTTCCACCCCAGTACCACCAATAATCCTTTTCACCTCTTTAAAGTAGAAATAGAACTTTTTGGTACTCTGGGCATTCTTCCTCCAAGCTATACCCCCAGCTCTTTTTTTTTTTATTATGAAACAAAGTGTTACCGAATTACTGAGGCTGGCCTTGAACCTGTGATTACTCCATTTCCGCCTCTAAAGTACTGGGATTATACTGGGATTACACCCATGCATGAGCTACTAAACCCAGCTAAAATGGTACTGAAGCTTGGAAAATGAGTCTTCCCGCACTCTTTTGCTTAGACAAGGCTTTCCAGAAGAAAAAGCTTTGGCAAGTCAGCCCTTTCTGGAACCAGATAATAAATTATATTTTCTCGAATTTTGTAACTTTTTGAGAGAGTTGGCTTTGTGTCGACATTTCTTCTAGATGATGTCTTCAGAGATTGCTTGGTGGTCATATAAATTGACCCTATGACAAAACCCAAACCTACTCCTGGGAGTAAAAATTAGAATGAATCAGAAGCTCCAGGATTCCATCCTGGGAATCTATATTTTAAGAAGCCTCTGGGTGTAATTCATATAATCAGACAAGTGTGGGAAAAACTGTTTTTTTTCCCTTGGTGGTACTGGGGTTCCTGGAAGCCCTTCTACCTCCGGGCTACACTCCCAAACCTATTTTATACTTTTTTTTAAAATTTGGAAACAGGGTCTCTTAAGCCAGTGTGGCTAGCTTCGAACCTGCATGATCCTCCTGTCTCCGCCTCCCATGTGCGGGGATTACAAGCGTGCGCCACCACGCCAGGTAGAAAAACCAGTGGCTGTTTCCCTTCAGTTCTATTGCTCTAATGGAGCACCTGTCGTTCTCTTATGATTTTTGTCACGTCCATTTTCTCATATCTACAATAGCAGTATTTAAATTAGATACTACCAGAGGACTGGAATTATGTCATCTTATTATTTTTTATTTATTTATTTTTATTTATTTATTATTTTTTTGGTGGTACTGGGGTTCCTGGAAGCCCTTCTACCTCTGGCTACACTCCCATGGGCTACACTCCCAGACCTATTTTTATACTTTTTTTTATGTGGAAACAGGGTCTCTTAAACCAGCTTGGCTGGCTTCGAACCCGTGCGATCCTCTTGTCTCCACCTCCCAAGCGTGGGGATTACAAGCGTGTGTCATCACACCTGGCTGTTACCTTATTATTCCTGGGTTCTCAGCATCTTGTACGGTCTCTGGCATATGGTAAATTCTTGGTAACTAAACCTTAGTACTGTGAAAAGCTTTGCAGAATAGATTTTTTTTTCTCTCATCCAAATCATTTTTCCTGCCGGGCGTGGCGGCGCACGCTTGTAATCCCCGTGCTTGGGAGGCTGAGACAGGAGCATTGCACAGGTTCGAAGCCAGCCTCAGTTATTTAGTGAGGCTCTCAGCAACTTAGTGAGACCCTGTTTCCAAACAAAGTATAAAATAGGTTTGGGAGTATAGCCTGGAGGTAGAAAAGCCCCTGGATTCCACCCCCAGTACCACACAAAAAAAAATCAAATAATTTTTCCATCTGTGCTTTTCATCAGAGTAGTTCATACTGAACTATAGTTATTACCACTCTGGTTCTTCTAAAATTCCAGCAAAGAGCTGACACTTAAAAAGGCTGACAAAGTTAAGTAGTTGTCAGCGTCTTTATAAAGAAGTATCTACCAGGACACAGTGGCACATGACCCTAATCCTAGTACTTAGGAGGCTAAGATAGGAGTATTACAAATTTGAGGCTAGAGTGCTGTGACTTAGCAAAACCTTGTCTCGAAATTAAAAAAAAATCTAGAGCCAGGCATGGTGGTGCACACTTGTAATCCCAGCATTCGGGAGGCTGAGACTGGAGGATCGCGGTTCGCGGACAGCCTCAGCTACTTAGTGAGGCCCTCTGCAACTCAGCGAGACCCGGTTTCAAAATAAAGAATAAAAAATAGGGCAGGGGGTGTAGCTCGGAGGTAGAATGCCTCTTTGTTCCATCCTCAGAAGACCCCACACACACACAAATCTAGATGTGGTGGCACACATCTATAATCCCAGTATTTTGGCAGCTGGGACTGGAGGATCACAGATTCAAGACCAGTCTCAGCAACATAGTGAGACTCAGTAACCTCATGAGACCCTGTTTCAAATAAAAAAAGAATAAAAAGGACTAGGGGTGTAGTTCAGAGATAGTATGCCCTTGGCTTCTATCTCCCAGTACTACTCACATACACACAAAGGTGAGCTGACGGCATAACTCAGATATAAAACACCTCTGGATTCAATCCCTAGTACCACACAAAAAATATCTAGTGACGGGGGGCACATTATATGGGCTTTTCCTCCCCTATTTTCTCCATGTTGGAAAAATCAGTTTGATGGTCAGGAATCAAAACATATCTTTTAACTATGTGATGTTCCTAGATGCTTCAGTGTGCGGGTGAATTTCTGGAAAGGGTCTCCTGGGAGTATGGGGAAAAAAACCCAGGAGATTATGAAACGTACAGATAAGAACTTGCTGGTTTAGGTACTATCCTAAAACTAGTCTGCGGTGTTTAAGGTTACTAATTCATAATTAAGTAACTTGAAATAACTGGGATATATATGGCTAAAACATCTTTGCAAATAATTTTTTGTGTGTGATACTGGGGATTGAACTCAGAAGCATTCTACCTTTGTGCTATATCCTCCCAGCCTGATTTTATTTCTTATTTGGAAACAGGGTCTCACTAGGTTGCCGAGAGTCTCACCCTTGCTAAGGCCTATTTTTTATTCTTTATTTTGAAACAGGGTCTCACTGAGTTGCAAAGGACCTCACTAAGTAGCTGAGACTGTCCACGAACCGCAATCCTCCTGTCTCATCCTCCCAAATACTGGGATTATAAGTGTGCGCCACCACACCTGGCCTGCAAAGAATTTTTTAAACATTCAGTCAAGCCAGGCATGGTGGTGTGGACCTGTAAAATATAAAAAAATAGGGCTTGGAGTGTTGGGAGTTAAAATGTCCCAGTACAGAAAAATGTTCAGTTATACTGGGCCTGGTAGTACTTTCTTGTAATCTTAGTACTTGGGAGGCTTAAACAAGAGAATTCTCAGGTTTCTGGCCAGCCTCAGTCACTTAGTGAGGCTTTCTGCAACCTAGTGAGACCCTGTTTCAAAATAAAGAATAAGGCTATGGTGGCGCATGCTTGTGATCTCAGCATTTGGGAGGCTGAAACAGGAGAATCACGGTTCATGGCCATCCTCCTCAGCTACTTAGTGAGGTACTCTACAACTTAGTGAGTCCCTGTTTCAAAACAAAGAATAAAAAAATAGGGCTGGGGTGTAGTTTGGAGGTAGAACGCCCCTGGGTTCAATCCCCAGGACCGCAAAAACAAAAAAAAAAAAAAAAGAAAAAATAAGGCTAGGGTGTAGCTCAGAGGTAGAATTCCTCTGAGTTCCTTCCCTAGTACCACAAAAAATAATAATAAAGTAAGGCTAGGGGTGTAGTTTGGAGGTAGAATGCCCTTGGGTTCAATCCCCGGTACCATACACACACAAACAAATTCAAAATACTGAAGGTGTGGTTCAGAGGTAGAATGCCTCCGGGTTCAATCCTCAACACCAAAATAGTCTTTTTGTAGGTAAAAACATTTTGATTAATAGTAATAGTGTTGTATTACATTTCTTTTCAAGCAGTAGCTTAAATAATAACCAATTTATTTTTTCAATTCAGTTTATTTTTCTTGGTACTGAGATGGAACCCGGGTACATTGTATTGAGCTACACCTCAGCCTTTTCCCCTCTCTTTTTTCTTTTATAGCAGGGTCTTGCTAGGTTGCTGAGAGTCTTAATAAGTTACCGAGACTGGTCTCAAACCTAGGATTCTCCTGGCTCAGCCTCCCAAGTACTGTGATTACAAGTGTGCTCTCCCATGCCTGGCTTCAATTTACTTTTTTTTTATGTGAGTGGACTAGAAATTGAACCTAGGGACATTGTACCTTCAAGATACATACCTAGCCTCCTTTTATTTTTTTTTTGAAACAAGATCTCGCTATTTTGCTGAGAATCTCACTGCTTGCTTAGGTTGTCCTTGAGACCAACATCCTCCTGTCTCAGCCTCCCAAATACTGAGATTACAGGTGTGCACCACTATGCCCAGCTTCAATTTACTTTTTTTATTTATTTTGTGGTACTGGGGATGGAACCCAGTAGTATTCTACCTCCAAGCTGCATATTCCCAGCCCTATTTTTGATTCTTTATTTTGAAACAGGATCTCACTGAGTTGCAAAGGGCCTCACTAAGTAACTGAGGCTGTCCGCAAACCATGATCCTCTGGTCTCAGCCTTCCAAATGCTGGGATTACAAGAATGTGCCACCACGCCTGGCAACTTTTTATTTTTTGAAACAGGGTCTCACTGAATTGGGAAGGGCTTTGCTAAGTAGCTGAGGCTCTCTGTGAACCACAATTCTCTGATCTCTGTCTCCTGAATGTTGGGATTGCAAGCGTGCACTACCATGCCCAGCCTTCAATTTACATTTATTTATTTATTTACTTACTTATTTTTGTGGTACTGGGGTTTCTGGAAACCCTTCTACCTCTGGGCTATACTCGCAGACCTATTTTATATTTTTATTTGAAAACAGGGTCTCTTAAGCCAGCGCGGCTGGCTTCGAACCTGCGTGATCCTCCTGTCTCTGCCTCCCAAGCGCGGGGATGACAAGTGTGCATCACCACACCTGGAATTCAATTTACTTTTTTTTTTTTTTTTGGTGGTCCTGAGGGTAGAACCCAGAGGCTTTCTACCTCCGGGCTATACTCCTAAACCTTTTTTATATTTTATTTGGAAACAGGGCCTCACTAAGTTGCTGAGAGCCTCACTAACTAGCTGAGGCTGGCTTCGAACCTGTGTGATCCTCCTGTCTCAGCCTCCCAAGCGCGGGGATTACAAGCAATCAATTTACTTTTAAATATCTTCTTTGTGGAAAAGATCTTTTTAAGGCAAATTAAGGCAAAAGTTGTTGAACTTCCTATATGCTTAGTTTTATCATTTTGTGTAAAGCAAGCAAAAACAATAAACAGATAATATTGAATTAAAAGAAAGTTGTTATGATGTCTGAATTTAGTATCTTCTAGTTAAATATACAGCGTTTTTTTGTGTATGGTACTGTGGATGAAACCCAGGGGCTTTCTACCTCTGGGCTACACTCCCAGACCTATTTTATATTTTATTTGGAAACAGGGTCTCACTAAGTTGTTGAGAGCCTCTCTTAAGTAGCTGAGGCTGGCTTCGAACCCGTGCGATCCTCCTGTCTCAGCCTCCCAAGCGCTGGGATTACAAGCGTGCTCCAGCACGCCCGGCTTCAAATATACATATTCTTAATTTTAAAATGCTGTGTTTTGAGCCGGTGTGGTGGCATACGCTTGTAATCCCAGCGCTTGGGAGGCTGAGACAGGAGGATCGCACGGGTTCGAAGCCAGCCTCAGCTACTTAGAGAGGCTCTCAGCAACTTAGTGAGATCCTGTTTCCAAATAAAATATAAAAAAGGTCTGGGAGTATAGCCCAGAGGTAGAAAGCTTCTGGGTTCCACCCCAAGTACCACCCAAAAAGAAATAAATAAAAAAATAAAAGAATATGTATATTTGTAAATGAACCTGAGCATGAGGTTGAGGACAAACTAAATTCATTGATCTTTGCTTGACCACGTGGAACTTTTTCCGGCCAGTTTCATTCTCTAAGCTCTGAGAGTTACCTATTTCTACTTCTAAGGCTTCATCATTTTTATGGGCTTTTGACAATCAAAAGCTTGTCCAAACAGAGATAAACTTCTCCCCCTTTCACATTTTTATTTTCATGATTTGTTGTTATTTCCAAATATAAACCATTTTATTGTATGCGGTAATGAAAAATTCTAAAGCAGGAAAGAAATGACAAAGAAAAGTATGTCTCCTTTTCTAAGAGCATGGGGCCAAAGTCTCATCTGTAATTTAGGAATCAAAGTAGGACTATCAAGTTTAGTAACTCATTTGCAGGCCAGTATAAAACTTGACCTGAATTGAAGAGAGGCTGCTTATAATTTTCTAACCCTACTTAGTGTAATTGGCCATAGAAATACTAAAGTGTTTGATCTGGCTTGCTGCTCCTTACCATGCCCGCTGTCAGTGCATGGTATATGAACTCTATACTTAAGACCAAACAAGTCTGAGTTCCCAAATACATGAGGTGTCAAGGTTTTAGACAAAAGACTGCAGAGCTATATTGGCCTTGTTACTTTTACCTCACTTACTATGTGAAAGCAAGAGGGAATGCTCCTTATATTTTATTTGTGTGTGGTACTGGTGATTGAAACCTGTGGTATTCTACCTCTGAGCTAGCTATACTCCAGTCCAATTTTATTTTTTTATTTTGACACTGAATCTTACTAAGTTGCTGAGGGTTTTGCTAAATTGCTGAGGCTGCCCTGTGCTATCCTATCCTTCTGTCTCAGCTTCCCAAGTACTGGGATTATAGGCTTGGGCCACCACACCTAACTCCCTCTTTTTTGCATAGAACCCAGGGGTGTTCTACCTCTGAGCTGTATCTCCAGCCCTATTTTATTTACTTATTTATTTATTTTAAAAATTTTTGCAGTACTGGGGATTGAACCCAAGTGCATTGTACCTTCAAGCTACACTCCTTATTTTTTATTCTTTATTTTGAAACGGTCTCATTAAGTAGCTGAAGCTGGCCGTGAACTTGCAATCCTCCCGTCTCAGCTTCCCAAATCCTGGGATTACAAGCGTGCACCCCTATTTTACTTTTTAAAACAGGATCTTAAACCAGGCATGCTGGCATATGCTTGTAATCCCAGTACTTGGTAGGCTGAGGCAGGAGGATTGCAGGTTTATGACCAGTCTCAGTTTAAGGCCCTCCAAAACTTAGCGAAACCCTGTTTCAAAATAAAGAATAAAAAGCCTGGTGTGGTGGCGCACACTTGTAATCCCAGCATTTGGGAGGCTGAGACTAGAGGATCGTGGTTCACGGACAGCCTCAGCTACTTAGTGAGGCCCTCCGCAACTTAGGCCCTGTTTAAAATAAAGTAGCTGAGGCTGGCTTCAAAAAAGCATTTTAATTTTAATTTTTTTTTTAGTGGTACTGGAGGTGGAACCCAGAGGCTTTCTACCTCCGGGCTATACTCCCAGACCTATTTTTACATTTTTTTATTTGGAAACAGGGTCTCACTTAAGTTGCTGAGAGCCTCACTTAAGTAGCTGAGGCTGGCTTCGAACCTGCGTGATCCTCCTGTCTCAGCCTCCCAAGCGCTGGGATTACAAGTGTGCGCCACCACGCCTGGCGTCCTGTTTAAAATAAAGAATAAAAAATAGGGCAGGGGGTGTGGCTCAGAGGTCAAATGCTTCTGGGTTCCATTCCCAGATCCGCAAAAAAAAAAAAAAAAAAAAAAGAAAGAAAGAAAGAAAAAGAAAAAAAAGAAAAAAAAATAGGGCTTGGAGTGTAGCTCAAGAGGCAGAATGACCCTGAGTTCAGTCCCTAGTACCCCCCCCACAAAAAGGTTCTGCTAAATTCCTGAGGGCCTTGCTAAATTGCTGAGGCTGGCCTCCAGCCTGTGATCCTTCTGTCCTAACCTTCTATATACTGGGATTACAGGTGTATACCACCACACCTGGCCAAAATCAATCTCTTTATTTGTTTTTGCTGGTGGTACTAGGGTTTAAACCCACAGCTTTGTGTGTCGGTAAGCAAACACTTTAACACTGAGCTATATCCCAAACCCTCTCTTTGTGTGTGTGGTGGGTGGGCACTGGGGATGGAACCCAGGGACATTCTACCTCTGAACTACACCCCCAGCCAATTTTTTGTGTGTATGTGGTGCTGGGGATTGAACCCAGGGGGATTCCACCTCCGAGCTATACCCCCAGCCAGATTTTTTATTCTTTATTTTGCAACAGGGTCTCTAAGTAGCTGAGACTGTTTGCGAACTCAGACTGTCCTGTCTCAGCCTCTCAAATACTGGGATTACAAGGGTGTGCCGCCACGCCTGACCCACCAGCCCCTTTTATTTTTCAAAACAGGGCCCCACTACTTTGCTGAGAGTCTGGCTAAGTCATTGAGGCTGGTCTTGAACCTGTGACCCTCCTGTCTCAGCCTCTCAATGGCCTGTGCCATTTCAACTGGTCCTATTTTTAATCTCTACAAGTCTATGTAGGATTCCACTACCAGGGCCTATTCTGTTTCTTTTATTTTTATTTTTTTTTTATTTTTTGTGGTACTGGAGGTAGAACCCAAGGACATTCTACCTCTGAGCTACACCCCAGCCCTATTTTTTTTTTTTTTTTGGCGATACTGTGGATGGAACCCAGGGGCATTCTACCTCCGAGATCTGCACTCCCAGCCCTGTTTTTTATTCTTTATTTTGAAACATGATTATACTGAGTTGCAGAGGACCTCACTAAGTAGCTGAGGTTGTCCGCGAACTGCGATCCTCCTGTCTCAGCCTCCCGAATGCTGTAATTATAAGCGTGCGCCACCATGCCTGGCTCCCAGTCCTATTTTCAATTCTTTATTTTGAAATAGGGTCTTACTGAGTTGCAAAGGGCCTCACTAAGTAGCTGAGGCTGTCAGTGAACCCAGATCTTCCTGTCTCCGCCTCCCAAATGCTGGGACCATAGGCGTGCGCCACCATGCCCAGTTCCTATTTTATTCTTTTTGTGTGTGTGGTACTGGAGTGGAACCCTGGAGCTTTTCTACCTCCGGGCTACACTCCCAGACCTATTTTATACTTTATTTGGAAATAGGGTCTCACTAAGTTGCTGAGAGCCTCACTAAGTAGCTGAGGCTAACTTCAAACCTGTGCGACCCTCCTGTCTCAGCCTCCCAAGCACGGGGATTACAAGCGTGTGCCACCACACCAGGCTTATTCTTTTATTTTGAAACAGGGTCTCACTAATTTTCAGATGGTTTCACTAAGTTGCTGAGACTGGCTGCAACCCTGTCATCTTCCTGGCTCAGCCTCCCAAGTATTGGGATTACAAGTGTGTGGCACCACACACAGCTTCTGTCTCTCTTTTAAAGCCTAGCTGGGACTGAAACATATCTATCACTTTTAGACCAGTGGTTCTCAAAGTAATCTCAGTACTTGGGAGGCTAAGACAGGAGGATCACAAGTTCAAGACCACACTCAGCAACTTAGGCCCTAGACAACTTAGTGAGACCCTGTTTCAAAATACAAAATAAAATCAGGCTAGAGGTATAGCTCAGAGGCAGAATCTCCCTAGGTTTCATCTCCTGTGCTACAACAAAAAAAGACCATGGTCCCCACCCGTGGTGAATATCTTCAGTAGGAACTTGTTAGAAGTGCAGGTTTCTGAGGCCCACCTCAGAGTACTGGTTTAAGAACAGTGGGAGCTGTGTGTCTGACAAACTTTTTTTTTTTTAACAAACTCTTCAAGTTTGAGAATCGCTGCTCTGGATCACCATCTGTAAACTACAGGCACAGGCCCAACCTGGTCAGTCGTGCCTTGATTTGTGTATGCCCTGTGAGCTGAGAGTGGTTTTAACACTTTTTACATGGTTGGAAAACATTAAAAACAGACTATTTTGTGATCCATGGAGACTGGGCCTCAGCATCTGCACACAGAGAGACTGCAGAGGCCCATTGTCTATAAAATTCAAATTTTACTGTCCACAAATAAAATTTTAGTGTCCGTGTCCATTCCTTTATATATTGTTCATGGCTGCTTTTATGCAACA
Source organism: Muscardinus avellanarius (assembly GCF_963383645.1). NCBI lineage: Eukaryota > Metazoa > Chordata > Mammalia > Rodentia > Gliridae > Muscardinus > Muscardinus avellanarius. Next base: position 76,897,773 of record NC_137792.1, read on the forward strand.
TCAGCAGAATTGAATAGTTACAGTAAAAACTTGAACAGACCACAAAGCTGCATCCTTACAGAAAAAAAAAAAAACAACTGCCACTGTAGGTAAATAGCCAACCACCAGCTGGGCCGTGGCATACACCTATAATCCGGGCGCATGGGAGGCTGAGACTGAAGGATTGCAGGTTCCAGGCCAGCCTCAGCAACTTAGTGAGACTCTCAACAATTTAGCAGGACTCTGCTTTAAAAAAAAAAAAGGCCAAGTGTGGTGGTACTCGGGAAGATAATCACAGGTTTGAAGCCAGCCTCAACAACTTAGTAAGGAACTCAGCAACTTAGAATTTGTAGAATACCCCTGCATTCAATTCCCAGTACCAAAAATAATAGTAGTAATAACACAAAGGGCTAGTGGTGTAGCTTCAAGGTAGAATGCCTCCTGGGTTCACTTCCCAAACAGAGAAAGTACAGAGATCTTCCTTCATCTGAAAATATTAGTATTCCCCTGGAGGAAAAAAAATCTATGAAAATCGTACTTTTCCACATGCAAATGTTGTTTTCCTCATCAGATCATTATGTAGCTCTGTGCAGGTTTATATCAAAATAACCTGGTATTGAAGGGATAAGAGCCAGGTTGGTGGTAGACACTGAATTTTGTCATTCAAGAAACTTACTGTCTGAAATCTTTCAGTTCTTTGGGGGAGATAAATCCATTTATCAATTTTTTTCTGATTATCTTTTTTTGTGTGTGTGTGGTACTGGGATTCCTGGAAGCCCTTCTACCTCTGGGCTACGCTCCCAGACCTATTCTATATTTTTGAAACAGGGTCTCTTAAGCCAGCGCGGCTGGCTTCAAACCTGCCTGATCCTCCTGTCTCCGCCTCCCAAGTGCGGGGATTACAAGCGTGCGCCACCGCGCCTGGCTCTGATTATCTTCTGAACTTCTAGGACAGGTTATCTTTTCTTCCACCTCAGACTGAACCATATCCTAGTTGGATTGTGTTGCAGGGTTTTAATTTGTGTAAGGTTTGAGCCATTTCGATTATGCCTGAAATGGTTATCAGAGTGTCTCAGGGAGCCTATGGTTAACTTTGGATACAGTTTGCCCACCGTTTCCACAGGTTCTGCTTCCACAGATTCAACTAACTACAGATAAAAACTTTTTTAAAAAATTGCATCAGAAGTCGGACGTGGTGGTGCATGTTTTTAATCCCGCTGCTTGGGAGGCTGAGACAGGAGGATCTCAGGTTCACAGCCAGCCTTGACAACTTGTAAGGCCCTCCATAACTTATTGAGACCTTGTTTCAAAATAAAGAATAAAATAGGGCTGGGGGCATAGCTCTGAGTTAGAGTGCCTCTGAGAGCCAGGTGTGGTGGCGCATGCTTATAATCCATATTTGGGAGGCTGAGACAGGAGGATTGCAGGTTTGAAGCCAGTCTCAGCTACTTAGGCCCTCCACAACTTAGTGAGACCCTGCTTCAGAATAAAGAATAAAAATAGGGCTGGGGGTATAGCTCAGAAGTAGAATACCCCTGAGTTCAATCCTTAGTACCAAAAAATAAACAAATGATCAAATTGCATCTGAAGCTGGGCATGGCGGTGCATGCCTGTAGTCCTGTACTTGGGAGATTGAGACAGGAAAGATCAAAAGTTGGAAGCCAGCCTCAGCAACTTAATGAGGCTCTCAGCAACTTAGCATGACCCTGTTTCCAAATAAAATAAGGCTGGGCAGGTAGGTCAGAGGTAAAATGCCCCTGGGCTCAACCCCCATACCAAAATAGATAAATCAGGCTGGTGATGTATCTTGGATCTAGAATACTTCTGGGCTCAATCCCCAGCACCACACACACACACACACACACACACACACACACACACACACACAATCTATACTGAAAATGTACAGGCTTTATTTCTTGTCATTTTTCCTAAATAATTCAGTATAGTAATTACAATGTACTAGGCAATAATAGTAATCTAGAGATGATTTTAAGTATATACTGGGTATATATAAGTTATATGCAAATACCATGCCATTTTATGAAGGGCCTTTATTTTATTTTATTTTGGTGGTACTGGGGTTCTGGGAAACCCTTCTACCTCCGGGCTACACTCCCAGACCTATTTTTATATTTTTATTTGGGAACAGGGTCTCTTAAGCCAGCGAGACTGGCTTCGAACCAGCCCGATCCTCCTGTCTCCACCTCCCAAGTGCAGGGATTACAAGCGTGCGCCACCACGCCCGGCCTTATAAAGGGCCTTTAGCATCCTTGGAGTTTGTTATCTTCTCAGGGTCCTGGAACCAACCCCTTTCCCTGGAGATACAGATGGATGACTGTATCTATCTAATCAATCATCTCTTTTACTTCATTTACAGTGAAGATGTAAAGAGAAAGGTATTTGATGCTCACATGTGTTTTGTGTGTGTGTGTGTGTGTGTGTGTGTGTGTGTGTGTGTGTGTGTGGTGGTCCTGGGGGTGGAACCCAGAGGCTTTCTACCTCCGGGCTATACTCCCAGACCTTTTTTTTTTAAATTTGGAAACAGGGTCTCACTAAATTGCTGAGAGCCTCACTAAGTAGCTGAGGCTGGGTTCGAACCTGTGCGATCCTCCTGTCTCAGCCTCCCAAGCGCGGGGATTACAAACGTGTGCCACCACGCCTGGCGGCCCACATGTTTTTAATGAACTTTTTTGGAAGCTGTAAATTTCCTCACAGTGCAGCATTAAATCGTACTTTAACCATTTAGCTGTGCATGATGGCACACACACCTGTAATCTTAGTACCTGGTAGTCTGTGAAAGAAGGATCACAGGTCTGAGGCCAGCCTCTGCAGCTTACCAAGACTTAATTTCAAAATAAAAAATAAGCCGGGCGTGGTGGTGCACGCTTGTAATCCCCACGCTTGGGAGGCAGAGACAGGAGGATCGCGCAGGTTCGAAGCCAGCCGCGCGCCCTGGCTTAGGAGACCCTGTTTCCAAATATAAAAAAATGTAAAAATAGGTCTGGGAGTGTAGCCCGGAGGTAGATGGGCTTCCAGGAACCCCAGTACCACCAAAAAATAAATAAATAAATAAAAAATAAAAAGGGCTAAAAGGGCTAGAAGTATAGCTTATTTTGTTTGTTTTTTTTGTTTTTGAGACAGGGTTGCTACAGGTCTCACTAATGCCCCTGGTCTAGTACCTGTGAGTCTAATAATCCCCAGTACCAGAAAAACAAACCAAAAACAACCTTCCAACAACTTAAGCGTTGCATTTAGATATCTGTAATGTTTGTGTGTACAGTTTTTATTGTATTTATTTTGGTCATTGAACAGTGAACACCATGTAGCCCAATGTGCAGTAAGAATGCATTGCCATTGAATCATGCACATGTATTAACTTTTATTTTTTGTGTGTCCTAATAAATTGTGTTCCTTTAGGCAACGTGTTCCAGCGATGGCTTGTTCCACTACAACTCCAGACGACAAGACAAATGGCTAGCTCTGGTGCTTCAGGGGGCAAAATCGATAATTCTGTATTAGTCCTTATTGTGGGCTTATCAACAGTAGGAGCTGGTGCATATGTAAGTAGAAGAGCAGCTTGTGTAGCGAGGCTGCCCAACAGCTCCCACTGAAAAACTCAGTATTACTCTGCTCTCCAACTTTTGCAACTAATTCTCCTTTTGGAAAAATTTCCAAAAAGCATTCTTTAAAGTGCCTACTGTCTTAACATCCTATGGGAGCCAATTTGGAAATGACTGAAATTTAATCTTATGCTGATTTATCTTTGCTCTTTTCACTTGTCTTTTTTTACTCTTGACTTAAAAAACATTGTGTTTTATTAGATGTGCCTGACCTACAAAATTGTACCTGTTCCTTTGGATGTAACACTAAGATGAATATAGTCAAAATTCATTGCAGCTCCTTAGCACAATATTTGTTTTGACCCATTTGCCAAATATTTTATTTTTCCTCAGCTTGAAATGGACATTAATAACAAACAACAGCAGTATTCTTCAATCAAAAATATTAAGCATTCCTAAAAGGAGATCTTTTGCTGAATCTCACCCAAAGACTAAATTTTAGAAGTAGGCCTAGAATCTCCAATTTTAGAATGGAGTTTGTGTGAGGTGAGAAATATAGTGTTTAATTGCTACATAATATTAGCACAATTAAATCTCCTTAAATGAACCCTATAATCAGCTTAGTAGGTCACAGAGGAATTACTCGGGGGATTTTTTTTTTAACTTGGCAGGGTTTACTGTGACTAAGCAGATAGTCCAAAATTGGATTCCTTAAGGTTGAATGAACTAATTCAGGTAACACATATTAACACCCTTGATTGAAGAAAGCTGTTTATTTTGCTTACTAAGAGCTAACAGGGCCATAGTTGTGGCATGCACCTCTAGTCCCAATACTTGGGAGGCTGAGACAAGAGTATTGCAAATTTGAGGCCACCTTCAGAATTTTAGTGAAACTCATTTTCAAGAATTAAAAAAAAAAACATTTAAAACTGACTGGAAGTGTAGCTCAAAGGTCAAATGCCTCTGGGTTCAATCCCTAGTACAAAAAAAGGAGGGGGGTGCAAATGAATATTGGAAGCCATTCCCATATTAGTTGAAAAACATCTTTATTAGTAAGATAGTGAATTTATCTTTGTTTCTTGATCACGAGGTTAACAACATGAAAATTATGTGATATTACCTATGTCCTCATACCCTGGCATGACTCTCAAATGCACAAGAAGTGTAGCCAGCTCTTGCCAGTTGGGAGTCAAATGAGAGTAAAAACTGGGTGAAATCTGTCTGATAACATATTTTTGTGAAAGATATATTCTCCAATCCTGCAACAGCATTCTTTCTTTTTCCTTTTTTAGCCCAGAGTAACCCAAAGTGCTTCCCTGCCTCTCTGTTGAATGTATCTTCATTAACGCTTAGTACTTTTCCCATTGCTTCTGTTTCTTTCCTGGCCTCATCTTTGCTTCTAGTTGTGCAGTGTCATCACCTGAGACCCCCTTCTAGGTCACTAGCATCTACAGGTGCTTCTGGGAAAGATGGCAGCAGTCTAGTATACTTCTTAATTGTAGGAGCAACAGTCACTGGGACAGGAGTTTATTATGTCAGAGACACTGAAATCTCTTTTAGGTGAGGGTGGGGAGATCATGGCAATAATGAAAACGTGACCTGTTAGAATACAATCAAATATTCACGGCATGTGCTTTCTCGAGGTCTTTATTAAAGGGACATTGTCAGTCACTAACCCTCAAATCTCATTCTACAAACTATTGAAGTCCTCCTGAATAGATCTAAAACCACAAATTTAATGCCAGATCCTCGTCATCAATACTTTCTTTGAAACTTTTGCCAATTTAATACCTACTTTTATGATGGTAAATTATATTGTGCTTTAGTGCTGCATATCTAAGAAGACAGTCTCAAAGAGTAAATGTTGAATAAGCAAAGAAAATTAATTTGAACATCACCCATTTCTGAATCATTTGAGGTAAAACACAGTTTTTGTGTTTTATATGAAACAGTCAACTCTGCTTTTACAGTGAAAAGGCATTTTATCGAATGCTTCTGAGGAGGGTCCAAAAAGACAGAAATAGCAATGGTCTCCACACCCACTTACCCACAGCCTCTGCTACAAAGTAAATGCATTTGGCAGTGTCCCTTTTTTAATCTCTAATTTGGTCAAACTAGTGGCTGAACTGGTACAAGCTAACATTCATGTAGATTGCTTTCCGAACTACTTCTCATTCATGATTCCGATACTACTCTCTGAGCCTTAATTTTTCCATTTCATGTCTCAGACTTTCCCATCAGTTCCACCCCTTTGGCTCAAAAATAGATTGAAAGTGTTTGCAACGGATATGTTTGTAACCATTTAAACCCATCAAACCTCTGGTCTGTGCTGCTGTCACCAGAGCTGGATGGCCTCCACAGAGCTGCCCATGTGTATTTCTTTGCTGCAAAGCCGCAGGACAGGGTCTGTCGCTGTTGCTTTCTCCTGTCTTAGAAATATCTAACAAGTGCAAGTTCTCAAGCCAGTCAAATGCCTCATTACACTCTGTGTTTATCCAACACTGGTGGTAATAAAACATATTATAGTGGATCCAGATAAAATGCGAAGCTTTTGTCTACCCGTAACTATTAGAGAACTACTTTGTACATTGTTGTTTTGGGGAGATTTTTTCTTTTCTTTCAGTACTGGGCTTTGAACCCAGGAATGCTCTACCACTGAGCTATATCCCCAAGCCTTTATTTTTTTCTTGAGACATGATCTCACTAAGTTGATAAGGCTGGCCCCAAATGTGTAATCCTTCTTGAGTATTTTAGATTTTAAATTGAAAACTTGATATGGAGTGACTCTGATTTTTTTTATATTCAGATTGGTTTTACTTAAGCCGGGTGTGGTGGTGCACACTTGTAATCCCAGTACCTGAGAGGCTGAGGCAGGAGGATCACAGGTTCATGGTCAGCCTCAGCTACTTAGTGAGGCTCTCCGCATCCTATTGAGACCTGGTTTCAAGATAAAGAATAAAAAATAGGACGGGGATGTAGCTCAGAGGTAGAATGCCCCTGGATTCCATCGCTGGTACAAAAAAAACATTTAAAAAAGAATTAGTTTTACTTTAGAGAGAAATGTTAACTTAAAATTAGCATTCGGATTTGGTGAAAATCTGGCTACAAGTTCTCTAATATTTGTATTAGTATCTGATGCTGCAATAATAAGACACCACAGATTGTATGGTTCAAATAACAGAGCCTTATTTTCTAGGGCCTGGGGTGTAGCTCAGAGTAGAGCACTTACCTAGCATGTGCATGGCCCTGGGACCCATCCCCTGCACCACGCACAAGTGTTTCTCAGTTCTGAAGGTTGTGTGTCTGTAAAGTTATTTTTGTATCAGAACATTTAGCTGATATGCGTACATGAATACCCTCATCTCTACCTTTTCCCACTAAATCTCAGGCTGCTTCTTGCTCTGCTGTTTGCTTCATGTTTGAAGTCATTAGGAAGTCTTAACCAGGTTTATGCCATTTTTGGATAGTACTTTCAATATACACATGCCCTTTATTTCTATGTTCACCTGTGTTCGCCAGATCAAACTATTTTTTAGCTTAACATTAACTTCAGCAAAAAAAAGTTTTATTTAGCTGGCATGGTGGCACATGCCTATAATCCTAGTACTTTGGAGGGTGAGACAGAAGGTTCCCAGGTTTGAGAAAAACCTCAGCAACTTAAGACTCTTAGCAACCTTGTAGGACTATGAATCAAAATTAAAAGGGATGGGTGTATAACTTAGAGGAAGAATGCGTTAGGTTCAATCCCAGTAAAACACACACACACACACACACACACACACACACACACACACACACGAAAATAGAAAGGGACTTTCGGCCACATGCGGTATTACACACTTGTAATCCCAGTACTTGGGAGGCAAAGATAGGAAGATCACAGGTTCAAAGCCAGTGTTAGCAACTTAGCAAGGCCCTGTTACAAGAATAAAAAATAAAAGGGCAGAGGGTATTACTCAGAGACTCATAGGTAGAATGTCCTTGGGTTCAATCCCCAGTATAAAAAATACAGAAGAGGCTGGTCGTGGTGGCGCACGCTTGTAATCCCAGCATTCAGGAGTCTGAGCTAGAGGATTGTGGTTCACGGACAGCCTCAGCTACTTAGCAAGGGCCTTCGCAACTCACTGAGACCCTGTTTCAATAATAAAAATACTTGCCGGGCGTGGTGGCGCACGCTTGTAATCCCTGTGCTTGGGAGGCAGAGACAGGAGGATTGCCTAGGTTCGAAGACAGCCACGCTGGCTTAAGAGACCCTGTTTCCAAATAAAAACTACAACATAGGTCTGGGAGTGTAGCCCGGAGGTAGAATAGTTTCTAGGAACCCCAGTACCACCAATAAATACATAAATAAAAAAATAAATAAAATAAAAATAAATAAATAAATAAATAGACTGAAAAGTAGGGCTGGGGGTGTAGCTCGGAGGTACAATGCCTCTGGGTTCCATCTCCAGCACCGCAAAACAAAACAAAACAAACAAACAAAAGAAAAGGACTTTGGGACTGAGGGTATAGCTCTGTGGTAGAACATATGCCATGTTTAATCCATAGCATTTGGTAGAAAATAAAGAAAGTCACTAGTGGAGCTGGGCAATGTCCTTCACTTGTAGAGTACTTTCCTAGCAGGTGCAAAGTCCTGGGTTTAATCTCCATCATCAACAAATAATTTTAAAATATAAATAAGTAGCTGGGCATGTAGCACATATTTATAAGCCTAGTACTTGGGAGGAAGAGAGAGGAAGATTTTTTTTCCAGTACTGGGGATTGAACCCTGGGACATTCTACCTCCAAGCTATACTCCCACCCCTGTATTTTACTCTTTATTTTGAAATAGGGTCTCACTGAGTGATGGAGGCCCTCACTAAGTAGCTGAGGCTGGCTATGAACCTGTGATCCAAGAGAGGAGGATTTTAGGTCCCCAACCAACCTAAGCAACTTAGCAAGGCTTTCCATAACTTAGTGAGACTCTACTTCAAAATAAAATACAGTAGGGCTGGGAATGTAGCTCAGAGGTAGAATGCCCCTGGGTTTAATCCTCAGTACTACAAATATATCTATAAATATTTGTGTACATGTATACACATATATGTGTGTATGTATATATATGCACATATATATAAAACATTAATAAGCAAAGTGACAGCTATGTGTTATCAAACAGCAAAAACTAGTCACAGTGCTTAGATACACATCTTCAGCTTGAAAGGGTAAAGAAGATACTATATTTGAAATTCAACAGAGGAGTTTAAGCAGAGTGTTTGACACTTAGTAAAAATCTGTGTGTAGTATTTCTGGGAGAGACTTGTGTCTCATCAGTCTAAAAAGGAATTGACCATTGAGGGAAAGATGAGTTAGTCTGTAAGAATAGAATACAGGTGCCACTTGCCCAAGCATTTGAGTACCTAGGAAACTTATTTCCCAGCTACCAGGAAAACTTATTTCCCAGCTGCTGCTCAGGACTATGCAGATTGATTTTATAGCCTGTATCCAGCTTAGTCCCTTTCCTTACTAATAGAAAGTTTAGCCCTTTCTTGCACTTATTAGCGTAAATTTTTTTTTCTTTACCTGTTTCTTCAGCATTAAGTATGAGGAGAGTTCCTCACAGAAAGCCCCAGAAAACCTGAATCTGGCACATTTTCATCTGCTTTCAAGTATTCCTTGCACATGAAGTGTGTGTATCCCCAATATTTGTTATTTCTTAAAAACTTTGCCTTAGCGATTTTAACATAGAGGAACTAATCTCAAGTAGACAAAAGCTTCTCATTTAGTGGAAAGATATTACTTATGGTTTGAGTTATCTGTATGGTAAACTTTCTGCATGTTTGGATCTACAGGCCTACAAGACTATAAAAGATGACCAAAAAAGATACAATGAAAGAATATCGGGGTTAGGACTGACGCCAGAAGAGAAGCAGAGAAGGGCCACATTATCTGGTGAGTACTACTTTAGTTCTCATTATATATATGTTTGAGAGCCATGAAGGAGAAAGTTCTAAGCAGTTTTGGTGCTAGGATTTGCAGGTATCTTATAAAAGTGGTGGTGGTATGAAATTATAAACTTTCTGAAACTGTATTATTTTCCTAGATCTGGGGTAATTTATTAACATTATATTTGGCTAGCATTTGGACTTGAGAATAAAATTAATGATGATTCTGATTGGTGTTTCTTTCTCTCTCTCTTTTTTTTTTTTTTTGGTGGTACTGGATTGAACCCAGAAGCATTCTGATTGTGTGTGTATGTGCATGTGTGTGCACACGTGTGTATGTGCATGACTGGGGATCGAACCTAGCAGCATTCTACCTCTGAGCTATACCCCCAGTCCTATTTTTTATTCTTTATCTTGAAACAGGATCTCACTAAGTTGTTGAGGGCCTCACTAAGTAGCTGAGGCTGGCCACAAACCTGTGATCCTCCTTTCTCAGCCTTAAAAGTACTGGGATTACAAGCTTGTGCCAACACACCCATCTGACACAGACATACACCACCATGCCTGACTCTTATTGCTCTTTCTTTATATGAAACTCTTAAAAGACAAACTTGGTAGCCAGGTATGGTGGTTCATGCTTATAATCCTAGTATTTGGGAGGATGAGACTGGAGGATCACAGGTTCAGGACAGCCTCAACAATTTAGTGAGGCTCTCAGCAAACTACTGAGACCTGTTTCTAAATAAGAAATAAAATTGATGTGGGGATGTAACTCGGAGGTAGAATGCTCCTGGGTTCAGTTTTCAGTAAAACACAACATGAAAAGTTTCATGAAGAGCCAGGTGTGGTGGCGCATGCTTGTAATCCCAGCATTCGGGAGGCTGAGACTGGAGGATCGCGGTTTGCAGACAGCCTCAGGTACTTAGTGAGGCCCGCTGCAACTCAGTGAGACCCGGTTAGACCCAGTTTCAAAATAAAGAATTAAAAATTAGGCAGGGGTTGTAGCTCAGAGGTCAAATGCCTCTGGGTTCCATCCCTAGACCTGCAAAAAAAAAGTTTCATGAAGGAAACTACTGGAAAAGAGATGGAGAGATGAAAGCCATTTTTTCAGCACAAACCTATTTTGGTCTGTTTATTTCCCTGTTTGAGTCTTGGTTTTTCAGAGAGAAATTGGTTTAATCCTTTAATAAGTCCCACAGCTCTTGGTGGGCGGTTTGCATTGCTTTCTTCAGTAATACCTCCTTATTCCTGAACATTATATAATAATCTCCAATTGACCTCCTGGGTCTTCCCCCTTTATTGCTAACAAAAGATGAAAGTAAACTTGATATTTTCTTGGTGGTCAGTAGGAAATTAATGGGCAGGACAGAATCCTTCTAATATATACTAAGATATTTTAGCAACAACTAAATATTAAGCTAGGTCTCTGTTCCAGTACAGACTTAATGAATGTATGACATTGGCCAAATCATTCACTGTTTTTGGATTTTTCAGTTGTGAAATGAAATAAATTCTTGCTTTTCCTCTCCTAGCATGATACCATGAAATAGAGAGAGAGAGAGAGAGAGAGAGAGAGAGAGAGAGAGAGAGAGAGAGAGAATGAATGAATGAATGTGTGTTGTGGTGTGGTGGTTGTTTTACAGTGCTGGGGATGGAATCCAGGATTTTTTGTGTGTTCAGCAAGCACCCTACCACAGAGCTATATCCCCAGGCAAGCAAGTTTATGAAGATTAGTGTAGATGCTGTACTCACTAGCTGTATGTAAAGGATTGAGACAAATGCAAAGTAATTTTCTAGATAATTGCAAGGGTGTGGTGGCACACGCTTGTAATCCCAGTGTTTGGGAGGCTGAGACTGGAAGATCATGGTTCGTGGACAGCCTCAGCTACTACTTAGTGAGGCCTTTTGCAACTCAATGAGACTCTGTTTCAAAATAAACAATAAAAAATAGGGCTGGGGTGTAGCTCAAAGGCAGAATGCTCCTGGGCTCCATCCCCAGTACCACACACACACACACACACACACACACACACACACACACACACACAAAAAGATGATTCACCCTATCTGCTCTATTGTTTACAGCTCCAGAGGGAGAGCCAGTTCCTCAAGTCAGGGTACCAAGTCATGTTCCTTTCTTACTCATTGGTGGAGGCACTGCTGCTTTTGCTGCAGCCAGATCCATCCGCGCTCGGGATCCTGGGGCCAGGGTAAGGTGCCTATTATTCTGCTTGCCACAGAGGATGTAGAGTCTGAAAGCACGTAGTTGATGTGAACCTTTGACATTTGCCTCTTTTTAAGTGACTTTGTTTTGGTAAATAACATTGTTTTTTGTGTCAAAAGGTACTGATTGTATCTGAAGATCCTGAGCTGCCATACATGCGACCTCCCCTTTCAAAAGAACTGTGGTTTTCAGATGACCCAAATGTTACAAAGACACTGAGATTCAGACAGTGGAATGGAAAAGAGAGAAGGTGTGTTTGTTTTTTGGAAAATGGGCCTGACTGGCAACTTCAGCTGAGCAGAGGGAGTGCATTAGGACTTTGCCACCGACTACTGAAAAATAGGATGGTTTGCCATACAACAGAGTCCTCTATGGCACCCATTTGATCAAACTGAGATGCAACAGGCTACAAAGGGTGTTCTGAATTCTGTGACCAAATCGACCAACAGTTGGCAACATAATGTTAGCCTCTGAAATGCTAATGCCACTGTTCCCAGGTGAAGACCCCCCCTTAGCTGTGATATCATTTCTTTACATTTGCCTGAGCGTGTATGTCCCTAAAGAGGAAAAGTAAAGTGTTCAGTGGCAGGAAGGTGGGAAGACTGTAAGGAAAAGCTTTTCTTTCAGAATGTTTTCTCAAGAGACCTGGATCTTCAGGTTCAGGTGCCCTTTACTTCCAAAGGCTCCTTAGATCTTTCAATTCCAGTACGGTATTCTCCAGATTCCCGTTTTTCTCTCATTAGTGAGCCTTCTAATGCTGGACTAAATTTTCAAACCTACCTGTCTCACTCACACCCACCATCATGTTCCATTTTCATTAAGTAATTTATTTATTTATTTTGTGGTACTAGAGATGGAACCCAGGGGCATTCTACCTCCGAGCTACACCCAGCCCTATTTTTATTCTTTTTTATTTTTTTAATTAATTAATTTTTTGTGGTACTGGGGGTGGAACCCAGAGGCTTTCTACCTCTGGGCTATACTCCCAGACCTATTCTATCTTTTATTTGGTAACAGGGTCTCACTAAGTTGCTGAGAGCCTAAGTAGCTGAGGCTGGCTTCGAACCTGCGCGATCCTCCTGTCTCAGCCTCCCAAGCGCGGGGATTACAAGCGTGCGCCACCACGCCCGGCTCTCTCTTAGTTGTGAAATAGGGTCTCACTAAGTTGTGGAGGGTATCACTAAGTAGCTGAGGCTGTCTTCCAACCACGGTTCTCCTGTCTCAGCCTTCTAAATGCTGGGATTACAAGCGTGTGCCACCATACCCGGCTCCAGCCTAATTTTTTATTCTTTCTTTTGAAACGGTCTCACTAAGTTGCAGAGAGCCTCACAGAGTAGCTGAGGCTGGCCACAATCCTGAGATCCTCCTGGGATTAAGTACTGGGATTATAAGCATGTGCCACCATGCCCGCTCCCTTGTTTTTATTTTCAAAGAAACTACAGCTAGAACCTGGTTTCTTGGCCTCAGTACCATTGTTTGACGTTTGGAACAGGATAAATTTTTTTCTTTACAGTACTGAGGATTGAACCCAGGGTCATTCTACCTCCAAGCTATACCCCCAGCCCTATATTATTTTTTTTTTTTGTAATACCTGGGATGGAACCCAGGGACATTCTACCTCTGAGCTATACACCCAGCCCTTTTTTAAAATTTTTATTTTAAAACAATGTCTCACTTAGTTGCAGAGGGCCTTCACTAAGTGGCTGAGGCTGGCCACTAACCTGTCATCCTCCTGTCTCAGCCTCCTAAGTACTGGAATTACAAGCGTATGCCACCACGCCCAGCTGCAGGATAATTTTTTTTTTATGTGGGAGCTATCCTATATATCAAAGACAGATCAGCAGCATCCTTGGCCTCTACCCACTAGATATCAGTAGCATTCCTGTCCAAATTGTTATAATAAAAAATGTCTCTAGAGCCAGGTGTGGTGGTACATGCTTATAATCCTAGTATTCGGTAGGCTGAAACAGGATGATTGTTGGTTCACGGCCAGCCTTGGCTACTTAGTGAGGCCCTCCTCAACTTAGTGAGACCCTGTTTCAAAATAAACAATAAAAAATGAGGCTGGGGGTTTAGCTTAGAGATAGAATGCCCCGGATTCAATCCCTAGTACCACACAAAAAAAGTCTCTGGGGATAAACTGTGTTCAGTTGAGAAACACTGATCAAAAATAACTATGTTATTTTATTTTTAAAAAATTTTTAATACAAATTTTAATTGAAAATAAATGGTATACATTTAAACTGTACTTGGTGCCCTCTCCCCCCGCCCCCGTTTTCCCTTTCCCCCTCCCACCAATGATTGTCCAGGGTAACCATTCATACTTTTACACATCTTCGGATGTAGACCCTCATTAATCAAGTTCAGCCTTCCTCCTCTCCTATCTTTCCATTCAAACTTTGCTGAGATTTCTCCTCAACTATGTTTATTTTAATACACTTGTAATTCCAGCTTTTGGGAGACTAAGACAGGAGGATTGTGGTTCACAGACAGCCTCAGATACTAGTGAGGGCCTTTGCAACTCAGTGAGACCCTGTTTCAAAATAAAGAATAAAAGCCGGGCATGGTGGTGCACACTTGTAATTCCAGTTCTTGGGAGGCTGAGACAGGAGGATCACACAGGTTCGAAGCCAGCCTCAGCTACTTAACCTCTCAGCAACTTAGTGAGACCCTGTTTCCAAATAAAATATAAAATAGGTCTGTGAGTGTAGCCTGGAGGTAGAAGGCCCCTAGGTTCCATTCCCAGTACCACAAAAAGGAAGGAAGGGTGGAAGGGTGGGTGGGTAAAAAATTGGTGTGGGAGTGTAGCTCGGAGGTAGAATGCCCCTGGGTTCCATCCCCTGTACCACAAAATAAATAAATAAATAAATAATAAATAAACAAATAATATAGCATAGAGTTAATAATAACTATAATAATAGAGTTGTAATAATAGAGTTAAAATAACTATGTTATGTTAAATGTTTCTCAATTTTTTCATAATGGACATAGTTTTTCTAAATCTATAATTCCAGGTACTTTTAACATGTTCCCTCTCTTTTCCATACAGCATATATTTCCAGCCTCCTTCATTCTATGTCTCTGCTCAAGATCTGCCTCACATTGAGAATGGGGGTGTGGCTGTTCTCACTGGCAAGAAGGTACGCTGATAGGCTGCTTCTTGTGTCAACCAGCAAGCATGGTGCTGCATATTTCTACTATCATTGATTTGTGCCCTGCTATTGTAGTTCACCAAAACAAAGCTTTGAGGACTAATATTGTTTAGTGTGTCTATCTCAGGAAAGTACCATTATCAAAGGCTAGGGTGTCAGGCTGGCTAAACTTTCCTAGGGAATGTTTCCCCCAGAGAATTTAGATTAGGGGGAGCTATCATCTTTTTTTGGTGTGTGAGGTACTGGGGATGGAACTTAGGTATTCTAACTCTGAGCTACACCCCTACTCCTACTTTATTTTGCTTTGAAACAGAGTCTTACTATGTTGTGGAGGGCCTCATTACTTACTGAGGCTGGTCATGAATCTGTGATCCTCTTGTCTCAGCATCCAGACAGGAATCATCATCTTAAAAGCTGAAGCCCAGCTAGGTGCGGTGGCACATGCCTGTAATCTCAGTACTTGGGAGGCTGAGATAGGAGGATCGCAGGTTCGTAGCCAGCTTCAACAAGTAGGGAAGTTATCATCAACTTCGACAGATCCTGTTTTAAATTCAAATTAAAATAGGGCTGGGGGTGTAGCTCAGAGATAGAATGCCCATGGGTTTAATCCTGAGTGAGAAACACACACACACACACACACACACACACACACACACACACACACAGCTGACCAGGCACGGTGGCACATAGTTATAATATCAGCACTGGGGAAGCTGAGACAGGAGGATCACAGGTTCGAGACCAGATTTAGCATCTTAAGACCCTATTTCAAAACTTAAGAGGAAGCTATTTCAAAACTTAAGAGGAAGCTGGGCATGGTGGCACACTCTTGTAATACTAGCATTCAGGAGGTAGAGACTGGAGGATTGTGGTTTGTGGACAGCCTCAGCTACTTAGCAAGGCCCTTCACAACTCAGTGAGACCCTGTTTCAAAAATAAAAGAGTAAGCCAGGCATGGTGGCGCACACTTGTAATCTCCACACTTGGGAGGCTGAGACAGGAGGATCGCACAGGTTCGAAGTCAGCCTCAGCTACTTAGTGAGGCTCTCAGCAACTTAGTGACACCCTGTTTCCAAATAATATATAAAAAAGGTCTGGGAGTGTAGTCCAGGGATAGAAAGCCCCTGGGTTCCATCCCCAGTACCACCAAAAAAATAAAATAAATAAAATAAAAGTAAAAAATAGGGCTGGGAGTATAGCTTGTAGGTAGAATGCCCCTGGGTTCTATCTCCAGTATCACAAAAAAAAAAAAAAAGAGGAATTTAAGGGTCCAAGGGTGTAACTAAGAGGTAAAATGCCCTCTGTGTTCAGTCTCCAGTACCAAAACAAATAAAGAAAGAAAAGCTGTTACTGATCCTATTTGGTCTTCTGCCCTTCTTTCTCCTTTTCTTTTTTTTCTTTTTGATACTAGAGATCGAATACAGGGTCATTCTTTCACCAAGCTATACTACTAACTCTTTTTATTTTTTATTTTGAAACAGGGTCTTATAACCAGGCACAGTAGTATACACGTGTAATTTCAACACGTGGGAGGCTGAGACCAGAAGATTGCAGGTTTGAGGCCAACCTAGGCAACTTAGTGAGACCCTATTTCAAAATAAAAAATAAAATGGTGGGAGGTGTAGATTGGAGTTCTATCGAATGTACTGGGTTCAATCCCCAGTGCCAAAATAGAACCGAAATAGGGTTTTGCTAAGTTTCTGAGAGTCACAGGTTTAAGGCCAGCCTCTGATGCTCCTGTCTAAACCTCCCAAGTACTGAGATTATTAGGCATGTATCACCATGCCTAACTTTCCTATTTCCCCACACTAACTTTTCTCTGATTATTTTGTGGGGTGTATGGGGTATTGAATCCAAGGGTATTCTACCTCTAAGCTATACCCCCAGCCGTTTTTTATTTTCTGTTTTGGAACAGGGTCTCACTAGGTTGCTGCAAGTCTTTCTACATTGCTGAGTCTGGTCTCAAACCTGGGATCCCATTTTTTCAGCCTCCCATGTACTGCGATTACATTTGCGCACCCCCATGCCTGGCCTCTGATTTCTGATGACAAGAGATTTACAAATGTATACTGCTAAAGGAGCAAAGCTCAGAGTGGCTGGATCCAGAACATAAGTGGAAGGATTGACCTTTAACAGGGATGGGCTCACTTCTCCTATTAGGGGACATTTCACAGAAAAGATGGATATAGGTTTATAGATAAGCTAGTAATGAGACCTTATATGTTAAGTGTCCCCACGTGTAAACAACAGACCCTGCCTATTAAGGGATAACAGTAATAGGCAAGAACTTGAACACATGATCATAGACATAGATGTGTTTAAGTGAGAGATATAATGTGTTGTAGGAATAGCTGGCAGGAATCCCCAAAACAGTCATGGTTTCTGGAAAGGGTTCTTGGAGGAAGAAATCTTAAGTATGGAAAGTCTTAAGGAATTAAGAGGCATAGAAGAGAAAAGCAAGGAACATTCAAGTAAAAATGAACAATAAAAGCTGGGCATGTTGGCGCATGCTTTTACTTCCAGCATTTGGGAGGCTGAGAAAGGATCTGGGTTCACAGACAGGCTCAGCTACTTAGTAAGGCCCTCTGCAACTCAATGAGACTCTGTTTCAAAATAAGGAATAAAAAATAGGGATGGGGGGTGTAGCTTGGAGGTAGAATGCCCTTGGGTTCCATCCCTAGTACCACAAAAAAAAAGACAAAAAAAATGAATAGCATAAACAAAAACTGAAGACAAAAGCATGTTTGGTGGAAGGAAAATTAGCAGCTAGTCAAGTGTGATGACGCACACTTGTAACCCAGTACTTGGGAGGCTGAGACAGGAAGATTGCAGGTTTGAGACCAGCCTCAGCAACTTAGCGAGACTTTCATTAACCTAGCAAGACCCTGTTTCAAAACAAAAAATAAGAAAGGGCTGAGTGTGTAGCTCAGAGGTAGAATGCCCCTAGGTTCCATCCCCAGTACAAAATGAAAAAAATAAGGGAGATTAAAGATGGCAGAATAGAGGGAGACAGCATGTTTTAGGTGCTCCAAGACTCAGAACTAAACCAGTGGGATGACTGCTTCTTGCTTGACAAGGAAAGAAAAGCAACCAAAACTCAACAAAACAATGACAGTTGTAAAACGGCAGAAGCAAAAGAGAGCAGAGGACTATAAAGAGCTCCCAGGATCTTGCCTGGTAAGCTAAAAGTGGCAGTGGTCATGCCATCTCAGCCCCGCCACTCTGGCACCACGGCTCCCAGAGACTTCCACCAAAGAAGCAGCAGATTCTTGTGAAGCCAGCAAGTACAGACCATCATCCAAAGTAGTTGGTTTTGTCTCCATGCTTGACAAAGACCCAACTACCCACACGGCCCAGCTAGATCCTGCAGCTACAGCTGAACCTATCTCTGCCTGCAGCTACCTGAACAACACTCATAAAGACCTTGAGTTAAGCTGTTTTAGCAGCAGGCCACCCTGTGTGGTCACAGGGACTTGCATGGCAATGAACAGATTTACCAGATCTGTGGGTTTGCAAATCATCCCTGTGGAGGTGGGGTTGGGAATTTCAGTTGTACATAGCAGAACGTGAATTAGCAGACAGGCCCTAGGGACATTTGAACTGGAGGAATCCAGAGTCACAGTTTGCTGAACCCTTGCAAGGTCTCAAGTGTTGACCACAAGACAGCTAGCCATGTTGTCTGCGGGGTGAAATAACAGCCTACCAAGTTGCAGGCTCAGAAAGCTATAAATTTGTACCTGGCTGTTTTTGGGTGCTACAAGCACCAAGTCAAGAGGCTAACAAGGGACCACATGATTGCAGTGGTGTCCCTGGGGCTAAATAATTGAGACACCTAAGCCTCAGGCTTAGAACTGTGCAGTCTCTCTCTGCCAGAGCTTGGGCCCTGAAAGCAGAGATCAGGGGCCAGCATGGTTCACACGGTCACAGCTACAGGCTAGGAACTTAACACTCTCTTCACTAACAGAGTTTGTGCTTGGCATATATACCAATGACTGACAGTGTGCCACATGATTGATCATAACCAGTGGATCAGGATGGGTATCCCAGGGGCAGTAAGCTAGAAACAAAGCAATTGTTGGCTCTGCTGAGCTTAATCCCACTGGCCACAGAGGCCGGAGATCAGCACTCTGCAGTTTCATGGGCTCAATCAGCAGAGCAGTGGTGGTATCTGTGGGTCATTAAATAGGCATTGAAGGCCAGGCATGGTGTCACACGCTTGTAATCCCAGCATTCAGAAGGCTGAGGCTGGAGAATCATGGTTTGCAGGCAGCCTCAGCTACTTAGCAAGGTCCTTCGCAACTCAGTGAGATTCTGTTTCAAAAATAAAAAGACAGCCAGGTGTGGTGGTGCACACTTGTAATCCCAGTACTTGGGAGGCTGAGAAAGGAAGATCGCAAGTTCGTGGCCATCCTCAGCTACTTAGTGAGGCCCTTTGCAAGTTAGTTGAGGCTCTGTTTCAAAAATAAAGAATAAGGCGGGCATGGTGGCACGTTTGTAATCCCAGCATTCGGGAGGCTGAGACTGGAGGATCGCGGTTTGTGGACAGCCTCAGCTACTTAGTGAGGCTCTCTGCAACTTAGTGAAACCCTGTTTCAAAATAAAGATAAAAAAATAGGGCAGGGGGTGTAACTTGGAGGTCAAATGCCCCTGGGTTCCATCCCCAGGTCCCCCCCCCAAAAAAAAAAGAAGAAGAAGAAGCCGGGTATGGTGGCACATGCTTGTAGTCCCCACTCTTGGGAGGTGGAGACAGGGGGATCGTGCAGGTTTAAAGCCAGTCACGCTGGCTTAAGAGACCCTGTTTCCAAGCCGGGCGTGGTGGCTCACACTTGTAATCCCAGCATTTGGGAGGCTGAGACCAGAGCATTGCAGTTTGCGGACAGCCTCGGCTACTTAGTGAGGCCCTCTGCAACTCACTGAGGCCCAGCTTCAAAATAAAGAACAAAAAATAGGGCAGGGGCTATAGCTTGGAGGTCAAAATGCCCCCGGGTTCCATCCCCAGACCCACAAAAAAAAAAAGAGACCCTGTTTCCAAATAAAAAGTATAAAATAGGTCTTAGAGTGTAGCCCGGAGGTAGAAGGGTTTCCAGGGACCCCAGTACCACCAAAACAAACAAACAAATAAATAAATAAATAAAGAATTAAAAAAATAGGGGCTGGGGGTGTAGTTTAGAGGTAGAATGTCCCTGGTTTCAATACTCAGTTCTGGGGGAAAAAAGACAGAAAAATAGGCCTGGGAATGTAGCTTGGATGTAGAATGCCCTTGGGTTCCATCCCCAGTACCGCAAAAAAAAAAAAAAAAAAAAAAAAGGCATTGAAGAAAGTCCAGAAGCACAAACCAAAGTTATCAGAAACCTCTTCAGATAAATAATTACAAAGAATTTTCCAAACATAGAAAAAGACTTGGACATCCACATACAGGAGACACTCAGAACATTATCAAGACACGATCAAAGAAGGACTTCCCCAAGCCATGTAATAATCAAAATGAATAACAGAGGCCAAGGAAAGAATCTTGTTGTTGTTGTTTGCAGTACTGGGGATGGAACCCAGGGGAACCTCCGAGCTATACTACCAGCCCTATTTTTTAGTTTTTTGGTTTTTTTGAAACCGTCTCACTGAGTTGCAAAGGGCCTCACTTAAGTAGCTGAGGCTGTCTGTGAACCACGATCCTCCAGTCTCCGTCTCCTAAATTCTGGGATTATAAGCATGCACCATGCCCAGCTCCAAGGAAAGAATCTTAAAATCAGCAAGAACAGCCGGGCATGGTGGCGAAGCTTGTAATCCCTGCTCTAGGGAGGCTGAGACAGGAGGATCACACAAGTTCGAAGCTAGCCTCGGCTACTTAGTGAGACCCTGTTTCCAAATAAAATATAAAATAGGTCTGGGAGTATAGCCCGGAGGTAAAAAGCCTCTGGGTTCCACCCATAGTACCACCAAAATAATAAAAATCAGCAAGAACAAAAAGAATTGGTAAGCTGGGCATGGTGGCACACATTTGTAATCCCAGCATTCGGGAGACTGAGACAGGAGGATCACTGTTCAAGGACAGCCTCAGCTATATGTGAGACTCTTGGCTGTGAACTTGCCATCCTCCTGTCTCAGCCTCCCAAGTACTGGGATTACAAGTATGCACCACTATGCCCATCCAGAAATTGTTTCTTAAGGATAGCTTTAGATCAGGAACTAATTCTTTTCACTGGGCCAGCAACTAATAGGTCCAGACTTTTTTGAATCAGAGAGTGATGAAAATGTTCTGGTTTAGGTAGTGGTGATAGTTACACAACTTTGTGTATATGCTAAAACCCACTGAATCATACACATGAAATGGTGACTTTTGTGTTATGTGAGTTATCTCTCAATGAAACAGTTTTCCAAACTAATTTCATCTCTTCCTTGTGTCTGTGTGACTGTCAAGGTGGTACAGCTGGACGTGAGAGGCAACATGGTGAAACTTAATGATGGCTCTCAGATAACCTATGAAAAGTGCTTGATTGCAACAGGTAAGGATTTCTGGAGAGAGTTATTCCCTGTTACAGTAGATTATTCCAGTTTTTTTTTTTTTTGGTGGTACTGGGGTTTCTGGAAACCCTTCTACCTCCGAGCTACACTCCCAGACCTATTTTATATTTTTTATTTGGAAACAGGGTCTCTTAAGCCAGCGAGGCTGGCTTTGAATCTGCGCGATCCTCCTGTCTCTGCCTCCCAAGCACGGGGATTACAAGCGTATGCCACCACACCCGGCTAGATTATTCAAGTTTTAAAAATCTGGCCTTCTCTACAGGAGTAATAAATAAAAAATATAAGGGGCTGAGGGTGTAGCTCAGCAGTATAATGCCCCGAGTTCAATTCCCAGTATTACACACAAAAAAAAACCCCTGAAACCTGGACTCCCTGAAGTGGATGTCTTCTTTTGTTGCAAAACCTGATGAAGTCCAGGTATCTTAGATCATCAGTCCTTAATGTTTCTTTTAGTAAAGGTATGAAGAAGTTGCCTTTTTTTCCCTCTCCTTCTGAAACACTCACCCTGTGCCCTAAAAGTAATGGAACCTTGTGGCTTTGTTACCACTTCTAACCAGAAATCAACAGAGGGCAGTAAGCAGTGATGAGCCAGTGTAGCCATGCTAGCTGCTAAACTCTCATGGGAAACTAGAAGAGAACATGGAAGCAGAGAGTGAAAGCTTCTAGTCAGCCATGGGAAGGGAGGCCCCCTCAAAACAGACTCAAGGCTGAGTTACGAGGATCGCAGTTTCAAGGTCAACACATAGTAACTTAGACGACGTTTCAAAAATAAAAATAAGGGAGGAGGGCACCAAGTGCTGTGTGCATGTAAGTCACTGTCAACATGATCTACATTATGTGAGACTATAATGCACCTATAAAAATCACATTATAAAAAATAATAGTCAGGCATAGTGGTGCACGCTTGTAATCCCCGCGCTTGGGAGGCTGAGACAAGAGGATCTCACAGGTTCAAAGCCAGCCTCAGCTACTTAGTGAGGCCCTTTTCAACTTAGTGAGACCCTCTTTCCAAATAAAATATAAAATAGGTCTGGGAGTATATCCTGGAGGTAGAAAAGGCCCTGGGTTCCACCCGAGTACCACCAAATAAATAAAATAAAAGGGGCTGGGCTGTAGCTCAGTGGTAGAACCCATCTGAATTTGATCCCCAGTAGCACACACACACACAAAATGAAACCCAAATCTGTAACTCAAAGGAAATTAGTAGAAAAGTCAGCTTCAGAACAAGATGAAGGAACACAACCATCTTATCCTGCAGTCACTGCCATGGAACCAGCAGAGAGCAGGCACGTGCCGCACTCCTAAGTGAAGAGAGCTATGCCTGGGGCGTTGTTTGGGCTAGCTCCTACTTGTATGGCTAAAGAATTTTCCTCCTCTTATTTTCAGGAGGCACTCCAAGAAATCTGTCTGCCATTGATAGGGCTGGAGCAGAGGTGAAGAGCAGAACAACACTTTTCAGAAAGGTAATTGTCTGCTTTAGTGTTTTCATTGTGTTGTTTTGAAGAGGTAACACAATCTCGCAGTCCCCAAGTGCCTGCCCAAGAATTGGGAGATCTGAGTTCTATTTATGGTTCTTCTCTAGACTTGTTATCTGGCCTTGAGTAAGTCACTTCTTCTCTGTTCCCCTCAAATACCTCACTCAAGGGTTTTAAGCGCCTAGGAGAAAAATACGGTTAGCGTTTTTATTGCTTGCTATTGGTCCTTCCAGCTGCCCTTCTAAGGTTGGTTTTTTCATTGTGCATTTGATTTATTGGAACTACGGATAGTCTCTTGGCATTTTTTATTGCAAGTGTAATATGGAGACTTGGAGAAAGAAGGTCAAGAATACCTAAGTTAAGCTGGGCGTGGTGGTGCACACTTGTAATCCAAACATTTGGGAGGCTGAGACAGGAGGATTGTGGTTTGCAGACAGTCTCAGGTACTTAGTGAGGCCCTTTGCAACTCAGTGAGACCCTGTTTCAAAATAAAGAATAAAAAATAGGACTGGGGGTATAGCTTAGAGGTAGAATGTCCCTGGGCTCCTTTCCCAGTACTACAGACACAAAACAAGAATACCCAAGTTAAAGGAAAAAGAGAGTTAGTTTACTTTCTTAACACTGCTTTGCTTATAAAAACCGCTGTAATTTTCCAGCCACTCTTGGGAATATTTGATAAGGTTTGTACCATCCCTTTTTTTTCTGCAGTATTGGGGATGGAACCCAGCGGCATTCTACCTCCAAACTACACCCCAGACTCTATTTTGAAACAGGGTCTCACTGAGTTGCAAAGGGCTAAGGTTGTCCGTGAATTGCAATCCTCCTTTCTCAGCCTCCCAAATGCTGGGAGTACAAGTGTGCACCACCACGCCTTGCTTGTCCCATCCTTTCAGTTCTTGGGTTTGTCAACTCCAATACTATTGACCTGTTGGGCTGGATAATTGTGTGGTGGGGATATTCTGTGCATTGTAAGATGTTGGCAGAATCCCTGTCCTTGGCCCAGCAGAGGCTGGGAGCACCTCCCTGTCCTGACAACTAACAGTGTCTGCAGACACTACCAAACGTCCCCCTGGAGAAGAGAGGGCAACCCCCACTAGGAAAAGAAATTTGCATTAGAAGCATAGAAGCTATAATTGAGGCACTTTATACGAGGAGATTATACGTGCAAACTACTGTTATGAAAGATTTAGAGGAAAATATTTCCTAGGATTATTATCCTATGCCCCTTTGGGGAATCACTGGACTAAACTCATGTGAAATTACAGATTGGAGACTTTAGAGCCTTAGAGAAGATCTCACGAGAAGTCAAGTCAATTACGGTTATTGGTGGAGGCTTCCTTGGGAGCGAACTGGCCTGTGCTCTTGGTAGAAAGGGTGAGTATTTGGGAATGATCTTAGTTTTATTTCTCTAGTCTAATAGCACAAGCATCTTGGTAGACGGTCACAAATTCCAGACGGATTTGCCAGGAGGAGTAGAAAGAGTTTGTTTAACTAAGCACTGAGATTAGTCCTGATGAGGATCCCTTGGCAATTGCAAAGCTTTCATCTGAGCAACTTGATAGCAACACTTGCTTTCTCTTCCTCCTGCCTTTATGCCAGGCTCCTTTTGGTATGTGTGGTACTAGGGATTGAGCCCAGGGACGTTCTACTACCAAGCGAAATCCCCAGTCCTCTTTTATTTTGAAACAGGGTCTCACAAAGTTGCCCAGGCTGGCCTCCAACCTGCTATACTCCTACCTTAGCCTCCAAGTATTGGGTTTATAGGTATGTGCCTCCACATAAGGCTTATGCCAGAATCTTTAGAAGTAAAATATTAAAGGAAGTGAGTTATTGAAATGGCAAAGCCATGGCAGACCACAGTGTGTGTGTGTGTGTGTGTGTGTGTGTCTGTTTGTGTGTTTGTGTGTGTATGTGTATACATATACGAATGTATGTATTGGGGGAGTTACTAGAGATTAAACCCAGGAAGATTCTATCTCTGAGCTATACCCCCAGTCCTGTTTTATTTTTTATTTTGCTTTTTTTGTGGTGCTGGTGGAACCCAGGGGTTTTTCTACCTCCGGGCTCTACTCCCAGACCTTTTTTATAATTTATATGGAAACAGGGTCTCACTAAGTTGCTGAGAGCCTCACTAACTAGCTGAGGCTGGCTTCAAACCTGCGTGATCCTCCTGTCTCAGCCTCCCAAGCGCGGGGATTACAAGTGTGCACCACCACGCCCAGCTTGATTTTTATTTTTATTTATTTATTTTTTGTGGTACTGGGGATGGAACCCAGGAGCATTTTAACTCCAAGATACACCTCCGGCCCTATTTTTAATTTTTTATTTTGAAACAGGGTCCCACTGAGTTGTAAAGGGCCTCACTTAAGTAGCTGAGGCTGTCTGCGAACCACCATCCTCCTGTCTCAGCCTCCCAAATGCTGGAATTACAAGCATGCGCCACTATGCCCAGCTTTATATTTTTTATTCTGAAGTAAGGTCTTGCTAAGTTGCTGACAGCTTCACTAAATTACTGAAACTGGTTTCAAACCTGCAATCCACCTGTCTCGGTCTCCCAAGTACTGAGATTACGCGCATATTCCACTATGCCCGATTTGTATTTATATTTGAATTGCTGTCCCTGTAAAAAGCCAAATTTCAGCCTGATGTGGTGGCACAAGCTTGTAACCTCAGTACTTGCGAGGCTAAGATGGGAGGAGTGCAGGTTCGCAGCTAACCTCAGCTACTTAGGCCCTCCACAACTTAGTGAGACCCAATCTCAAAATAAAGAATAAAAAATAGGGTGGAAGTCAGTCAGGCATGGTGGCACACACTTGTAATCCCAGTACTCAGGAGGCTAAGACAGGAGGGTCACAGGTTTGTGACCAGCCTCAGCTACTTAGTAAGGCCCTCTACAACTTAGTGAGACCCAGTTTCAAAATAAAGAATAAAATATAGGGCGGGGGGTGTATCTTGGAGGTAGAATGCCCCTGGGTTCCATCCCTAGTACTGCAAAAAAAAAAAAATTCTTCCTTCAGGCACATGGTGGTTCCCAGCTTGACAGGTCTCTTGAGTTCCAGTTTGAACATTTCATGGCAGCCATTTTTCTTAGTTATTTTTCAGCTCTGCGAGCTCAGGGTCACTGCTCAGGAGGGCACTTCCTATTGAGAAGTCACAAAGAACTTGTGTAAGCCTCGGATGACTGTCTGGGTGGAAGTGCGCAGAGTTTCCAGTTGGTAGTTTAATCTAGGGACAGCAGTTGCACACCTGTTGTCTTTGTCTTGTCAGTGAACTCAAGTATCAAGGCCCTCGCGCCGCAGTATGTGGCAGGTGGGAGCTCTAGCACAGTTAGCAGCTTTGCCCTATTTGAGGAAGGGCTGCCCTGTGCTCCTTTTCGTGCCCTTCCTGTCCCTCCTGGGCTTGCCTTTGTCTCTCGCTATAAGTTCTCCTCCTCTTCTTCCCAGCTCGAGCCTTGGGCACAGAAGTGATTCAGCTCTTCCCTGAGAAAGGAAACATGGGAAA
The DNA here is from genome assembly GCF_963383645.1 of Muscardinus avellanarius. Taxonomy (NCBI): domain Eukaryota; kingdom Metazoa; phylum Chordata; class Mammalia; order Rodentia; family Gliridae; genus Muscardinus; species Muscardinus avellanarius. Next base: position 76,924,110 of record NC_137792.1, read on the forward strand.
GATCCTCCCCGAATACCTCAGCAACTGGACCATGGAAAAAGTCAGACGAGGTAGAAACCATTTCTACATGCTGTTATTCTGTTTTCTTGGAGAGTGGCCGAGGGTAGGAGAATGGCCCAGGGCAAAGTTAACTTTTGCGGGAACCCCCTAAGCCCTGTCACTTGGCAGAAGAAATGTTTTGCCGGTCAGCCAAGCCCATCCAGGCATTCTGGATCTGATACACTAGGTTCCTGAAATGCCGAAGGTAGACCGTGGAGAATAGGTCCTCGCGGCTCTCCAAGCCTGCCTGTGTACTGATGGTAACCGGTTTGCCCGCAGCAGAGGCCTCTAGTCAGCTTCCCTATTCCCAAAGCTGACAGGCTGTGAACTGAGCCTCAGCTCTCATTTGCCTTTGCAGAGGGAGTAAAAGTGATGCCCAGTGCAATTGTGCAGTCCGTCGGCGTCAGTGGTGGCAAGTTACTCATCAAGCTGAAAGACGGCAGGAAGGTAAAGACAAGAAGACAGACTTCCAGGAGGACTTCCTGCCTCGCCTCCCCTTTCCTCATCCTCACTCCTTCACTTGATACCAGTAGATCGGTTTTCTTTGCGGCCACCGTTAATCTGTCATAATTGTCTATATAAACTTTCCCTGCATTAAAACAGGATGAGCCCGGCGTGGTGGCGCACGCTTGTCATCCCTGCGCTTGGGAGGCAGACACAGGAGGATCGTGCAGGTTCGAAGCCAGCCACGCTGGTTTAAGACACCCTGTTTCCAAATAAAAAAATATAAAATAGGTCTGGGAGTATAGCCCGGAGGCAGAAGGGCTTCCAGGAACCCCAGTACCACCCAAAAAAAAAAACAAAAACCAGGATGAGTCAGGTGTATGGCTCTAATCTAATCTAATCTAATGTGGTACTTGAGATGTTGAAACAGAAGGATCACAGGTTCAAAGCCAGCCTCAGCAATGTAGCAAGATTTTCAGCAACCAAACAAGTCCCTTTTTCTTTTTTCTTTTTTTCTTTTTTCTTTCTTTCTTTTTTTTTTTTTTTTTGGTGGTACTGGGGGTGGAACCCAGAGGCTTTCTACCTCCGGGCTATACTCCCAGACCCATTTTATATTTTATTTGGAAACAGGGTCTCACTAAGTTGCTGAGAGCCTCACTAAGTAGCTGAGGCTGGCTTCGAACCCGTGAGATCCTCCTGTCTCAGCCTCCCAAGCGCGGGGATTACAAGCGTGCGCCACCACGCCCGGCTACAAGTCCCTTTTTCTAAACAAAAATTCTCCTGAGTTCAATCTTGAGTACCAAAAAAGCACCAGTGGGTGAGGGCTGGATGTAGGTATGTAGCTCAATGGTAGAGCACTTGTTTAGAATATGTAAAGCCCTGGGTTTGATCTCCAGCACTGGAAACAAAACAGTGGATACCTGTGGCTCACTTTCCCTTAGCCCCTTCCTATCTGCATTGGAGATTTTTCAACCCTTACTAGGATGGCAGATTTCTGATGAGATGACATGTGGTATGTGTGTGGGACTGAGGGGGCACTTATGAAATAGAACTTAAAATCTGTAAGTTAAACTATGGTTTTCTTTAAAGCCCCGATTCTTTTTTTTTTTTTTTTTTGGTGATAGTAGGGATTGAACCCAGATCTATCTTCGAGTTACTGCCTCAGTTCAGTTTTTTTTATTTGGAAACAGGGTCTCACTTAATTGCTGAAAGCCTCATTAAGTTGCTAAGGCTGGCTTTGAACCTGCAATCCTCCTGTCTCAACCTCCCAAGTACTGGGATTACAGGTGTACACCAACATATGTGGCTAAAGCCTCAATTTTTTTTTCCTGCGGTACTGGGGGTGGAACCCAGGGGTATTCTACATCCAAGCTACACCCCCAGCCCTATTTTTTATTCTTTATTTTGAAACAGGGTCTCACTGAGTTGCAGAGGGCCTCACTAAGTAGCTGAGACTGTCCACAAACCATGATCCTCCTGTCTCAGCCTCCCGAATGCTGGGATTACAAACATGTGCCACCACGTCTGGCTAAAGCCCCAATTCTTAATGGCATGATATGTAGTTGTTATATCAAGATAAGTGGAAACTGAGTAATTGAATTTCCTTTTCACCTTAGGTAGAGACTGACCACATAGTAGCAGCTGTGGGCCTGGAGCCCAATGTTGAATTGGCCAAGACTGGTGGACTGGAAATAGACTCAGACTTTGGCGGCTTCCGGGTAAACGCAGAGCTACAAGCACGCTCTAACATCTGGGTGGTAAGTGTGCTCCAGCTTGACCAGGCACAAGTCATTGTCCACAGCCTGTGAGCAGATCTGGCCGGTGGTAGGATAAAGTTCATTGACAGCTCGGACAAGAATAAAAACCCCAGATCAAGTATGGCCCCATCTGCAAGCTAGGGGAAGATGAGAAATAGTGTGTGTACCTATAGAGAGAAAATTCTTTCAGTTCTACTTGTTGGCAATGGCCATGGAATACTCCTTGGCCAGCATGTGCACCACTTTCAGACAGATGCATTCTTCTCGAAGCTCAAATGTGAGTCCAGGGAATGGAAGATGAAGCAGTGTTCTAGCGTGTTCTGTGGAAAGGAGAATCACTTTGTTTTCATTGTATTTTAGTACTATTTTTAGATTTTTTTGAGTGTGGTACTGGGGATTGAACCCAGAGGCATTCTACCTTTGAACTATACTCCCAGCCCTATTTTTTAGTTTTTATTTTGCAAAGGGCCTCAGTAAGTAGCTGAGGCGGTCCACGAACCATGATCCTCCTGTCTCAGCCTCCCAGATGTGGGGATTACAGCGATTACAAGCGTGCACCACCACACCCCAGCTTCATTTCTTATTTAGAAACAGGGTCTTGCTAGGTTGATGAGATTACATGGTTATTATTTATTTATTTATTTATTTATTTATTTATTTTGCAATACTGGGGATGGAACACAGGGGCATTCTAAGTCCAAGCTACACCCCCAGCCCTATTTTTTATTATTTACTTTGAAACAGGATTTCACTGAGTTGCAAAGGGCTTCGCTAAGTAGCTGAGGCTGGCCACGAACTGCAAAGATAGAATGCCCCTGGGTTCCATTTCTAGTACCACAAATAAATAATAAAAAATAGGGCTGGGGTTGTGGCTTAGAGGTAGAATGCCCCTGGATTCTATCCCCAGTACCACAAAAAAAATTGGGCTGGGGTATAGATCAGTGGTTAAACCACCAGTACCGGGGAGGGGGCACTATTATGACACAAACAAGACTGTAGTATATAGGAACCTTGAGGGATTTTTTCCCCCCTTTGAAGTTTGCATTTTCAAAGATAAAATGTACTGGATTTTTAATCTATTGTAGAAGTAATATATACTCATTGTAGAAGACAGATGAGAAGGAATAATGGGGACAGTCACTATTAGCAACCATGTGTTTTAGTGAATTTCGTGCCTTTTGTTACCTCGCACATGTGCTTTTCTTTGTTTAACCCAATCAGTGAGCATACTACATAAAAAATATTTGTATTCTGTTCTTTTTCACTTACTCTAATAAATGTAAACATTTTCCACATTGTGTCAGACTCAGTAAACAGCTTAATGACTATATAATATTCTCTTAAGTAGATTTCATAGTTTATTTTGCCATTGCTCGCTTGCTTTGGGCAAGTGTGAATAATCATAAAGATGAACGAGGGTTAGGAAGTTCGAGTACCACATCCTGCATGGCGCTGTCCCCATTCACCCCCAGCTAGGGTCCCTCTCTCTGTTTGGAACACTTAGCTCATTGAATTTTAACCTTTCAGAGGAACATTGCCCTGTGTTTCTGAGCAGCACTGCATCCTCCTGCAGTAGGTTAGACACTCCTAGCAAGGTCCATGTCAGTTGCACCTCAGCCACCCAGACATCATAATGCTTTTGCACACAATAAGTACTCTATAAATATTTGTTGACTGAATGAATGAATACTGAATACCCTTATCTCAGAAAATATTTCTAGGTGAGAAGCAGTCCTATCCAAAAACTGGTTTCCACATATAGGAAAGAATATCCTGCAAATCATTGTTATTAAATAGCTCATCTAAGGACAGAATGAAAAGAAACAGATACGTAAACTGAAGCAAAGGAGACTGAGGCTGGCTTGGCAGAAATATAATTTTTTTCCTAAAAAACGGAATCTTAAGCCGGGTTTAGTAACATGCACTTGTAATCCCAGTACGTAGGAGGCTGAGACAGGAAGATCACAGATTCGCGTCACCCTCAGCTACTTAGTGAGGCCCTCCTCAAGTTAGGGAGAACCTGTTTTACAATAAAGAATAATAAAAAATAAAGCTGAGGGTGTAACTCGAAAGTTGAATGCCCTTGGGTTCAATCCCCAATCGTGCAAAAAATAAAAAATGGAATCTTGGCTGGGTGTGGTGGTGCATGCTTATAATCCCAACATTTGGGAGGCTGAGACAGGAGGATTGCAGTTCGAGGACAGCCTCAGCTATTTAGTGAGGCCCTTTGCAACTCAGTGAGACCCGGTTTCAAAATAGGACTGGGGTGTAGCTCAGAGATAGAATGTCCTCAGTACTGAAAAACAAAACAAAACAAAAAATAGGAATCTTACTGTATATGGTGGCTCACACCTATAATCCCAGGGAAGCTGAGACAGATTCAAGGCCAGCCTTGGCAATTTAGCAAGATCCTCACCGATCTAGCAAAATCCCATTTCAAAATAAAAATTAAAATGGACTGGGTATATAACAGGTAGAATACCCCTGGATTCAATCCCCAATATTCCCCCAAAAATAATGGAATGGAATCTCCACTGCTTAAAATAGTTTAGGTAAGCCGGGCGTGGTAGTGCACGCACGCTTTTAATCCCCACACTTGGGAGGCAGAGACAGGAGGATAACACAGGTTCAAAGCCAGCCGTGCTGGCTTAAGAGACCCTGTTTCCAAATAAAATATAAAATAGGTCTGGGAGTGTAGCCTGGAGGTAGAAGGGTTCCATCCCCAGCACCACCATAAATAAATAAATAAATAAATAAATAAATAAATAAATAAATAAATAAATAGTTTAGGTATGATTTCAACAAAAATGTAGAAAACATTAACTAGTTAACATTATAAATATAAACCCCACGAGTTTATATTCTGTCTTTTTGGGAGGGGTGGTCCAGGGATGGAACCCAGGGGCATTTTACCTCCAAGCTACGTACCCTGCCCTATTTTTTTTTTTTTTTTTTTGGTGGTACTGGGGGTGGAACCCAGAAGCTTTTCTACCTCTGGGCTATACTCCCAGACCTATTTTATACTTTATTTATTTATTTATTTATTTTTGGTATTGGGGTTCCTGGAAGCCCTTCTACCTCCGGGCTTTACTTCCAGACCTATTTTATTTTTTAGAAACAGGGTGTCTCCGCCTCCCAAGCGTGGGGATTACAAGCGTGTGCCTCCACGCCCAGCTTTATTTTATACTTTATTTGGAAACATGGTCACACTAAGTTGCTGAGAGCCTCACTAAGTAGCTAAGTCTGGCTTCAAAGCTATGCGATCCTCCTGTCTCAGCCTCCCAAGCGTTGGGATTATAAACTCGCGCCACCACGCCTGGCTCTTGCCCTATTTTTTATTCTTTATTTTGAAACAGGGTCTTACTAAGTTGCAGAGGGCCTAAGTAGCTGAGGCTGTCCGCGAATCGTGATCCTCCAGTCTCAGCCTCCCAAATGCTGGGATTGTAAGTGTGCGTCACCACGCCCGGCTTTATATTCTGTCTTTAACTTGCTCTTATTAATCATGTGTCCATGTTGTCTATTTTTCCAAGGCAGGAGATGCTGCATGCTTCTATGACATAAAATTGGGTAGGAGGCGAGTAGAGCATCACGATCATGCTGTTGTGAGCGGAAGATTGGCTGGAGAAAACATGACCGGAGCTGCTAAGCCATACTGGCATCAGTCCATGTTCTGGTAATAGTTCTGTGCCTTGGGGGCTCCATTGCTTACAGTTCAGTATCAATAAGGTCATATCACAGAGTTCTGGTTTGCTTTCCTTGTGGGCCAGTTAGCTTCATACACATGGGGAAGAATTCCATCTCAAGTCCATGCGTTCTACCCCCATGCAGTCATCCGGTAAAGGGGTTCTATTTGGCAGAAGTTAGCTGAGGTGATTAGATGGAGATGGCACCAGTACTTCAGGCAAAAGAGCTGAGAATGCACACTATATTTGGTGGTACATAAGTACACTGTTAGGAATAGACAGCAGTATGTTTTCATTTTTTTTTTACTAATAGCCCAAATGAGTCCAACATACTGGGGAAAGAAGATAGCCCACTCATTTCTAACCCTTGAGATCAGCAATTGATGGCTTGGCCTAGTGGTGCATACCTGTCATCCTGGCACTTGGGAGGCTGAGACAGGAGCATCACAGTTTCATGGCCAGCCTCGGCTACTTAGAGAGGCCATCTGCAACTAAGTGAAGTCCAGTTTCAAAACAAAAAATAAAAATGGAGCTGGGGGTGTATTTCAGAAGTAGAATGGCCCTGGATTCAGTGAACCCAAGTAAACACACACACACACACACACACACACACACACACACACACACACACGATCAGCAATTCAAAGATTCAAAGTCAAAGGCAGTTCTTTGGATAAAGTTATCAGTGGACAGTTCTGAGTCCCTAGGCTGGCCTTGTTTAATGCACTTTCATCTTGTTGATTTGAAAGAGAGTACATAAAAAACTTGAGAGTTTCAGAAGCCTCTAAATGGTTGCTGTTGGGGATATTCTTAGCTGGCAGACGTACATTTCAGGACAGTCACATACTGTATTATGAGTAAGCAACAAAACACCCCATGATAAGGGTCGAGATGTAGAAGATCATGCAGTTAAGAAAAATGAATTCCTAAGTATACAGTGACCAGTTAGGGCCTAGGAGTACATTCCAAAGAGTCATTGGACATTTGTTCCTGAAGATAAAATGTAGAGCTGCAGAAACAATGCAGCCAGAGCATCCTAGATTAACAAAAGCCATGGCAATCTTTTATTGGGCCTCAAGTATTCTGTGAAGTTCCTAACATATTAAGAGGGTGATAATGACAGGAAAAGCTTCCAACAAGAACAATTAAAGTAGCCAGGCACGGTGGCTCATGCTTTTAATCCCAGTACTTGGGAGGCTGAGACAGGAGGATCGCAAGTTCGTGGCCAGCCTCAGCTACTTAGACCCTCCACAACTTAGACTGTTTCAAAATAAAAAATAAAAAATAGATCTGGGGGTATAGCTTAGAGGTAGAATTCCCCAGAGTTCAATTCCCAGTACTGCAAAAAAAAAAAAAAATTGCAATTAAAGTAAAATGGCAGCCAAAGCCAGGCGTGGTGGCACACTCCTATAATACCAGTACTTGGAGGCTAAGACAGGAAGATCTCAGGTTTCAGACCATCCTCAGCAACTTACCCAGACTCTCAGCAACCTACTGAGACTATTTCCAAACAAAAAAATTACAAAATGCTAGAGTATAGCTCAGAGGTAGAATGCCTCTGGATTTAATCTCCAGAACCACAAAAAATATTTTATTTTTATTTTTGTGGAGCTGGGGATGAAACTTGGGGGCATTATACCTCCAAGCTGTACCCTCAAGCCCTATTTTTATTCTTTATTTTGAAACAGTCTCACTAAGTTGCTGAAGTTGGACTTGAATGTTTGATCCTCGCCGCCTCCAAAGTACTGGGGATTACAAGTGTGTGCCAATACTCCTGGCTATTTTTTTTTTTTTTTGCGGGTCTGGGGATGGAACCCAAGGGCATTTGAATTTGACCTCCATGCTACACCCCTGACCTATTTTTTTATTCTTTATTTCGAAACAGGGTCTCACTAAGTTGCAGAGGGCCTCACTAAGGGAGCTAAGGCTGTCCACAAACCGCTATCCTCCAGTCTCAGCCTCTCAAATGCTGGGATTACATGCGTGTGCCACCACACCTGGCTTTAAAAAAATTTTTTTTTGGTGGTACTGGGGATGGAATTTTTGAAAACAGGGTCTCTTAAGCCACCATGGCTGGCTTTGAACCTGCACAATCCTCCTGTCTCTGCCTCCCAAGTGCGGGGATTACAAATGTGTGCGACCACGCTTGGTGGAAAAATTTTTTAATTTTTTTTTTGGGGGGTGGTACTGGGGTTCCTGGAAACCCTTCAACCTCCGGGCTATACTCCTAGACCTATTTTATAATTTTTTATTTGGAAACAGGGTCTCTTAAGCCAGTGAGGCTGGCTTTCGAACCTGCGCGATTCTCCTGTCTCCGTCTCCCAAGCTCAAGGATTACAAGCGTGCACCACCACGCCCAGCTGAAAAAAAAATTTTAATAAAGCAAAATGGCCAAGTGGAGGAAGAGACCTCCTTATAGAAAGCATTCAGGTCTTGGAAAGTTAAGGTAAGCCAGGCGTGGTAATGCACACCTGTCATCCCAGTACTTGGGAAGCTGAGACAGGAGGATCACAGGTTCAAAGACAGCCTCAACAACTTAGTGTGAGACTCAACAATTTAGTGAGCTCTTGTTTCAACATAATAAATAAAAAGGGCTGGAGGTATAGCTCAGAGGAAGAATGTCCCCTGGGTTTCATCCCCAGTGCCAAGAAAAAAGAAAAGGTAAGGATAAACTGTAGGTTAATGGAACCATAAAACATCTCATGTTTTAAGTTCCATAAAAATGGAATACTCTTTAAAGCTTCAGAAAGGCAGCTTAAGGAGGACTTAATGGGAGTGAATAGCAAAAGCTTCCCGGGAAGCCCATCCCTCCCCAAATCTAGCACGGGGTAAAAATGTGAATAGATTTCAGAAATTTCAGATCATTTTATGGATATGTGATATATGTATGGTGGCTTCTTAAGAAACAATGAAGGCCATTTGGGTTACTCCTGCTTTCTCCTGGTTCTTCCCAGATGTCCTAGTAGCAGCAGATCAGTTTGGCATTTCTTTTGTTATACGTCCAAATAACGCCTGAGAATGCTGCGTTATACAAAATGTGTTACCATATCATTCCATGCGATCCCTTAACAAAACCCCCTCTTCTCTCCTTTTGTAGGAGCGATTTGGGCCCTGATGTTGGCTATGAAGCTATTGGTCTTGTGGACAGTAGTTTGCCCACAGTTGGTGTTTTTGCCAAAGCAACTGCACAAGACAATCCAAAATCTGCCACAGAGCAGTCAGGTAAGGAAGGCCAGCTACTTTTCTTGGAAGAGGCATTGTGGAGCAAAGGTCCAAGTTCTCTTCAACAAGAGGATTCTGTATTGGCCAGAGGTAGCTGGCAGTGAAAGCCTCTCTTCATGTTGTGTTTTAAAAGAATCCAAACCTTGCCGGGCATGGTGGCGCACGCTTGTAATCCCCGCGCTTGGGAGGCTGAGGCAGGAGGATCGCGCAGGTTCGAAGCCAGCCTCAGCTACTTAGTGAGGCTCTCAGCAACTTAGTGAGACCCTGTTTCCAAATAAAGTATAAAACGGGTCTGGGGGTATAGCCCGGAGGTAGAAAGCCTCTGGGTTCCACCCCCAGTACCACCAAAAAAAAAAAAAAAAAAAGAATCCAAACCCAGAATCTTCTTTCTTCAGTGATACGGGGTCTGACAAAATCAGGGATCCCCGTCAAAGTATAGACTCAGATATCGTGGGTACTCATCATTGACGGTGGGCAGCAAGCAACCCAGTGCACTGCTCAGTTATTATGCTCTGGAGATGGGTAGACCTAGGTAATGAAGCTAACCTGAACGTTTAGCTTAGGTTTTTTTTTTTTTTCTTTTCTTCTCCAGTCTTTCCTTCCTCATGTTAGTCTCAAGAACCAGGTCTGAGAACTGTAGTTTAGGACTTGCTATCTTCCATGGGCCCTGAGCAGTGAGACAGTGGGGCCAAGTAGTTCTTGAGATGCCTCTCATTCCAGTTGTCAGATCTGAATACCAGCTTTGCTTCAGACAGTAGACACCTCTCGGAGAGGACTTCCCTCCCTCCCGCACACACTCTGCTTTATTCCATGACCCTGGCTCAGATGACTTAACCTCTTTCTGCCAGCAGAGGTGTTCTAAGGGCAAGTTTCACAGAGGACAGAGCAGCCAGACATGGTGTCACACACCTATAATCCCGGTACTTGGGGGGCTGAGACAGGATCGCAGGTTCAAGGCTAGCCTCGGCAACTTAGCAAGACCCTGTTTCAAAAGAAAAAAAATAAATAAAAAGGATTGGGGGTGTAGCTCAGGGGTAGAATACCCCTGGATTCAATCCCCAGTATTACAAAAAGAAGTCAGACATTTTTATGGATGTGTATATCCTGTTCCTCAGTAATCAGACTGTATCCCATACTCCTTATATTTGATCTCTCCTGGTAAGTAGAGCCAGGAAAGAGAGACCGCATACTTATCAACTCTAGGACACAGCTCTGTCCTCATCTGTTTCAGAAGACAGAGTAGCCCCTTCCTGTGCTACTCTTCCCTCCTGTCCCTTTCCCCATAGGAAGAAACGCCTCCACCATGGCTTTCTAGATGGAAGTGCCTTCTGCTTTGGCTAAAGTGTCCACTAGCAGATTTGTCCAGTAGAGCTTTCTGCTGTGAAAGAAATGTTCCATCTGAGCTGGGTGTGATGGTGCACACCTATACTCCTACTACTTGGGAGGTGAAGACAGGAAGATTGAAGGTTCCTGGCCAGCCTCAGCAAGTAGTGAGATTCTCATTAACCTAGTGAGACCCTATTTCTTTATTTTTTTATTTTTTTATTTTTTTGGTACTGGGGATTGAACCCAGAGGTGTTCTGCCTCTGAGCTAACTACACCCCCAGACAGATTTTTTTCTTATTTAGAAACAGAGTCGCGCTGGGTTAATGACAGTCTCTCTACCTGTTGAGGCTGTCCTCAAATTTGCAATCCACCGGTCATGGTGGCGCACGCTTGTAATCCCAGCGCTTGGGAGGCTGAGACAGGAGGATCGCGCAGGCTCGAAGCCAGCCTCAGCTACTTAGTGAGGCTCTCAGCAACTTAGTGTGACCCTGTTTCCAAATAAAATATAAAATAGGTCTGGGAGTGTAGCCCGTAGGTAGAAAAGCCCCTGGGCTCTACCCCTAGTACCACAATAAAAACCCTTGCAGTCCTCCTGTGTCTGTCTCTCAGGTACTGGGATTATAGGCACCACCAAGCCTGGCTGAGACCCCGTTTCAAAACAAAAATAAAAGAGGGCTGGAAGTATAGGTTGGAGATAGAATGCCCCTGGGTTCAATCCCCAGTGGCACATTAAAAAAACAGCAACAAGAAATGTTCCATCTATGCTCCGTTGCTCTGTCCAGGACACTACCCACAAGCCACATGTGGCTGTTGGAGGGCTGGGGGTAGACCTCAATTGTAATCACTTGATTTGCATGTACAAGAGCCCGGGTTCCATCCTCAGTGCCGTAAAAACTTGTAAAAAGAAGAAATAGCACCTGTGAGCAAGGAATTGAATTCTACTATGTTTTGGATTTGAAATAATTCTTTTTTTTTTTTTTTTTTGGTACTGGGTATTGAACTCCAGCCTAGTTTTATTTTTTTGTTTTTAAACAGGGTCTCACTAAATTGCTTAGGGGCCTCACCAAGTTGCTGAGGCTGGCCTCCCACCTGTGATCACCCTAACTCAGTTTGCTAAAGTACTGGGATTGTAGTCGCGTACCTCCATGCCGGGCTCTTTTATACTTTTGTTGGTGCATTGTAATTATACATGATAGCGAGGTTCAGAGTTGTGCCGACAAGGGTGTAGGTTTGTTTCCATTCAGGTCCTACCCTGCACCCACTGCTTCCCTTATACAGTAGTGAGACTGGTAGTGATACCTTCATGACTGAGTATAGCATAATATAGACTTTGTGTGTGTGTGTGTGTGTGTGTGTGTGTGTGTGTGTGTGTGTGTGGGTCTGGGGATGGAACCCAGAGGAATTCGACCTCCAAGCTACACCCCTGCCCCATTTTTTTTTTTTTTTTGGTGGTACTGGGGTTCCTGGAAGCCCTTCTACCTCTGGGATACACTCCCACGGGTTATACTCCCAGACCTATTTTTTAACTTTTTATTTGGAAACAGGGTCTCTTAAGCCAGCGGGGCTGGCTCCGAACCTGCGCGATCCTCCTGTCTCCGCCTCCCAAGCGCAGGGATTACAAGCGTGCGCCACCACGCCCGGCCTCCCTGCCCTATTTTTTATTCTTTATTTTGAAACCGGTCTCACTGAGTTGCAGAGGCCTCACTAAGTAGCTGAGGCTGTCCGCAAACCACGATCCTTTGGTCTCAGCCTCCCGAATGCTGGGATTACAAGCGTGCGCCACCACGCCCAGCGCATAATATAAACTTTATTTCATCAGTTCTTTCTTTACCCCTTCCCACATCCGCCCCCTTATCCCCTTCTATTCTACCGGTCACTCTCTTCAATGATCTCAAGTCGTGTTTGTTTTCTATTTTCTCTCTAGCTTCCACATATGTGAGAAAACATTCGACCTTTGAGTTTCTGAAAGTGGCTGATCTCACTTAATATAATATTCTCTTATTCCATCCATTTTTCTGCAAATGACACAATTTGGTTGTTCTTTATTGACTGAGTAATATATAGTATATGTAAAGAAATCAAAAAATGTAAGACTAAAATAACAAATGACCCAGCCTATTTTAATTTTTGAAACAGGTTCTCCCTAAGCTGCTGAGGGCCTCTGAGGCTGGCTTTGAATCTACAGTCCTCCTGTCTCAGCCTCCCAAATACTAGAATTATAGGCATGTGCCACTGCCCTTGGAAAATTTGAAATTGTTTTCATTTAAATAGCTGTATGTGGCTAGTAGCTAGTGTGCTGGACCATACAGCTCTAGAATGATTCTCACAGGACATGAGCAAGTCTTCTGCAGTTTGAAGAAGTCCAGATACCAGGAAATATCCATAGTGCAAATTTAAAGTCAGGTAGTAAGGAAGGGAAGTTTGGGGTCAGAGTGACCAGTGCTTGGGAACTGGCAAGGAAGAAATTCTCAGCTGGGTGCCATGGTGCACACTTATAATTCTAGTACTTGGGAGGCTGAGACGAGAGAATTGCAGGCTCACAACCAGTCTCAGCCACTTAGTAAGGCCCAGAGTAATTTAGACTTTTTGTCAAAGGGCTAGTGAAACCGTGCGTGGTGGCGCACGCTTGTTATCCCAGAATTTGGGAGGCTGAGAGAGGAGGATTGTGGTTTGCGGCCAGCCTCAGCTACTATTTAGTGAGGCCCTTTGCAACTCAGTGAAATCCTGTCTCAAAATAATAAAAAAATATGGCTGGGGGTGTAGCTCAGAGGTAGAATGCCTCTGGGTTCCATCCCCAGTACTGCCAAAGGAAAAAAAAGGCTAATGATATAGCTCAAAGGTGAAATGTCCGTGGGTTGGATCCCCAGTATCACAAAAAGAAAAAGGAAGGGAAGGAGGGAAGAAAGAGGGAAAGAAGGACGGACAGACTTCTAGAATTTGCCAAGCTCATGCTAATTGAAGTTTGGACTTTGTTTGGGGGTTGGCCACAGGGACTGGCATCCGCTCAGAGAGTGAAACAGAGGCAGAGGCATCGGAAATCAGTGTTCCTCCCAGTGCCCCAGCAGTCCCACAGGCCCCCACCCAAGGGGAGGACTACGGCAAAGGCGTCATCTTCTACCTCAGGGACAAAGTGGTGGTAGGGATCGTGCTGTGGAACATCTTCAACCGAATGCCGATAGCAAGGAAGGTAGGTGCCGGTTAGACCTCTTAGAGGAAGGTGGGAAGTGTGCGTGGAAAGCATTCCAGTGACATTGAGTGCCCTGAAATGCATCATCTACCCAGGTTACATTGTGCCTAAGCAGAACAGGGACAGCCTTGGCCCCGCAACATTTCTGTTTTACTTGAAACTTGGCTGGACAGCCTGGGAGTTGGCAGGCTGGTCATTTGGGGTTAGGAGGAAACCATTCCCACAACTCCCTCCCAGTGTGTGCCCGGGACTGGCCAGGCCTGGCCGCGCAGGGAGTGACCGCGGGAACTATTGTTACCCTCTCTCTCAGATCATTAAGGACGGCGAGCAGCATGAAGATCTCAATGAAGTAGCCAAGCTCTTCAACATTCATGAAGATTGAAGACCCGCCACAGAACAGGCGGGCCGCTTTTCCGATGGGTAAAGGAGCATTTTTACTCAGCAGACTTTCTTACTTAAATGAGTACAGATGATCAAGTCCTTTGTGTATATTTTCAACCATGTAGGCAAGCAAATTCTTAATGTTCACATCATGAAATAAAATCTGATTATTCTCAATTAAATTCTGTTCTCTTTGAAAGGGCGCAGATGGGGGGCGGAGGGAAGTCACGTATATCAGACGGCAAGCAGATTGCAGCAACTGCCCGGTGTCTTCCTGGCCCCATTCTCCAAACTCCTTTTGGTTCCTTGAACTTCTTTCTTGTGCTCCTCCAGATCTCTCAGCCCACGACACTTGACGCCGTCTCCTCTAGAGAAATGTGCTCACTCTGTGGAGACTTTCCTGGCCCTTATCGGCTTGATCTTCATTTCTGTGTCTGCCTCTTAGCCCCTGGCTTCCAGGATGCAGCACCCATGGCACTGAGGTCTTGCTCCTGGTTAGAGTTCCAACACTTAGCACAGATTATGGCACACAGTAGGCATTTAATCACTGTTGAATGAAATCAACAGATCTGACTCAGCTGAACCCGAAACAACTCCTGTCACAGAACTGAACTGGCTCTATGGGGATGTACTACAGACAAAAAAGAAGGCTCACACACCAGGTGCTTCAAGGCACCTGGATGGACTAGAGATGGACTCCTTAGGGCTTGTAATCACTATTTTTTCTCCATATTGAAGATTGAATCCAGGGTGCTCGAGTCCTTTTATTTTATAAGACAGAGTTGTAGAGGCTGGCCTTGAACCTGTGATCTTCCTGCCTCAACATCCCAGGTAGCCGTTGCAGGTATGCATTACTGTACCTAGCTAGGCTCATATCTCTTGAGCCCTCAACCTGCTGTTCCCCCAAACTAGAAACCTGCTATTTATTTATTTATTTATTTATTTTTGTGGTACTGGGGGTGGAACTCAGGGGCTTTTTTACCTCCGGGCTATACTCCCAGACCTGTTTTATACTTTATTTGGAAACAGGGTCTCACTAAGTTGCTGAGAGCCTCACTAAGTAGCTAAGGCTGGCTTCGAACCTGTGCGATCCTCCTGTCTCAGCCACCCAAGCTCTGGAATTATAAGCGTGCGCCACCACGCCCGGCTTGCTTTTTCTTTTTTGTGCTGGGGTTTGAACCCAGGGGCATTCTACCTCTTAGCTATATCCTCAAACTTTTATGTTTTTATTTTGAAACAGGGTCTCACTAAGTTGCGGGGTGCCTCACTGAGTTGCCGAGGCTGGCTTCAGCCTGTAATTCTCCTGTCTCAGCCTCCCACGTACTGAGATTACAAGTATGTGCCATCACACCCAGGTTACAAACCTGTTCTTTTCACTCTTTTTTCTACTATATACTTATAAGAATACGTCGCTTTATATATGATTTGCTGAGAAAACAAAGTTTCATTAAGTCAACTCATCTTTTGGTATTTTAAATTACTTTTTTGGTACTAGGGATTGAACTCAGGGGCATTCCACCTCTGAGCTACACTGCCAGCCCTTTATATTTTGAAACAGGGTGTCACTAAGTTGCTGAAGTCCTTGCTAAGTTGCTAAGGCTGTCCTTGAACCCGCAGTCCTCTGTCTCAGCCTCCCAAGTACTGGAATTATAGGCATGAACCACCATGCCCAGCTAAATTCTTTTTTGAAATCAAGTCTGGGATGGCGGTATATGGCACAGTGGTAGAAGAGTGCTCAGTGTGCACAAGGCCCTGTGTTCTTTCCCCAGCACCGAAATAAATTAAAAGATAAATAGCAAATAGAAATCAAATCTTATTGCAGTTGAAAGGAAATTTTTACTATTTCAAATCTCTTTTTTCTTTTCTTGCGGTACTGGGGATGGAACCCAGGGACATTCTACCTCTGAGCTATACCCTCAGCTCTATTTTTTATTCTTTTTTTTTTGTGTGTGTGTGTGTGTGTGTGGTACTGGAGGTGGAACCCAGAGGCTTTCTACCTCCGGGCTGTACTCCCAGACCTATTTTGTATTTTATTTGGAAACAGGGTCTCCCTAAGTTGCTGAGAGCCTCACTAAGTAGCTGAGGCTGGCTTCGAACCTGCACGATCCTCCTGGCTCAGCCTCCCAAATGCAGGGATGACAAGCCTGCGCCACCAAGCCTGGCTCTTGTTTTTTATTCTTTATTTTGAAACAGGGTCTCACTAAGTTGTGGAGGGCCTCGCTAAGTAGCTGAGGCTGGCCGCAAACCTGCCATCCTCCTGTCTCAGCCTCCCAAGTACTGGGATCACAAGCATGTACCACCACACCCAGCTTCTATCAAGTCCTTAATGAATCTTTTTGTAGAGAAAATTATTACTGGTGTGAATCTTTTAAAAATACTGAGTTTGTATACTGGAATTATGACATACACCAGTACTTGGGGAGGCTGAGACAGGAGGATCACAAGTTTGAGGTCAGCCTCAGCAACTTAGTGAAACCCTGTTTCAAAATTAAAAATAAGCCAGGCGTGGTGGCACACGCTTGTAAGCTCCACGCTTGGGAGGTTGAGACAGGAGGATCACGCAGGTTCGAAGCCAGCCTCAGCTGGTTTGAGAACCTGTTTCCAAATAAAATATAAAATAGGTCTGAGAGTGTAGCCTGGAGGTAGAAGGCCCCTGGGTTCCATCCCCAGTACCACACATATACAAACAAATTAAAAATAAGCTGGGCGTGGTAGCACATGCTTGTAATTCCAGCATTCGGGAGGCTGGGCCTGGAGGATTGTGGTTCGAGGACAGCCTCAGCTACTTAATGAGACGCTCAGCAACTCAGTAGATCCTGTTTCAAAATAAAAAATAGGGCTGAGGGTGTAGCTCGGAGGTAGAATGCTGCTGGGTTCCATCTCTAGTACCATAAACAAATAAGAATAAACTGAGGGTGTAGTGAGGAGGTAGAATGCCCTTGGGTTCAAGCCCTGTAAGATCCTAAAGTGCTTCACGAATCATTAAAGGCCAGCCAGGTGCAGTGCTGCACATCTATAACCCCAGCAACTTTGGAGACTAAGCCAGGAGGATCGCAAGTTTAAGACCAGCCTGGGCACTTTGGCAAGACCCTGTCTCAAAACAAAAAGAGGCTCAGGATGTAGCTCATCGGTAGAGTATTTTCCTAGCCCAGTACCACACACACACAAAAAATCAAGATTGTGATTTGTCTTGTTTACTGGTCTAATTATTTGAGTTACTATCCTTGTGTGATATGTCATTGTAATTCAGTTCATTGAAATTAAGTGATCGCTGGGAGTGGTGGCGCATGCCTATGATACTGGGATGTGCCAAGGATGGAGAGATCAACCAGAGCTCCCTCAGTCAACTGCTGACACTAGCTCACTCACTAACACACCACTTGGTCTATGGCCCTCCCTGTTCAAAAATATATGATAACTTCTGTCACCAACACATCAAGTCCAAAGTCTTCCTTAGCAGTCTATGATCTTAAACCACCCTGCCTGTTTGACCTCCTTCCCTATGACTTTTAATACACACACACACACACACACACACACACACACACACACACACCTGGCATATTGCCTTATTTATTTATTTGTGTATTTATTTTATAATACTGAGGATGGAACTTAAGAGCATTCTACCACCAAGCTATACCCCCAGCCCTATTTTATTCTTTATTTGGAAACACGGTCTCACAGAGTTGAGGAGGGCCTCACAAATTTCTTTTTTTTTTTTTTTCGGGTTTGGGAATAGAACCCAGGGGCATTTGACCTCCGAGCTACACCCCCTGCCCTATTTTTTATTCTTTATTTTGAAACAGGGTCTCACTAAAGTTGCAGAGGGCCTCACTAAGTAGCTAAGGCTGTCTGCGAACCGAGATCCTCCAGTCTCAGCCTCCCAAATGCTAGGATTACAAGCGTGTACCACTATGAACTTCCTGTCTCAGCCTCTCAAGTACTGGGATTACAAGCATGTACCACTATGCCCAGCTTTAAGTAATATTTACTTATTTATTTATTGTAGTAATGGGGATGAAACCCAGGGGCCTTCTACCTCCGGGCTATACTCCCACCTATTTTATATTTTATTTGGAAACAGGGTCTCACTAAATTGCTGAAAGCCTCACTAAGTAGCTGAGGCTGGCTTCAAACCTGCGTGATCCTCCTGTCTCAGCCTCCCAAGTACTGGTATTAAAAGAATGCGCCACCACACCCGGCAATCTTTTTAATTTTTAAATATTTTATTAACATGTATTGATTTGTTCATATGAATGGGTCTGTGATATTTCCATACATGGATTCAGCATTCATTGATCAAATTCAAGCCCCCCCTCCATACCACGCCTTTTCCAATGTCATAATCACTATTCTGTTTTCAGGTAGGCTTTTTTTTTTACCTGCCACACAATGAAAGAGAACTTACTAATTTTAATGCTCCTGGGTTCCATCCCCAGTACCGCAACAAATAAATAAATAAAATATAAATTTGTTTTTGTAACTGATACATAAACATATAAAAATGAGCTGGGTGTGGTGGCGCATGGTTGTAATCCCTGCGCTTAGGAGGCAGAGACGGGAGGATCACCCTGTTTCCAAATAAAAATATAAAATACAGTCCAGAGGTAGAAGGGTTTCCAGGTGCCCTAGTACTACCAAAAAAAAATATGTGTGTGTGTGTGTGTGTGTGTGTGTGTGTGTGTGTGTGTGTGTGTAGTGCACTCTTGTAATCCCCGCGCTTGGGAGGCTGAGACAGGAGGATGGCCCAGGTTAGAAGCCAGTCTCAGCTATTTAGTGAGGCTCTCAGCAGCTTAGTGAGACCCTGTTACCAAATAAAATAGAAAATAGGTCTGGGAGTATAGTCTGGAGGTCAAAAGCCTCTGGGTTCCACCCCCAGTAACACCAAAAATTTTTTTAAATATATAAAAATGGTGCCGGGCGTGGTGGCGCACGCTTGTAATCCCCGCGCTTGGGAGGCGGAGACAGGAGGATCGCGCAGGTTCGAAGCCAGCCGCGCGCGCTGGCTTAGGAGACCCTGTTTCCAAAATGAAAATGTAAAAATAGGTCTGGGAGTATAGCCCGGAGGTAGAAGGGCTTCCAGGAACCCCAGTACCACCAAAAAAAATAATAATAATAATAAATATATATATATATATATATATATATATATATATATAAAAATGTAATATTCAGATCAGGGTAAACATACCTGAGGATTACACCTCCAGCCCATATCTACTATTCTTTAAAACATTCTACAGGAACCAGGCATGGTGGTGCATGCCTATAATCCCAGTACTTGGGAGGCTGAAGCAGGAAGATTGAAGGTTCCAGGCCAGCCTCAGCAACTTAGTGAGGCCCTCCACAACTTAGTGAAACTCTGTTTCAAGATAAAAAGTAAAATAGGGCTGGGGGTGTATGTAGCTCAGAGGTAGAATGCCCCCGGGTTCAATACACACACACACACACACACACACACACACACACACACACACACAAGGAATATTAAGCTATCCCAGAGCAAGGGCTTTTTTTTTTTCAATATACAGACCACATGCCATACCCCCAAAACCCTGGCTGAACAAGTCCTTGGTTGATTAGTTGGGTGACACTAGATAACAGGGTTGACTATAAAAATGAGCCTCTGTCTTGTCGCCTCTGATCTCTAATTCAGGTTGTTTATGAGAGGACGTTTATACCCCCATCACGTTACTCACTGCCACAACTTGCCACTTACCCTGGAAACATTTAATCTGCCGAGGCTACCGAAGATCACAGGGTCTTATTTCTGACTCCACAGACAAGCAGTGCCTGAGGTGTGGCCCTCGATAGCGGCTCTGTGATTAGTTGGGCCACACCACAGTGCAGAACAGGGCTGGTCATGCCCTGGGAAGAAAAGTTGGGGCTTTGCCAAAATACTAAGCATTTGGAGGCCCCCCCCACTTGATTCAAACTTTTACTTTGCTATTTTACAAATGTTATCAGCCGGTACCTTGGCACACTTAGCGATAGTACTAGTCTTTGTTTGCTTGGCTACCTATGAGGCACAAGCGGAGATGCCCCAATGTTTTGTTATGTTGTTGTCGTTGTTTTGTTTTGTTACATGGGTCTAGGGATGGAACTCAGGGGCATTTGACCTCCAAGCTACACCTCCTGCCCTGTTTTTTATTCTTTATTTTGAAACAGGGCCTCACTGAGTAGCTGAGGCTATCCTCAAACCGCGATGCTCCAGTCTCAGCCTCCCAAATGCTGGGATTACAAGCATGCGCCACCATGCTTGTAATAAAAATGATTTTATTTTTATTTAAAAACAGGGTCTCTCTAGTTTGCTGAGTCTTGCGTATTGCCGAGAGGCATGTGCCTCCATGCCTGGCTATGCCCCACTATTTTATTTATTTTTTATTTTGGGGGGGGTACTGGGGTTCCTGGAAACCCTTCTACCTCTGGGCTACACTCCCAGATACCTATTTTTTATATTTTTATTTGGAAACAGGGTCTCTTAAGCCATCAAGGCTGGCTTCAAACCTGCGCGATCCACCTGTCTCTGCCTCCCAAGCACGGGGATTACAAGCGTGCGCCACTACGCCTGGCGTGTGCCCCACTATTTTAAAGTTGAAGAGATGGAACTGAGAAAAAGAAGTTTTATTGGAAAATGGTCAGATTAAGCCACTGAGTGAAGGATGTCAACGTACGTGTGTGTGTGTGTGTGTGTGTGTGTGTGTATGTGTGTGTGTGGTTTTAATCAACAAGGCCTTTTTTTTTTTTTGGAGACGAGGTTTAAAACAGAACGGGTGGGGGTGGGAATACACAGTGACCTACTGCAGGCTGCTTCCTTGAAGGAAACCCAGCAGCTCCTCTAGAGACCCATTTATACAAAGGAACTCTCCCCTCCCTTCCACGCTACCCCTTTCCTTTCCAGCTCCTCTCAAGTTTGGCTGCTGCAATGTCCCTTCTGTCCCTCCTTCCCTGACTCCACTGAAAATAGGGTACCCTGCTGCCCTAGAGATTTTTGGGACTCAGTCCCAGTGCCTTGCTCTCTGGGCACAGGGGAAGTCATGCTGGGCCCATAGGAGCAGGGCTGCCTCTGGCTTCTTTCCCATCTTATCAGGGAATTTTTGGCGGGCGCAGATACACGTACACAAAACCACACACAGATATACAGCCCAAGCCAATGATGACATCCCCCTGCCTGGCTGGTTCTACACATGGGTGTGACTGGATCAGAGTACATGGAGAGCCTAAATATTAAGATACTGGACTACCAAGCCCTGGTTAGAGACCAGGGATTGGCTCAAAGTGGATATTTCTGAAACAGAAAAGCAGCCCTTGACATTAGGAAGCTGGCCTGGTACTGCCGACCAGGCCTTGGTGCGGCTGCCAGCTGGCCTGGCACTCACAGTTAGGTCTGGGTGTTCTGTGGAGCAGAGACAGACTCATAGGACACAGGCATTGTGCAAGGCCACTGTGTGACCATGATGAGCCAAGACAAAAATGAGACTACTCCATAATCGTGTGAATGCAGACAAAAATATTAACACTGTCCAAACCACAAAAATGGCCAAGCACTCTACCTCCCATGATGGTAATCTGAGTTACTGCTGCTTCCTTACCAATCAGATTTGGCCCCACTCTAGTCTGTCCTCCTGTCTAGCCATAGTGATCCTGCTTTCTTTCTTTTTTTGGGGGGGGGTGGTACTGGGGTTCCTGGAAGCCCTTCTACCTCCGGGCTACACTCCCAGACCTATTTTTACATTTTTATTTGGAAACAGGGTCTCCTAAGCCAGCGCGCGCGGCTGGCTTCAAACCTGCGCAACCTTCCTGTCTCTGCCTCCCAAGCGATTACAAGCGTGCGCCACCACGCCCGGCGACCCTGCTTTCTGACAACATCCAATCTAGAGCAAAGCCCAGCTCCCTTCAAACCACCCCCAAACTCCCCAGCCCAACAGGAGACCCCCTAAGTCCCTTCTACCATCCTCTTCCTGAGATTCCCCAAGGTTCCCACAATGTGCCTTTTCCCTTGCTGCAATGAGAAATAAACTCAACTTGCTCAACCACAAAAGTGTGCCTGGTGGTCTTTTGACAATTTGAGAGAAAAAAACAAAATCTCTTCTGCAGGCCCAATACCAGGTAGAGACCCTAGGAAATTTTGCCTAGTCCTGTCTCAAAAACCTTACCCTAGAGTCCCAGTGGCACTTCTGAGAAACACTTTTCAGTTGGGAAAATCCCAGAAGTAACATCTCATGTAGACTGACAGAGGTGGCTGGCCCCCCCGGGCATATTCCCACCTAGGGTGTCCTGGCATTTGCAGTTACACCCAGAAATGCTCCTTGGGAGCACCTAAGAGATGGGCATGGTGTTGCTTGCTTATAATCCCAGTACTTGGGAGGCTGAGACAGGACCATTGGATGTTCGAAGCCAGCCTTAGCAACTTAGTGAGGTCTTCCAAATAAAATCAGCACATGCTTGTAATCCCAGTACTTGGGAGGCTGAGACAGGAGGATGACAGGTTCACGGCCAGCCTCAGCTATTTAGTGGGCCCCCCCACAACTTAGTGAGACCCTGTTTCAAAATAAGGAATAAAAAATTGGGCTTTGGGTATAGTTCAGGTAGAATACTCCTGGGTTCGATTTCCAGTGCCATACACAAAAAATAGAGTTGGGGGTATAACTTGGAGGTAGAATGACTCTGGGTTCAATCCCCAGTACTAAAAAAAATGCAAACATACTCATTTATGTAATATCTGCTAACATTTTCTGACAACTACTACATGCTATAGTACTATGCTGGGCCCTGGAGAGAAGATCAGAAATATATAGTTCCTGTCTTTGGTGGCTTTATAACCTAGTGGCAAATACAGACGAAACAAATGGGACTATCAGTGTGACATAAGTGCTGGGAGCATGAGGAACTACATTGCCTTTCAGATTGTTTATTAGCCTGCTTCTTTTTTTTTTTTTTTTTTTTTTTTTTTTTTGCGGGTCTGGGGATGGAACCCAGGGGCAATTGACCTCCGAGCTACACCCCCTGCCCTATTTTTTATTCTTTATTTTGAAACCGGGTCTCACTGAGTTGCAGAGGGCTAAGTAGCTGAGGCTGTCCGCGAACCGCGATCCTCCGGTCTCAGCCTCCCGAATGCTGGGATTACAAGCGTGCGCCACCACTCCCGGCTTATTAGCCTGCTTCTATCGATTTTTTTTTTTTTTTTTTTGCGGGTCTAGGGATGGAACCCAGAGGCATTTGACCTCTGAGCTACAACCCCTGCCCTATTTTTTATTCTTTATTTTGAAACCGGGTCTCACTGAGTTGCAGAGGGCCTCACTAAGTAGCTGAGGCTGTCTGCGAACCGCGATCCTCCGGCCTTAGCCTCCCCAATGCTGGGATTACAAGCGTGCGCCACCACGCCCGGCTTCTATCAGTTCTTTTCTTGTGCTCATTTGTGCCTGGTCCTGGGGATTGAACTTACCACTATGCTCAGCAATTCTAGGTTTCTTTTCTTTTCCTTTCTTTCTCTCTCTCTCTTTCTCTCTCTCTCTCTCCCTCCCTCCCCCTTCCTTCCTTCCTTCCTTCCTTCCTTCCTTTCTTTCTTTCCGGTACTAGGGATGGAACCCAGGGGCATTCTACCTTTGAGCTACACCCCAGACTTATATTTTTATTCTTTATTTTGAGACAGGGTCTCACTAAGTTGCAGAAAGCCTCACTAAGTAGCTGAGGCTGTCCCTGAACTGTGATCCTGTCTCAGCCTCCCAAATGCTGGGATTACAAGCATGTGCCACCACACCCGGCTATTTTATATAATTTATTTGGAAACAGGGTCTCACTAAGTTGCTGAGACTGAAGATTCTTCTGAAGCCTAGCAAGTTACACCTGGACATAGGACCCTTAGAAATTATACCTTGAGGCCTGGCGTGGTGGCGCACGCTTGTAATCCCAGTACTTGGGAGGCTGAGACAGGAGGATTGCACAGGTTTGAAGCCAGCCTCAGCTACTTAGTGAGGCTCTCGGCAACTTAGTGAGACCCTGTTTCCAAATAAAATAGAATATAGGTATGGGAGTGTAGCCCGAAGGTAAAAAGCCTCTGGGTTCCATCCCCAGCACCACCAAAAAAAAAAAAAAAAAAAAAAAGAAAGAAAGAAATTGTACCTTGCCGCCGGGCATGGTGGCGCACGCTTGTAATCCCCGCGCTTGGGAGGCGGAGACAGGAGGATCGCGCAGGTTCGAAGCCAGACGCGCTGGCTTAAGAGACCCTATTTCCAAAAATAAAAAAGTATAAAATAGGTCTGGGAGTGTAGCCCGAGGTACAAGGGCTTCCTGGAACCCCAGTACCACCAAAACAGAAGAAGAAGAAGAAGAAGAAGAAGAAGAAGAAGAAGAAGGAGGAGGAGGAGGAGGAGGAGGAGGAGGAGGAGGAGGAGGAGGAGGAGGAGGAGGAACTGTAACTTGCCTTATTTTTTTTTGTGGCACTGATAATTGAACCCAGGGACATTCTACCTCTGAGCTACACTCCCTCAGTCCTATTTTATTTTCATTTTGAAACAGGATCGCCGGGCATGGTGGCACATGCTTGTAATCCCAGTACTTGGGAGGCTGAGTCAGGATAGTGTAGGTTCGAAGCCAGCCTCAGCTACTTCATGAGGCTCTCAGCAATTTAGTGAGACCCTGTTTTCAAATAAAATATAAAAAATAGGTCTGGGAGTGTAGCCCGGAGGTAGAAGGCCCCTGGATTTCATCCCCAGCACCACAAAAAATTTTTTTAATGAAACAGGGTCTTGCTAGTTTAATGAAAGTCTCACTATTTGCTGAGACTGACCTGGAACCTGTGATCACCTGTCTCAGTCTCCCAAGTACTGGGATAACAAGCATGGGTCACTACAGCTGGCTCTGTAGCTTGCCTTATTAATGACCCACAGAAAGATCGACAGCCTCAAAACTGGACTCCAGTAGCCGGGCGTGGTGGCGCACGCTTGTAATCCCCGCGCTTGGGAGGCGGAAACAGGAGGATCGCGCAGGTTCGAAGCCAGCCTCAGCTAGTTAGTGAGGCTCTCAGCAACTTAGTGAGACCCTGTTTCCAAATAAAATACAAAATAGGTCTGGGAGTATAGCCCGGAGGTAGAAAGCCTCTGGGCTCCACCCCCAGTACCACCAAAAAAAAAAAAAAAAAAAACTGGACTTCAAGCTGGGCATAGGGATGCACACCTATAATCTCAGTCCGTGGGAGGCTGAGACTGGAGGACCACAGGTTTGAGGACAGACTCAACGAGTTAGCTAGACCTTGTCTCCAAATTTAAAAGAATAATAAGGGTATAACTCAAAGGTAGAACACCTTTGGGTTTAATCCCCAGTACAAAAGGAAAGATACCGCTCCATGAAGTATGGTAGACTTCAGCCCCTAAAGTTTGATTTCAAAATCAGAATTTCTCCCAGAAGGGCTTTATAGTACTTCTGTCCTTAGCCTTGGTCTAGCACTTATGTTCCTACCCAGCTATTTAATAGTTCCCAGTCCTCAGAAACATCCCCTGATGGGTGGAAAGCCACCAGAGCCCAGGGCTGTTCTCAACCTGATACCAAGATAGGAGCTCAGGTGAGAGTGCTCAGAGAACTTTCTTAATGCCACCTAAGTTCTAAGCCCAGCCCTCACACCCCCACTTGGTCTTAGACAGTGGCTGTTTGGACACTGACCATGGTCTTAGCAGAACCAGGTTAATACAGGCTCTGGGACAGCTGGGACAGCTCAAAGCTCAGAGCACCCCACATCTGCCCCCTTGCTGGCACAAGCTCTCTTGTGTCTCACCTCCCCAGCAATCCCCTGCATAGGTCATTCATTGACTGCAACAGGAGGTTCTAAAGAAGAGACCTCAGTTTCCAGGTGTTTGACTCAGTCAGCCGGAGGCCTGAGGAGAGAAGGGAATGCCCAGCAGGCGCTTCCCATAGAACCAGGTGGCTCATTGGAAAAGGATACCTTAGTGGGAACTTTGCAGGAAGCTGCACCTATGCCGTTCTTTCCCAGATATTCCCTGTGCGCCCCCAGAACAGCGCAGCGGGCGGGCTGCAAGAGAGGCTGGCAGGTCGGCACCGGGGCTCTGACCCAATACTTCCCTGTGGGCTGCCTGGCCAAATCCTTCCCGGGAGCCCAGAACTGCCCTTGTTCGCCTGGGGGCCCGGGAAGGAGGGCGGGAGCCGGAAAGAAGTGATCTAGGCAAGTTTCAAGGGGTGTGCCGGGCAGCGGGGAGGATTCTCGTTTTCATGAGTCAGCGGATCGGGCCCAATGTGACTTCATTGCTTCCCGAGAAGAAGCGCCCGGGGCAGCAGGCCGCCGCGGGATCGAAAGGCCGGAGCACCGGCTTCCCGCGCCTCGATGATTCCGACCTGGGCGCTTGGGGCTGGGGCGGGGGAGGGGCTGCAAAAGGAGGCCTCGTGCTGGTGGGGACAGCTCGGGACCGGGAAGCTCCTCCCGGGACGTTAGTTCCCGCCGGCGCCGCAACTCAAACTTGGCGCTGCGCGCGTTCCGCCTGCAGGCGGCGCTGCAGAGGCGCCCTGCGCTCGCTGCGGGAGGGTGAGGCGTGTGGTCCCGCCGGGGCTCCGGGCTTGAGGAGGCGCGCCAGCCCCGAAAGGGGTAGGCAAGGAAAAGGCTAGAGGGGCGGTCGGCCGCTCGGACTCAAGAGAAGGCTGATCTCCCACCCCGGTAGCTGGAGAGTCCTGATAGCTGCCCTGCCGCGCGAGTGCCCGGCGAAGGTATGGCTCTCTTGTGCCCCTTCACAGTCCCTCGGGACACCCGGGGCCCCTCGGAGCTGGGGGAGGCTGTTCCCCTCAGCAAAGGGCTCGTGGTTTCAAGGGCCGGCTCTGCAATCCGGCAATGGTGCTCTTGACCTGCGGGGCAGTAGAATGGAAACTTTGAGTCGCGTCTCGGGAGCTGGGGGTGGGTTTCCCTGAACAGCCGCCACGCACTCGCCCGGTTGCCCTGAGACCGACAGTACATCTCCAGCGCAGGGTTACAGATTGTGGCTGGAGCTGGGGCGCAATCGGGGGACCAGGGCTTAGCCTGAGGCTGGGCTAAGCTGTTAGGGGTTCTGGTTTTTTGTTTTTTTTTGTTTTTTTTTTTTTGTTTTTTTTGCGGGTCTGGGGACGGAACCCAGAGGCACTTGACCTCCGAGCTACACCCCCCCCCAGCACAATTTTTTATTCTTTATTTTTAAACCGGGTCTCACTTAGCTGCAGAGAGCCTCACTAAGTAGCAGAGGCTGTCAGCGAACCGCGATCCTCCGGTCTCAGCCTCCCGAATGTTGGGATTCCAAGCCGTGCGCCACCCGCCCGGCTAGTTAGGGGTTCTGTGAGTGCTGGTCAATTGGCTCTTCTGCAGGTATACAAGGGAAAACAAAGCTACGCCGTTCGTCTGGGGCTCGAACTTACGATCTTGACCTCAGTAGCAAGAGCTTTGTGTCCTAATTCCTTGCAGGGCAGAGCTCTAGAAGTCATGATGTTGCTTGGAACTTGCATGGTTATGAACCACGGTTCATGGTTATGTGGTGACTATATAGTTGATAAATTAAGACTCTCAGGACACAGACGCCTTCCCACTGAAGGCGAAAGACAGTTGATAGGTCCAGCCTCATCGTTTTCAGAGGCTTCGGTGGCCATTTCCACGATACAACTTTACAGATAAAATATACGGGCAGGGTTTCCTGGTGATGCACGCTTGTAATCCCAGCGCTTGGGAGGCTGAGACAGGAGGATGACACAGATTCGAAGCTAGCCTCAGCTACTTAGTGAGGCTCTCGGCAACTTAGTGAGACCCTGTTTCCAAATAAAGTATAAAATAGGGCTGGGAGGTAGAAAAGCCCCTGGGTTCCATCCCCAGTACCACAAAATAAATAAATAAATAAATAAATAAATAAATAAATAAATAGTATGGGCAGGGTAAATCCTTCTTTTCTGTGCCAAGAAATAAAAGCTACACCCTGCTGGATGTAGTGACCTGCTCTTGTAATCCTAGTACTTGGGAGGCTGAGACAGGAGAATCACAGACTCAGGACAGCCTCAAAGACTTAGAGCGCTCTCAACCACTCAACAATACCCTGTTTCAAAATAAAAAGGGCTGGGGATGTTGCTTGGAGGTAAAATGCCTCTGGGTTCAATTCCAGTCCCAAAAAAGTTACTACACCCTGGCCTAGTGTTCTGGGCATCTCTTCCCCTTCAGTCCATCCAGCTCTCCTGCTTTCAAGGTGTCCAAAACCATCTGAGAAAGTTATCTAAAGATTTTCCATAAAGAGGAAAGGGAGGAAAAATCCAGAGGATCCTAAACGTTCCCAGGTTTCACTGTGTGCCAGGAGAAATACCGTCTGTCTCCTGCCCAGACCTCAGAGCCTGGGCCTCCTTCCTAAAGGGTGGTGCTCAACTATTCCTGGAAACCCCCTCCCCAACGTGTCTCCTCCCAGAGTACAACTGAGGAAAAAGAGCAAGTTGGCAAACCTTGATGCCCTCTGCCCCCAACCTGACCCACAGTCCTCGGCCTGTGCCTTCTGCTGATGCTACCCTGCAGGCTTCCTGAAGAGCAGGGCCTGAACTGGGCCCTCTCCTGGTCCTATGCCCTGTGAGGTGACTGGGAGTAGACCTCATCTAGAAATTTGTGATAACATGTTAATGGGCCCTGAGAGGGGGTCACATGCTAACCACAGGCCATATTCTAGCCCAGCATCATAGCCTCAAGCCCAAGTCCAAGCTGCAGCAATGGGAATTTCAGGCTGACTAATCTCCTCTGCAGGCTGGAGGGGGAGTAGGAGGAACTGGAGCCCGGGGATGATCCACCCTGCTGGTTCTCAGTTAGAGCTGCTGCCCCGGTTTCAGTTTCATCCTTGGCTGACACTTTCCTCCTAGGAGTGGAATTGCTTTGGTTTCCCTCCAGCCCCTCTCCCCTCCCTGGCTACCCCCCTTTTGGACTGCGAGCTTCCCTCTGTCAGCCCTTCGCTTTGTGAAGGGAGAGATGGGAAGATAATTTGGCAGCAATGGGGAAAAATGTACACGTAGTCACCCTAAAACACACAGGCTCACATACCGTACTGCCGCGCAGACACACAGTCGAGGGGACTTGACTCACATATAGGACTGGAGCCCGCAAACACACACGCCCTGGCCACATCTGTGAGATCCACGGAGGCGCACAGAGGCAGGCAGGGCCCTAGCACAGACGAATGCCACACACAAACCCACACTCTCTCACACACAGCAACAGCAGCTGAGTTGGATGGCTTCCTCAAAAGAGGGCTGGAAAGTTTGTTTGCTGCCAGCGAAAGGGCCTAGACATTCCGTGAAATGACTCATACTGCACCTTTGTAGACATTAAATATATTTTCTGCATTAAACAACAATAGCAACCCTCAAGCCGTGACACGGGGCCAGGGTGGGGAAACTGAGGAGTGGCTGCAATCCCACCACGTCTCCGCCATGCCTCTGTCTAGCCGATGTGGCAGGCTGGCCCTCGCTCCCCCGAGGGCAGGGACAGTCCTCACAGAATAGAAGCATCTACCTCCTGGTACAACTCTTAGCCTGGGTAGGATGCAGAGAGAGGCATAATGAGTCCTCCCACAACCTCTTTCCCAACCCCCTCACCTCCCGTCCCAAACCAGAAGTCTGGGGTCAGCCCCCTCCACCCCATCTCCCCATAGTAGCATCCTAGTCCGAGCCCTTTCTGATCTCACCTAGTCAAGCTCCCTCCCCAGCTGTTCTGAATCTGTCCTTACTGCGGCCTACTTGTACAACTCTAAGGGGTACCATCCATCTTGTAAAACACGCAGAAGCAAAGTGTGGTGGTGCGTGCCTGTAGTCAGTATTTGGGAGACTGAGACAGGAGGATCGCAGGTTTGAGGCAAGTTTTGGCAATGTAGCAAGAACCTGTTTCAAAAAAAAAAAAAAATAAGCCAGGTATAGCAGTGCACGCTTGTAATCCCGGTACTTGGGAGGCTGAGGAAGGAAGATAGTAGGTTCGAGGCCAGTTTCAACAATTTAGTAAGGCCCTCTGCAACTTAGTGAGACCCTGTTTCACAATAAAATAGTGTTGGGGATATGGCTTACGGCGGTAGGATGCCCCTGGGTTCAATCCCCAACACCACAAAAAAAAATAAAGACACAGCTCTGGTGTTGGGCCAGTAAATGTAGATGGCTGAAGGGTAACACTGGCTCCGCCGGACAGTGACCCCAAACCCTTTGATGCTGCACCCTGGCCTGTGCCTGCCCCTCTGTCCTGGCCCCGGGGACTTCCTTGGAGCTCTAGCTCCAAGACAGATATGGACTGGAGATCAGTGAATCAGAGGCTCCAGAGGCCTGCCCTCATTTGCAGAATTCTGCCTAAGGCCGCTCCCCCCTCCCTTTTCTTTCAAAAGAAACACAGGCACAGGTCTTTCTCTTTCTCATTTTCCAAGTCTCCAGCCATCTCAGAGGGACCATGCAAGGGCACTAACTGTTTACCAAACACCAGCCTGGCCAGTGCAGCAGGGACAGCGCTTCCCAGCAGCCGCCGCCCCGTGCCCAGGGGTGACGCACCGAGTGCCAGTTTAGTGCCGGCGGCGGCACCTTCTGTTCGTCGTTTCCCTCCAGGCAGCCCCCTGAGCTGCTGTTCAGCCCCTGGAAGTGAGACCCAGTGTTCCTCTGGAGTTCTGTAGGAGCGCACATGGTGCCAGGACTTCGCTGGAGGCAAACGTAGAGCTCTCCATTTTCTTTTACTTTATTTAACTTGTTTGGTTATTTATGTGGTGCTGGGGATTGAACCCAGGAACATTTTACCTCAGAGCTACACGTCCAGCCCGAATTTTTATTTTAATTAATTTATTATTATTATTATTATTATTATTATTATTATTATTATTATTATTTGCGGGTCTGGGGATGGAACCCAGGGGCATTCAACCCCTGAGCTACACTCCCTGCCCTATATTTTATTATTATTATTATTATTTTTTTTTTTGGTGGTACTGGGGTTCCTGGAAACCCTTCTACCTTCGGGCTACACTCCCAGACTTATTTTATATTTTTATTTGGAAACAGGGTCTCCGAGACTGGCTTCGAACCTGCGTGATCATCCTGTCTCCGCCCCCCAAGTGGGGGGGGTTACAAGCGTGCGCCACCACGCCCAGCTCATTCTTTATTTTAAAACCGGGTCTCACTGAGTTGCAGAGAGCCTCACTAAGTAGCTGAGGCTGTCCGCGAACCGTGATCCTCCGGTCTCAGCCTCCCCAATGCTGGGATTACAAGCGTGCGCCACCACGCCCGGCCGGATTTTTTATTTCTTAGCTTGAAACAAGATCTCACTAAGTTGCAGGGAGTTTCACTAAATTGTTGAGGCTGGCTATGAACCTTTGATCCTCCTGTCTCAGCCTCCCAAGTATTGGGGTTACAAGCATGCGCCACCATGCTTGGCTAGAATTCTCCTTTTTTTGTATGTGTGTGGTACTGGGGATGGAACCCAGAGGTATTCCACATCCGAGTTGCGCTCCCAGCTCTATTTTATTCCTAGGGTCTTAGTTGCAGAGGGCCTCACTAAGTAGCTGAGGCTGTCCTCTAAACGGCGATCCTCCTGTCAGCCTTCCAAGTACTGGGGTTACAGGTGTGTGCCACCATGCCCAGTTTAGAACTCCCCATTTTAATCATTAAAAATAAGGGAAGGCAGAGTTGGGGACTGAGCAAAATGATTTTCTGTGAGCTGCAGGCAGACACTCTCCACAACCAAGGAGAGCAGCCTGGCAGCTGAAAATCCTAATCTGGGAAGCTGCTGCAAATTCTTTCCCCCCCATCTGCCTCCCTATGCTTTAGCCTGGGTGCACCCCACACAAACACGTCAGGCCAGGGCATCTAGCTGCCATCCTGTCATCCAGGAAGGAGAACTTTGGAATAATCTAGCCCAAGGAACTCGACTTTTTCAGCTACTTAACAAGCCTTTTAGAACAAATTTTGTTTATACTGACAAGCCACAACCTAGGATTTCAAAGATTTTGGCCTGTTGTTTGTATACTAGGGCCTTCTCATGTAAACTCAATAGATTTGAGCCTGGAATTACTGAATACAACAGAAGAAAATGGTAATCGCCTTCACAGAGAGGATTCTAGGGGCTTCTCCGCTTTATAGGTGGGAAGGTTCCTTTAAAAACATCACTTCTAGCTGGATGTGGTACTACACACCTGTAATCCCAGGACTTGGAAGGCTGAGACGGGAGGATGGAGGGTTGGAGGACAGCCTCAGCAAGTAGTGAAACTTATCATCAACCTAACGAGATCCTGTTTCAAAATAAAATTAGGGCTGGAGGTATAGCTTGTGGTAGAATGCCCCTGGATTGAATCCCCAGTAACACACACACACACACACACACACACACACACACACACCATTTCTAGCCGCACAGAGCCACACAGCAGTACTTGGGAGACTGAGACAGGATTGCACATTCAAGGTAAGCCTTTATTTTATTTATTTATTTATTTATTTATTTATTTATTTATTTATTTTGCGGTTCTGGGGATGGAACCCAGGGGCATTCGACCTCCAAGCTACACCCCCTGCCCTATTTTTTATTCTTTATTTTGAAACCAAGTCTCACTGAGTTGTCAAGGGCCTCACTAAGTAGCTGAGGCTGTCCGCGAACCGCGATCCTCCGTTGTCAGCCTCCCGAATGCTGGGATTACAAGCATGCGCCACCATGCCTGGCTAAGCCTTGGCAATTTAATGAGACCCTATTTCAAAATAAAATAAGGCTGGGGAGTATGGCTTAAAGACAGAATGCCCTTGGGGGTACTGGGGATACACCCCTAGTCCTATTTTATTATTATAATTATTTTTTGCGCTACTGGGGATTGAACCCAGGGCATTCTACCTTTGAGCTTTTGAGCTACACCCCCAGCCCTATTTTTTTATTTTTTTATTTTCGTACTAGGGATAGAACCCAGGGGCATTGTACCTCCGAGCTACACCCCCAGGCCTATTTTTTATTCTTTTTTTTTTCTTTTTTTTGCGGTACCAGGGGTGGAACCCAGGGGCATTGCACCTCCAAGATACACCCCCAGCCCTAGTTTTTAGTCTTTTTTATTTTTGCAACAGGGTCTCACTGAGTTGCAAAGGGTCTCGCTAAATAGCTAAGGCTGTCTGAGAACTGTGATCTTCCGGTCTCCACCTCCCAAATGCTGGGTTTACAAGTGTGCACCACCACGCCTAGCTTTTTATTCTTTATTTTGAAACAGGGTCTCATTGAGCTGCAAAGGGCTTCATAAGTAGTTGAGGCTGGCTTCAAACCACAATCCTCCTATCTCAGCCTCCTGAATGCAGGAACTACAAGTGTGTGCCACCATGCTTGGCCCTATTTTATTATTTATTTAATTTTTTTGTGTGGTACTGGGAACAGAACCCAAGGGCATTTTACATTTGGGGTGTACCCCCAGAGCTATTTTTTATTCTTTATTTTGAAACAGGGTCTCACTAAATTGTGGTGTACCCCCAGAGCTATTTTTTATTCTTTATTTTGAAACAGGGTCTCACTAAATTGTGGAGGGCCTCACTAAGTTGCTGAGGCTGGCTGCAAACCTGCGATCCTCCTGTCTCAGCCTCCCAAGTACTGGGATTACAAGTGTGTGCCAGTACTCCCGGCTTATTAATATTTTTTTCAGTACTGAGGATGGAATCCAGGGGCGTTCTACCTCCGATCTATACCCGCAACTCTATTTTTTTTTATTTTGAAATGGTTTCACTGAGTTGCAAAGGGCCTCACTAATTAGTAGCTGAGACTGTCCTCAAACCGCAATCCTTCTGTCTCAGTCTCCCGAATGCTGGGATTACAAGCATGCGCTACAACTCTTGGCTTGTTTTTTTTTTTTTTTTTTGCCGGTCTAGGGATGGAACCTGGTGGAATTCAACCTCCAACCTATATCCCCTGCGCTATTTTTTATTCATTATTTTGAAACCGGGTCTCACTGAGTTGCAGAGAGCCTCACTAAGTAGCTGAGGCTGTCCTCAAACCGCGATCCTCCGGTCTCAGCCTCCCGAATGCTGGGAATACAAGCGTGCGCCACCACGCCCGGCTACCTTGTTAATTTTTAATATCTAGCATCCTGGTCCTAATGATGTCTCTGAAGCTGTTAAAATTCTTTTAGGCACATACCAGGTTTTGAACAGCTAACAAGCTATGAGTTAGTGCCCAGGTGGGCATTTGCCCTTTGTCCCGATGGTGGTTCCTGTGTCATTGCTTCCAAAAGTCTTATCCATGGGCAGCTTTGTGTGTGTTTGTGTGTGTGTGTGTGTGTGTGTGTGTGTGTGTGTGTGTTGCTGGAGATTGAACCCAGGAGCATTCTACCTCCGAGTTACACCCCTAGTCCTGTTTTATTTTTTTATTTGGGAACAGGTTCTCACTAAATTGCTTCAAACCTGCAGTCCTCCTGTCTCAGTCTCCCAAGTACTGGGGTCATAAGAGTGCGCCACCACACCCGGCTAATAGGTAACTTTCCTAGCTTGTGTCTGAAAGTAAGGGCTACCGAAACCACAGCATTGTGCTGCTGTGTTCTGGCCACAGGTTTGACTAGAGCTTGTCAAGGCCAAGGGGTTAAGTAAGGAGAGAAGCGACCAGCCATTTTGTCTCCCAAGAACCTGGGGTGATTTTCAGAAGAACGTGGACCACTGGGCACTATAAAAAAAAAACAAAAAAAA
Source organism: Muscardinus avellanarius (assembly GCF_963383645.1). Classification (NCBI taxonomy): domain Eukaryota; kingdom Metazoa; phylum Chordata; class Mammalia; order Rodentia; family Gliridae; genus Muscardinus; species Muscardinus avellanarius. The sequence goes on from NC_137792.1 coordinate 76,958,804, forward strand.
AACAAGCTGGGCGTGGTGGCGCACGCTTGTAATCCCAGCATTCTGGAGGCTGAGACCAGAGGATCGCCACTCTGCAACTCAGTGAGACCCGGTTTCTTTTTTTTTTTTTTTTGGTGGGGCTATACTCCCAGACCCATTTTATATTTTATTTGGAAACAGCATCTCACCAAGTTGCTGAGAGCCTCACTAAGTAGCCGAGGCTGGCTTCGAACCTGTGCGAACCTCCTGTCTCAGCCTCCCAAGCGCGGGGATTACAAGCGTGCGCCACCACGCCCAGCCCCCAGTTTCAAAATAAAGAATAAAAAATAGGGCAGGGGGTATAGCTCGGAGGTTGAATGCCCCTGCGTTCTACCCCCAGACCCGCAAACAAACAAACAAACAAACAAAGAAAAACACAAAGATGGGCCTGGAAAGTTATCAGGCCAGGGGAGCCAAGTGGAATGTATAGTAGGGAGGTTCTATGCAGGCTTTGAGCACCTGGCAGAATGCAGGTTCTGAGGACTGGCAGGCTTGGAGAGTCGGGGGGACAGGAAAGAAGGACAGAGGCTGAGGGCATGCTGTTAGATGCTGTAGCCTGGGCCTCCATGGGCAACGGGAGACGGGGAATTCCTGCCAAGTCAGGGAATGAGCCATTGGCAGAGACAGTGTGGCTGCTGCCAGGGGAGTGGCGATCGCAGCCTGGCTGGCCCTACCTGGCTGGGGCTCACTGGCAGGTAAATGGGAAAGTGGGGAGCCAGGTGGGGAAGGGCTAGCAGACTGGGGCGCAGTGATGTCATGGGGAAGGTTATTCGGGTGGTTCGTGGCTCCTTAAAGACACAAGATTTGAGCTGACGGTGGGGCTTGCTTGGGCTGAAGTTCCAGATCTGTGGCTGGTTCCAAGTGGCCAGGGAAGGGGGAACATGTGGGACTTCCCAAAGCAGCAGACATTAGGGCTGGTCACCCTGAGCAGCTGGCTCTGCAGTGCTGACTCCCCTTCCCTCCCCAAGAGGAAGACCTTGCCTCAAGCTCAGCCTTGAGGCTCGGTTGCATCCACATACACTCGCAGGAGAAATTCATTATGTGTCCATTAGTCCTTAGCAGCTTCTGCCCTGGTCCTGGCACATTTTCTTCCAAGAGCTGGGTTGAGAAAGTAAAGCAAGGCTGCAGACGCTAATGACGAGAACTGACGTTTTTCAAGGACTTACTGGACACTAGGCACAGCTATGGGCATAGGTCATCTTAGTCCTTACCCCAGCCTTGGGAGGTATAGGTTCTTAATATCCCCAATTTGTAAATAAAGTGAGGTTCAGAGAGTTTAAGTGACTTGCCCAGTGTCACACAGCTGGTAAGTGGTACAGCTGGAGTAGGAGCTAGTGTCTGTCTGATGTTAAAGACCATGGAATTCTTAGCCAAAAGGAAAGTGTGCCAGGCATGGTGGCACATACTTGTAATCCCAGTACTTGGGAGGCTGAGACAAGAGGATCGTAGGTTTAAGGACAACCTGAGCAACCTAGTGAGACTATAAGCAACCTAGCAAGACCCAATTTCAAAGCCGGGCGTGGTGGCGCACGCTTGTAATCCCCGCGCTTGGGAGGCAGAGACAGGAGGATCGCACGGGTTCGAAGCCAGCCGTGCTGGCTTAAGAGACCCTGTTCCCAAATAAAATTATAAAAAATAGGTGTCTGGGAATATAACCTGAGGTAGAAGGGTTTCCAGGAACCTCAGTACCACCAAATAAATAAATAAAGGATTGCTTTCAAAAAAAAAGAAGAAGAAGCTGGGCGTGGTGGTGCACACTTGTAATCCCCGCGCTTGGGAGGCTGAGACAGGAGGATTGCACTGGTTCAAAGCCAGCCTCAGCTACTTAGTGAGGCTCTCAGCAACTTAGTGAGACCCTGTTTCCAAATAAAATATAAAAAAAGGTCTGGGAGTATAGCCCGGAGGTAGAAAGCCTCTGGGTTCCAACCCCAGTACCACCAAAAAAAAGAAAAAAAAAGAAAAGATCCTATTTCAAAACAAAAAGATAAAAAGGGCTGAGGGTAAGGCTGGAGGTGGAATGCCTCGGGTTCAATTCCCAGTATCACAAAAGAATTAAAAACGGAAAATGCTGGACATGGTGGTGCACGCTTGTAATCCCAGTACTTGGGAGGCTGAGAGCAGGTTCCCGGCCAGCCTCAGCAACTTGTGAGGCTCTCTGCAACTTAGTGAGACCCTGTTTCAAAATAAAGAATAAAATAGGGCTGGGAGTGTGGCTTAGAGGTAGAATGCCCCTGGGTTCAATCCCCAGTACCACAAAACCAGAAAGTGTGTGTGTGTGTCCATTAATAAGTTTTTTTTTTTTTTTGTGGTACTGGGAGTGGAACCCAGAGGCTTTCTACCTCTGGGCTATTCTCCCAGACTTATTTTATATTTTATTTAGAAACAGGGTCTCACTAAGCTGCCAAGAGCCTAAGTAGCTGAGGCTGGCTTCAAACCTGTGCGATCCTCCTGTCTCAGCCTCCCAAGCGCAGGGATTACAAGCTTGTGCCACCACGCCCAGCTAATGAGTTTCAGTTCAGAGCAACAGGGGCTTAGAGATGGCTAGGACCTACCACAGACTTGAAAGGGGGCATCCTCAGAGGCAAGAGAACAGAAGACAACGTTGTGTCTGTTGTGTCCGTGTCCCCAGGACCCTGAATCTTCTGAGTAAAGCATACTTATTTGTAAAAGAAAAAGAAGCGAAGTCGGGTATGGTGGTGCATGACTGTAATCCCAGTATTTGGGAGGCTGAGACGGGAGGGTTTCAGGTTTTCCGCCAGCCTCAGCAACTTGGCTAGGCTCTCTGCAATTTAGTGAGACCCTGTTTTCAAATAAAACACAAATTAGGACTGAGGGGTATAGTTCACACCCCTGGGTTCACTCTCCAGTACCCCCCTACACATGCACACACACACACACACACACACACACACACACACACACACACACACACACTGGAAATTGCTCTGGGTACTTATTTCAGGAACATGGCTACTCATAGCTGGAAAATCTTAGGGGCCAGTGCCCTAGCCCAGCTAGCAGATCTTTCCCCCAGCAACCTGCAGTCTACAGCTGCTTTTGCTGCCGTTATCTATCACCTCTCTGGCCTCTCCGTCAGCAATCATCTTTCTCAAGGCTGAGGAAGCAGGCAGATGCTGATGGTTGAGCAGGTCCTTGAACTGCAGACCCTTTGGCTACCCCCATCCCTCGGAGGACCCTCCTCCACTGGGGCCCCTTTAGCTGCTTTCCGCCAAGGCCAAGGCCTGGCTGAATCCCTCCTCCCGACCACGTAATGTTCGGAATGGCCATTTCCAGCAGACTCCCTCCCAGAGTCACCTTGTTATAGAACCGGGTGCTACACTGATGCTCAAACAGGGGGATAGCTCAAATGGACACCTCTAGTGGAGCAGTTTGGCTGTGCCTCAGAGAAGGGTGGGCATGGGCTTTCTCACAGCACTCACACGCCTGCTGTCTTTGCACCTGCTCTGTCAGCTCCTTGCCTTCAGCCCCTTCCCAGATTCCTGTCCTTCTGGCTTTCCCCCCTGGAGGCTCGACTTCCCTACAAGTCCCCCGAAATGCTTCCGTTACTGAAGCTGCACCATGTATTCGGCCGAAGATTCTGAAAAGTCTGATATCTTATTCCCAAAGTGTATCCTCTGGGCACCTCCTGGCCTCACCCAGCGCCGGGCCCACCCGGTCGGCTCACAGCAGGCACTGTGGTAGTGTGCTGTGCAGGGCCAGGACCAAAGGCATCAGGAGAGTGGAATGCACAGGCCAAGGCAGCGGCAGGATGCAGCCTTTGAGTCCCAGGGAATAGATCTCTCTGCGGGACACTGTGGGGGGGGCTTCCAGGCGCGAAGAGCCCCGGGCAGGCTGGCCCAGTATGATCTGAGCGGGGGGGGGGGGGGGCATCGGCCAGGGCAGCTTCCCTTGTCGCTCGACGCGCGTGCTCTGCAGGAACCCTGCCTCTGTCCGCGAGGGGGCCCCTGGCACTGCTCCTCCTGCTGTGCTGGCGACCAAGGCGGGCCAGGGGGTTGTGGGGGCGCTGTTTCCATCGAGAAGCCTCCGCCCTCCCTCGCTCCCTCCTCCACCCCGCCCGCCCGCCCGCCGTCCCTCCCGTCGGTCCCTCCCTCCGGCTCTTCCCTCCCTCGCGCCCTGCCTCCTTCGAGCCCGCCCCAGCCGCCGCCTGCGGGGACGTGTGAGTGAGTCTCTAGTGCAATTTCCCCTTTCGTTCGATTGTCTCGGTGCGGGGCTTCGCCGGCTCGAACACTCTCGCCGGCGCCCCCGCCGCCCCCTCCCGGGGCCCCGCCCGCCCGCTCCCCGGGCGTCCGCCGGGCTCCCCAGCGCTCCACTCCGCCCCCCGACTCTCTTTATCAGGGACGCTGCCGTCTCACCTGGTATTTGCATCTCGCCCTCCAACTTGCCATTGGCGGCGCGACGTGTGGGAGAGCCCTGTGCCTCGCCCGCCCGGACCAGCCTGCCCTGGCGCCGAGGTGAGTCACGGGCGCGGGGCGGCGGGGGCAGGCGGGCAGGGAGGGAAGAAGGAGGGCGGGAGGGCGGGGGACGGCGGCCCCGGCGGCGGCCGCGGGGACGGACCGGGCGCCCAGCTCAACTTCCACTTCTCCTTTCGCCGGCGCCGAGCGCCCGGCGCCAGTGGCCGGAGCCGGCTTCCGAGGGGAGAAAGGCGGGCTGGCGGGGCTGGAGACCCACGTCTCGGCCCCTGGAACGGGGAGGGGACGACGGCGACCGACCCGGCCGGGCGATCTAGCCTGGCCCGTGAGCCGCTGGGCTTCAGGTACGTCGATGGCGCCGCTTCTCAGAACCTACGGAGACCTCGAAAAGTTTGCCCGAGCGCGGGGATTGAGAGCCCCGGGGCTCCGGAGTGGGATGGAGGGCCCGGGAAAAGGTGGCAGAGCCGCGGCGTGTAGAGCGCCGCCACAGGCTCGACCCCGCCGCGTGCGTGTTGGGGAACCCGGGTTCTTGAATCCGGGGCAGAAGAGATGGATTTCCTGAGTCGGGGTGGGGGCCAGTTTTCCCGCGCCCCTGGCAGCCTGGATTCCGTGACAGGGCAGATCGTGACAGCGGGCCCCCGAAAGCTCAGCGCCCGAGAGCGGGAGGTTGGCGGACAGACTGGCTGATTGATCGGGTGGTCCCGAGCGTTTTCTGGGGTGAGCCCCTTTAGGGTCCGAGGCACGCACAGAAACCTATGAGTTGGACAGTGGGATCGCCAAAATTGAGACCTCTTGGCAGAGGCTGAAGTTTCGGCTTGAGCCAGCCGCTGTCTTCCTGCTCCCGCGTTCCCGCTCTCTTGGCTTCTCCCGCCTCTCTGTTCCCTCCCCTGCTACCACCTAGGGGATCCAGCAGCCACGCAGCAGAGTCCCCCGAGTCTGCTAGCGCTCTGCTTTGGAGGTTGGGGGGACTGCTCAGGGGGCGGCGGCTTTATGAATGTCCGGCCCCTCCAGGGGTACCCTAACCCTCAGCCCTTTCCTCCTGTGTGTATGGGACATAGAGTCCCGACCAGAGTCACCTCCTGACCCCTTAGCACCTGGGCCCAGTGAGGTTCTCTTGGGTGCCCCACCATCACCACCACACCCCAGCTGAGGGATTTGATGGCCCTTTGATTCCTGCCCCTCATCCCTCTGCCCGAAATAGAGGCCTGTCTGGTCCTGCAGCTTCCTCTGGTTAATGTTTGACAGTTCATTGTAGCTAATCATTTTAATTAGCTCTTAGAGTGGAAAGGAACAGTTAACCTTGGACTTCTCGATTTTGGCCTGGTGGGGCCTCAAATGGGAGGAGTGCTGGTGAGGTAGGAGCGGAAGTGAGGTCACCACCCCAGGGCCTGAGCCACCACTGCTGGCCCCAACAGCTGGTGGGCACACCCATTAGGGACGTAACCCCTGGGAGCTGACCCCTGGCCTGAATGCCAGGTTGGAGGGAGGTGAAGAGAACCAATCTAGTGCTCTCTTTTGGGGAGATAGGGTCCTTTGACACCAAAAATGCCCAGGGAACATGTCCGCTTTGCCCAGCAAGAATGCCAGTCCCTCCTTGCAGTTAGTTACACAGGTTTTTTCCCTGTTATAAAGTGCTTCCTTGACCATTAATTCAGCGCACTCAGTGCAGGAACAGCCTAGGGCAAGCTATCTGGAGGTGTCTGAAGATGATCAGGTAGGACTTGCAGGCAGGCTGCTTTGGGCAAGAGGTTGTTTCCCTTGTGGTAGTGTCTCGGGGACTGGGGTCAAAGCCTAAGATCTCTAGATGGGGAGACGGTGAAGCAGACCAGCTCTGCCACCCTCACCCACCTCTTGCTGTGAGCTGAAGGAGTGGCTTGTTTGCAACTATGTCTGGCATTCCTCCTTCTTCTGTACTGTTTGCTCCGTGGTTACTCGAGAATTGGTGCCCACCCTGGACAAGCTGGGGGCCCCAAATCCACTCTCCTTTACCTGGTTACCAAGTTGTGGCACAGTGGCTTCCCTTTCCTCTGCCGTGTGTTGCGATCTAAAAATGAGGGTGGTGTGGTCTTTCTGTGTGTACTTGATTCATAATAGCATGTTCAAAATGCCCCGAATGCTGCCTGTAATCCCAGTACTTGGGAGGATGATACAGGAGGATAACGGGTTTGAGGACAGCCTCAGCAGTTAGCAAGATTCAGCAACCTAGCGAGCCCCTGTTAACAAATAAAAAATAAAATAGGGCTGAGGGTGTCACTCAGAGGTAGAATGCCCCTGGGTTCAATCCCCACTACCACAAAACAAACAAACAAATAAACCGTGTGTGGCACACAGTAAACCTAAACCGGTGTTGTGATATTGTCTAATGCAGTGCCTAAAACTCAGATTCAGCTCAGCCAACATTTCCAGGAACCCGTCCCAGTACTGGGCTCTGGCAAATTGGCAGTGAGGTCAGTTTGGATATGAAGAAGACACCACAGGCTCTTCAGGATTGTGGGAACCCTTCTATGTAGGCCAGATCGTGATGGTGAGGGAGGTGGAAGGGGACGAGATTGTATAAATCATCTGTGTAGATAACCATAATTTAAAGACAGACTCCAAATTTGGGTGCAGCAATGCATACCCTGTAATCCCAGCACTTGGAAAGCTGAGACAGGAGAATCACAGGTTCAAGGCTAGCCTCAGTAACTTAGTGAGACCCCCCCGCAACTTAGTGAAACCATATTAAAAAAAAAAAAGCCAGGCATGGTGGTGCACCCTTGTAATTCCAGTATTTGGGAGGCTGAGACAGGAGGATCACAGGTTCTTGGCCAGCCTAAGCAACTTAGTGAGGCCCTCGGCAACTTAGTGAGACCCTGTTTCAGAATAAAAAGGAATAAAATAGGGCTGGAGGTGTCATTCGGAGGTAGAATACTCCTGGATTCCATCCCCAGAACCACACACACACACACACACACACACACACACACACACACACAAACAGGTATAGCGATGTACACCTGTCATCCCAATACTTGGGAGGCTGAGACAGGAGGATCACAGGTTCAAGACGAGCCTCACCAATTTAGCGAGATTCTCAGCAACCTTGTGAGAGCTTGTTTCAAAATAAAAAATAAAAAAAACGGGCTGTAAATGTAGCTTGTGCCCCTCAGTTCACTCCCCAGTACCAGAAATAAATAATAAATAAATAAATAAATAAATAAATAAATAGTAAAAGAAGGATTGGGAGTGTAGGTCAGAAGTAGAATGCTCCTGGGTTCAATTCCCAGTGCCAAAATAAACAAATCCAGGCTCAAATGCCCTGGGAGCCAGGCACCCCAAACTTAGAGACTTCTCCTTGCCTGGAGACACTGGATGGTTTCAGGTCTGGATGCTGCCTAGCTCCCCGGCCTGCCCTAGGGTGGGAGGGAAGGAGATCTGTTCTTCCATGGACTGTCTGTGGCAGGTACTCAGAGTGTGGTTTACTGGGCATTAAGGCAAGATGGTATCACTTAGGGCCACCCTCGAAAAACCCCATATAGCCCCAAAAGCAGAAAGAAATCGCCCCTGCCATGCCTTCTGCATGTCCCTGGGGTCCCCCACTGAGTTGGGAAGGGCCTTGGGCAGCCTTTTCTCCTGACCCCAACCTGGCCTTGGTTATCGCGGCCGGATTTCCAAGCGGCAAAGAGGTTTCTGGCTTTACTGCCAATTTATTCCCGTTGTGGTTCTCAGACTGAAAACTAGTTCTGCAGGGGAGAGAGGAAACTCGTGTGAGGTACCCAGAATCCCATGGGCACTTTCCTAGGGGTCAGGGGTTTTTCTCATCAACACCAACCTGCCTGCAAATCTCCGGCCGCTGAGCCTCCTGTCTCCTGTAATAGCGGCCTCACTGCTAATGCCCAATAGCTCGGGGCCCCGGCGTTGGTTGCCAAGAAACTGCTGGTCGGGGTGCTTATGAGGGTTCTGACCTCATAGGGGCTGCTGAGTTTCAATTCAACAGATATTTATTAACACCTACTGTGTGCCCAACCTGTGCTAAGAGCTGTGGGGGAGCCAAGGGAGGGAGGTGGCAGGGCAGAGATGACTAAGACACTGAAACCAGCAGAGGCGAGGACAAGTAGCAAGGCCAGTGGCCAGTCAGGTGCTAATTGTGCTCCTTGGTGCAGGGGCCAGCACAGCCAGGACTCTGAGGTCAGCAGCCTCGGAAGGAGGGAGGGGAGGCTTTGTGACGGACACCACAGCCAGACCTTGAAGGGGGCGGAGGAGGGGCCTGGGGGACTTGGCTGTGCAGAAAAGGGAGAAAAGACTCCTTTTTCTCCCTTCCCTGGCTACCAACTGACCTTCGAAGCCTGGGTAATTGTTTGGTAAATGCACGACACATAAAAGACCAGGTCAGTGAGTGTGGGTGGCTCCCCAATCTCCACTCTGGGAGACACAAAGTGACTGGCCCAGACAGGGAGCCAGCGTTTATTGATAAGACACAAAGGATGGCCAGGCTTCCCTGCCACCCAAGCTGAGGATTTCATTTGGACCCCCCCCCAAGCACACACAGGCCCTGGGAGGGGGGAGAGCAGGAGAAAAGTGGGGCACACCAAGGGCAACATCCCACAAGCGTTCATGGCAGAAGGGGCCTGGCAGAGGCCCACCTTTCCCCAGGAGTTTGAGATTTCAGTGGAAGTCCAGAGGTTCAGGTGGAGGACAGAGATTCTCCTAACTGACCCTTCCCACAGCCAGCTGGAAACTGAAGGGTGGCGAGCGTGCCACATGTTTCTGCACAGACCACCAAGGACTAACTCTATATTTGTTCTGGCGCTTTTGTGTCCCCCTCGCTGGATGTGAAGGAAGCCTTGGTGGGTTTAATTACATCAAAACACCCCGACACCCCCCACACACATATTCATTATATTTCCTCTACCCTCTTGCTTCACCCTATCCCAAGCATGCTTCAAATGCCCGAAAAACAGAGTGCCCTGGCTTCTTAGGGGGGAAATTGTGTCCTTGGGTTATTTCCTTGGCAAAGAGACCCCAGCCTGCTCTTAGGGTGAGGAGGAGACTCACGAGCAGGGAAGGATGTTTCATGCAAGCGAATCTGCAAGGGAAAGTTCTGGAACATTTCTAAAAGAATTTAACTTTTAGCATCAATAGGTGAAGCAGCTTGCCCAGGTTGAGCAAGCTTTGTCGCCTGTCCTCATGCTCTGGATGGGCCATTTTTTTAATTGCAGTGTGGGCACTTAACTGCCTCTTATTCCATCTGTCCTTCTTGAAGCTTCTTCCTGCCCTCTTCTCGGTTGACCCACTATCTTTCCTTAGAAACATTATGTCCGGAGGAGGAAGAGCACGAGTTCTATGTGTTCCTATCTCAGATCTGCCACCAACCGGCTGTGTGACCATGGACTAGTTACTGAACCACTCTGAGTCTCAGTGTCCATTTCACAGGTTTAGAGTCAGGATTAAATGAGCTAATTCATGGAAAGCACTCAGTGTAATTCCTGGCACATAGTAAACACCCAATAATTGTTCACAGCTAGAATTTCTGGTGGCTAATGTTGTTGTTGTTGTTGATATAATTTCCGCTCCACACACGCTTGACTCTGCCAGGTTCTTGGAATCCACCATTTCTCAGGCACTGCTAGCAAGGTGTGCCGCACCCAGTCCTGAAACCAAGAGGGAAATTTTCCACTTTTGTCTGCTGACTTTTTGTTAACTCTGCCATCGCACAGGATAAGGAGGAGATGTGGAAGAAGGCATATGTGTGGTAGAGTCTTTCTGAGTGGCAGTCAGTACTATAGAGAAGACTGAAACTCAGTTTTCAATATCTGTGTTAACAGCCGGGCGTGGTGGCGCACGCTTGTAATCCCAGCATTCGGGAGGCTAAGACCGGAGGATCGCGGTTCGCGGACAGCCTCAGCTACTTAGTGAGGCCCTCCGCAACTCAGTGAGATCCGGTTTCAAAACAAAGAATAAAAAATTGGGCAGGGGGTGTATGTAGCTCGGAGGTCGAATGCCCCTGGGTTCCATCCCCAGACCCGCAAAAATTATATATATATATATATATATATATATATATATATATATATATTTGTGTTAACATTGCCATCTTTTGGAGCTAGATGTGGTAGCACAATCCTATAATCCTAGTACTTGTGAGGCTGAGACAGAAGTATCGCAGTTTGCAGGCCATCCTCAGCAATGTTGTCATCTTTCTACACAATTCCTTCCTCCTTCCCTCCCTCCCTTCCTCCTTGCCTTCCTTCCATATTGGGGATTGAATCCAGGGGTATTTTACCTCTTAGCTATATCCTCAGCCCTTTTTATTTTTTATTTTGAAACAGGGTCTTGCACCGAGTGCGGTGGCGCACGCTTGTAATCCCCCCGCTTAGGAGGCAGAGACAGGAGGATCGCTCAGGTTCGAAGCCAGCCTCGCTGACTTAAGAGACCCTATTTCCAAATAAAAATATAAAAATAGGTGTCTGGGAGTATAGTCTGGAGGTAGAAGGGTTTCCAGGAACCACAGTACTATATATATATATATATATATATATATATATATATATATATATATATATGCGCCAGGCGTGGTGGCGCACGCTTGTAATCCCCGCGCTTGGGAGGCTGAGACAGGAGGATCGCACGGGTTCGAAGCCAGCCTCAGCTACTTAGTGAGGCTCTCAGCAACCTAGTGAGACCCTGTTTCCAAATAAAATATAAAATAGGTCTGGGAGTATAGCCCAGAGATAGAAAGCCCCTGGATTCCACTCCCAGTACCACCAAAAAAAAAAAAAAAAAAAAAGAAAGAAAGAAAAAAGAAATGTAAATCAAAATTTTTATTTGCTCATTTCTTGCATTTGAAGTACTCCTCCATGACATCCTTGGCCTGAGATTTTTCTTTTTCTTTTCTTTTTTTTTTTTTGCCATAGGCCTTAACGACTACACAACTGCAACCAACCCCTTTACGGATTTTCCCTCTCAGTCAGTTCTGCAGAGGCCTACCCATTCCCCCAATTTCTTGTTGTCATCAACCTTAATTAGGTTGATTTGGTGCTCGGCACAAAGTGCCTCCACCAATTTGACGCACATAGGCTCCTCACAGTCGGATGCAAGCACGCAAAGATGGGCTTGGCGCTTGTCTAAGGCTCTGGCAGCTTCACGAATTCCATGTGCTAGGCCGTCGTGGATGAGGGAGGGCTTCAGCGCCTCTTGTAGAGCTGTATTAACGTCCATTACACCTCCAGCAGCAATTCCTTCTTCGGCCATGGCGTGGTTAAAAAAAGCCGATTTTTTTTTTTTTTTTTTTTTTTTGCGGGTCTGGGGATGGAACCCAGGTGCATTCGACCTCCGAGCTACAGCCCCTGCCCTATTTTTTATTCTTTATTTTGAAACCGGGTCTCACTGAGTTGCAGAGGGCCTCACTCAGTAAGTAGCTGAGGCTGTCCGAGAACCACGATCCTCGGGTCTCAGCCTCCCGAAAGCTGGGATTACAAGCGTGCGCCCCCATGCGGGGTTGAAGCCGAAATCTTTAACGCACCCGTGCTTCCGCCTCCACGAGACGCGGCAGCTGCAGGGAAAGACGCCAGCTGCCTCTGCACGACGCTATTTGCCCGTGTGTGTGTGTGTGTGTGTGTGTGTGTGTGTGTGTGTGTGTGTGTGTGTGTGTTGGGGGGGTACTGGGCGTGGAACCCAGAGGCTTTCTACCTCCGGGCTATATTCCCAGACCTATTTTATACTTTATTTGGAAACAGGGTCTCACCAAGTTTCTGAGAGCCTCACTAAGTAGCTGAGGCTGGCTTTGAACCTTTGCGATCCTCCTGTCTCAGCCTCCCAAGCACTGGGATTATAAACGTGTGCCAGCACGCCCGGCTAGTTGCCTTTTAAAAAAATTTTTTTTTTTTTTTTTTGGTGGTACTGGGGTTCCTGGAAGCCCTTCTACCTCCGGGCTACACTCCCAGACCTATTTTTACATTTTTATTTGGAAACAGGGTCTCCTAAGCCAGCATGCGGGGCTGGCTTCGAACCTGCGCGATCCTCCTGTTTCTGCCTCCCAAGCGCGGGGATTACAAGCGTGCGCCACCACGCCCGGCATTAAAATTTTATTTATTTATTTTTGCAGTCCTGGGGATTGAACTCAGAGACATTCTACTTCTGCACTACACTCCTAGCTTTATTTTTATTTATTTTTTGTAGTTCTGTGGATTGAGCTCTGGGCCATTCTACCTCTGAACTATACTCCCAGCCCCATTTTATTCCTGTTTTTATTTTATTTTATATTATCTATTTATATTTGCAGTACTGGGGATAGAACTTGGGGGCATTCGACCTTCAGGCTCCACCCTCAGCCCTATTTTTTATTCTTTATTGTGAAACAGGGTCTCACTGAGTTGTAAAGGGCCTCACTAAGTAGCTGAGGCTGTCTGTGAATTGCGATCCTCCTTTCTCAGCCTCCCAAATGCTGGGATTAAAAGCATGTGCCACCAGGCCTGGCTTCCATTTTATTTTTATTAATGCAGGGGCAATCTACTTCCTCGCTACACTCTCGGCCCTATATTTATTATTATTTTTTTATTTTTGTGTGGTACTGTGGATTGAATTCTGGGTCATTCTACCTCTGAGCTACACCCCCAGCCTCATTTTATTTTTATTTTAAAACAGGGTCTCGCTAGGTTAATAAGAATTTCACTACTTACTGAGGCTGTCCTAGAACCAGATCCTCCTGTCTCACACTCCCAAATACTGGGATTACAGGCATGCACCACCACACTTGGCTTTTAATTTGTTGTTGTTGTTGTTGTTGTTTTGGTGGTACTGGGGTTCCTGGAAGCCCTTCTACCTCTGGGCTACACTCCCAGACCTTTTTTAATATTTTTTTTATTTGGAAACAAGGTCTCTTAAATCAGCGCAGCTGGCTTCGAACCTGAGTAATCCTCCTGTCTCCACCTCCTAAGCGCAGGGATTACAAGTGTGCGCCACCACGCCCAGCCTAATTTTTTGTTTTGAAACAGGATCTCACTAAGTTGCCCAGGCTGGCCTCAAACCTGAAATCGTTCCGCCTCAGCCTCCCAAGTCACTGGGCTCACAGGTATACCACTCCTCGTGGCCATCAGTTTGTTTTTACTGCCCTTTTGTGTGTAGAATTCTGGGAGCCATCCCCTTAAGCTTGCATAGATAGTGGGTGCCTCGTGGGCCGATGCCCAGCAGTCTTGGAATGGGTCTGGGGCCCTGCCTTTGCCCAGAGAGCCCTTGGGTTCTGAGGACCATTCCCCTTTTTCATAGAACTCTCAGAATGTAACCTGCAGGTTCTACCTGCTATGATCAGATTGAGTTTTCTCAAGCAGCTTGAGGCTGTCAGCAGAGACAGGAGCCCAGGATAAACTGTGCCATGTGAGCCGGGCGTGGTGGCGCACGCTTGTAATCCCCGCGCTTGGGAGGTGGAGACAGGAGGATCAAGCAGGTTCGAAGCCAGCCGTGCTGGCTTAAGAGACCCTGTTTCCAAAACTAAAAAAAAAAAAAAAAAATAGGTCTGGGAGTGTAGCCCGGATATAGAAGGGCTTCCAGGAACCCCAGTACCACCAAAATAAATAAATAAATAAATAAAACTTAAACCTAAATAAATAGAGATTTAAAAAAAAAAAACTGTGCCATGTGTGGACCGCCCGAGCAGAGTACTCCACCTAGTCCCTTGGTCCCTGCCCATTGAGTTGAGACAGCTTAGGCTTGGGGAATAGAAGTGTGGGTAATTAGTCTTCATGTCCCCCAAATTCCTGATGGCCTGATAATAAGGAGGTGCTTAGATGTAGACTGAGGAAATAATCTGTAACCCATATTGCCCTTGAGGATAACAGAGGCTAGTTCAGCTCTGCTGCATCTCAGCAAATCCATGCACAGAAAACAACTTGCCTCACTCTATGACCCTTTTCTGGCTGTTCTTTTTATTATTTATTTGTTTATTTATTTATTTTTGCCATACTTGGGGGGGGGCAGGGGAATCCTACCTGTGAGCTACACCCCCAGCCCTATTTTTTATTCTTTATTTTGAAACAGGGTCTCACTGAGTTGCAAAGGACCTCACTAAGTAGCTGAGGCTGGCTGAGGCTGGCTGACTGTCTCAGCCTCCCAAATGCTGGGATTACAAGTGTGTGCCACCACATCCGGCCCTGGCTGATCTTATACACACACACACACACACACACACACACACACACACACACACACACCCCAGTGCTGGATTCAGTCACACACACATACACACACACACACACATACACACACACACACACACACACACACACACACACACACACACCAGTGCTGGATTCAGTGGTGCACACCTGTAGCTCCAGGACTTGGGAGTCTGAGACAGGGATGACAGGTTTGAGGCCAGCCTGAACAACTTAATGAGACCTTGTGTCAAAATAGAAAAACAAGCCAGGCATGGTGGCTCATGCTTGTAATCCCAGCATTTGGGAGGCTGAGACAGGAGGATCACGGTTTGCAGACAGCCTCAGCTACTTCGTGAGGCCCTCCCCAATTTAGTGAGACCCTTTTCAAAATAAAGAATAAAAAATAGGGCAGGGGGTGTAGCTCGGAGGTCAAATGCCCTTGGGTTCCATCCCCACACTCACGATAGATAAATAAATAAATAAATAAATAAATAAATAAATATAGTGGGGCCTGGTAGTACATGCTTGTAATACCAGTACTTGGGAGGCTGAAACAGGAGGATCACAGATTCACAGCTTGTCTCAGTGAGGCTAGCTTCAGTGCCTTAGTGAGGCTCTCCACAACTTAGTGAGACCCTATTTTGCCCCTGGATTCAATCACCAGTACCGCTAAATAAATAAATAAATAAATAAAGCCGAGCATGGTGACACATGCTTGTAATCCTAGCATTCGGGAGGCTGAGACAGGAGGATCGTAGTTTGCAGAGAGCCTCAGCTACTTACTGAGGCCCTTTGCAACTCAATGAGACCCTGTGTCAAAATATAAAGAATCAAAAATAGGGCTGGGGGGTGTCGCTTGGAGGTAGAATGCCTCAGGGTTCCACCCCCAGTACAATAAATAAATAAATAAGTAAATAAGTAAATAAATAAATAAATAAATAAAATAATAAAGCCAGATACAGTGGTGCACATCTGTAATCCCAGTACTTGGGAGGCTGAGATAGGAGGATCACAGGTTCTAAGCTGATTTAGCAAGACTCTCAGGGACTTAGCAAGACTCTATTTCAAAACAAATAACAAAGGGCTGGGAGTGTAGCTCAGAGGCAGAGCCTCCCCTGGTTTCAGTACCTAGTTCTACACACGAGAAAAGAAAAAAGGCTGGGGGCGCAGTGTCATGGTTAAGCACCTCTGGCTTCAGTCTCCAGTACCATACAAACAAAACAACAAAACGGCCCCAGGCCCCTGCTTGTGGGCTCTAAATCCAGTTCTAGCGCTGTTCTGACACACATGCACGTAACCCAGTAGCAGGAGGGAGCTGACATGCTAAACCCGCCTGTGGCACTTAATATTTGTATACTGGGTGACGATGGGTCCGATGGCTGGTTTGGAAAAGCTCACTCTTCCTCCTTCATGGGGAAGTCTTCCTGGAGGCCAGAGGGAAGATGGCCTTTCAGAGGGGGAAAGAGTGACCACTGACTACATTCGAGGGACATTCCAGGCTCAGTGAGATGGTAACACTGGCATGGCAGTGAGCGAGAGATAAAACTGCCCACGACAGCCAGCATGCTGGATAGGTCAAGGTTCAGAAATCCGGCCACTCGTTACACTAAGGAATATGTTTTCTGTGACAGCATGGCAGTTCTTGCTTTCCTTTGTGTTTACTGCTACTTCAGAGTGATACTACATCGTATAGCTGCATACTAATGTCACATAATAAAAGTACAAAGCACGCCAGCGTGGTGGTACGCGCCTCTAATTCTAGTACTTGGGAGGCTGAGACAGGAGGGTTGCATGTTCAAGGCTAGCCTGAGACCCTGTTTCCAAGTAAAAAATAAAACAGGGCTGGGGGGGGGTAGCGTAGAGGTACAATGCCCCCGGATTCAATCCCCAGTACCACAAAAATAAGTATGTACGAAGCCAAGCATGGTGGCATACCCCTGTAATCTCAGCAAGACAGGAGGGCTGCATGGAAGACAGCTTTAGCAATTTAGTGAGGTCCTCCACAATTTAGTGAGACCTTGTTTCAGAATAAAAAATCAAATTAGGCTCGGGGTGTAGGTTAAAGGTAGAATGCCCCTGATTCTATCTCCAGCACAACACACACACACACACACACACACACACACACACACACACACACAGTACAGAGCAAGCTGGGAGTGGTGGGGCACACATGTAATCCCAGTACTTGGGAGGCTGAGACAGCCTTTTTCAAAACAAAAAATGAGGAGGGGCTGGGGGTATAGCTCAGAGGCAGAATGACCCTGAATTCAATTCCTATTACCAGGGGGAAAAAGTCCACAGTAAGGGTTTGCTCTTCCTACTGCTGTTCTCGTGCCACTTGTTATTTTGTCCATGTCCAGTCCACTCCCACCCAGCCATTGGACCTGATTGGGGCCCTTTTTCTCTATTTTATTTTATTTTTTGCGGTACTGGGGATGGAACCCAGGAGCATTCTACCTCTGAGCTATACCCCTAGCCCTATTTTTATTCTTTTTTTTTTTTTTTTTTTTGGTGGTACTGGGGTTCCTGGAAGCCCTTCTACCTCCGGGCTACACTCCCAGACCTATTTTATATTTTTGAAACAGGGTCTCTTAAACCAGCGCAGCTGGCTACAAACCTGCGCTATCCTCCTGTCTCCACCTCCCAAGCGCGGGGATTACAAGCGTGCGCCACCACGCCCGGCCTTTTTATTCTTTATTTTGAAACAGGGTCTCACTAAGTTGGGGAGGACCCCACTAAGTAGCTGAGGCTGGCCATGAACTGCAGTCCTCCTGTCTCAGCCTCCCAAATGCTGGGATTACAAGTGTGCACCACCACGCCCAGCTTATTTTTATTTTATTTATTTATTTATTATTTTTAGGTGGATCATATTGAAAATGGTATACATTCATACTGTGCTTTGGTGCCCTCTCCCCCACTTCCCCTTCTCCCACCCCAACAATGTCCAGATTAACCATGCTACATTCATACTTTTATACATATTTGAATGTAGCTCCTCCATTAACCAACCTCAGCCTTCTTCGTCTCTTACCTTTCCATTCTAGCTTTGCTGAGGTTTCCCCTCCATTATCTGGAGCTCCACTGGTATCCCCAATACTCCCTAGTTTGGGCATATTAGAGAAAACATATGTCCCTTCTCTTTCTGTGCTTGACTGATCTCACTTAACATAATGTTCTCCAGGTCTTTCCATCTTTTGGCTAATGAAATGATTTTGTTCTTCTTTATAGCTGAATAGAATTCCATTGTGTGCATTTCCCATAATTTTGCAATCTATTCATCTGTTGATGGGGACCTAGGTTGGTTCCATATTTTGGGTATTATTAATTGTGCTGCTATGAATAGGTATGAATTATGTTTCTGTAGATCTCTGATTTCAACCCCTTTGGAAAGATACCCAGGATTGGTATAGCCGGATCATAGGGTGGATCCATTCCCAGTTTTCTAAGGAAACTTCACACCGATCTCCATAGCCCTGAACTAGCGTGCACTCCCACCAACAGTGTAAAAGAGTTCCTTTTTACCTGCATCCTCGCCAGCATTTGTTATTTGATTTCTTTATGCTTGCCACTCTGGAGTTCGATGGAATCTCAGTGTAGTTTTGATTTGCATCTCCTTGATGGCTAATGATGTTGGACATCTTTTCATGTATCTATAGGCCTTTTTGGGGGAGGGTGTCTGGGGATGAAACCCAGGGACATTTGACCTCCAAGCTACAGCCCCTGCCCTATTTTTTATTCTTTATTTTGAAGCCGGGTCTCACTGAGTTGCAGAGGGCCTCACTAAGTAGCTGAGGCTGTCCGCGAACCGCGATCCTCCGGTCTCAGCCTCCCGAATGCTGGGATTGCAAGCGTGCGCCACCACGCCTGGCTTTATTGGCCATTTTTATATCTTCTTTTGTGAAGTGTCTATTCAGTTCTGTTGCCCATATCTTGATCAGGTTATTTGTTTTGCTAGTGTAGAGTCTTTTGAGTTCTTTGCATATGCTAGATATTAGCTCTTTATAAGAGTGGTGGCTGGTAAAGATCTTCTTATTTTTAAATTTTATTTATTTACTTTGTGGTCCTGGGGAAGGAGACCAGGGCTAGTGCATGCTAGGCAAGTGCTCTACTGCTGGCCTACATTGGCAGCCCTTCATTCTTTTTACTAGCTTTGCTAAAGTCATACTGAAATACAATAAGCTGTACATATTTCCAAGTGTACGATTTGATGTTTGACATGTGTGTATACGCGTGAAAGTGTCAGCACTATCAGTACGTGTGCATCATTCACGGAAAGTTTCCTTGTGCTCCTCAGAGATGCCTCCCTCCTATCCTGCAGCAACTGCTGTTCTGCTCGTGTCACTTGGCATTTTCTAAAGTTTCTTATAACTGGAATCATATAGCATATTGTCTTTGTTTGGTCTGCCTTCTCTTATTTTGCATATTTATTTTAATATTTATCCTTCTTGTTGTATATATCAGTATTTAATTCCTTTTTATTGCAAAGTAGTGTTCCATTGGAAGGATAGACTATATACTGTTTGTCCATCCATCAATCCATCAGCTGACAGAGATGGTGTTTTTCCCCCCAGTTTTTAGCGATTACCAAAAAAAGCTGCCACGAACATCTGCGTACAAATCTTTTTATGAGCCGGGCGTGGCGGCGCACGCTTGTAATCCCTGCACTTGGGAGGCTGAGACAGGAGGATCGCACGGGTTCGAGGCCAGCCTCAGCTACTTAGTGAGGCTCTCAGCAACTTGGTGAGACCCTGTTTCCAAATAAAATATAAAATAGGTCTGGGAGTATAGCCCAGAGGTAGAAAGCTTCTGGGTTCCACCCCCAGTACCACAAAAAAAAAAAATCTTTTTATGAACCAGACATAGTGGTGCATACTTGTAATCTCCGTACTTGGGAGGCTGAGACAGGAGGATCACAGGTTCAAGAACATCTTCAGCAAGTAATGAGACTCTCATCAACTTAGACCCTGTTTCAAAATAAAAAGAATAAAATAGGGCTGGGGTGTCACTCAAAGGTAGAATGCCCCTGGATTTAATCCCCAGTACCACACAAATAGAAAAAAAAAAATTATGGCAGTATATTTCCTTTGCTCTTGGTTAAATATCTAGAAGTATAAAAACTGGATCATACAGTAGTAAAGGTTCAGCTTTTTAAGAAACCATCAAAGTGTTTCCAATGTGGCTGTACCATTTTACATTCCCACGGGAAGGGATTGTTCTTTGTCCTTGCCAGCACTGGGTGTGGGCAGTTCTTTGACTTTTAGCCCACACTGATAGGTGTGCAGTGGTATCACATTGTGCTTTTGAATTTCATTTCTCTAATGACTGCTGATGTGGAACATGTTTATATATTTATTTGGCATCCATTTATCTTCTTTGGTGAAACACCAATATCTTCTTTCATTTTTAAGTTGAGTGGTTTGTTTTATTTCCTGTTTGTTTGCTACTGGGGATTGAATCCAGAGGCATTCTACCTCCAACCTATACCCCCGGTCTGATTTTATTTCTTTTCTTTTTGTGTGCGTGTGGTACTGGGGATGGAACTCAGGGGCATTCTACTTCCAAGCTACACCCCCATCCCTATTTTTTTATTCTTTATTTTGAAACAAGATCTCACTGAGTTGCAGAAGGCCTCACTAAGTAGTTGAGGCTGTCCAAGAACCTAGATCCTCCGGTCTTAGCCTCCCAAATGCTGGGATTACAAGCATGTGCCACCATGCCTGGCTTTGCTTTTATTTCTTATTTGGAAACAGGGTCTCACTAGCTTGCTGAGAGCCTCGCTAGGTGTTTTTGGTGTCTTTATTCTTTTTTTATTATTATTTTTGGTGGTACTGGGGATGGAACCCAGCAGCATTCTACCTCTGAGCCACACCCCCAGCCATATTTTTTCTGTTTTATTTTGACACAGGGTCTCACTGACTTTTCAAAGGGCCTCACTACATAGCCGAGGCTGTCTGTGAGCCGCAATCCTCCTGTCTCAGCTTGCCAAGTAGTGGGATTACAAGCGTGCACCACCACGACTGGCTCGAGCCTCTCTAAGTTACGGAGGCTGGCTTAGAACCTGTGATTCTCCTGTCTCAGTCTCCCAAGTACTGGGATTACAAGCGTGTGCCACAACACAAAGCCTGAGTGGTTTATTTTATTGTAGTTGGGTTTTTGTTTTGGTGATGGAATCCAGGGACATTCTGCCTCTAAATTGCACACCCAGCCCTATTTTATTTTATTTATTTATTTATTTATTTATTTATTTATTTATTTATTTATTTTGGTGGTACTGGGGTTCCTGGAAGCCCTTCTACCTCCGGGCTACACTCCCAGACCTATTTTTACATTTTTATTTGGAAACAGGGTCTCCTATGCCAGCATGCACAGCTGGCTTCGATCCGGCACGATCCTCCTGTCTCTGCCTCCCAAGCGCGGGCATTACAAGCGTGTGCCACCATGCCTGGATCTTATTTTATTTTATTTTATTTTATTTTATTTTATTTTATTTTTGAAACAGGTTCTCACTAAGTTGCTGAGGCTGGTGTGGCCAGCCTCTCTCAGCCTCCCAAGTACTTGGATTATAAGCATGCACCACCATGCTCGGCTTGTTGTTGAGTTTTGAGAGTTCTTTATGGATTCAGGATCCAAGACCTTTATCAGGTAATTGTTTTGCAGCCTTTCTCCTGGTCTGTAGCTTGTTCTCTTTCTCTCTCTTTCTCTCTCTCTCTCTCTCTCTCTCTCTCTCTCTCTCTCTCTGTACTGAGGATTGAACCCAGGGGCATTCTACCTCCAAGCTACACCCCCAGCCCTATTTTTTTTTATTCTTTACTTTGTTTTTTTTTTAAGATTTAAAGAATTTTATTAAGAAGATAGGAATACAAGCCGGGCATGGTGGCGCACGCTTGTAATCCCCACGCTTGGGGAGGCTGAGACAGGAGGATCGCACAAGTTTGAGGCCAGCCTCAGCTACTTAGTGAGGCTCTCAGCAACTTAGTGAGACCCTGTTTCCAAATAAAATATAAAAATAGGTCTGGGAGTATAGCCTGGAGGTAGAAAGCCTCTGGGTTCCACCTCCAGTACCACCAAAAAGAAAAAAAGAAGATAAGAATGAAATCACCTATTCTTTTCTTTGAAACAGGGTCTCACTGAGTTGCAGAGAGCCTCACTAGGTAACTGAGGCTGGCCGAGAACCTTTGATCCTCCTGTCTCAGCCTCCCAAGTACTGGGGTTACAAGCGTACACCATCAAGCGCAGCTGTCATTATCCCCTTTCTTTTTTTCTTCTTCTTGGTACTGGGGATTGAATTTAGGGGCATTCTACCTTTGAGCTACTTTCCCATCTTTTTAAATTTGTTAATAAATTTACTTATTTATAATGCTGAGGATTGACCCTAGGGGCTTTCTACCTCCAAGCTGCTTTCCCAGCCCTATTTTAGTTTTTATTTAGAAATAGGTCTTGTTAGCCAGGCATGGTGGCGCACGCTTGTCATCCCCGCGCTTGGGAGGCGGAGACAGGAAGATCACGCAGGTTCGAAGCCAGCCGAGCTGGCTTAAGAGACCCTGTTTCCAAATAAAAAGTATAAAAATAGGTCTGGGAGTGTAGCCTGGAGGTAGAAGGGTTTTCAGGAACCCCAGTACCACCAAAAAAAAAAAAAAAGAAAGAAAGAAAAGAAAAGAAAAAAAAAAGGAAAGGAAAAGAAAAGAAATAGGTCTTGCTAAATTGCAGAGAGCCACACTAAATTTTGAGGCTGGCTTTGTATCTATGATCCTCCTGGCTCAGCCTTCGAAGTACTAGGATTACAGACACATGCCATCACAACCAACATATTTTTTTATTTTGAAACAGGACCTTGCTAATTTGGTGAGGCTGGCCTCAAGCCTCAGATCCTCCTGTCTCAGCCTCCCAAGCACTAGAATTATAGGTGTGCACCATCACCCCTGGCTTGAAATGTCCATTGAAGAGCAGAAATTTTTAATTTTGACACAGCCAAACTAATCAGTTTTTTCTTTCTTTCTTTCTTTCTTTCTTTCTTTCTTTCTTTCTTTCTTCTTTCTTTCTTTCTTTCTTCTTTCCTTCTTTTTTTGTGGTACTGGTACTGGGGATTGAATTTAGGGGCATCCTATCTCCGAGTTACACCCTAGCCCTATTTGTTTTATGAAACAGGTGTCACTACTCACTGAGATGCGTCTCACTGCTTACTGAGGCTGTCCTTCAATGTGGGATCCTCCTGTCTTCAGCCTCCCAAGTACTGGGATTATAGATGTGCGTCACCACGCCCATCTTCAGTTTTTCTTTTTACAGATCATGCTTTTGGTGTTGTATCTAAGAAATCCTTATCTAGGCCTAAGTTAAAGATTTTTTTTATGTTTTGTCATATAATTTTAGGAATTACATTTTGATCTTTGATGTAATTTGAATGGATTGTTTTGTAGTGAGAGAGGTATGAATCCAAATCAAATTCTCCTTTTTTTTTTTTTTTTGCGGGTCTGGGGATGGAACCCAGGGGCATTCGACCTCCGAGCTACACCCCAGCCCTATTTATTATTATTATTATTATTATTATTATTATTATTATTATTTGCAGGTCTGGGGATGAGCTATACCTCCTGCCCTAATTTTTTTTTTTTTTTTTTTTTTTTTTTTTTGCCGGTCTGGGGATGGAAGCCAGGGGCATTCGACCTCCGAGCTACACCCCCTGCCCTATTTTGTATTCTTTATTTTGAAACCGGGTCTCACTGAGTTGCCGAGGGCCTCACTAAGTAGCTGAGGCTGTCTGCGAACCGCGATCCTCCGGTCTCAGCCTCCCGAATGCTGGGATTAAAGCGTGCGCCACCTCGCCCGGCTCTCAATTCTCATTTTTATTCTCTCTCTCTCTCTCTCTCTCTCTCTCTCTCTCTCTCTCTGTATGTGGTGCTAGAAATTGGAAATTGAACCCAAAGGCATTCTACCTCCAAGCTACACCCTCAGCCCTATTTTATTTTTTATTTGGAAACGGGGTCTTGCTAAGTTGCTGAGGGTCTCAAGAAGTTTATGAGGTTGTCCTGCCTCAGCCCCCCAAGTATTGGGATTACAGTTGTGTGCCACCTCGACTGGCTCTTCTCCTCTTTACATATGACCATCCAACTATTCCGGCACGTTCATGAAAAGGCTATTGGCAGTCTACCTCTTTTGTTGTCATATATGTGGGCTTATTTCTGGACTCTACCTTCTATTCCATTGATCTGTTCATCTTTACGCCAACACCAATGATTACTATAGCTTTATTATTTTTTGTGGTACTAGGAATTAAACCCAGAGGCCTTCTACCTTCCAGCTACACCCCCAGCCTGACTTTATTTCTTATTTGGAAATAGAATGTGCTAGGTTTCTGAGAGCTCACTACTTCCTGAGGCTGTCCATGAACCTGTGATCCTTCTGTTTCAGCCTCCCAGGTACTGGGATTACAGGCTTGTGCCACCACACCTGGATGCTATAGCTCTATAATCATTCTGTGTGTGTGTGTGTGTGTGTGTGTGTGTGTGTGTGTGTGTGGTGCTAGACTTAGAACCTAGGGCTTTGGGCATGCTAAGCAAGTTCTATCACTGAGCCATTTCCCCATTCTCAGTCAGTTAGCATTAGACCTTCAAGTATATTCTTTATTTTTTTATTTTATTTTATTTATTTATTTATTTATTTATTTATTTATTTTTTGGTGGTTCTGGGGGTAGAACCCAGGGGCTTTCTACCTCCGGGCTATACTCCCAGACCTATTTTATACTTTATTTGGAAACAGGTTCTCACTAAGTTGCTGAGAGCCTCACTAAGTAGCTGAGGCTGGCTTCGAACCTGTGCGATCCTCCTGTCTCAGCCTCCCAAGCGCGGGGATTACAAGCGTGCGCCGCCACGCCCAGCTCGACTTTATTCTTTCTTAAAGTTAGTTTTGGCTATTTTAAATCCTTTTCGATAGTATACAGTTATATTTATTTATTTATTTATTTATTTTGGTGCTGGGATGAAATTCAGGGGCCTTCTACCTCTGGGCTACACTCCCAGAACTATTTTATATTTTATTTGGAAACAGGGTCTCACTAAGTAGCTGAGGCTGGCCTCGAACCTGCGTGATCCTGTCTCAGCCTCCCAAGTATGGGGATTACAAGTGTGTGCTACCACGCCTAGCTTGAATTTTATAATTGGATTGTCTGTATAATATTTTTTATATTGGGGATTGAACCCCTGGACCTATTTTTTTATTATTTTCAAACAGGATTTCACTAAGTTATGAAGGGCCTCACCAAGTTGCTGAAGCTAGCCCTGAACCTGTGATCCTCCTGTCTCAACCTCCCAAGCACTGGGATTACAAGCATGTGCCACCATACCCAGCTATAATTTCTTTTAATACTTGAATGTATCCTATTTGCATTGTTATAACAATTTTTTTAACTTAAATGCATCCTGTTTGTGTTGTCATAACAGATACGCTTGTTCATGCTTCTGCAATCTTACAATCTTGTGTGTACACTGAGCATGGTGACACATATCTGTAATCCTAGTACTTGGGAGGCTAAGACAGGAGGAGCACAGGTTTGTGTTCAGCCTCAGCAAATTAGTGAGGCCCCCCGTAACTTAGTGAGACCATTTCCAAACAAACAAAAAATGAAATAGGGCTGGGGGTGTAGTTCAGAGGTAGAATGCTCCTAGGTTCAACCTCTAGCACCAAAAAAAAAAAAAAAACCCAGCAAAAATCATGTGTGTGCTTGATGTGAATGTTATTTACTTTATTTATTTATTTTTATTTTTTAATTATTTTATTTAATAATTCTTTAGCCGGGCGTGGTGGCGCACGCTTGTAATCCCAGCATTCGGGAGGCTGAGACCAGAGGATCGCGGTTTGAGGACAGCCTCAGCTACTTAGTGAGACCCTTTGCAACTCAGTGAGTCTCGGTTTCAAAATAAAGAATAAAAAATAGGGCAGGGGGTGTAGCTCAGAGGTCGAATGGCCCTGGGTTTTATCCCCTCACCCACAAAAAAAAAAAAAAAATTCTTTTTTGCGGTCCTGGGAACGGAACCCAGGGGTACTCTACCTCTGAGCTACACCCCCAGCCCTATTTTTTATTCTCTATTTTGAAACAGGGTCTCCTTGAGTGCAAAGGGCCTCACTAAGTAGCTGAGGCCGTCCGCAAACCGCAAACTTCCTGTCTCAGCCTCCTGAGTGCTGGGATTACAAGCGTGCGCCACCACACCTAGCTGATGTTAGTATTATTTTAGATGCTGCTTTATCAGTTCAGTCATATTTTTAGGCTAAAGAGTTCCTTAAATTCACTATGCTTTTTTAGTTTGAAACAGAGTCTCACTAAGTTGCTGAGGTGGGCCTGGAACCTGCAATCCTCCTGCCTTAGTCTCCCAAGTACTGTGAATACAGGCATGCACCGCTGGGCTTGGCTTTTACTAGGCGTTTGTCAAATCTCTGTTATTTCCCCTTCATTTATAACTCTATTTTTGGTGAATGGGTCCATGATTATCTGTTCCATACATCATCGCACACATGCCAATCGTATCTCTTTTCAACCTCGTTTGCCTGATTCAGCATCATGAAGTCTTTCCTGAGGGTCCCGGGATTAGACCAATGACTAATTTCTTCAGGGTGGAAACACTGTGGTTTTGTACAAAGAGGGAAAGCTTTGAAGAGGACCTGCCCATTGACTGCCCTCAGTGGTGCCCATTGACTGCCCTCAGTGGTGCCCATTGACTGCCCTCAGTGGTGCTGGACTAAACTCTAGCTGCCACCTGTTGTCTCTAGCTGAGGCTTTGAGCAGCAGAAGAAAAGTGATTTGGGAGCTCTGGAGACCTTGTCCCCAAACTGTGCCTCCACTGTTCCCCTACACCGGAGCCTTAAGATCCCTTAGGATCTATAGGTTGAGAATTTACTCGGACTTAACTCCTCAATGCTCAACCCTAAGTCAGAGTCAGAGATTGAAACAGGGCCTGATATGGTGGCGCACGCTTGTAATCCCAATACTTGGGGGGGCTGAGACAGGAGGCTCATGGTTCTTGGACAGCCTCAGCTACTTAGTGAGCCCCTCCACAGCTTAGTGAGACCCTGTTTCAAATAAAGAATAGAAAAATAGGGCTGAGGGTGTAGCTCGGAAATAGAATTGCCCCTGGGTTTAACCCCCAATTCTGGGGGGAAAGACGTTGAAACACGCCTTGAGCCTGCGGATTTGACTGCCTGCTTTGGAGCTCCATGGGTTTGGTGGACTTGGTTGAAACCTTGCTGATGGGCATTGTTTGATCAGCCAGAGAGGAAGCCTCCAAGGGCATAGCAGGCCTGAGAAACTCTGTGAAAAAGCCTGGAATGTTTCCCCGGGGGACCATGAGGAGACCACTGGGCTTGAAGCCCAGCTTGGGTTGGGAAATCATGGGAAACAAGGCTGACACAACAGTGAAGGACCTTCGGAAACCAAGCAGATGAGCTTGGGCTCTGAGGCTCTGCAGAGTAAGGCTTGTGTGGCTGCAGCCACAGATCTCAATGTGTGTCCTGGAGGAGGGCTTGGTGCCAGCTCCTGGCTGAGCGAGGAGTGAGGTGGAGGCGGGGCTAGGAACCTGATCTTCCTTTACCCAGTCAAGTGGGCTTTCTATTGTACCAGCCTTAGTTTGGGGCTCTTCAAAGCACTTCCACATCCTCTCCTTAAATCTTTCTGACAGAGACCACAGGCATGGGGAATAGATGGGGGAGGCCAGCTAGCTCCATGGTTGACGGTACAACTGGCAACAGCACCACCAAGAAGTACCTTCCGATGTACCTGTGTACTGGCTGGTACCAATACTGGTTCTGGAACCCTCAGATGAAAGCGTGGTCACTTCAGATAGCCGTTCCAAAATATGAGATGCAAATCTAAAGCCTGTAATCTCAGTATTTGTGAGGCTGAGCCAGGAGAACCGCGGTCAGAGGCCAGCCTTAGCAATGTAGCGAGATCGTTTCCAAATCAAAAATAAAATAGGGGCGGGGTGTAGCTAGGAGGATTGCCCCTGGGTTCGATCCCCAGTACAAAAAAAAAACACATAAATTAACTAAATGAAATGAAAATGTGAACTGGACATGGTGGTACCTGCCTGTAATCCAAGCATGGGAGGCTGAGGCTAAAGGATTGAAAGCTCAAGGCCAGCCTGGGAATTTAGTGAAGGCTTGTCGAAAGAGAGAAAGAAGAAAGGCGAGGAGAAAGAGAAAGAAAGATGTGTTAAGGAGAGAGATGGCATCTTAACCCAATATCAGCTACTAGCACATCAACACTAAATGGTTTCTGATTTTTCTGGGTGATTGGAAAGTCTCTTCCTGGGAAGAAGAGACAATGGCCTAGACATTTCTTTTTTAACATTTTATTCTGTGTGTGTGTACAGTTCTGGGAATGGAACCCAGAGCCTTGCGCATGCTAGGCAAGTGCTCTACCACTGAGCTACACCCCCAGCCTGACCTGAAAGTTTTGATGCAAAGGAGAATCTAGTGCCTGGCAGATGCTAGGGTCAGTAAGCCTGGGAGGAGCTCTGGATAACATGAAATCTCTGGTGAGGGGGAGGCCTGAGGTTTCAAGAGTTATGTGACGTGCTATGCTTGTGGTCACATAGCTCGTCAATGGCAAAGTTGCCGTAACAGAGTTTTCCTAAACTTTCCTAGCCGAGTGCCCCAAATGATTGAATTGTATTCAGGAGACCTACAAGGACATGATATGGTAACATTCCTTTGAATCTTAACATTCAATCTTAAATGGGAATTTTACAATCTACCACCCCAAATATATTTTAAGCGATTTGTCAGCAAATGAAATGGAAGCACCTGGGAGATGAGTGCAGTTTGGACCGTGGCTTTGACTTCTTGTCTGGCTTGGTGAACTTTCGCAACCAGGCCCAGTCCCTGTGGGACCTGTGTACAGACATGCCGGAACTTGAACTTTCAGGATTTTAGCCTAAAGTGCTGGAAGGACAAGACATAGCCCATGGTGTCTCTATGTGCCTACCATCCCCATGTCCCTCTTTGATTCAAACACATCTGAGGGGGAAAATGAGGCTCTTAAGTTCTGAGAGTCTTTTGACTCGCTCAGTGGTTAGCTCTGCTTCATATCAGCATTTGAGAGGGTGAGCAGATCCTGGGGTGGGATGGAGAGAGCTTGGGATCATCTATGAGGCTCTCAAATCTGGGTGTGGATTGGCCCAAGAGTATGCCAAGGGAGTCTGTAGTTCTTCATACACTCCTCCTCTAGCCTAGAGCACAGGTTTCCAAAGTGGGTTGTATTACCTCCCAAGAGTGCCAAAATAAAATATAGATACATGCCGGGAATGGTAGCCCACGCTTGTAATCCCAGTACTTGGGAGGCTGAGACAGGAGGATCCTGGTTTGTAGCCAGCCTCAACTACTTACTGAGGCCTTCTGCAGCTTAGTGAGATCCTGTTTCAAAAATAAAGAATAAAAAATCGGGCTGGGGGTGTAGCTTGGAGGTAGAATGCTCCTAGGTTTAATACCCAGCACCCCCCCAAAAAAAATAGATACATGCGAGAATGCAAATATGTCACTGCATCTTTCCGTTTATTTACTTCAAGAAGGTAAATTTATCTGTGCATGGTGACAGCCAGTAGTCCCAGTACTCGGGAGGCCGAGACAGGAGGATCACAGATCCGAGGCTAGTTAGGGCAGGTGAGTGAGGAACTCAGCAACTTCGTGAGATCCTGTTTCAAAATAAAAAATAAAATAGGGCTGGAGAGCCAGGCATGATGTCACACTCCTGTAATTCCAGTACTTGGAAAGCTAAGACAGGAGAATTGCAGGTGGTGGGACAGCCTCAGCAAGTAGTGAGATGCTCAACAACCTAGCGAGACCCTGTTTCAAAATAAAATGGGGCTGGGGGCATAGCTTGGAAGTAGAATGCCTCTGAGTTCAATCCCCTGTACCACAAAAAAATGAAGTAAAATAAAATAAATAGGGCTAGGGTAGCTTAGAGGTAGAAGTCCTGGGTTCAATCCCAGTACCATTAAAAAAAAGGAGGAGGAGGAGGAGGAGAGGGAAAGAGAAGGAGGAGGAGGAAGATCTCTGCGGGACGGGTGCTGAGTAATTTTTTTTCAGGAAAGGGAGTGGTATGCCGAGTAAGTTTAGAAATCTGTGAGCTGTAAAGTGTTGATAGTGCCTTCAAGTTGGAAATCTGTGTGTGTGCTGGTCAGAGCCTCCTTCTGGCTTGGCACTGCTCTCATTCGGCTTTTGGTGGCTAAGGTCGGAAGAGTCAATGAGGCACTCCGGGCTAAGGTTAGCCTGCTTGGCAGCCTGGCCATGTCGTTCCTGTCTCTAGCCTGCAGATAAAGGAGATGCCAATTTAAAAAGAACACATGCCCTCCCCAGCCTGGGCGAGATGGAGAAAGTACTATGAATATTCAGGTTTTACTCTGGCAGTCAGGGCCCCAGGCACCAAGGGCCTGTGCCAAGCAGCAAGCCTTGGTCCACACCCCTGTCTGCCAGGGGGACTCTGGCTGCGGCTGCAAAGGCCTGCGGTAAGAAAGAACAGGTAGGGCCTTGGACCTGGCTGGTTGTCTGGTCTGGGCTGGGCGGGTGGGGCTCTTGCTGGGTGAGGCCCAGATTCCCCAGGCTGATAAGGAAGCCTGTAAACACCCAGCAAGGGGAGGGGGCAGAGGGCAGGCAACCAGATGGAAGGAGAGGGGGGAAACCGGAGCCCAAGCCTAGCTGCAGGAAGTGGGGCTTGATGTGGAAACATCCTGTCCAGCGGGGCTAGACCGGTGACCATCAGTGATCGCCCCCTCCCACCATGGAGGCTAGCTCAGCACAAGGTGGGGCCGCCTACCTGGGCACCAGGCCAAGAACCTGGCTCCGGACATCTCAAAAGGACATCAATGGGTCTCTGTTATGGGTTGCTCTGCCACCTCGCACTGCCAGGGGAGAGGGAGAAATCAGAACAAGGCTACCTCCCCCCACTCCACTCCCGTGGAGAAACTCCAGAGAAGGATTGCCCCAGAGAATTTGACTCTCACAGGAAAATGGTCATCCTCACTCTCAATGAGGAACATCGATTGGGACATGGGATAGTGTCGAAGGCCTCCTGCAGCTCTCTGAGAAGAGCTGCATGGTTGCCACTCCACTCCACTCTGTCTTGCAGCACCTTCTAATTAGAACCATAGAGGTAAAGGCTGAGTAGCTGTTAGCCAAGCATCATCAGACTCTCCACTGCCCTTTGTAGATGGGGAAACTGGGGTCCGGAGACGGGCACGGGCTTGGCCAAGAGAATGGCAGATCTGAAATTCCAGCCCCCATCACTC
Source organism: Muscardinus avellanarius (assembly GCF_963383645.1). Lineage (NCBI taxonomy): Eukaryota > Metazoa > Chordata > Mammalia > Rodentia > Gliridae > Muscardinus > Muscardinus avellanarius. The sequence goes on from NC_137792.1 coordinate 76,989,654, forward strand.
ACAGAGGCCTGGACCAGCTGTGCATGCCCTCCGACCCTGTCCTTAGCCTAGCGAGAGTTACAGCAGGGCTCAGAGAAAGAAAGAGCTCCAGAGTTATGTATCAGAAGTCCTCATCTGAGCCAGGCAGGGTGGCACATGCTTGTAATCCCAGTACTTGGGCAGCTGAGACAGGAGAATCATAGGTTTGGAGACAAGCCTCAGCTACTTAGTGAGACCCTCTGCAACTTAGTCAGACTTTGGTTCAAAATAAAGAATAAAAATAAATAGGGCTGGGGATGTAGCTCAGAGGTATAAAGCCCCTGGGTTCTATCCCCAGTACACACACACACACACACACACACACACACACACACACACACACACACTAGAAGTCCTCATCTTGCATGTGACCATGAGTCTACCCTACTCTGGACCTCAGTTTAGCATGCCTGTAATTCCAGGGATTCGGAGGCTGAGGCAGGAGGGTGGCAAGCTCAAAGTCTGCCTGGGCAACTTAGCAAGACCTTCCCTCAAAATAAAAATTCAGAGCCAGGCGTGGTGGCGCACACTTGTAATCCCAGCATTCGGGAGACTGAGACCGGAGGATCGCGGTTTGTGAACAGCCTTAGCTATTTAGTGAGGCCCTTTACAACTCAGTGAGACCCTGTTTCAAAATAAAAGAATAAAAAAATAGGGCTGGGCATGTAGCTTGGAGGTAGAATGCCCCTGGGTTCCATTCCCAGTACCGCAATAAATAAATAAAAATTCAGAAAACTGCTGGAAGCTGGGCATGGTAGTATAAGCCTATAGTCCCAGTACTTTGGGAAGCTAAGACAGGAGGATTGTAGGCTTGAGGCCAGCCTCAGCAACTTAACAAGGTCCTTCTGCAACTTATTGAGACCCTGATTCAAAATAGAAAATAAGCAGCAGGGCGTGGTGGCGCACGCTTGTAATCCCAGCATTCGGGAGGCTGAGACTGGAGGATAGCAGTTTGTGGACAGCCTCAGCTGCTTAGTGAGGCCCTCTGCAACTCAGTGAGACCCGGTTTCAAAATAAAGAATAAATAATAGGGCAGGGGATGTAGCTCGGAGGTCGAATGCCCCTGGGTCCCATCCCCAGACCTGCAAAAAAAAAAAAAAAAAAAAAAAAAAAAAAGAAAGAAAAAAGAATTCATATTAAAATTGTCAAAGAGAAAAAAAAAAAGAAAAAAAAAGAAAATAACCTGTAACCTGGGTGTAGTAGCGCATGCTTGCAATCCTAGTACTTGGAAGTCTGAGACAGGAGAATCTCAGTTTCAAGACCAGCCTCAGCAATTTAGCAAGGCCCTCAGAAATTTATAAGACCCTGTTTCAAAATATAAAAAAAGACCTGCTTAATGAGGCCCTCTGCAACTTAGTGAGACCCTGTTTCCAAATAAATTATTAAATAGGGCTGGGGTATAGCCTGAGGTAGAAAGCCCCTGGGTTCCACCTCCAGTACCACCAAAAAAAAAAAAAAGCAACAACAACAACAAACAAACAAACAAACAAAAAAAACCAGACCTGGCGTGGTGACACGCCTGTAATCCCAGTAGTTGGGAGGCTGAGACAGGAGGATTACAGGTTTTAGGACAGCCTCAGCAACTTAGTGAGACCTTGTTTCAAAACAAAACATAAAAAAGACTGGGGTGTAGTCTAGATGTAGAATGCCTCTGAATTCGATCCCCAATACCGCGTGTGCGCGCACACATGCGCAAATAAGAAATAAAATAAAATAGGGCCGGGGTGTAGCTCAGAGGAAAAATGCTCCTGGATTCAATCCCCAGTTACAAAGAAAGGGGGAAAAGAAAAGAAAATATGGCTGAGGAGTGTAGCTCAGAAGTAGAATGACTCGGTTCAATCCCTAGCACCAAAGATAAATACATACATACATACATAGGAAAAATAAAAGGGCTGGAGCTGTAACTGGGAAGTAGAGTATCCATTCAATCTGCACTACTGTCACCCCAAAAAGGGCTGCAGATATAGCTTAGTGCTTGCCTAACATGAGTGACGCCCTGGGCTCAATCCCCAGTATCACGTATACAGGTACACAAATATGCACATGCTTGTGTACACACACACAGGTTTATTAGAAGAATAGGATGGGCCCTGTGATCAAGCCCCTGGCCACAGGCCTGGCACATATGAGGTATTCAGGGCTGGCTTTCCATAAATATTTGAATAAATGTGAACCAACACCCCAAGATAAGACCCAGACTTACATTATGTGTAAGTGGAGAGCAACTGTATATTTATGGGGCAGGGAGCATGGCTACTCCAGGTCTAGAGCCTAGAACTCTCTGGGAACACCAGGTCCCTGAGATACAGGGATAGAATCAGCCTCCACATTAACAGAGCTGGACACCGTCTTCCACAGTCGCTCACAGAAGTTTAAATTGTTACCGTTTGGGAACAGAATTGGCTTGGGAAGTTAGGATTTGAGTATTAAACTGAGCTCTGCTCTGGTTGACTGAGGCCTTCAGGGCCGTGGGGCCTAGGCCTCACAGGGGCTTCAAGCCTTCTAAGAGGAGCGCCATGAAGCAAGCTCTGCACTATCAATCCCCACAGATGTTCTACAACATGAGCAGAGCGGAAAGCCAGAGACTTTGACGTCAAAGTCACACAAGCCTGAGTTTGAGTTCTGCCCTCCTTCTTGACTGGCAATATGACCTTCGCCATGTTGCCTAATCTCTTCTGAGCTTTTCTTTTGCTGTGTGTGTGTGTGTGTGGGGGGGTGGTACTGGGGATAGAACCCCAGGGCATTCTGCTTCTGAGCTACACTCTCGGCCCTTTTAAATTATTTATTTATTATTTATTTATTTATTTGGCGGTACTGGGGATGGAACCCAGGGGCTTCTAGGACTCCAAGCAACACTCCCAAACCTATTTTTTATTCTTTATTTTGAAACAGGGTCTCACTGAGTTGCAAAGGGCCTCACTGAGTAGTAGCTGAGGCTGCGCGAACCACGATTCTCCTGTCTCAACCTCCCGAATGCTGAAATTACAAGTGTGCGCTGCCACGCCCGGCTTTAATGTTTTATTTTGAAGCAGGGTCTTGCTAAATTGCTGAGCTGTCTTGATAAATTGTTGAGTCTGGCCTCAAACCTGTGATTCTTCTGTCTCCGCCTCCCAAGTGCTGAGATTATAGTGGTGAGCCACTATGCCTGGCCTCCTTCTGCTGTTCTTCTCTCCTCTCCTCTCCTCTCCTCTCCTCTCCTCTCCTCTCCTCTCCTCTCCTCTCCTCTCCTCTCCTCTTCTCTTCTTTCTCTTCTCTTTTCTGGTACTGGGGATTGAGCCCAAGACATTCTACCTACAAGTTATGCCCTAGCTCAATTTTATTTCTTTATTTGGAAACAAGATCTCACTAGGGTTCTGAGGGCCTCAGTAAGTTGCTGAAACTGGATTTGAACCTGCAATCCTCCTGTCTCAGCCTCCCAAGTCCTGGGATTACAAGCGTGCGCCACCACGCTCCTTCTGCTGTTTTTGTTTTTGTTTTTGTTTTTGTTTTTGTTTTGTTTTTTTTGGTGGTACTGGGGTTCCTGGAGGCCCTTCTACCTTTGGGCTACACTCCCAGACCTATTTCTGCATTTTTATTTGGAAACAGGGTCTCCTAAGCCAGCGCGCGGGGCTGGCTTCGAACCTGCGCGATCCTCCTGTCTCTGCCTCCCAAGCGCGGGGATTACAAGCGTGCGCCACCACGCCCGGCATTCCTTCTGCTGTTTTTAAAATGGAACGGTTTAAAACAAAATTATTTCCAAGCAAAACAAATTTTGCTGAAAACAAAGTTCAAAGAGTAGTCAGAAATAAATCTGGGTTCAAACCTCAGCTCTTCCACTTGCTAACTACTGTGTGAGAAGGAGAGGTGTGTCGGTACAGGGCCTAGCACAATACCAACCCTACAGCCCATACCCCCCAGAACCAGAAATCCCTGCTGCCTTTCCCACACGTCATTCTGTCACCCTATCCTTTTAACTCTTTGGGCCCCTTCCCCAAAAGCAGGGGGAGCAACTGGAAGTGCTATCAGAGGATGCAGGAGAAAATCCTGCCCACATTTAAACAAGCATCACTCCCCTCTACCCTCCATCCAGTAGGCCACGGCCACGGTGGCCACACCTACCACCTTGGGCCCACCATTTGCTCTGGTGCCAAGCCCACAAGTGGGTACCCTAAGCTGGCACTGACCTCAAGGGCTTCCACCCCTCCACCCAGGCTCGATGTGCTTTACAAACATGTGCCACCAGCTTTGAGTCAGCTCGTAACCAAACCCTGGGTTTGCACTGCAGATGTAGGGAGGGTCTGGCAAGAGCCCAGGTGCACATCCAGATGTTGTCTCTGAGGCTTCCTTGGTGTCCCTCAGGCCAGCTGCAAAACCATATTCATTCCACCTTGCGGGGGTGGAGAAGCAGGCCCTGCCCTCAGGGACAATGAGGCCCTATCTTGAGGGAACTGGTTCCTTTTGGTCCTGGGGTGGTGTGTGGAGAGGGAAAAGTAGGACCTTGATCTCTTGACTGGAGGCTGAATGGGGCTTTTGGCCAAAGGTGCTAGGAGCCAAGAGGGTAGCAAGATCTTCTCCTCATTATTGCTGGTCCATTCAGAACTATCACTTCTAGGGGAACCCTGAGCTTTTTCTCACTGCTACCATTTTTTTGTGGGGGGGGGGGTCTGGAGATTTAACTCAGAGACATTCTAACACAACACCCCCATCCTTTTTAGTTATTATTTTGAAACAAGGTCTCGCTAAGTTTTGGAGGGTCTCACCAAGTAGCTGAGGCTGGCCTCCAACCTGTGATCCTTCTGTCTCAGCCTCGCATGCGCCGCCACACCCACCTTCTCACTGCTACTTGCACCTCATGGAACATTATCACCATGGGGAACTAAGGCAGTGGTGTCTGTCCACTGCTAGACCCCCATCTCAGGACTCAAGGCTTTTCTAACCATCATCGTTGAGCTCTGGCTCAACGATCCCCAGGAGGACGAGGCTACTGGGCAGAGGTCCAGGACCTTGGGCTGCTACTGCTGTTCTGACCCATGGCCTTGGGAAGGTCTCTCTGAGTGTCACATGTCTGCAGGATCTCTCATTGACACCCAGCCCCTATTAGTAGTGGCCCCTCCTTGCTAGGGCACCTGGGAGATACTTAAGTGTAAGTCACCATGGCAAATTAGCAGCCGCTACAAACTCTAAGTGGCTACAAACTGCTTTTTCACCCAGAAAAGACAATGTCCCTTTATCCACATGTGAGATAATATTTTGCTCTCCCTAGTTGCCTGTGTACATCGGCACTAGGGACAAGTCCTCCTACAAAATTATGAAGTGACATTGATTTTAATGTCACCTGCCCTCCTAATCAACTGCTCATTCATTCTTTTTTTTTTGGGGGGGGGTTACTGGGGATTAAGCCCAGGGGCATTCTACCTCTGAGCCATACCCCAGTACCTATTTATTTATTTACTTGTTTTGAAACAGGATCTTCTTAAGTTGCTGGAAGTCTTGCTCTGCTGCTGAGGCTGTCCTCAAACCTGTGATCCTCTTGTCTTAGAAGGATCCCATGTAATACTGGAATTGCAGGCAGGCACCATCATGCCAGGCTCACTGGCTCTTTTTTTTTATATACTGGTGATTGAACCCAGCTACACCCCCAACCCCTTTTTTAATTATTATTTTTGTTTTGAAACGAGGTCTCACTGGGTAGCTGAGAGTCTCGCTACAATATTGAGGCTGGCCACAAACCTGTGATCCTACTGTCTCAACCTTCCAAGTACTGGAATTACAGGCACGTTCCACCATACCCAGGACAAGCGGTCATTCTTGCCCCGTGTTTCCCAGGCCCTCTCACTTCAACCTTTCCCTCCATCTGAAGCTACCTTGGGCTATTCCCTACTGGGCATTGGCCTCAGCACTTCCATTCTGGGTTTTTAGACAGTTCTTCAAGGCCAGGCCCACTCTGCTCATCCTTAAGACTATAGCTAGGTAAAGCGATGGATTCATTTCTGCCCATCCGGGGACAGGAGAGGGTTTGTGGAGCCAGCCCCCGCCCCCGCAGCGCTGCATCCTGCTTCCTTGCAGAAGCAGTGGTGGCGTTGCTTCTGGGGTGTCCTCTTGTGTAGGCAGCTGTCGCTCCACCCTTTCTGTGAGGGGTCCTCCCCTTGGCGCACTCTCTGACCTGTGCAGACAGGGCAGGCTGGGAGGGCCAGCAGGCCCTGAAGGGGAAACTGCTGAAACCCTTGGGGCAGGAAGTGGCAGAGAGGAGCTGCTTCCTCTGGCAAAGCAGGGGTGCGGTAAGAGCAGGCCCGTTCCCTGCCCCCTGCCCCCTGCCTGTCTGCCGAGGACAACAGAGGCTGGGGAGGGGTGACAGTCCCTTCCCTGTCTCCCTCCTCCACCAAAGTGGAGGCCTTCAGTCCTCCAGACTGGAGGGGAGTCTCTTTCAGAGGAGTCCAACTTTCTCTTACAAAGAGGAATTCAGACAGCAGGGCAAACAGGTCAGCGGAAGGGAAGGGCAGGGTGGAGCAGGTGAGTATGGCGCTGGGGAGGCCCACAGGGGCAGCAGCAGAAAATCACAGCTGGGCAAGACAGCCTTCTGTAGCTCTTGTTCTAAGAAGAAAGGCTCAGGGCCATGCCTGCTCAGGACCAGGCCGGTGGGAAACACGACAGATTTCTGACTTTCTAAATTGAAAGGCTGGAAAGGGCCTAAGACCATGGAGTCCTAAGACCATGGAGTCCAACCCCTCATTGTGCACAGAGCGGACAGAGCAGAAGTGACTTGATCCAGGTTACAGCCTGGGCAGAGCCAGGGCAGAGCTCAGGACTCCTAATCCTAAAATAGATTCCTTCCTTCCTTCCTTCCTTCCTTCCTTCCTTCCTTCCTTCCTTCCTTTCTCCTTCCCTTCCTATTTGAATCCAGAAATATTATACCTCCAAGATACACCCCCTTTCCTATTTTCTATTTTTTTTTTTTTGCAGTACTGGGGGTTGAACCGTTGAACCCAGAGGTGTTTTACCTCTGAGCTACATCTCCAGCCCTATTTTTTATTCTTTATTTTGAAACAGGGTCTCAGTAAGTTACAGAGGTCCTGGCCGCGAACCTGGATCCTCTTGTCTCAGCCTCCCGAGTGCTGGGATTACAAGTATGCACCACCATACCTGGCTTCTATTTTCTATTTTGAAACAGGTTCTTGTTAAGTTGCTGAGGGCCTCGCCAAGTTGCTGAGACTGGCCTCAAAACTGAGATCCTCTTGTGTCAGCCTCCCAAGTACTGGGATTATAGGGGTTCACCACTATACCCTGCTGACTGGGGCACCCTAGTGAAAATCAGAAATCTTTAGTGTGCCAGACATGTTGGTGCACACTTGTAATCCTAGTACCTGGGAGGCTGAGATAGGAGGAACGCAGGTTTGAAGCCAGCCTCAGCAACTTAACAAGACCTTGTTTCAAAACAAATAAAAAGGGCTGTATTCTAATTCAGAGTTAGAATGCCTCTGAGTTCCCTCCCTAGAATTAGAGAAAGAAAGGGAGGGAGAGGGAAAGAAAGAGAGGAAGATCTTTAGTACCCACACCTGCCCCAAGCACCTTCATCTCCCAGTTTCTCAGAAATGAACTTGATGAATTTATTCACAAGAGTGAAGCCTTTAGTCTAAAAGGATCAGTAAAGTTTTTGTAAAAGACCAGATGGCAAATGTTTTAGGTTTTGGGACCCATATGAACTGTTAGAACTATGTATGAGGGAAAAGCAGTCATATTACAATCATGAACAAATAAGCATAACTGTCAATATAACATTACTTTTTAATTCATACTGAGGATGAAACCCAAGGGCATTCTACCTCTGAGCTACACCCCCAGCCCTATGTATTTTATCTTTTTTATTTTGAAACAGGGTCCTACTAAGTTTTGAGGGCCTTACTAAGTAGCTGAGGCTGACTGAGAACCCTCAATCCTCCTGTCTCAGCCTCCCAAGTACTAGGATTACAGGTATGCACCACCACACCCAGCTTAATAAAACATTATATTTGGAAATGAGATTTTTTTTTTATTTTTGCCAAACTGGGGATTGAACCCAGGGGCATTCTACCTCCGAGCTACACCCCCAGCCCTATTTTATTTTTTTGTGGTACTAGGGGTGGAACCCAGAGGCTTTTTACCTCCGGGCTATACTCCCAGACCTTTTTTATATTTTATTTGGAAACAGGGTCTCGCTAAGTTGCTGAGAGCCTCACTAAGTAGCTGAGGCTGGCTTGGAACCCGTGCAATCCTCCTGTCTCAGCCTCCCAAGCGCGGGGATTACAAGCATGCGCTCTATTTTTTTTAATTCTTTATTTTTGCGTGTGTGTGTGTGTGTGTGTGTGTATGTATGTTTCTGAGGGTGGAACTCAGGGACTTTTCTACTTCCGGGCTATACTCCCAGACCTCTATTTTTTTTTTTTTGCAGGTCTGGGAATGGAACCCAGGGGCATTTGACTTTCGGGCTACACCCCCTGCCCTAGTTTTTATTCTTTATTTTGAAACTGAGTCTCACTGAGTTGAAGAGAGCCTCACTAAGTAGCTGAGGCTGTCCGTGAACCGCCATCCTTCTTGTCTCAGCCTCCCAAATACTGGGATTACAAGCATGTGCCATCATGCCCGGCCTCCCAGACCTATTTTATACTTTATTTGGAAACAGGGTCTAAGTTGCTGAGAGCCTCACTAAGTAGCTGAGGCTGGCTTCAAACCTGTGAGATCCTCTTGTCTCAGCCTCCCAAGTGCTGGGATTACAGCATGTGCCCCCACTCCTGGTTTATTCTTTATTTTTGAAACAGGGTCTCACTAAATTGCAGAGGGCCTCACTAAGTAGCTGAGGCTGGCTGCGAACCTGTGATCCTCCTGTCTTAGGCCTCTTTAGTATTGGAATTATAAGCATGTGCCACCACACCTGGCTGGGTATGAGAATTTGAGTTTTTTGGGGAGGGGGTACTAGAGATGGAACCCAGGGCCATTCTACTTCTGAGCTACACTCCCAGCCCAATTTTTATTCCTTTGTCTTTTTGCAGTACTGGGGATAGAACCCAGGGACATTCTACCTCTGAGCTACATCCCAGCCCCATTTTTTATTCTTTATTTTGAAACAGGGTCTCACTGAGTCACAAAGGGCCTCACCATGTAGCTGAGGCTGTTCGCAGACCCAGATCCTCCTGTTTCAGCCTCCCAAAAGCTCAGATTACAAGCATGTACCACCACACCCGGCTTTTATTCCTTATTTTTGAAACAGGGTCTCACTAAGTTGCAGAGGGTAGCTCGGAGGTAGAATGCCCCTGGGTTCCATTCCTAGTATGGCAGAATAATAAAAAATAAACATTCTTAGCCAATGGGTTTTTTTTTTAAACAGACAATATGCTAGATTTGGCAATTTTGCCTTTTGACTGCCCTTGCTTGGGGCTAAGAAGTCAAGCTAAATTGTCAGGAGGAGGAGAGAGGCTGGTACGAGGTGGGGAGGAAGAAGGTAAAGCTTTGAAAGGTCGCTTCAAATCTTGAATGATAGGTGGGAATTGGAACTATAGATATTGGGAAGATGTGTACTAGGCCGAGGGGACTGTGGGAACAAAGGCACACGCAGAGGTAGGAGTCACTGTGCAAGTCAAATGTGTTCTGCACATGTGTGGCCTCATTGTTATTTGCCAGCCCCTGATCTTTGGCTGCTCTCCCTTCTTGCCAGAGGAAAGGGTTGGCTTTGTTGAGGATTCCGGGAGACAATGAGGAGGAGGGGAAGAAGGGTCGCCTGGGAGTCCTGGCGACTAGCTATGTAACCTTGAACAAGTCACTTCCCTTCCCTAGGGAACTCAGGGCTCTGAAGTAGGATAAGAAGTGTGATGGAGCTGGATGCGGTGGCACAAGCCTGCAATCCTAGTACTTGGAAGGCTGAGACAGGAGTATCACAGGTTCGAGACCAGCCTCAGCAATTGAGCAAGACCCTGTTTCAAAATAAAGTAAAATGGACTGGGGGAGGGGCAGCGTAGCTCAGATATAGAACACCCCTGGGTTTAATCCCCAGTATCACACGGGGAACAAAAAGAAGAAGAGGGATGGATGCGTGATCTTTCAGTTCCTTTTTAACTTTGATGTCCTGGGACTCTGGCTCAAGGAGAGGTTTCCCTAGTGCTGCAGGAGAGAATGAAGAACCCCAGGCTGGGCTGGTGGGCTGGCTGCCTGTGACTTTCAGATCCGAAGCTGCCCTCTGAGTCTGGCTGGCCAGCCTCAGCAACTTAGAGATACCCTCAGCAATTTAGTGAGATACTATTTCAAAATAAAAGAATAAGCCAGTGTGGTAGCACACGCTTGTAATCCCAGTACTTAGGAGGCCAAGACCAGAGGATTCCAGGTTGGAGGACAGCCTCATGAACCTAGGGAGACCTTGTTTCAAAATAAAAATAAAATAGGGCTAGGGGTGTAACTCAGAGATAGAATGCCCCTGGGTTCAATCCTCAGTGCTCAGTGGCACACACACACACACACACACACACACACACACACACACACACTTGTAGAACTGCTTTTATACGCTCCTCTCTTGCTTAAGATTCAGCAGTGACTCCCATTTGCTCTCATATTAAGTTCAAATTCTACTCTCCGATGGATCTAGATCCTATCCACTTATCAGACTCACCAGTGCACCCAACTCTTCTCCATGGTCAATCTGGTTTCTCCTTTCCCCTTTCTTTCCCTCCAACTAGGTAAAGACATGCTGACTACTTAATGAGAAGAATGGCCAGGCCCCCCAAAGTCATAGATAAGACCAGAAAATTGAAACACACATCAGGGAAGGAATAGGGAGTGTTAGTTTACACTAACTCATTAGCCCTTTGCAAGGGCACCGTGAGCCAGGTAGGACATCCCTTTTTTGCAGAGGGTGAAAGCTGAGTGGTCCTGCTGGAAAGCCCTGGCTTTCAGGGTCTGCAGGGACTTCCAGGGACCCCCTCCAGGTCTGTAGCCAGCAACCCATCTGCATGGGATTTAGTAACTACCCGGACTTGACTTTGCCCATGGTGTGTGCTCACATTACTGACTGACTCAGCGACCCTCTGTCTCTCTCTAGTCCCCTGAAGTTCTCTAGTTGAGGATGTGACGGCCACAGGCACCTCCAGGGGGCTCTCCTTTGGCTCTCAGGGCTGCTGAGGAAGCAGGTTCCCTTTGTCAGTAACCCTCCCCCTCTCCTTCCTCTCCCCCCACCCCCATTGGGGCTTCTGTAGTGTTCTTGCTACATAACCGCAAGCCAAAAGTCTGGGTGGGGTGACATGGGGTGGGGGAGAGGACAAGGGATGCAGCACTCCACCCTGCAGGGCCCCCAACCCAGGCGAAGAGTCAGCCCCTTCTCAGCTGGCTGGAACCCCCCTCCCCATCTCTGTCCTGGAGCCAGTGGCCAGTGGGGGCATCCTGGGTGCAATGCTCCCACTCGTCGTCTCTGGACGGGCACCTGAAGCTCACCCACTGCTTAAGTGCTTTTTAACTTTCAAAGCTCTCCCCACCATCCTCTTCGTTTACCGGAGACTCCCTAGTGAGCACCCTCTGGGCTCAGCCCTCATCTACTCAGAAGATGACCTAAGCCACAGCCCAGAAAGATAGCCACTTTGCCAGGGTTGCACAGACTGTGGGGATGCCGCCTCCGCTCCCCCTTCTGGCGGCGCGCAGCAGCCTATGAGGCCCAGGGTCCCCTGGAGAAAGAGGAGAGAGGGAGCCTTTAGTATCTCCTGCAGCCTTAGTCGCCCCTTGCCCAGGGCCAGGTCCCCCTAAGGTAGGACCAAGAGGAGAGCAGAGGAAGCAGGAAGGGCGCAGGGGGACGAGCTCAGAGCCCACCTCCCCACTGGAGTTGTGACAAGCCCTACGTTGGAATCAGGCAGTGATGGGGCAAGGAAGGAAAATGGGTTTTCTTGTAAATAAGCACACAGAGAAGCCCCAACCAACAAAGCTTGCAACACCTTCATTTTTCCCTCCCTCTTCCTGATTTCATCTCAGATGCAGGGGCAATGAGCAGAAAGGAATAGAGGAGAGGGGCTGACAAAATAGCTGTGGCCAGCTGGGCCCCTTTGCTGGCCACTTGCTCAAGAAGGAGGCCTAGCTGGCTGATGAGCCCAGCCCTAACTGGGCCAGCAATGTGGCTCTGAGGCCTGTGGATGGCTTCTTTTGCCCGCACATCCAGGGCTGCAAACGGGACCTCTGATTCTGTCCGGCCCTCTGGCTCTTAAATCCACAGCACTGGTCACGAGCTGCAACCAGGGCATTCTCTGCTTAATAACTAGTAGCCAGAGGAGGGACTGTTTTTAAGGAGAGGGTACAGCTGTTGGGGGGGAGTTTCCATTTTGCCGTTGTGAGGGAGTGCTGTTGAGAGAGTGGGAAATAGCATGAAGGAAATTGTCACTTCCTTTCCAGACAATTCCAGAAAGGTTTCATGGAGGATGAAATATCTCAGGAGTAAGAGCTGGCTCCTGGGGCATGAGGAGCCGGGGAAGGAGAATTGGGATGTATGACCCAGCTGATCATCTGGCCCCCATGTTTCCTGGCATGTGAGAAAATGTCACGGGTGTTACCAGCAATTCTGTAAGTACCGCTGGCTCAGCCGATAGGTGTAGATTTGACCCAGTTCGCGGAGGCTGTGATCATGCCTTTCACAATGGGGCTGTTTCCTGTAGGGGAGGCCCAGAAGGGTGGGCGCTGGACACTGCTCGAAATGTTCCAGTGACAGCCCAGGGAAGGGTCTGTACCTCTGCAGGGGGCCCAGTTGTGGTGACACAGAAGTGGCTCAAAGCAGAAGCAGCTCAAACCATGTCTATTTTACTCAGAGCAGCTGCCAGGGGCCACATAGCTCCCCAAGAGGACAGACCTTGGGAGTGGACATTGACTAGAAACAGCTGTGTGCTGTGCAATGGCGAAGCAGGGTGGCAGGGACCCCCACCAGTTACGAAGTATTCCCTGATACCTCAATTCCCCGAGCCAGGTGTCTCTTTGTGCCCCCGAACCTCTACTTGGCCAGCAGGGCAGGGTCAGGGCTCTAGGCCACCAAGGCTGTGTCTCAGCCAAGTGGCTCTGGAAGGACCCTGGAGTGATGAGCCCCTGGTTGGGCCTCTCGGTGCCTCCAGCAGGGCGGGCCTTCGGTGGTTGTGACTTCTTTGGTTTCAGGTTCCTGGGAGAGGAAGGTTATTTTGAGGGACTGGGGGAGAGTGAGCGAACATGCAAATGAACCTCTCTCCTCCTCTTACTTTCAAATCCTCAAATATCTGAAGGGGGAGGGGGAAACTTTCTGGACTAGAAGATTTCATTCTTAGCCTTGGCCAAGACAGTGACAGCTACTCTCTCCCTCTATACCCCTTCACCTTGGCTTCAGGACTGAGACAGAACAAGATCACCAGGATTAACCCCACCACACGTCCTGAGATCTCACCAGCCTGGACCCATAGAACCTGCACCAATGAAGTCCCAAATTTAGATACTTAAACATGAGGGCACATTAAAGACCACTGTAATCATCTCTTTTACTTTTTTATTTTTTATTTTGGTGGTACTGGGGATTGAACCCAGGGGCATTCTACTTCTGAGCTACAACCCCAGCTTCCTCCCCTTTTATTTGAAAACAGGGTCTCACTAAGTTGCAGATAGTCTTACTAGGCCGCTGGTGAAGCTATCCTTGAACCTTTGATCCTCCTGTGTCAGCCTCCCAAGTACTGGGATTACAGGCTTGTACTACCACATCCATCTCTCTTTTACTTTATTTATTTATTTATTTATTTATTTATTTATTTATTTTTGGTGGTACTGGGGATGGAACCCAGGGGCCCTCTACCTCTGGGCTACACTCCCAGACCTATTTTATATTTTTTATTTGGAGACAGGGTCTCTTAAACCAGCTGAGGCTGGCTTCGAACCTGCACGATCCTCCTGTCTCAGCCTCCCAAGCGCAGGGATTACAAGCGTGCGCCACCACGCCCAGCTTATTTATTTATTTTTTAATATATTTTTGGTGGATTGTAGTCAAAGATCACAATGGATTACAAGACTTGTTAGGATATCCAAGTATACATCATCCAATCAACCTTTACCCAATCCCCATCCCGCTCCCTCCCCCTCCCTCAATCCCATGCTTGATTTGGTGTTTAACATTGATAAATTTATTTACGTACATCATGTGCTTTAAAGAGATTCCATCTTCCCCCATACCATCGCCTCTGATTGGTCACCTTAATTGCTCCTCCATAGGGCCCCTTCTTCCACTAGATTTCCTCCTATTACCCATTTCTTCCAAGTTTTGTGTATTAGGGAAGGCATCTGATTTTTTTATTCTCTGTGATATTTCTCTGTGTATGGCGCTGCAAGTTCCGACCCACTCTTGAGGGCCCTGGCACTGGCCTGGACACCCGGTAGACTCTGCTCCTGGCCTCGCTGGCTCCAGCACCGGCCTTGCCTCGTGGCAGGCTCCGATCCCATGTTGATGCTCAAGGTTTCCATTGGATCCAGTGTCCTGATTGCTCTCCCCTCCAGCAGAATGGACTGCATGGAAACCTTGGCCATCACTTCCTGGGAATCCCACATCGACAGCTGCCTTTTGGCCAGCAAGCAGAACCGCAGCCCTTCTCATGTCCCCACAGTCTCATTGAGTAGCTTTAGCTAGGCTTGTTATTGTCATAACTGCAGCTCAGGCTGAGCTCCTGTAGGAGGAAGAACCAACCAACCACTGAGCTTGTGGCTTTGCTGGCCAGACCAGGGCCCTTTGACACACAGAGGCTCTCATGCACAAGTCCCCACACTTGGGACACATGCACGCACCCTTGCATACGCATCTACCTGCAGTGTGTTTGCCTACCCACACCAAACACAATGCAGCTGTGTAACTAACAATGCAAAATATACCCATGGAACTTCAAATTTTGCACAGTTCTCCCATTTTCATGTAAGAAACAATACGTGACACATAGGGGTGCTCAGTGTATACTTGGTAACCCAGTTCAGATGCTGACTGACAGGTACTATTCATTCATTCATTCATTGATCAATCATTTTCTTTCTTTTGTTTCTTTGTGTATGTGTGTGTAGGGGGTATGATACTGGGGATTGAACCCAGGGAAATTTTACCTCTCAGCTACACTCCCACTCTATTTTATTTTTTATTTTGAAACAGGGTCTCCCTAAATTGCTGAGGCTGGCCTTAAACCTTTAATCCTGCTGTCTCAGCCTTCCAAGTACTGGGATTATAGTTGTGTACCACCACTCCCTGTTCCTATTTTATTTTTTATTTTGAAACAGGGTCTCCCTAATTATTGAGGACCTAGCTAAATTGCCAAGGCTGTCCTCAAACCTGTAATCCTCCTGTTTCAGTTTCCCAAGTACTGAGATTACAGGCATGCACCACCACATAACCCCCTTTTTGTGTGGTATTAGGGCTTGAATCTAGGGGCATTCTATCTCTGAGCTACAACCCCAGCCCTATTTTATTTTGAAACAGGGTCTAAGTTGTGGAGGGTTTTGCTATATAAATTGCTGAGGCTGGCTGCAAACCTGGGATCCCCCTGTCTCAGCCTCCCAAGTACTGGGATCACAGGCGTGTACTACCACACCGCTCCCTTTGATACTTCATTCGCGCGTTCTTCCACAAACATGAATTGAATGTCTGCTACTGGCCTGGTGCTGTGCAATATGCTAAGGTTTCACCCATGACTAACAAACAGCCATTTCTGCCCTCAAAGAAGCCACTGTCCAATAGGAGAGGGAAAGAAGGTGCTCTATAGAAGTTCCCTAGGCAGACAACACCGGCAATGAACTTGCAAAAATGAATTTCAATCTGTGAAGAGAAGAGAAGGGAGCAAACCTGGAAGGAAGGACCAACAGCAGAATGACCTGGGGGTGGGGGGAGTGGGTGCAAGGGTTTCATGTTTAGACAAAGTGGGATTAGGTGAAAGTGATCACCCTTCTTTTGATTAGTATGAGAATGTTTCCTGGGGGCAGACAGGCCTGTGGGAGGGCGGAGCTGAGGAATGCGGACCTTGGGGCGCCAAGGCTGGGGGAGACAGACCTTCCAAGCATAAATGGCCCTGAGAGGCCTTGCAGGCCACAGGAGCCAGGGGCACAGGAGGAGTTGTGGGGGCGGGGCTGGTGGGGGGGGCAGAAAGTGCCTAGGAGGGCCCTGCCTCATTGATCCAAAGGGTGGCCCCCACCTGGCAGTTGAAGCTAAGCTGAACCGGGCTCTAGGGCTTCTCTAGGCCTTCTGTTGGGGTGGATGGAAAGGTGAGGGGGTGAGGGTAAGGGTGGGGGTGGGACAGGGCGGGGCCAGCCCTGTGGGCTAACAGACAGGAAGTGGAAGAGGCCTGGGTGTCTCTTGTGGGGGGAGAGTGGTCATTGGGGAGGTCACCCATGGCCCCCTCCCCTTTACTCCTCTCTGGAGTTCCTCATTTCCATCTGGTCCAGGATAAGGTTTTGCTACCCTGGCACTAAGGAATGTCAAGGAGATGAGGTTGTGTCACTTGAGAATGGCGTGTGAACCCAATTCTTTGGGTGTTCCTGGGTGAATCAGACTATCCACAGACATTGTCACAATGAACACTGATCGCACACTGGAAAGGAACCCGAAGGGCGGAAGACTGGGACCTGGAAACCCAGGCGCTGGAATCTTGAAGGGAGGAGGAGTAGAGCTGGAGGGAGGTCGGGGAGGTGGAGGCAGGGGAGCAACTGTGAAGCCATGTGAGCATGGGGATCCTCAGGTGAGGAGAGCTGCATGTGGGCTGTGGCTGAAGAAGAGTTCCTGGAAAAGGGGCCTGAGCTGGCCATGAAGATGGGGAAGGATCCCAGTCCCTCCCCCCCACTCCTTGCAAGTTCCCGGGGTGCCCGCTCAGCCTGGAAACTAAAAGCAAAGCTGAACCAAGAACACTAACTCACACTCAGCACCCAGGCCACCCTCTGATGGGTGGAGACGGAGCGGGCAGGGGATGCTGGCCAGTGTGCTTGCCAGGCATGCCGCCCATCTGTCCTCTTGTCTCCTGGGAGTCCTGTCTCAAGCGCAGGGGCAGGCCCACACTGGCCGTAATGCTAGCATCACAGCCCCTCACAGTGAGATAGTTCTTCTGTAGACTCTGTCCCCAGAGCTAACTGGCCCCCACTTCCAAAGTAAATAACCTAAGACCACCTTGTGCACCCCCAAGTCCTCTCACACCTACCCCATGATGGTTCCCCAAGCCAAGGGAGTTATAGGGATTCCTGATATATTTATTTTCATGAAGTGGAGGTTCAGCCACTTCACGCTGGAAATAACTCAGTGGACTTCTTTTTTCCTTCTTTACCTGCCTTTTTCTCCATCCCCTTTTCCTCCCTTTTCAGCTGTCCCTATACTGGTGGCCTACCTTGGCATGGCAGGACCCCCCAGGTCTACCAGCTGCCCTGCCAACAGAGCTCAAGGAAAGTGACTTACTCATGGTCCTCCTTCTCTCCTTCTCCCTAGGTGGCTCCTGTAGTTGGCCCAGCCCAGCATGCAGCCTTGAGCTTGCCATAAGATTGAGCTGACTCCAGCTCTCTACATTACTGTGGCTCACAGGAGCCTCTAGACCCCAACTACCTGAACAGCATCTCTTCATCGAGACACCACTGCAGCTCCATAGAGCTCAGGGAGTCCCGCTGTCGACTCTCAAAGAAGACAGCATGGCTATTGCTTTGCAGCCCAGTGACCTGGTCTTTGAGTTTGCAAACAACGGAATGGATGATATTCACCAGGTATGGCCCTATAGAATAAAGCACAGTCAGCCAACGGGGACAGTCAGGTGGACACAGACAGGCAGGCAGTCAGCCAGCCAGCTAGAGGCTAGCCGGTCAGCAAATGCTGAGTAAGCACCTACTACATTCAGGACCCTGGGCCTGCTGGCCGACCAGTAGTCAGCGGCTGGTCATTTAGGAAGCCAGTTGCCTGCATGCCATTATGTGGCACATGCAATCATGAAGCCGGCTGGGCAGCTGCTAAGTAATTCAGCCCAACTGTCGATCAGTCAGCAACAGGGGCTGAATGCACAAGCTGGACACTGACCATCCTGTGGATTTTCAGCCACTTCCCTTTGCCTTGGGTGTCCCAGGAAGCTACTCGGACAACTGTGTAGTAAGACAGGCCACTGCCAGCTGGAACTGCAGGGTGGATTCCAAGCCACGGTGTCTTCAGACTCATGGCTCTAGCTCGGTTGGATGGGCTCATCTGTACCTGCCCTTGCAGCCTCAGCCTAAGGGTTCAGGATGAACCAGGAATGGGGTCTTTTGCTGGAAGGAAATTGGAAAATAGGATAGGAGCCTGACACTCGGGGTCCCAGTGCTCCAGACCTGTGCTACCCTGGTGTGAGGAGGGCATATTTCTTGTGCACTTAGATGGGGACATTGGCTGGTGTCTGGCACACTCATCACTACCTTCCTCTTTGCACAAAATGGAGAGTCAGCCAGGTATGAAAGGAAGAGCAGGAATCAGGAAACTAGGTTTAGATTCTCGTTTGGCCACAGTGTCACCTGGCCAAGACCTGTCCCCTACCCTAGTTGGCTGTCATCTCCCCATCTCTGTCCAGGGATGGATTATCTCTAGGGAATCCCAGCCTCACTCTGATGCTCTATCCTAAACCCTTGTGAGGATGGGAACTGTTCCATCCCTGGTGGCCTACCAGAGGCTGCCCTCTAGTGGGCTGTGAGCGCATATCATCCTCTGGTTCTTATCCCAAATTGCTCAATGTTACTGAACCCTCTAGTTTGCCTTGACTCCTTGGAAGGAGATAAGAAGGGAATAAAATCTCATCAGATGAGACGGGAAGATAAATCTACCTTTAGTCGGGCTTGGTGGTGTGCGTCTGTAATCCCAGTGCTTGAGAAACTGAGACAGGAGGATCGCAGGTTTGAGGCCAGCCTCAGCAACATAGCGAGACCCTGTTTCAAAAAAAAAAAAAAAAAAAAAATTAAGCCAGGCTTGGTGGCACATGCTTTTAATCCCAGTATTTGGGAGGAGGAGACAGGAGGATCACAGGTTCTAGGACAGCCTCAGCAAGTAGTGAGGCCCTCTGTGACTTAGACCCTGTTTCAAAACAAATAATAAAAAATAGGACTGGGGGTGTAGCTCAGAGGTAGAATGCCCCTCTGGGTTCAGACCCCAGTACACATAAATAAATTAATTAATTAATTAATAACTAAATAATAAGCTGGCCATGGTGGCACACACTTGCAATCCCAGTACTTGGAAGGCTGAGACAGAAGGTTCACAGGTTCGTGGCCAGCCTCAGCTACCTAGTGAGGCCCTCTGCAACTTAGTGAGAACCTATTTCAAAATAAAGAATAAAAAAGTGGGGCTGGAGATGTAGCTCTGTGGTAGAATGCCCCTGGGTTCAATCCTTAGTACCACAATAAATAAATTAAATAAATAAATAAATAAATAAATAAATAAATGTGAAAAAATTAAAATTGCTGGGAGTGTAGCCCAGAGGTAGGATGCTCCTGGGTGTAATCCCTAGTACCAAAAAAAAAAAAATCTAGCCTTACCTGGATTTCTTAGTACCACTAGACTGCTCAATGACATTTCTTTTCTTCATAGAGACTGTTCTTCCCTCCCTACCTACCCCTCCACCCTCAGCAAACAATCTCTCCTCCAATTCCCAGAGAAACTCAAAGCCAAGGATATCTTCAATTTCCCTCCCTTCTACAACATCCCCTATTCTCATTTCCTTCCCACTGTCCTGAGAAAAAGAAGCATCCTGCTTCCTTCTCAGGGTAACTCCTACCCTCATAATTAATGTTTTATCTCCTAACTTCTTCAAGACTGAAGTTTAAGAAACATTAATCATCTGGGCGTGGTGGCGCACGCTTGTAATCCCCGCGCTTGGGAGGCTGAGACAGGAGGATCGCACGGGTTCGAAGCCAGCCTCAGCTACTTAGTGAGGCTCTCGGCAACTTAGTGAGACCCTGTTTCCAAACAAAATATAAAATAGGTCTGGGAGTATAGCCCGGAGGTAGAAAAGCCCGTGGGTTCCACCTGCAGTACCACCAAAAAAAAAAAGAAACATTAATCACTTTCTCTCTCACTCATCTTTCAGACCTTTCAGATCCTTTTCTCTACTGCGAACATCTTCAAATCTTCTCAGCCTTTAAAGAAAACCTTCCTGAGCCAGATATGGTGGTGCACACCTGTAATCTCAGTACTTGGGAGGCTATGACAGGAGGATTACAGGTTTGAGGACATCCTCAGCAGCATAGTGACATTCTTAGCAACCTAGCAGGAGACCCTGTTTCATAACAAAAATAAAAAAGGCTGAAGGTATAGCAGTGCCCCTGGGTTCAATCCCTAGTACCAAGAAGAAATGAAAACCTCCCTCTTTTCTGTCCTCCTCTTTTAGAATACCACCTTCTTAGTTCCTTTCTCCCATACCGTCTTCTTCCTTCCTTCCTTCCTTCCTTCCTTCCTTCCTTCCTTCCTTCCTTCCTTCCTTTCTTTTTGGGTGGTTCTGGGGATGGAACCCTTCTCCCTCCGGGATACACTCCCAGACCTATTTTATTTGGAAACAGGGTCTCTTAAGTCATCTAGGCTGGCTTTGAACCTGTGCGATCCTTCTGTCTCCACCTCCCAAGCATGGGGATTACAAGCGTGCGCCACCCCGCCCGGCAGCTCAGGGGCATTCTACCTCCGAGGTACACCCCCAGCCTGATTTTTTATTCTTTATTTTGAAACAGGGCCTCACTGAGTTGCAAAGGGCCTGGCTAAGTAGCTGAGGCTGTCCGAGAACCACAATCCTCCTGTCTCAGCCTCCTAAATGCTGGGATTACAAGTGTGTGCCACCACGCCCGGCTTCAGCTCTGCTTATACTTTCTGGTTTTTTTGTTTGTTTGTTTTGTTTTGTTTTAGGTTGTACTGGGAATGGAACCCAGGGTCCTTGTACCTCTAAAAACCACCCCAGGGGTCATAAGTGCCCCAATTTTACAAATAAGGAAACTAATAAAGGTTAGGTAACCTTCCCAAGGCCACACTGCTAGTAAGTACCAGAGACATGTTTCAAATACAGTCAAGTTCTAGATCAGTACAATCCAATAGAATTTTGAGAATGCTGGAGATACTCTGAAATACTGTGTTATAAGGCTAGTAGTCACATGATGTGGCTACAGAGCACTTGCAATGTGGCTAGTGCAGTTGAAAAACTGAAGTTTTCATCTTTCTAAAATTTTATTTATTGCCGGGCGTGGTGGCGCACTCTTGTAATCCCCGCCCTTGGGAGGCGGAGACAGGAGGATCGCGCTGGTTCCAAGCCAGCCGAGCTGGCTTAAGAGACCCTGTTTCCAAATAAAAATATAAAAAATGGGTTAGGGAGTATAGCCCGGAGGTAGAAAGGTTTCCATGAACCCCAGTACCACCCAAAAAAAAATCATAAATAAAATTGTATGTATGTATGTATTTATTTATTTATTTATTGTGGCACTGGTGACTGAACTCAGGGGCATTCTGCCTCTGAGCTCTACCCCCTACCCTATTTTATTTTAATTTGAAACAGGGTCTCAATAGGTTGATGAGAGTCTCACTAGTTGCTGAGGCTTCCCTAGAACCTGAGGTCCTCCTGTTTCACCCTCTCGAGTACTGAAATTACAAGTGTACACCACCACACATGCTTTTCATTTCCATTTCGATTTAAGGTTGCCCGTGGGTACTTGAGAGGCTGAGACTAGAAGACCGTAGGTTGCAGACCCGCCTCAGCAACTTAGTGAGGCCATCCACAACCTAGTGAGCCTCTGCTTCCTAATACCAAATAAAGTGAGCCAGGCAGGGTGGCATACGCCTGTAGCCTAAGTACTTGAGAGTCTGAGACAAGAGGATCACAGGTCTACAGGCCAGCCTCGGCAACTTAGCAAGTCCCTGTTTCAAAAATAAAATAAAGTAGGGCAAGCCGGGCGTGGTGGCGCACGCTTGTAATCCCCGCGCTTGGGAGGCGGAAACAGGAGGATCGCGCAGGTTCGAAGCCAGCCACGCTGGCGTAAGAGAGACCCTGTTTCAAAAAAATATATAAAATAGGTCTGGGAGTGTAGCCTGGAGGTAGAAGGGCTTCCAGGAACCCCAGTACAACCAATAAGTAAATAAATAAATAAATAAATAAATAAATAAATAAATAAATAAAGTAGGGCTAGGGGTTTGGCTTGGAGGTAGAATGTTCCAGGGTTAAATCCCCAGCACCACAATAAGTAGATAAATTCAATTAAATAGGACTGGGGGTATAGTTTGGAGGTAAAACACCCCTGGCTTCAATCCCCAGTACCACAGGGGAAAAAAAGTTACCCATGGCCAGTGGCTGTCACCTTAGCACAGCTCTAGATACTGTGGCCTTAGCACTACACCAGATGCCTGCCTCGATCCATCCTCCCTGAGGTCCTTTGTGACTTGCCCTGGGACCCCAGCGCTGCCCTGAAACCTCTCCAGCTAGGGTAACTGCCCGGTGGCCAGACCCAAAGCCTCTGTAAAGTATTTCCTCTTCTGAATTCCTCAGAACATTAGACAGAGGGCTCTCTTCTCATTCCTTTTTTTTTTTTCATGAAGAAAGATGTAATATTCCCATGAAAGAAAAATTTTAAATGCAAAAATGTACAAAGATGGAAAAATTTTGCATGCCTATAATCCCAGTATTTGGGAGACCACAGCAAGTAGGAGGATGGCAGGTTTGAGTTCAGCCTCAGCAATGGATATGTTCCTGGGTTCAATCTCGAGGGAGGAAAGGAGAGAAAGAGAGAGAGAGAGAGAGAGAGAGAGAGAGAGAGAGAGAGAGAGAGAGAGAGAGAGAGAACTCATCCAAGTTTCTCTACATAGAATTTTAATTTTGGTACTGGGGATTGAACCCAAGGCCTTGTTGCATGCTAGACAAGCGCTCTTCCACTGAACTATACCCCCAGTTCTCTACATAGTTAAAAAAAAAAAAAAAAGCCAAACGTGGTAGGGCACAACTGTAATCCCAGTACCTTGGGAGGCTGAGACAAGAGGGTCACAGGCTCGAAGCCAGCCTCAGCAACTTAGTGAGGCTCTCAGCAACCTAGCAAGACCCTATTTCCAAATAAGAAATGTAATCGGAGCCGGGTGTAGTGGCGCACACTTGTAATCCCAGTGCTTGGGAGGCTGAGACAGGAGGATCGCACAGGTTCAAAGCCAGCCTCAGCTACTTAGTGAGATCCTGTTTCCAAATAAAATATAAAATAGAGACATCTGGGGGTGTAGCCTGGAGGTAGAAAAATCCCTGGGTTCCACCCCCAGTACTGGAGAGAAAGAAATAAAGAGAGAGAGAGAGAGAGAGAGAGAGAGAGAGAGAGAGAGAGAGAAGGAAAGAATATCGGGATGGGAGCATAGTTCAGAGGTAGAATGCCTCTGGGTTCATTCCTAGTAACACACACACACACACACACACACACACACACACACACACACAAAACAGGCCAGGTATGGTGGCTCACGCATTCAGGAGGCAGTGAGACCAAAAAATAAAAAGAGTTATTGGGCGTTGTGGCGCACGCTTATAATCCCAGCATTCAGGAGGCTGAGACCGGAGGATCGCCTTAGAGGACAGCCTCAGCTACTTAGTAAGGCCCTCTGCAACTAAGCGAGACCCTGTTTCCAAATAAAGAATAAAAAATAGGGCAGGAGGTGTAGCTCAGAGGTTGAATGCCCCTGGGTTCCATCCCCAGACATGCATACATAAATAAAAATAAAAAGACTAAAAAATAGGACCACGGTGTAGCTCGGAAGTAGAATGCCCTTGGGTTCCATCCCCAGTACCCAAAACAAAACAAAGCAAAACAAAAACAGTGCTAGATTCTAGTAATTCAGGAGTCTGAAGTAGGGGGGCCACAAGTTTAAGGCAACTTGTAAGATACTGTCTCAAAGGAAGAAAACAAAAAGGGCTGAAGATATAGTACAGTAGTAGAGTGACCCTGGGTTCAACCCCCAGTATTGAAATAAACAAATAGTCCAGGAGCAGGGGTGCACACCTGTAATCCTAATATTTGGGAGGCTGAGACAGGTAGAGTGCAGGTTCGAGGCCAGGAATAGCTCAGAGATAGAATACTCCTGGGTTGTTTATTTTTGGTGGTATTGGGGGTGGAACCCAGGGGCTTTCTACCTTCGGGCTATACTCCCAGACCTATTGTATATTTTATTTGGAAACAGGGTCTCACTAAGTTGCTGAGAGCCTCACTAAGTAGCTGAGGCTGGCTTCGAACCCGCGTGATCCTCCTGTCGAAGCCTCCCAAGCGCGGGGATTACAAGCATGCGCCACTACATCTGGCCTAAATGATTTATTTATTTTTTGGTGATACTGGGGTTCCTGGAAGCCCGTCTAACTCCGGGCTACACTCCCAGACCTATTTTATTTTTATTTGGAAACAGGGTCTCCTAAGCCAGCTCGGCTGGCTTCGAACCTGCGCGATCCTCCTGTCTCCGCCTCCCAAGCGCGGGGATTACAAGCGTGCGCCACCACACCTGGCTAAATGATACATTTAAAAATAGGCTAGGCACGATGGTGCACATCTGTGATCCTAGTATTCAGAGGCTGAGAAGGGTGGTTCACAAGTTCTAGACCAGCGTCAGAAGTCAAGCATGGTGGTACACACCTATAATCCCAGTACTTGGGAGGCTGAGACAGGAGGATCGCAGGTTCAAGGACAGCCTCAACAATTCATTGAGACCCTGTTTCAAAATAAAAAATAAAAAGAGTGAGGGGTGTAGCTCAGAGGTAGAATGCCCCTAGGTTTAATCTCCAGTACAAAATAATAACAATGATGATGATGATGATGATGATGATGATGAATTAAAAAATAGGCCAGGCATGGTGGCACATGCTTGTAATCCTAGTACTTGGGAGCCTGAGGCAGGAAGATTGTAGATTCATGGACAGCTTCAGCTGCTTAGTGAGGCTTTCAGCAACCTAGTAAGACCCTGTTTCAAAATAATAAAATAGCCAGGTGTGGTGGCGCATGCTTGTAATCCCAGCATTTGGGAGGCTGAGACAGGAGGATCGCGATTCTTGGACAGCCTCGGCTGCTACTTAGTGAGGCCCCAAAGTACCTCAAACTCACCATATCTAGATATAGTACCCCTTATCTTTTTCCGAAATCTGCTTTTCTAGCCAGGTGTGGTGGCGCACGCCTGCAATCGCAGCATTCGGGAGGCTGAGACAGGAGGACCGTGGTTTGAAGCCAGCCTTAACTACTTAGTGAGGATCACACAGGTTCAAAGACAGCCTTAGCTACTTAGTGAGGCCCTCGGTAACTTAGTGAGACCCTGTTTCCAAATAAAGAATAAAAAATAGGGCAGGAGGTGTAGCTAGGAGGTCGAATGCCCCTGAGTTCCATCCCCAGACCAATGGAAAAAAAAAACATAAATAAAATTTTTAAAAATCTGCTTTTCTTCCTCTTGGGTTCCTCCTGAACATAAGCAGTGTCCCCATGTACCCACTGAATCAAGCTAGAATTTGAAACCCTCTCTCCAGTCCAGGCAGTGACTGGACCCTGGCCTTTGTCCCTCCATGATGCTTCTGTCCTGTCTTGATTCCAAATGTCATTGGCACAGACTGATCCCTAAGATATCTGAGCCCCTAACTCTGGCTGTGATTTGAATTCCAACCTTGACTCTAGGCTGAGTCCCACATCTGACTACAGATTCCACCTCTCACACTTGCTATCAATGAATCCTTTCCCACTGGCCTAAGAAGGAGCCATAGTTTGAGTTCTAACCCTGGGCTATGGACTAACCCAATCAATTAAAACTGCTTGCCCAGGCTGGGGGTATAACATAGTGGTAGAGTGCATGCTTGGCATGCACAAGACCCTGGAATTGACCACAACACTACACACACTCGCGCGTGCGCATGCGTGCGCGCGCGCACACACACACACACACACACACACACACAACACTTGCTGCCAGGCACAGTATGCCTGTAATCCCAGTACTTGGGAAGCTGAGATAGGAGGATCCTAAATTTGAGGCAGCCTGGGAAACTTAGCAAGACCCTGTTTCAAAGTAAAAAAAATAAAGCCAGGCATGGTGGCGTGCACTTGTAATCCCAGTACTTGGGAGGCTGAGACAGGAGGATCGAAGGTTCATGGCCAGCCCCCAATTACTTGGTGAGGCCCTCCACAACTTAGTGAGACTCTGTTTCAAAACAAAGAATGAGGCCGGACATGGTGGCACACACTTGTAATCCTAGCACTTGGGAGGCTGAGACAGGAGGATCCCAGGTTCATGGCTAGCTTCAACTACTTAGTGAGGCCCTCTGCAACCTAGTGAGACCCTGTTTCAAAATAAAGAATAAAAAATACGACTGAGCCCGGCGTGGTGGCGCACGCTTGTAATCCCCGCGCTTGGGAGGCGGAGACAGGATGATCTCTCAGGTTCGTAGTCAGCCGCGCTGGCTTATGAGACCCTGTTTCCAAATAAATAAAAAGATAAAATAGGTCTGGGAATGTATCCTGGAGATAGAAGGGCTTCCAGGAACCCCAGTACCACCAAAAATAAAAATAAAAATACGGCTGAGCCGGGCATGGTGGCGCACGCTTGTAATCCCTGCACTTAGGAGGCAGAGACCAGAGAATCGCGCAGGTTCAAAGCCAGCCATGCTGGCTTAAGAGACCTGTTTCCAAATAAAAATATAAAAAATAGGTCTGGGAGTACATCCTGGAGGTAGAAGGGTTTCCAGGAACCCCAGTACCACACACACACACACACTCACACACACACACTCACACACACACACACACACAAATAGGGATGGGGGTGTAACTCGGAGGTAGAATGCCCCTGGATTCAATTCCCAGTACCACACACAAAAAAAGTAAAAAATAAAAGGGCTGGGGTGTAGCTCAGTGGTATGCCCCCCCTGGGTTCAATCCCCAGTAAAATTAAAAACTAAATAAAAGGTGTATCCTTGGCTGATTGAAGGTGGCACCGAGCTAAACCATATCTATTAATCAAAAACTCATCAAAAGCATCACCTACTGAGGCTGGACCCAAAGCAATGTCGTCCTGTGCCCCTGAGGGCTCCAAGAATTTGGAACTGCACAAAGGGCCACCATCCAGTAGGAAAGCCTTCCAGGAAGGGTTGAGTAGGCCTTGAACCAGATCTCTGTCTTCTCCATAGCTAGAAGACCCCTCGGTGTTCCCAGCTGTGATCGTGGAGCAAGTACCCTACCCCGAATTACTGCATCTGTACTCAGGACTGGAACTGGAAGACAGTCACAATGGCATCGTAACAGACGGGACTTTGTGCACGGCACAGGATCAGATCGTGGAGGGCAGTTTTTTGCTGACAGGTCTGTTTGCTTTCTGGGCAGGTTATAGGCATGGTGGAGAAAGGGGTTGTGTCTTTAGGAAACAACATCCCACAATGGCAGAAGGGGTGAGGCCTCCAACCAAAGGTGGTACCACTTCATACATAGAGCAGGAAGCACCCTGGCACATTCTGGAGCTCTGCAGATGAGGTGGGACAAACAGGGGTGGGAACAGGGCGGGGAGGTGCACCATTTCTTCCCAGCTATCCAGTAGGCTCGCCATGGCTCCTCTACTCACTAATCCATTGGCTTGGGCTGGGCCTGATTATTGCCGTGTGTCCTGAGGGAACTCTTCTCTCCCCCGCATGGAACCTGCCTGGAACCTGTCTGGAACCAGATGACAATGAGGCCACCTCACACAACTTGTCAACCACTGAGGTCTTACTCGATGCGGACTCTCCCAGCAACATCCTGGATGAGAAGCAGATCTGTAAGTTTGGACCCAACAAAACAATTCCCTTAGTCAGGCACTTGGAAGGCTGAGACAGGAGGATCACAGGTTCAGTTCAAGACCAGCCTCAGCAGCTTAGTGAGACCCTGTTTCAAAATGAACGATAAAAGACCTGGGGTATAGCTTGGAGGTAGAACACCCCTGAGTTTAATTCCCAGTGCCAAAGAACAAAACAACAACAACAAAAAACAGTTCCCTTTAAATTGTGGTAAAATACAGATCATCTAGCCGGGCGTGGTGGCGCACGCATGTAATCCCCGCGCTTGGGAGGCTGAGACAGGAGGATCGCATAGGTTCGAAGCCAGCCTCAGCTACTTAGTGAGGCTCTCAGCAACTTAGTGAGACCCTGTTTCCAAATAAAATATTTTAAAAAGGTCTGGGAGTATAGCCCGGAGGTAGAAAGCCCAGTACCACCACCAAAAAAAAAAAAAAAAAATACAGATCATCTAAAATATACCAACTTAATCATTTTAAATTATTTTTTGTGGCACTGGGAATGAAACCCAGGGGCATTCTACCTCTGAGCTACACTCCCAGTCCTAATTTTTTATTCTTTATTTTGAAACAGGGTCTCACCGAGTTGTAAAGGGCCTCACCGTGATCCTCAGGTCTCAGCCTCCCGAATGCTGGGATTACAAGCATGCGCCACCATGCCCCGCTCCAACTTAAATCATTTTAACTGTGCAGTTCAGCTGTATTAAGAACCTTCATGCTAGCCAGGCATGGTGGCACATGCTTTTAATACCAGTACTTGAGAAGCTGAGACAGGAGGTTTATCGCCAGCCTCAGCTACTTAGTGAAGCCCTCTACAACTTAGTGAGACCCTGTTTCAAAGTAAAGAATAAAAAAATAGGGCTGGGGGCATATCTCAGAGGTAGAATGCCTCTGGGTTCAATCCCTAGTACCACAAAAAAAATTTTTACTGAAAGCCTACACGTATCAGGCAGCACCTCAATGTATGACCTTTGGGCACGAGACTTGCCTTCTCTGGGTCTGTCTCAATTTCCTTGTCTGGAAAACAGAGAGATTGAGCTCAGTGATTTGAAAGCCCCTCCAAGTTGTCAAATGAGTATGTGACTCAGTCAAGGTGGCCCATTACCCTGGATGCTGCCTGAAACTTTCCCCCTACCAGTAGTACTATATATGTAGTGCTGTGATTTGAGCCAGCTCATGCTCACACCTCTGCAGATGTTTCTTCCTCTCGTGATATGACACCACTAAGATGTCTTCTCAGATGTATCCTGTGTCTGGGGTTATGGGGCCAGCACACCTGTCCTTCCCAGCTGCCTACACCGGGCCCCACCTAACTCAGACCTTTCTTCTTGCAGTCAACACCTCCGGAATGCTTTCAGACTTGGACTCATCTGCAGTTGTCACTCTGCCCAACTACATGGCTCCTGCCTCTGAACCCAGTGCCCTGAGTAGGGCTGGTGACACTGGTGACCAGGAGGAACATTCTCTGGAAGAGGGAGTTCTCAGGGAGGAAAGTGCTAAAAAGACTGGGAAATCAAAGAAGAGAAGTAAGGAGGGATGGGGCAGGGAGACCCTAAGAGCTGAATGGGCTGCGGCTCACAGACACTCTCTGGTCTGGCTGGGATGGACCCAGAGGCCTCCCTTGTTTAGAATCCGATCTCATTGGCTGGCCTTTCTGAAGCCTGACATTTCCCATGCTGCTCCTGTCTGCCAAGCCTATGGGAACTCCTGCAGAAATGCCAACCAGCCCAATGGGTCGAATCCCAGGCCAGGAGATTGGAAACCAGGCCTGGATTTCTGGCCAGTCCCTGGACCTTTGGGACCTCTGTCCATAAAAAAAATGAGTCATACCAGGCACAGTGGGTGGTACACACCTGTAATCCCAGTACTTGGGAGGCTGAGACAGGAGGATCACAAGTTTGAGACCAACCTGGGCAACTTAGCAAAATTCTGTCTTAAAATAGAATAAAAGAAAAGAAAAAGGGCTGAGCCAGGCATGGTGGCATATGCTTATAATCCCAGTACTTGGGAGGCTAAGACAAGAGAATCACAGTTTCAAAGCCAGTCTCAGCAACTTAGTGAGACCCTGTTTCCAAATAAAAAATAAAATCAGTCCAGGGGTGTAGCTCTGAGGTAGAATTCCCCTGGGTTCAATACACACACACACACACACACACACACACACACACACACACACACGGCTGGGAGTGTAGCGCAGAGGTAGAACGCACCTAGGTTCAATCTCTAGTACCACACATAAAAAAATGAGTCATGCGGTGCTCTTATCTCCTTTCTGCGGACCTTATGAATCCCAGGCCATATACAAGAGAGGACTTTGGGCCTTCCCAAGCTCCAGTGTTATTAATTTACTCAGGCGATGGCAGGTTGATACTGCCTTATCAGAGTGGCAACCAAAACCTCAGCACCACACTGACCTGTACAACAGTGGTACATTTGGGCTGTCTCTCCATTTGAAAACTCAGGTCAGGCCGATTCTGTTCTTACAGGAGAGCCTCATTTGCAAGCATTACATTCCCCACACCATCGCCTTGTTGCAGAGTTACGTTGGAGGCCTGAGTCAGGGTGCAGATAACATCCTCAGGTTGCAGCTGCAGCGAGTACTCAGCCTGCAGCCTGGGTGATCAGCTCCCCTAGTCAGCCCTGTCATACCCAACTTGGCCAGCTCTCCCACAGCCTCAGCCTCACCTTCCTCTCCCACTTTTCCTTCAGTCCGGAAGACAAAGGGCAACCGAAGTACCTCACCTGTCACTGCCCCTAGCATCCCCATCCGGAGGAAATCAAAGGATGGCAAAGGTATGGCTGGGAGTCAGGTGAGATGGGAGGGCATGCCCCTTAACCTGCTGCTAAGGGCACTCCTCACCACCCACCACCATTCCCCCCGACCACTGCAGGCAGCAACATCTATCTGTGGGAATTCCTCCTGGCACTTCTGCAAGACCGTAACACTTGCCCCAAGTATATCAAGTGGACCCAGCGGGAGAAAGGCATCTTCAAGCTGGTGGACTCCAAGGCCGTGTCCAAGCTGTGGGGGAAGCAGAAAAACAAGCCTGACATGAACTATGAGACCATGGGACGGGCGCTCAGGTAGGAGGTGCAGGGACCTGCACCCTGCCTTGCAGGGAGTGGCCAAGCCCTTCTGGCGTTGTCTCAGGATTGGCTCAGGTGTCTCTCCAGCTTCGATGGAGGCCTAATCACTCTATTAAAAGGAACTATGTCTCCTAATGTTCATTTGCTTGCCCCAGGAGGAGAAACCATCTTCCTCTTTCACCTCTGTCCTGGGAGAGCATTTTAGTCCAAAATGCATTTCCCCTCCAAAAAGAGCTTTCTTCCCATTCTGCAAGCCAGAGACTCATGGAGATGGCTGTGGGCGTTGCCCCAGAGTGTTGAACCCCCTGCCACCCGTGCCTGAAATCCATGAATCTTTCATTCACCATGCACCCTCAGCCCTGAAGCAGAATGGGCTGGACACTGGAACATCCTTTTTATACAGCCTAGGGGTGGGGAGGCGGTTATCTCAGAAATGTCATAAAAGCCTTCAGCATGTAAGGGTTGGCTCTATCCTTTCCCTTTCCCTTCAGGCCCCACCTCACCCCGCCAGCTCCAACCTCACAGAGAGGAAAGGCCTCCAGGCTAACTCCCTGCTCCCTGTCCCTTGTCCCTCAGGTATTACTACCAAAGAGGCATCCTAGCCAAAGTGGAGGGACAGAGGCTGGTGTACCAATTTAAGGAGATGCCCAAAGACCTGGTGGTGATCGAAGATGAGGATGAGAGCAGTGAGGCCCCAGCAGCACCCCCACAGGCCTCCTCGTCCTCCACCAGCAACCCCCGGAGAGCCAGCTCCAGGGTCTCTGCCAGAGCTGCCCCCTACAGCAAGGGCGGCCCTTCCTGGGAGAAGCCAAAGGTCCAGCATGTAGGCCTACAGCCATCTGCAAGTCTGGAATTGGGACTATGTTTGGATGAGGAGATCCCTACTACCTCCACCATGCTTGTCTCCCCACCTGAGAGGCAGGCCAAGCTCTCCAAAAGAGTGAGGTAAGGGCTCTCAAGCAATAAGTCTTCCCATAAATTCCTTGTGTTGGGGTCAGTTTTCAAGCTTTGGCGAAGCTCTGCCGTGTCTCCAGACTTGTGAAACCCTAGTCGTGCCAGTGGGGCAGTTGTCAGTCAAGAGAGGAGGGTCAACTTCCTTGAAATCACACACCAAAGTAACCCATCTAAAACTAGCACTCGAGCCGGGTATGGTGGCGCACACTTGTAATCCCCGCGCTTGGGAGGGTGAGAAAGGAGGATTGCACAGGTTCGAAGCCAGCCTCAGCTACTTAGTGAGACCCTATTTCCTAATAAATAAAATAGGCCGGGCATGGTGGCGCACGCTTGTAATCCCCCCACTTTGGAGGCTGAGACAGGAGGCTCGTACAGGTTTGAAGCTAGCCTCAGCTACTTAGTGAGGCTCTCAGCAACTTAGTGAGACCCTGTTTCCAAATAAAATATAAAAATAGGTCTGGGAGAATAGCCTGGAGGTAGAAAGCCTCTGGGTTTCACTCCCAGTACCACCAAAAAAGAATTAATTAATTAAAAAAATAAAACTAGCTTCTACTGCCAGCACAGGCTATTCTTGTTACGCTGGAGTGTGCCCCGAGTTGAACCGGGGCCTCTGCATCTAGGCCCATCCTGCTAAGCCTCCTGCATGCCCCGACAGAGAATGTGGCAGATATAACCTGTCTACTTTGAAGCCACCACCTCTTCCCGAAGTCCCTCACGAGTTTTCTTCCACGCTGAGGAGCCCCCAGTCTTTTCTGAAAACGCTGGACTTGGTTTGCCCTTCCAGCTCTTCTGGTCTGGGTCCTGGGGATGCTCTTTCGAGGTCGGGAGGTAGTGAAGTAGAATGGGGTGGGACACAAGCTTTGGGATCACAGGTTCTAGATCCAATTTCTGTTCTACTGCTTGCCGGCTATGTTGTCAAAGTTCCATAACCTCTCCGTGCCTCAGTTTCCTCAAGCTGTCAAATCAGAACATTGCAATTCCTCTCACAGACTGTTTTCAGGCTTGAGGGAAATGCCACACGTCAGTCACTTAGAATGATCTCTGACCTATATTCGGGGCTCAATAAATGTGCATTATTGGAGCAACGAATACTGAAAATGCCTGCAGCTCTGTTCCTCTTGTGTTCTCCTTCCTGGCCAGTTGGGGGCGCCTCTTACTTTAAAGGAACTCTTTTCTGTTTCTTCTCAGTACTCCAGTGCCCCGCAACATGCACCTAGGAGTGGCCTCCGTCGGGTCGGGTTCCGCTGTGACCCTGCAGACCATCCCGTTGACCACGATGCTGAGCAACGGGCCCCCCGCCAGTACTACTGCTTCCACTCAGCTGCTTCTCCAGAGCGTCCCGCCTGCATCGACGACCTTCAAGGATACCTTCACTCTGCAGACCTCCTTCCCCCTGAACGCCGGCTTCCCAGAGAACCAGGTGGCAGCACCCGGGTCCCCGCTGATTCTTAGTGGCCTCCCCCAATTTCTGGCTGGGGCCAGCTGTCCAGCCAACCCAGCACCACCCTCAGTTACAGGTGCTGGAGCAGCAGGGCCCAGCCCTCAGTCCCCTGGAACTGTCCTTGCAGCTTTCATCAGGACTTCTAACACCGCAGCAGCCCCTAGGGTCCAGGAGAGTCCACTGAGGTCCTCCTCGTATGTGCAGGGCATGGTGACTGGGGCCCCCATGGAGGGGCTGCTGGTTCCTGAAGGGACCCTGAGGGGCCTCCTGAGAGATCAGGCTCACCTTCAGCCACTCCCAACCCCGGTGGATTCCAGGGGTTCCCATAATTCGAGCCTTTCGGAGAACCAGACTTTCTCTCCCCCCAGCTGCCCCACTGTTGGGCTGACCCCGGTGGCTGAACTTGAGCTCTCCTCAGCCTCAGGGTCCCTGTTCATGGCAGAGCCTAGTATGACCACATCTGAGAACCTGCTGAGCAGATCCCCATCCCCAACTCCCTTCGCCCCATTCAACCCCGCCTCCCTCATTAAGATGGAGCCTCATGACATATAAACCAGAAGTGGGACCCACTGGGCAAAGCTGAGCAGCGTTGTCACACAGGCTGACTTAAGCAGCGCACTTGCCCTTACATTTCAGTGAGATTCAGTACACTCGACCCCTAGTCCACCAGCCCTGCCTGGCATCGCTCTAGCCAAACTATGTCCAGATTGAGCATCCCTGGCATCAGACCATGGCCTTCAGGAGCACTAGGGGATATGCTCTTGACAGGATAATGGGCTGACTTGGTGATTGAGGGAAACCCTCCTGAGCCAGGGAGAAGCTTATGGTCAGGGCTGGAGCAGGAGCTTTGTGAGGAATGTCCGGGCTGACTGCATCTCACCATCTTTATTCCCTCCACAGGGAATTTACTATCCCATATGTGAATATCTCTGTATTTGTGTGTACTTGTGGGTCTGTATCTTTGATTCTCTGGGGAGAATGGGGGTGTAGCCGTGAGGTCTTGTCTTTGGTTCACGAGTTGGGGTGTTCTTTAAGAGAAAGCATCTTTTATACAAGCCAAGATTCGGTTGCTCTGAGATTGTGGAATATAGGTTGGAGCCCTCCAAATCTGGAGAGATGTCATCAGAGCTGGAACAGGTCCGGTGGAAAAATTTCAGTGGGTGCATGTGTTTGAAGACACACTGCTAAGGAAAGGAAAGAGTTCAACCTAGATACAACCCCACAGCCGAGACCAAGGTCCTCTTCTTGGAGTTTGCCTCGTTGTCTGTCATGCTCACCACCATGGAAACTTGGCTGTCCTACAGTACTTTGCTAAAGGCTTGAGAGGCGAAGCACTCCTGTAGAGTCAGGCCCAGCCAGAGCCTTGGGTTAGGGCTGAGTGGGCTGTGTGTATGATGCCACCCCTACACTGGCACAGTACCCTGTGGGCCTGTCCTTGGTTCCTTCTGCCATACTTTTTTGCCCCTGAGATTGTCCAGCTGTCGGGCATTACTGGGACTGGTTGGGCAGGTGGCAACCTAGCTGGGGTCTGCCTCCATGCACGCCCATCCTGCCCGTTCCCCCAGGGAGGTGTGCTAGCCCATTCCCAAGATGGCTGCTGCAGACCTTCCTTGGGGGGGCGCTACTCCTCATCTCCAACCTCTGCACCTAACCCCAGTTCCTTCTTCACCAAGAAGACGGGCCCCAGCAGGCATGAGTTCCAAGTGTGCCTTTCCTGTCACTACATGGCTCCTTGCTCTCTCTTTCTCCTTCTGAGGGAAGGTCAACCTGTTCTCTTTTTTGTGATACTGGAGATTGAACCCCAGGATAAGGGATGTTCTACCTCTGAGCTCCACCCCCAGCCCTTTAAAAGTTTTTTCATTTTGAAACAGGGTCTCGCCAAGTTACCACATGCTGGCCTTGAACCCGTGGTCCTCCTATCTCAGCCTTCTATCTCACTACTGGGATTACAGGTGTGCGCCACCACCCGGCAACCTGCTCTCTCTTAAGCCCTCAGCTGAGGGCCCAGGTGCCCTCCCTTCTTTCCTCTTTGAATTTGCTTCGTGCTTCTCTCCTGCCAACTCCGAGGGCAAAGCTAAGTCATGTCGGGCTCAGAAGCAACTCTATTCTCTGGTGAATTTGGTTAATGTGAATCAGTGCCTAAGGTCCTTTGCTACATCCTTGGCTCAAAACCACCCACTTGACCTAACTACCTCCCCTGACTGCTGCTTCTCTCTTTTCTTTTTCTTTTTTTTTTTTTTTTTTGGTGGGACTGGGGGTGGAACCCAGGAGCTTTCTACCTCCGGGCTATACTCCCAGACCTATTTTATATTTTATTTGGAAACAGGGTCTCACTAGGTTGCTGAGAGCCTCTCTAAGTAGCTGAGGCTGGCTTCGAACCCGCGCGATCCTCCTGTCTCCGCCTCCCAAGCGCGGGGATGACAAGCGCGCACGCCCGGCCTTGCTTCTCTTTTTCTGATCATGATTCTCTCCCACTCACTACTTCTCTACTCCTTCCCTGAGCAAGAACCAAATATGGTATTGAGGTACCTTTTTCTAATAAAATCGGCTTATTATGACAATTTCCTGGTGGTTGGCAGTAAGCATCTTGAAAAAGGGCCACCATTGTTTTTTGAAATTTACACAAGGGCATACACTAAACAAACAAAGGGCTATCAGGACTCACCTATTGCTGTTATTGATGCCGCCATTTTCCTGGTCTCCTAACCTTAAACTTTCGGAGCTCTCTGACGGCTGTCTTTACGTTCCTCTGTCTCCTCCCCAATGTGGTTACGATGCCTCGAATTTGGCCTGCCTTCCACATTTCCGGAGCTTCCGCCTGGCTCCTTGGACCCAGAGCTTGCCCCACCCCGCGTCACTGCCCAGGTGACCTGTGTCACCACCTCTGGTCCATCTGGATACCAGGCCTATCTTTCCTCTGTTCAAAAACCTCCAGTGACTCCTCCAGGGCCACAGGTAGGGGAGATACTCAAATTACTTCCTGGATCCTTTCTAGAGGTCTGGCATTAACCTTTTAGTTGCTGGATCATGAGACAACCTGAGGGTCCTGCAGGGAGGCTGGAGGGGCACTTGGAGAGCTCAGAGCCTTAACTGCAGGAGTCTTTTAGCCTTTCACCGCCGGTCCTGTCTAACTTTCCCAGCCGACCGGTGTTGCTCTCCCCCCCCCCCCCGCCCCAGCGCACTGCTCCACACTGGTGGATTCGTTGGTCTTTCAACTGGACCCCATTCAGAACTTCTCACCTCTGCGCTCTTCCTTCACTTAGGTTCTGCTCAACCCGAACGTTCTTGTCTCCCCCCTAGTATCAACAAAATTGTGTTCTGTCTTCAAGACTCAGTTCGTAGAAGTTGCCTTTCCCAGACCAGCCTGTCTGTGAGTTCTTTAAAGTCATTTGCAATTGCTACCTGTTGGGCAGTTAAAACAGCCTGTGACCTCTATAATCACAAACTGTTACTTAAGCCTTCAATAACCTGTACCTTTTTAGGCTCCTCAGTCAGTGAATTTCCTGAGGGACCGAGGTAGTCGGGGGGGACTGTATCACCCATAGAACAGGGTACACTGCGAAGCAGATAAGCATCAATGAATGGTTACCGGTTGAGCTGGTGGGAAATGGGGACCTAGCTTTGAGGTAGGTGGCCTCTGACCTCCCGCTCTGCACGGGCACTCACCTCAGGCGCTCCACTGCCCAGGGCCTGCTCTCCCTGGCTCAGTACCCTCATGAACCCCCCCACCTCTACCCCATGTTAGCACCCAAGATTTGTTACTACTTTGAAACCCTCTGCCCCCTAAAGAAACTTCCCTGTCCAGTTTCTTTCCTACTCAAAGTGTTAAACTAGCTAATCTGATAAACTAACCTGTGCTGATCTAGTTATGGGAGCGTGGGAGCAGGCTAGAGAAGAGCTCCAGCCCCAGGATACAGTCCCAGGGGCAACAGCATCTCTGCCTTTGCTGATGCTTTAATGGAGGCAGGAGTCCAGCAGTGACTCTGGCCTCTCAGCGGCCCATGTGTCATAGAGGCTCCCACAGCACTCTGTGTATACCTCTTAGTAGCACATAGCACATTGTAGTTCCTGAATTATTTGTTTATGTATGTTCTCCTCCAATAGACTGTGAGCTCCTCAAGGACAGGAACTGTGTGTTAGTCACTGCTGTATCCCCAGCGCCTAGCACAGTGCCTGGCACACAGTAGGTGCTCAATAAATGTTTATTCAAAGGATGAATGAGTCCTGGTTCCAATTATGGTGACCTCAGCCCTATACTATGGCAGGTAAGAGGAGAGAGGAGAATCCATACAGCCATCATGGTTGGCTGAGCCCTCATATAACACCGCAGGCAGGTACTGCCTTTGCCCACATCTACACCTATCCTTAGACAACAGGGTCTACGGGAGCCCAGGGCTGTTTTCAGCTAGGCCTTTCCGTCACCAGGTGCTACTGGTGACTTCTGAACTTCTTCCTACACTTTGCCACTGTATCGCCACTATTTCCTAGTCCCTGGGTGGGGCTAAGTGGTGGAAATGTCAGCCCCAGTGGGTAAGGCGGGACAAGAACTTCTTGAGTTCTGACCCCATCACATATTTATTTATTTATTTATTTATATTTTTGCGGGTCTGGGGATGGAACCCAGGGCATTCAACCTCCGAGCTACACCCCTGCCCTATTTTTTATTCTTTTAAATTTGAAACAGGGTCTCACTAAGTTGCGGAGGGCCTAGGTAGCTGAGGCTGTCCGCGAACTGCGATCCCGAAAGCTGGGATTACAAGCAGGCGCCACCACACCCGGCTCCCATCACGTGCTTAAAAGGCAGTCGCCTCTGGGTCTGTGGTAGGTGAACTCTCCAGGACTGCACAGCCTCGCTGAGCCAGGGCCCAAGCGCCCGGACGTGGAGGCCAGTGTCCAGAAGGTGGCGCTGTGGAGCCGGCGAGGGCGGGCGGGCCGCCCAGCTGGAGCAGCAGCCAGGGCGGGGCCTGCGGCTCCTAGAGAGGCTCCAGCTAGCGTCTTCCCGTCGCTGGGCCGTGCCCCCTCACCCTGAACTGTCCCTGGGCAGCTCCAGCCTCGCCTCCCCGACGACCTCCATGGCTCGGGAACTGCTAATTTTCTCCTCGGCGTCCCCACCTCCACTTTCCAGGGGAAATTTAGCATTCTATTGAATGTCTCCTCCCCATTGGCCAGTCCTGTTCTAGCCCCGCCCCTTCCTCCTCCCCCAACCCCGCCGCCTGGCAGGTGAGCGCACAGCTCTGCGGCGTCCTGCGCCGGCCGCCCCGGGGCGCTGGAGTGAGTGGTCCGCGTTTAGCTACACTGACGCTTTCTACCTTGAAATCGGAGAAGGATCCGGGCGCCTGTGACATCGTTTGCCAGTGGAGTGCCCCGGCGGCCCGCGGCTCGAGCCCGCGCTCCTGGAGCGCTGGCGCAGAGTCGGGCCGACGCTGCACCAGCGACCCTCGAACACGACCCCTGGCCGCCCTTTGGCGCCAGTAGACTCAAGCGCTTCTCTTCACACCTCCCCCGGGTAGCGTTTCTGGACCCTTGCGGGCCGATCCCACATTCTCAAACAGGTCCAGAAGGGACACAACAAAATACTCCATAGACGTCAGCCGTGGTGGCCCACGCTTATTAATCCCGGTACTTGGGGGACTAAGACGGGAGGATCACGGGTTCCCGGCCAGCCTCAGCTACGTAGTGAGACCATCTGCGACTTAGACCGTTTCAAATAAAAATAAAGAATTAAAAAAAAGGACTAGGGGCATAGCTCTGACGAAGAATGCCACTGCGTTTAATCCCCACCACTGAGGTGGGGGGGGGTCCCCAAAGCCTTGTGGTTTACAACTCTCCCCTCCTCCACCCTACATCGTTTAGGGATCCGGAAATAGCCCTCTCTCCGGGAATATGGGGACTTCGGGGCCTTTTTCAACCCCAAAGAGGAACATTCTGGTAAGACAGTTGTAAACTGTAGGCTTGGCGACCTGAGCTAAGAGGAGGAACTAAGTCCAGCAAAACCGCCCTATTTGGGTCTCGGTGTGATTCTCTGGTTGGTAAATTGAGATAGAGCAAACAAGGGTCGGGTAGATTAGGTTCACCAAGGTGGGCCTAGGTAGGTAGTGCTGGAGACTGTTTAGGAAGAGGCCATCTGCCGGAATGCAGACTTAAGTTATCACAGGCCTGTCTTGATATTTACAACCTGGTGGAAGGACAGTGGGATGCCAGTAAGTAGTAGGTAAAAAAAAAAACAAAACCAAAAGGCATGGTGGTGTGTGCTTGTAATCCCAGTACTTGGGAGGTTGAGGCAAGGAGGATTGGGGGTTCAAGGTCAGCCTCAGCAATTTAGCCAGACCTTTAGCGCCCTGCTTAAAATAAAAAATAATAGGAAGAGCTGGGGGTGCCGCCCCGAGGTAGGATCCCCCAAAGGTTCAGTTTCCTGTATAAAAAAGAAGAAAAAAGACAAAAATCCAAAAGCAGCTAAGGGTGATGATACACACCTGTAATCCTGGTATTTGGGAGGCTGAAACAGGAGGACCACAGGTTGGAGTCCAGCCTCTGCAACTCAGACCTGTATCAAAATAAAGAGAAAGGGCCGGAGGTATAGCTCAGGGGTAGAATATCCTTAGGATTAATCCCAAATACCAAGAAAAAAAGAAAGAAAAGAAAAAATATGAAAGCACGAAAAGAACCCTGGTTTGCTTCTGCTTTTAACTCCAAGTTTGCCTCCCCTTCTAACTTTCTTCCCTACCTCCTCTAATGCCTGTTTCTACTAAAGCACCCACTAGGCATCACCTCTTCCAGGAAGTCTTCCCCAGCTCTCCCCCCATCCTGCCCGTCTCTTTGAGCTTCTATAGCATTCTGAGTCCAGTTGAATCCTTCCATTTGCCGCAGTGGCTTTCATGACCTACTGATATGACTGATTTCTTCAGTAAAAGTTCCAAACAGAGGATGGACCTGAAGTCAGAGCTACCATCGGGTTGTTTGGGGAAACCTTGGAATCCGAATGGAGAGGAAGGTCATGAGGAAGATTAATCCTGTGGTTCAAAATATGCCATGCCCCAAGTTTCTGGGCAGAAAGGCCCCTGTGAAACAAATTTCTCAGGCTGGAAGGCGAGCAGCTGTTTGCTCCTGGGGATGGCTGAGCTTCGGGCAGGCCAGAGATCCCTCACCTTACACTCAAGCCAGTGAGAGGCTGAAAAGCCTAGGACTCTCCGACCTTCCTCCCCCTCACGTTCTGGAGAATTCAGTGAGAAGAATCATGTTTTCTACTGCTGTTTTTTTCTTTTTCTTCTTTTTTTTTCTTTTTATTTTTTTGCAGGTCTGGGGATGGAACCCAGGTGCATTCGACCTCCCAGGTACACCCACCCCTTGCCCTATTTTTTATTCTTTATTTTGAAACAGGGTCTCACTAAGTTGCAGAGGGCCTCAGCCTCCCTAATGCTGGGATCACAAGCCTGCGCCACCTCGCCTGGCATACTGTTGTTTTTCAAAAGCGGGAAGAGAAACTGAAATGTAGCACGAGTGTCTTGCTATACAGTAGCTGGGTCTTTAAAAACCAGAACTGTGGGAGGCCAACACTGCGGGAGGGGTAGAGGAGCCACTGACCCCCCCCCCCAGCAGCTTAGCTAGGTGGGTGGTCCAGGGCAGGAAGGGCCACCAGCGGGCAGGTGATGTGCTGAGGGCGGAGCATTCCCGCGCCACAAAGAGCACTCTTCTCTCCCGCTCCTGTGCGGACTAGGAATGCTTGTGAACAGCCCCCAAAGGAAAGCAAGATAGGCCTCATAGTCAGCTTCCCCAAAGGAAAGCAAGATAGGCCTCATAGTCAGCTTCCCTGCCCGCCCGGCCCTGCAATCTGTTCCGGCCTTCCTTTTCAGGATGCCCATCTTAGCCCCCCAAAAGTCACAGAGGAGAGAAGAGTGAGGAGAGACAAGAGACAGAAGCCCTGACATGGGTTTTTCAGTATGTTTTTGACTTCACAGCCAGTTGCTTAAAATGAAACAGAGGGCAGCCAGAATACACACCCAAATGCAAAAAAAGTGAAGGCAAACACAGAATAAACCACAGAATACCATGAACCCCACCAAAACCAAAAAATGAAAATCCAAACCCCCTCAGCTTTATATATATACATACATACATACATACATACATATATGTATGTATGTATATATATATATATTTATATATTTTTTTTGTGTTTTTTTTTTAAAAAGGGCGAACAACTTCAAAACCAACTGGGCAGGATGCTGGGGCTGGGGAGCAGTCCTACAGAAGGGGGTCCAGAAATGCCCCCGGGAACAAAGAACAAACGCAATACAAAGAAAATAAACCACCAGTGCTCCCGAGTGGGTCAGGAGCCTCCAGAGAACAGATTGTCCCATCCTCAAACCGGCTTTTTTTTTTCTTTTTTTCTTTTTTTTTATTTTCTTCTTTTGTTGTTGTAGTTTAGCACCTGTACAATTAAACTATACCATCTCCAACCAGAGCCTGCCATGACAAGGCCCTCCTGCCTCTGGATGGTACATACTCTACAAGGATTGTTCGGAAAAATAGCAATCGATAGAAAAGTAAGAACAAGAGTAGGAAAGAGGGTGCCACAGAGGGGCAGGGACAGGGAAGCAGCCCCGCTCCTCTCTCCCTCTCCCCAACAGATAGATCCATCTAGGGGAGGCCTGGGCCCCCCGCCTCTCATCTCCAAGTCCAGTGGAGCGCAGGCTGGAAACCGGTCTCCTGCCCTCCTCTAGGAAGCAGCTGGATTTCGCGTCTGGCAGTCAGTCCCAGAGCCCTCCACGATTCCAAAGGAGAATAGGGAGGAAGAAGAGAAGAGAGAGAAAGGGAGTGCTGGGAGTCTGGGAAAGGCTAGAGATGGAAGGGGTGAGGGCTGGGAGGTCAGAGGCTCAATATCTTGAGAGGGGGAGGCCAGGATGGGGTGGGACGGGTGGAAGAGCCAAAACTCCATATTGTGCACTTGAGGGGAACAGTGAAAGAATGCGAGGGCACCCTCACCCCTCAGGCTCCTTCTCAACTCTCCTTTATTAGGGTATTTATGAACCACTCACCCCACAATTGTCCTCTCCCTAGTAAACACTAATCTCAGGATGGCGGGGCTGCTGCCAAGGGCAAGGAGGAGAAAAACCGGCAAGGGACAGGGGAGCACCAAAGCCTCAGGATTGACCCCCAGCCCTCCGGCTCTGGGCCAGTACAAGTTGATGTCTTCCACCCTGCCCCTCCCCAGGGGGGAGAAAACAACCCAAGGAT
Organism: Muscardinus avellanarius; assembly: GCF_963383645.1. Lineage (NCBI taxonomy): Eukaryota > Metazoa > Chordata > Mammalia > Rodentia > Gliridae > Muscardinus > Muscardinus avellanarius. The sequence goes on from NC_137792.1 coordinate 77,032,115, forward strand.
AACTTCATCAGAGGAAGGGAGCAGCCCCAAAGCTTACCCAGAAAGAAAGAGAAAGGAGGTAAAGAAAGTCCCTCAATACAACAAGTTGTCTCAAATTATCACAGTGATACAGACTTCTCAGAAACCAATGAAACAATACAAATTAAATACTAATAAAATAAATACTATGGAAGACAGAAGAACACAGGGGGATGGAAGGGGACACTCAGATTTGGGCTTTTCTCATTTCTCCTCGGGACAGGCTGCAGCCACGCAGGCCCGCATTCTGCATTCCGTCTTGGTAACGCACAAGGGGCCATGACACCACTTCCCACCACCCCAGGACCTTCTGTCTTCAATGGCAGAGTCCAGCTTACCACCCCCCTCACCAACCACAAGAACGATGACGATGACAGGGAGAAGAGAACTAACGTAACCAAAAAATGCAACACAAATCCAGTCACTAATGCTGGCATTGATAAGGCGGCTTCTTGTTGGTCCGGATTATTGCCTCATTCTGCAGTCCGGTGCTCCATGGGGGAAGACATGGGAGGTGGGGGAGGGTGAGCTTGGAAGGAGAAAGAACCGGGAGGGGCTGTTTTTCCGTCAACTCTTCCAAGACTGGAATTCCACCTCAGACCCTAGGAGCCGGAGCAGCTCAGGCTCATACCGCACCAGCTCCACAGTCTCAGAGGAGCCTGGGGGAGATCTGTCGTCCAGGCCACCAGGCCTCTCGGCAGGGGTCAGCAGCTGACTCAGAGCCACCTGCCTGTAGAACTCGGCCTTGGGCAGGGTGGTGATTTCAAAGTGCGGAAACCGAGCCTGAAAGATCCTGGAGGAAAGCTTCAGCCGCTTCAGGACATCAGTAAAGAGGAACCAGTTGCAGGGCCTGAGAAGAAAAGGCTGGGGATTAGGCAAGGCTCCGTCCACCAAACACTGGAAGGCCCGGTGATCCCAGGGCCGAGCCTAACTCCTCCATCTCCTGGAGTTACCAGCTGCCTACTACTACCTGCTACTTCACGGGCACCTTGGGGAGGCCGAGACAAATGTTTTCTCCGGTCCCTGACGCCGCCTGGCCCAGCTTCAGCTGAGCATCAGTGAGCACTCAACCCATGAGCTAGCACCTTCCAAAAAGAGCAAGCAGGACGGAAGGGAAGGGGGCTCTCAGAACCAAAGCCGCTTAACCAGCACCCCTGTGGTCTGGGCTCTATCATGTGGCGGGCCGATCCTTCCTGCAGACCCCTGGCCTTGTTCTCTAGTATCTTCTCCAGCACAGGGAGAGCAGTGGAGAAAGGCCTAAACTGCGGGTAATCTAAAAGGCATTTCTCTTTGGCTCTGGAATGCATTAGACAAGTTTTTTCTCCAGGGGCAGCACCATCGGTTCTGCAGGCCCGGGGCTCCAGCTCACATTACAGCCAGTCTGCCTTTGCTGAGCACGCCCGACTGGGCAGCAGCTGGGAGGGGTGCTGGGGAGGCGGGACAAGGCCAAACTAGGAAGGCAGGCTGCATCCTCACGTTAGCGATCTGGATTTATAGGCCTTTCCCTTCTAGCCATCCTACTGTCCCCGTTCAACCCTCTGCTACCTCTGGCCCGGGCTATTACTCTTTGCCAAAGGTCACTTCTGCACATCCACCAGTTCTCACTGGATCTTGTTACAACTAAGTTTTGATCTTGTTTTTTGTTTTGTTTTTGCAATGCGGAGGATTGAACTCAGGAACATTGTATATCTAAGCTACAACCCTAGCCCTCTTTTTTAAGATGTTTAAGACAGGGTATCACTAAGTGTCTAGGCTGGATTTCAATTTGTGATCTTCCTGCCTCGGCCTCGGAGTCGCTGGGATTACAGGCAAGTGAAAAAACTGCAATATACAGAGATGATCTTCTACTCTTCTGTCTCAACAGCTTTCAAAGACTCCCCAGTGCCTTTACAAAAATACTTCCAATTCTTGGCGTAATATTACATAAGACCTTCCAAAGATGATACCATTGGATCTCTTCAGCCCAATCTCCACCCACATCCCCCCCCACCAAGCGGCAGCCACATGACACAGGCCTACCCTTGCTTTTGAACTTGTGGGCCTCAGTGCCATGCCCCATGTCCTACCCTTGTTCCTGGCCCACTCGGGATGCCAAAGCACCAGTAAAATCTTCCCAGGTATAGCGGGGTGCTCAGCCCACCTCTCATGGGGTGCTTGGTTCACACCCCTACTGTAAGACTTCCGACAGAGTCCACTTCAGATAGACCGGGAAAGCGCCGTTAACTATGGTCCTCTCTAGAGCCTAGGGCAGACTGGAACTTTTAATTCTCATTTGACACACTTTGGGAACTATTTAAGCTTTTTATAATAATAAATCTGCTTAGAACATTTGGTCTTTTATTAGTGTTAATTATACTTGTCTATCTACTGCACTAGACTGAGTTCTTTGAAGGCCAGAGCTGTGTTCTGGTCCTCAGGGTTTGACCTGGTGCAGCTGCTTAAGATATGTATTATGAAATTGAATGTTATGGACACTGCTTAAAATGTCTACTCAGACACATAATCCTTATCCCTAGAGTGCAAGTTTCTTCCAAATGATGGTGAACTCTGTCACCTCACAAGATTAAGGAATAATATCCTGGGTGAAGAGAAAGAGTAGCCAGGTGCAGTGATGCACGTCTGTAATGCCAGAATTTGGGAGTCCGAGACAGTAAGGTTGGAGGTTCAAAGATAGCCTCAGCAACTTAGTAAGGACCTCTGCACTTTAAATTTAGTGAGACCCAATTTCAGAATTAAAAATAAAGCCAGGCGTGGTGGTGCACACTTGTAAACACAGCATTTGGGAGGTGGAGACCGGAGGACCGCAGTTCACTGACAACCTCAGCTACTTAGTGAGGCCCTCCGCAACTTAGTGAGACCCTGTTTCAAAATAAAGAATAAAATATTAGGGCAGAGGGTATAGATGGGAGGTCGAATGCTCCTGGGTTCCGTCCCCAGACCTGGAAAAAAAAATAGGGCTGAGGATGTACCCATGAGGCAGAATGCCCCTGGGTTCAAACTCTAGTATGAGAGAGAGAGAGAGAGAGAGAGAGAGAGAGAGAGAGAGAGAGAGAGAGAAATCAACCATATACTTTGACCATCTCTATCCAAGAATAGGAGAAAAGATTCTTCAGAATATTCCTGCTGTGCTGGTCATCAGAATCTAGTTGTGTGTGTGTGTGTGTGTGTGTGTGTGTGTGTGTGTGTGTGTTATTGCTGATTGAATCCAGGAGTATTCTACCTCTGAGCTACATCTCCAGTTCTTTTTCTTTTTCTTTTTTTAGGTATTTACTGGGTATTAAGCCCAGGGCATTCAACCTCCTAGTTACATTCCCAGCTCTTTTGATGGTTTTGTTTGTGTGTGTGTGTGTGTGTATGGTACTGGGGGTGGAACCCAGGGGCTTTTTCTACCTACGGGCTATACTCCCAGTCCTATTTTATACTTTATTTGGAAACAGGGTCTCACTAAATTGCTGCGAGCCTCACTAAATAGTTGAGGCTGGCTTCGAACCTGTGCGATCCTTCTGTCTCAGCTTCCCAAGCGCTGGGATTACAAGCGTGCGCCACCATGCCTGGCTTTTATGTTTGGTTTTGAAACAGGGTCTTGGTAGATTCCTGAGCATCTCAATACATTGCTGAGGCTGGCTTCAAACCTGCAACCTCCCCGCCTCAGTCCCCCAAGTATAGGGATTATAGGTATATATCACCATGCTTTGCTCTTATTTTTTATCTTGAAATAGGGTCTTACTAGGTTGCTGAGGGTCTCGCTATATTGCTAAGGCTGGCTTCAAACCTGTGACCCTCCTGTTTCGGCCTCCAAGTACTAAGATTAAAGGTGTGCGCCAACATGCCCGGCTTCTACTTCTTAAAGACCCAAACTGTCCATGTTGTGCTATAGCTGTGGGGAAAGGAAGTTCCAGAAGAAGCACTAGAGGATACCATGTCAGGAAGGCAGCCTCACTGGTACCCAGCTCTGGGCTAACCGATGGAGTGGTGCATGGCCCTTGGTCACCCTTTTTCTGCCTGCACCTAAAGCAGACTACTTTGGTCCTTTTACTGCCTGCAGCCCAAGATCTTATTTCAGAGAAGGAGTGCTAAACACTTTGGAATTAATTCACGGTGCAATACTATATCCTAGAGACCCCACCCTGCCCTCAGGGATCAGCTTCTGCCAAGAAGAATAAGGACCCAAAGCACCTGAAACTTGATCCCTACTACTATCATCATATAGGCTATTTTTATTCTTATCAGGCCATGGGGGAAGGGATGCAAAGGTTCTAGTGAGCTTTGTAGATGGAAATGGAGGGGCCCACTTGATACATTCCTAATTCATCATCAACCCAGCTTCCTAGCCTATGCTTGTCACACTAGTTTGCTTTTTTTTTTTTTCTCTCGTGGTACTGGGGGTGGAACCCAAGGGCTTTTCTACCTCTGAGTTATACTCCCAGACCTATTTTTTATACTTTATTTGGAAACAGGGTCTTACTAATTTGCTCTATTTTTGAAACAGGGTCTCACTAAGTTGAAAAGGGCCTAAGTAGCTGAGGCTGGCTTTGAACCTGTGTGAGCCTCCTGTCTCAGCCTCCCAAGCGCTGGGATTACAAGCGTGCGTCGCCAAGCCCAGCTTACTTTGCTGTTTTTTAAAATATAGGGTCTGGCTGGGCAAGGCCAAGCACACCTATAATCCCAGTACAGGGGAGGCTAAGACAGGAAGATTGCAGGTTTGATGCCAGCTATGGCAATTTAACTAGGCTCTCAGCAATTTAGTGAGAATTTGTTTCAAAAATAAAAAATAAACTGGGTGTAATGGCACCCACTTGTAATCCCAGTACTTGGGAGGCTGAGACAGGAGGATCACAGGTTCGTGGCCAGCCTCAGCTACTTAGTGAGGCCCTTTTCAACTTAGTGAGACCCTGTTTCAAAATACAGAATAAAAAATAGGGCTGGTGGTATAGCTCAAAGGTAGAATGCTCCTGGGTTCCATTCCCAGTACCACCAAAAAAAAAAAATAATAATAAATGAAAAATAGGACTGGGGGTGTAGCTTGGAAGTAGAATGTCCCTGGGCTCAATCCCCAGTACCACAAAAATATTAAAAATAAGAAGCCAGGTGTGATGGTACACTAATGAGACTTTCAGCAGTCTAATGAGATCCTATTCCAAGACAAAATTACTTTATTTTTGTGGTACTGGGGATTGAACCCAGAGGCATTCTAACTCAGAACAACACTCCCCAGCTCCCTTCCTCCATTCCTTCCTCCCTTCCTTCCTTCCTTCCTTCCTTCCCTCCCTTCCTTCCTCCCTCCCTGGGGACTGAACCAAGGGGCATTCATTCTACCTCTGAATCACACCCCAGCTGCCCTATTTTTATTCTTTATTTTGAAACAAGTCTAAGTTGTGGAGGGCCTCACTAGCTCTTGCCACAAACCTGTGATTCTCCTGTCTCACCCTCTGTGCCTGGCTTTTACGTATTTTTTATTTATTTATTTATTTATTTATTTATTTATTTATTTATTTATTTATTTATTTTGCAGTACTGGGGATGGAACCCAGGGGCATTCTACCTCTGAGCTACACTCCCAGACCTATTTTTTATTCTTTCTTTTGAAACATGGTTGCACGATGTTGTGAGAACCTGCGATCCTCCTGTCTCAAATTCCCAAATACTGGGATTACAAGCATGCACCACCACACCTGGCTTACAAAATTTATTTTTAAAAAGTCTTGGGTAGCCAGGCATGGTAGTGCATACTTGTAATCTCAGTACTTGGGAGGCTGAGACAGAAATATTTCCGGTTCCAGGCCTGCTTCAGCAACTTAGCAGGGCCCTATTTCAAAATAAAAATTAAAAAGTGCTAGAGGAGCCAGGCGTGGTGGTGCACGCTTGTAATCCCAGCATTCGGGAGGCTAAGACTGGAGGATCACGGTTTGTGGACAGCCTCAGCTACTTAGTGAGGCCCTGGGTAACTTAGTGAGACCCTGTTTCAAAATAAGGAATAAAGCCAGGTTTAGTGGTGTGCGCTTGTAATCCCAGTGCTTGGGAGACTGAGACAAGAGGATCGCACAGGTTCAAAGCCAGCCTCAGCTACTTCATGAGGCTCTCAGCAACTTAGTGAGACCCTGTTTCCAAATAAATATAAAAATAGGTTTGGGAGTATAGCCCAGAGGTAGAAAAGTCCTTGGGTTCCACCCCCAGTACCACACACACACACACACACACACACACACACACACACACACGGAAGAAAGAAAGAAAGAAAGAAAGAAAGAAAGAAAGAAAGAAAGAAAGAAAGAAAGGAAGGAAAAGAAAAGAAAGTAGGGCAGGGGGTATCTTGGAGGTCAAATGCCCCTGGGTTCCATCCCCAGACCCTCAATAAAAAGTGCTAGAGGTAAAACACCCTTGAGTTCTATTCCTAGTACCAATAAAATACATAATATTTTTTTTTTTGAGGTACTGAGGGTGGAACCCAGGGGCATTTTACCTCTGAGCTATATCCTTAGCTCTATCTTATTGTTTATTTTATTTTATTTAATTTTTAAATTTTTATTTTTGGTGGTACTGGGCGTGGAACCCAGAGGCTTTCTACCTCCAGGCTATACTCCCAGACCTTTTTTATATTTTATTTGGAAACAGGATCTCACTAAGTTGCTGACAGCCTCACTAAGTAGCTGAGGCTGGCTTCGAACCTGTGCGATCCTCCTGTCTCAGCCTCCCAAGCGCGGGAATTACAAGCATGCACCACCATGCCCGGCTTATTGTTTATTTTAAAACAGGGTCTCACTAAATTGCAGAAGGCTTCACAAGTTGCTGAGGCTGACTGAGAACCTGGGATCCTCCTATCTGAACCTCCCAAGTACTGGGATTACTAAGCATGACCAGCCCAAGTTACACCATGTCCAGCTAGTCTAGTATTTTAAAAACAGATATCAAGCCAGGCGTGGTGGCACACGTTTGTAATCCCTGTGCTTGGGAGGCTGAGACAGGAGGATTGCATGGGTTCGAAGCCAGCCTCAGCTACTTAGTGAGGCTCTCAGCAACTTAGTGAGACCCTGTTTCCAAATAAAATATAAAAAAGGTCTGGGAGTATAGCCCGGAGGTAGAAAGGTGTGTGTGTGTGTGTGTGTGTGTGTGTGTGTGTGTGTTACTAGGGATCGCACCCAGGGGTGTTCTATCAGTGAGCTATATCCCCATCCCTTTTTATATTTTTTATTTTGGAACAGGGTCTGAAGCTGGCCTCAAACTCACAATCCTCCTGTCTTAGCCTCCAAAGTCCTGGAGTGGCAGGTGAACATCACTGTACCTCATTTCAGTTCTCTTTTGAATTATGAAATAAAGAGTCAATTTGGTTGAATGTAAAATTAAGTGTCAGATATTCTCTTGTCTCCATAAATGGGAGCTCCCCATATCAAATGCATAGTCATCTGAGCTGGTAGCGTGAACGCAATCACTTTGCCAATATCAAGGCTATGAGAAACTGGACGTGAATTGCCTAAGGACCCTAGTGGCTCCCCAGCTATGGCAACCATATGTCCCAGCTTTTCTTTCCTTTCTTTCTCTTCTTTTCCTTTCTTCTTTCTTTTCTTTTTTTTTTTTCTTTCGGTGGTACGTACCAGGGATGGAACCCAGAGGCATTGTACCTTTGAGCTACAACCCCAGCCCTAGGTTTTAGTTTTCTTAGTTTTGAAACAGGGCCTCACTGAGTTGTGAAGGGCCTGCTAAGTGGCTGAGGGTGTCCACAAACCCCGATCCTCTGGTCTCCACCCGCCAAATGCTGGGATTACAAGCGTGCGCCACCACGCCCAGCTATTATGTCCCAGCTTTTCTAAGAATCCTGATTGCAACTTTTCTGTCTGGCTGTCCCCAAAACTACAAAAATGTTCTAGAGATTCTAATAGTTCATCAGCCCAATATCTCCCACATTATCTCTCACACACAGAACAGTGCGCAAAGCCTTTGAAGAGTAAATCCAGATCTGGGGTTCAGGAGATATATACAGTCAATGAACATGGTATAGACCAGAGAGGTCCATGTATCTCTTGTTTGAACCTAAGTTATGCTCCATCTGGGATGCAGGGTCAGGCTGGCCCCTTTCACGCATTATCTTTCCTATGCTCCTTTGCCAGGCCTTCATTTCCTGGAGAGCTCCATCTTCCCTGGGAGGCAGGCCAAGGATTGCCAGGATCTGGTACTTAGTCCCTGAAGATCTCTCAGACACTTACCCATGGGACACTGACACTTGAAGGTTGTAGCAAGGGAGAAGAGGCTTGTCTGAGAGTTCGAACATGAAATCATCCTCTTCCACATCATCTCCTTCTTGATCAGCACTCCCAGGAGGATTATGCAGGAGGTCACAGGCAAACCCATCTTTTTCCTCTGTAAAGAGAATACACAGGGAATTAGGACTTCACTATAAACACAAAACCAAAGAAATGCTCCAACCAGAAAAAAGGGCCTAGGGGGGTTGCTTAGGAGATAAACGACAAGGACATAGGTCTCTGGCTGGGACTGAGGTTTGCTGAGCCTCAGGATACACCATGGCTCACAGCATGTGAACATTCTAGCCTGGAAGGAAGTATTCATTACATTCCTCTACCCTCTGATTGAAAAAAGCAAGGTGATGTGAAGGATGAGATGCCCAGATGGTGGAGATGGAAGCCTGAAGATACAATCAACAAAGACAAAGTAAAAACACCTGCCATTCTCTGGGCACAGCTTTCTCAAGTTGCCTTACTGCATGATTCTAAAGCTTCTGGACTCTGATGGTTCCACACTTTGGGTGTGACCTCCTGCATTTTATCCCAACCTTCTCCAGCCCCAGCTTCCCCCGAGCTTAGGAGGAATGGGTGCTTCCTTTGATCTTTAGCTCCTGGCCCCATGGGCAAGTGCTAGATGCCCACCACAAGTGGAGCTGGATCTTCCGAGAGGAAAAGCTTGAGCCAGAAGATGTTCAGGAAACAGTGGCTATAGCAAAACCCTGCCTTACCCAGTGCATGGTGGGGTAGGGTAAGGAGAGAATGACGGCTACCAGATGTGGGGTTGGCTCTCTCTCGGGTGTGGGAGATATCAGAAGAGGTGGTGGTGCTCATGGGGTCTTCGGGCAAGGTTAAGACAAAGCAAGGGAGGAGAAAAGGATCTGGAAAGAGAAAATTTTAAATGTATCTAGGGGTGGGGAGTGGCAGAGGGCTAAGGACAGAGGGCTTTGTCCAAATCAGCGCTGTATCTCTTGATTGAGGCAAATGACTTCAGGAAGTCAGGATTCAGGCTTGGGCTGAAAGGTCTGCAAGGTAACAGGTGAGAAAAGGATACCTGCACAGAGTGACTCCTATCTTTGGATTCTTCAAAGGGAAACCCACATTGACTCCCCTGCTTCCCTGAGCCACAGATAAGGGTGGGATTCTTCCCATGTAAAGCTTACCCAAGACGGAACTGCTGTAAAAGTCCCAGGATACACCAGGATCACCTTCTGCTCGACCCTGAAGATCCGAGAGGTGATCTGATGAAAGAAGAGAAGGTGGTGAGACAAGGATGGTAGGCTGGACAGGGAATTTCCAGGAATGTCCATTTGTATGGGGCAGGTAAAGCAGGAGGAGGGAAAAAGGGGCCACAGAAGGGCAGGAGTGACCAGGGAACCATCACCCAGGGAGCCCCTGACTGAGAACCAGCAGCCAGGAGCCTAATCCATTAATCCAGCCCACTGACTACCTGGGATTTGGCTCAGTGTCTAATAAAGGAAAAAAAAATTGCCTCTCATATCTTAAAACTAGGAGATTTCACATAAAAATTCAGATTTCCAGCTTCTTGTGAAAAAAAAAAAGAGAGAGAAGGAAGATCTGGCAACACTGCATCTGCATTCCTGCATGTCGACAGCTGGCCGGAGGGAGCTGTGACATGTTTAGGGCCCCAGTCCCCACCCAGCCCTTCCTCCTTTACACACACATCAGCCTGAAGGTATGTAGTTGTTTTTTTTTTTTTTTTTTTCAGTACTGAAGAAACAACCTAGGGGCATCCAAATTATACCTCCAGCCCTATTTTTTATCTTTATTTGGAAACAGAGTCTAACTAAGTTGTGGAGGGCCTGCCTTAGTTGCCGAGGCTGGCCAAGAACCTGTGATCCTCCTGTCTCAGCCTCCCAAGCACTGGGATTACAAGCCTGTGCCACCACACTCAGCTTAGGTATGTAGTTTTGGGACCCCTGATTCAAACAGCATAGAGAATTCTTCTGCAAGCAGAATCCTAGACCAAACTCAGGTAGTCCCAATGTTGATATATCTATCCAATCATGATGTCTCATGTTTTTTATTTTACTTTGTTTTGTATTGGGAATTGAATCCAGGGGCATTATACCTCTGAGCTATACCCCCATCCCTTTTTATTCTCATGTTGAAACTAATCTGCTGAGGCTGGTCTTGAATCTGTACTCTTCCAGTCTCAGCCCCCAAGTACTGGCCCCCCCAAGTACACAGGACTGATGTCTTTACTTTAAATAATGAAGACAAGCCGGGCGTGGTGGCGCACGCTTGCAATCCCCGCGCTTGGGAGGCCGAGACAGGAGGATCGCGCAGGTTCGAAGCCAGCCTCAGCTACTTAGTGAGGCTTTCAGCAAATTAGTGAGACCCTGTTTCCAAATAAAATATAAAAAAGGTCTGGGAGTATAGCCCGGAGGTAGAAAGTCCCTGGGTTCCACCCCCAGTACCACCAAAAAAAAAAATAATAATAATAAATAAATAAATAAATAAATAATGAAGCCAAGCTGGGCATGGTGGCGCACGCTTGTAATCCCAGCACTTGGGAGGCTGAGACAGGAGGATTACGCAGCCTCAGCTACTTAGTGAGGTCCTTTGCAACTCAGGGAGACTCTGTTTCAAAATAAAGAATAAAAAATAGGGCTGGAGGTGTTGCTCGAAGGTAGAATGCCCCTGGTTGCATCCCTAGTTCCGCCAAAAAAAAAAAAAAAAATAATAATAATAATAATAAATAAGTAAATAATGAAGCCAGCCTCAGCAATTTAGTAAGGCCCTCCACAACTTAGTGAGATCTTGTTTCAAAATACAAATTAAATAGGACTGGGGGTATACTTGGAGGTAAAATGCCTCTGGTTTCAAACTCCAACACAAGAAAAAATAAGATAAAGTAAAGCCAGGCATGGTGGCACACCCCTGTAATCCCAGTACTTGAGAGGCTAATAGGAAGACTGCAGGTTTGAGGACAGCCTCAACAATATAGTGAGACTCTCAACAATCTAGGAAACCCTGCTTCCAAACAAAAAATAAAACAGGGCTGAGGGTGTAGATCAGAGGTGTAACGCCCTGGGTTCGATCCTCAGTACCACAGAAAAAAAGTAAGAAAGTGGCCAGAAGCAGAGTTCGGTGGTTGAATGCATGCTAAGTGTGTTCAAGGTCCTAGGTTCCATCCCCAGCTCCAAAAACTAGTCATAAAAAATGCAGCAAGATGTCGGGCGTGGTGGCGCACACTTGTAATCCCCGCACTTGGGAGACTGAGACAGGAGGATCAAAGCCAGCCTTAGCTACTTAGTGAGGCTCTCAGCAACTTTGTGCAGGTTCGAAGTCAGCCCCAGCTGGCTTAAGAGACCCTGTTTCCAAATAAAATATAAAATAGGTCTGGGAGTGTAGCCCGGAGGTAGAAGGCCCCTGGTACCACCAATAAATAAATAAATAAATAAATAAGCAAACCCAGAGCTAAAAACTGGTGTTTAAACAAAAGCACATGCGTGAATGTTCACTGTAGCTGCTGCTATTCATAGTACAATAAGGTGGAACAGCCCAAATGGCCATCACTAGAAAAATGAATAAACAAAATTGGATACACATCCCTATAGTGGAATATTATTTAGCCACAAAAAGGAACGGTGTATGGACACATACTATGATAAGCAGAAGGTTTTATGATGTTAAGATAGAAGCCAGAAACCAAAAGCCACATGAAAGAACAAAGAACTCATACATGTCACAACATGAATGAACCTTAAAACATGATGCTAAGTGAAAAAGCCAGTCACAAAGGCTACATGTTATATGATTCCATTCATATGGCATTTCCAGAATAGATAAGTTCACAGAGACAGAAAGCAGACTGGTGGTTGCTGAGGTTAGGGGGAGGGGATTGGACACTTGACTGCTAATAGGGATGGGGTTTCTCTCTGGGATGATGAAAAAGTTCTGAAACCAGAGAGTGGTAACAATTGTACAATACTGTTTACTAACATGTATGTTGGAGGGGGTGGGATGTGGAGGGAAATACTTCATATATATATAGATATATATGTATATATATATATGTATATATGTGCATATATGTATTCATATACATATATACACATATAAAGTATATGAATATATCACTTACTCTCACTATGAGTATAATTACAATGAGTAAGAATTTAAATTTCTTCCCTCTGCAACTCAGTGAGACCCTGTTTTAAAATAAATAATAAAAAATAGGGCAGGGGGTGTAGCTCAGAGTTCAAATGCCCCTGGGTTCCATTCCCAGACTTGCAAAAATAAATAAATAAATAAAAATTTCCTTTATATAATCCAAAAAATAATAAAATGGCTAGAGTAAATTTCATGTTATGTGTATTTTCTCACATTAAAATAACTTCCTTTATTTACTTATTTACTTTGGGAAATGGGGATTGAACCCAGAAGCATTCTACTATACTCCCAGTCCTATTTATTTATTTATTTATTTATTTATTTATTTATTATTTTTAGCAGTACTGGGAATGGAACCCAGGGGCATCCTACCTGTGAGCTACACTCCCTGTCCTAGTTTTTAGTCTCTATTTTTTTTTTTTGGTGGTACTGGGGGTGGAACCCAGGGACTTTCTACCTCCGGGCTATACTCCCAGACCTATTTTATATTTTATTTGGAAACAGGGTCTCACTGAGTTGCCGAGAGCCTCAGTAAGTAGCTGAGGCTGGCTTCAAACCCATGTGATCCTCCTGTCTCAGCCTCCCAAGCACTGGGATTACAAGCGTGCGCCACCACGCCCGGCTATTAGTCTCTATTTTATAACAGGGGTTCACTGAGTTGCAAAGGGCCTCATTAAGTAGTTGAGGCTGTCCACGAACCACGATCCTCCTATCTTAGCCTCAAATGCTGGAATTATACTGGGATTACAGGCATATGCCACCATGCCTGGGCTCTAAAACAACCTTTTTTTTTTTTTTGCAATACTGGGGGTTGAGTCCAGGGGCACTCTACATCCAAGCTACCCCCAGCCCTATTTTTTATTTTCATTTTTAAACAGTGTCTCATTAGGTTGATGAGTCTCACTACTTTCTGAGGCTGGCTTTGAACCTGCGATCCTCCTGTCTCGGCCTCCCAAGTACTGGGATTACAAGCCTGCACCACCACACCCGGCTTACAGCTACTTTAAAAACCACCTTTTTGTTTCCTAGCTCCCAAGACAGACCCCAGGTCACCCTTCACCTCCTTGTTTCCTAACTAGGCATCATCTGGCGAAACTGTTCTCTTAGTCCTACCTAGACAAAAAAGCAGGCCCAGTGGCTTTCATGAGAAATTCGACTGTGCCATATATGGGCACATGGCCCAGAAGTTGCCAATGTGTCCCTTAGTACAACTGGCAGGCTGACTCTGCTGTGTGTGGTTCCACCAGCCCTCAAGTGACAGCTGGGCAACAGAATGCGACAGAGTCCAAAGGGCACAGGTAAGCTGAGGGTGTCACCTGCAAAGCAAATCCCAGGAGGAAGTTGGCAGCCATTCTTAAAGGAGTGGAGCTTGTTTCTCCCGATGCAAGCGCCATCACACCCAGTATGCCTTCCCTCTGGGGCATCCCAGCATCTGCTATGAGCTACTGAAACCATTCGTTTTAGCCATATTCTAGGAGATGAAGGGTTTCTCCCAGTAGGGAAAGGGAGCCAGAGAGAAGCTTTCAGAGCAATGGCTGGGCAACCAGAGAGGGAACTCTAGTCATGTACATGAAGTCTTTTGTGAGTTCCAGGATACTCTGAGGTCACACTGCCAACTTCTAGACTCTTTGTTACCCTGTGCCGCCTGAGAGCTGGAAGTAGCTTCTTCCGGCAGCATCTGGCAGGTAGGTAGGAGTCTACTCTGAGCCTAGCCCTATGCTTAGTGTCAAGGCAGATAAAGGCATGCAAGTGGAAGTTCCAAAGAACTTTCGCTCACTATTATCTCCCCTGCATCTAAGCCCAGTGGCCGGCACATAAGAGCCTAATAGAGAAGGTGAGGCAGGAGGGAAGAGGCAAATAAGGAGAGGATTACTACAAGGTGAAACTCTAAAGTGCTGGCTCGACCAGCAGGCAAAACAGACGCTCAAACAGGGTCTCTTCCCCCATGGGAGGTCACATAAAGGTTCCATCTGAGCAGCCCCAGCATTCCACACTCCCGGAGCTCTGCTCCTCTCTAGGGACTGCCGGCCTTCAGAGCTCCTGGTGCATTCTTGCAATTTCCCACATTGCCTGTAAGTCTTTGTCCTGTACAGATAAATCTGCCTTCCTGAGGCAGCCGAAAAAGTTAGCTAGCACAACCAAAGATGCCCCAACTGGAACAGGCCTGTGAGTGGCACATGGGAGGAGCCTCACTGGAGGCTGCTCATAGATAGATGTTCATTAAAATCAGGGTGAAGGACGCCCATCCTTTCCCCTCGTTCTCCCAATCCCCACTGCCGGCTGCAACTTTCAGTCCTTCACTCTTATTCTTGCCTTTAAAAAGTGCCCTTGATTGTGTGCATGTATTTTCTGACATTCTGTTCCCCAATATGACATAAAATTACAATGCACAAAATAAAAAAATTAAAGTGCCCTGGGCCTAGGAACCCTCCCCTAAAAGAACTGAAACCATATACACATACATGCATGATCACAGCAGCATTATTGACAATGGCCAAAAAGGCAGAAGCCCAAATGTCTATCTGTGGATGGGGGGGAACGCAATAGGGTATATACAAAATGAAACATTATGCAGTCATAAAAAGGAAGGAAGTACTGAATAATTTGAACACATGGATGAACGTTGAAATCGGTACACTATATGAAAGAAGTCAGACACAAAGCACCACATTGTAATGGTTCCATTTATATGAAATGTCTTGAAGAGATAAATCCATAGAGCTACACTGCAAATTGAAGTTTGCTAGAGGCAGCAAGGAAGGGGGAATAGGGAATAGCTGTACAATGGGAGTAATGAAACTATTTTAGAACTAGAGATGGTAATGCCACTGAACTGTTCTCTTTTTACTTTTTTTATCTTGTCGTACTGAGGATGGAACCCAGGGACACTCTACCTGAGTTACACCCCCCAGCCATATTTTATTTTATTTATTTATTTATTTATTTATTTATTTATTTATTTATTTTGCAGGTCTGGGGATGGAACCCAGGGGCATTTAACCTCTGAGCTATACCCCCTGCCCTATTTTTTATTCTTTTTTTTGTGTGTGTGGTACTGGGGGTGGAACCCAGAGGCTTTCTACCTCCGGGCTACACTCCCAGACCTATGTTTTTTATATTTCATTTGGAAACAGGGCCTCACTAAGTTGCTAAGAGCTTCACTAAGTAGCTGAGGCTGGCTTGGAACCTGCGCGATCCTCCTGCCTCAGCCTCCCAAGCGCGGGGATTACAAGCGTGTGCCACCACACCCTGCTTATTCTTTATTTTGAAACCGGGTCTCACTGAGTTGCAGAGGGCCTCACTAAGTAGCTGAGGCTGTCTGTGAACCGCGATCCTCCAGTCTCAGCCTCCCAAATGCTGGGATTACAAACGTGCGCCTCCACACCCAGTTTATTTTTTATTTTGAAACATGGTCTCACTAAGTTGTGGAGGGCCTTGCTAAGTTGCTGAGGCTGGCCACAAACCTGTGATTCTGCTGGTAGCTAGCCAGTGTTCTTTTTATTTATTTATTCATTTATTTTTTGTAGTGATGGGGATTGAACCCAGGGGCATTTTAACTCTGAGCTACACCCCCAGCTCATTTTATTTTTATTTTGAAATAGGGTCTCTCTAGGTTGCTGAGAGTCTTTATGTTGTTGAGGCTCGCCACAAACCTGCAATCCCCCTGTCTCAGCCTCCCAAATACAGGGATTATAGGCATGCACCACCAGGCTCAGTTTAACTGTTCACTTTTAAATTGTTAATTTTAAACCAGGCGTGGTGGCGCACACTTGTAATCCCAGCATTCGGGAAGCTGACACCGGAGGATCGTGGTTCACAGGCAGACTCAGCTACTTAGTGAAGCCCTCTGCAACTCAGTGAGACCTGGTTTCAAAATAAAGAATAAAAAATAGGGCAGGGGGTTTAGCTCGGAGGTCGAATGTCCCTGGGTTCCATCCCCAGACCCGCAAAAACAAAACAACAAAAAAAATAGTTAATTTTAGAGCTGGGTATGGTAGCGCACACTTGTAATCCCAGCATTTGGGAGGCTGAGCCAGGAGGATTGCAGTTTGTGGGCAGCCTCAGCTACTTAGTGAGGCCCTTTGCAACTCAGTGGGACCCTGTTTCTTTCTTTCTTTCTTTCTTTTTTTTTTTTTTTTTTTTTTTGGTGGTACTGGGGGTGGAACCCAGAGGCTTTCTACTTCCAGGCTATACTTCCAGACCGATTTTATATTTTTTTATTTGGAAACAGGGTCTCACTCAGTTGCTGAGAGCCTCACTAAGTAGCTGAGGCTGGCTTCGAACCTGCGCGATCCTCCTGTCTGAGCCTCCTAAGCGCAGGGATTACAAGTGTGCGCCACCATGCCTGGCTGAGACCCTGTTTCTAAATAAAGAATAAAAAAAAATAGGGCTGGGGTGTACCTCGGAGGTAGAATGCCCCTGGGTTCCATCACCAGTACCACACACACACAAAAAAAAAATAGTTCATTTTATGTTATACGAACCTCTTGTCACAATACAATTTTTTATTTTTTTCACAATACAACTTTTAAAAAGTACCCTGAGTGCCGGGCGTGGTGGCGCACCCTTGTAATCCCCGCCCTTGGGTGGCGGAGACAGGAGGATGGCGCAGGTTCGAAGCCAGCGTGCTGGCTTAAGAGACCCTGTTTCCAAAAAAAAGCATAAAATAGGTGTATTCATTTCGAGTCATCCCCCGTGCTATTTTGGCATGGAGCTATATTTCTATTTTCTGTATTTCTGTGTTTTTAATAAACTTCTTTAAATCTTAAAGAAAAGTATAAAATAGTTCTGGGAGTGTAGCCCAGAGGTAGAAGGGCTTCCAGGAACCCCAGTACCACCAAAAAAAAAAAAAGGGTACCCTCAGGCCTCATTCTAAAAACAGAGCCTTTCACCTTTATTCCTAGGATCCCATCAAACCCCTCCCCATCTCCTCCCGCTAAGTCACCAGCTGAGGGACATGAAAGGAAAGATAAAACAAAAAGCAAGCAGTCACCAACATGGGATCATTCAGAAGAGGTCTCTGACAGTAAAAACAAAACCCTGTGATTCAGTGACCTGGTGAGGCAACGCTTTTGTGAGCGGAAGGAAAAGCAGTCCTGGTACTGGTACTGCGTTGGATGCCCAACCAAACGGAGGCAACTCTCCCAATCCCCACACTCCTTCCCAAGGAGGAGAGAAAAAACCAGTCTAGTTTCCTTTTCTCACTCTTTTCTTCAAAGATTCAAAGGTAAATCCATCACAGTCCTGCCTGTAACTTGGGGGAATGCTTCCCAGTGGCCTCTAGGAGGTTTGGACGGATTGGCCAAGAACAAGGTAGAAATGGTTTACTGTCTGGCCTCCATAACCCAGCACAACACCCAAAATCAAATAGATACTCAATATATGGATGGACAGATGAACTCCCTGGGTTCCACCCCCTAGTACCACCCAAAAAAATCAGGTGAAGCTTAGTACAGTGGCATACTCTTATATTCCTAGTACTTGAGTGGCTGGGACAGGAGGATCACAGGTTCACGGCCAGCTTCAACAACTTAGTGAGGCTCTTAGTAACACTCCCAGCCCTATTTTTTTTTTAGTATAATTTATTTGGAAAATAAGGCTCACTGAGTTGCTGAGAACCTCACTAAGTAGCTTCAAACCTGTGTGATCCTCCTGTCTCGGCCTCCCAAGCGCTGGGATTACAAGTGTGTACCAACACACCTGGCTTTCACTTGGATTTTTTAAAAGGCCCCAGTGTGGTGGTACAGAACTGTAATCCCAGTACTTGAGAGGCTGAGACAGGTAGATACAGGTTCAAGGATAGCCTCAGCAATTTAGTGAGATTTTTGTTTCAAATTTTAAAAATAATAAAAAGGCCGGGGGCATAGCTCTGAGGTAGAACACACCTGGGTTCAATCCCCAGTACCACAAATATAAGGCTGACTAGGAATTGGGATGGGTTAAAAGAACAAAGAAGGGAAAAAGGAGGGCTGGGGGTGTAGCTCAGTGGTAGAGCATGATAGGCATACCATGCATGAAGCCTTGGGACTGAGCCCCAGTACTGCCACAACAGAAACAAATAACTAGAGAAGGTGCTCATTTTAAACTTTTAACCTACTTCAAAGAATGGTTTCAACATTTAAACTCCTTTAGGGTTTTAGAGAAGGAGCTGGGGAAGAAGAGAGTCCTGCTGCTTACTAAGGTAGTCAGCGACAGTGTTATTTCGACCCAGAGAGCTTCGAAGACACTCAGGAGGGCAGTTTCTAGCCCAAAGGGACCCCCTAGACTAGACTAGTTTATGAGAGACAGAGTATCGTGCAAGGCCTTTACCATACCAGGAGGTTCTGGATGTTTATCCCTGCCACATTTCCCTGGGAATCCAGTGGAGTGTAGACAACACGTGTGTGTCTAAGAGAGAGCACACATGTACACAGTACGTGGGAGGAGGCCACAAGGCGTGTCCTCCTGGCAATGACTCGGCTGATGGAACCACTAGGATAACTGGCACAGGACAAATGGCTGAATGAACATCCCGAAGCTGCTCTGTCCCTCAAGGACAGGCGCCTTGCAAATCAGAGCTGGGGGGCGGTGGTGGAAAAGGCAACCCTCCCGCCTCCCTGGCTGAAGATCAACAGGGTCGACTGCGACCTGAGTGGAGGCTAGCTGAGCAGAAATCCTCAAGCAGCCTTCCATCACCCTCTCCGCGCACCCCTCCCTGGCTTCAGTAGTATAAAGGTAGCACTCCCCACCTGTCTCCTTCCATCAGAACCTTCAGGTCAAGCTCCTCTTTCTCAATCATCTGCTGCTTTAGTTAATCTTTACACAATAAACAAGTAAACCCCTGATTGCAAGCCTGGAGTTGCATATTTGGTGGGCAGGGTTTCAGTACTAAGGAGGGCCAATGCCTCGATCAGAGAAGAGACGTCTTGGGCTAGTCGGCTCCTAGTCCAAGAGGGGTTCTGCTATGAACACTGAGGACTCTGAAGAGGCTCAGAGATCCAATTCCCAGCTGCTCTGTCACTCAGGCAATCTGAAGAAGTAACCACAAGGGCTAAGTTGACTCCACGATGAGGTAGCGGGGCTTTTATAGTCAGAGGTAGAGTCTGAGAAGATGCCTACTGAACATGCCCAAGCTGAACTTCTCTCTCCTTTTCTCCTCCCCTCCCCAACTCAGTAGAGCTATCTACCTGCAGACAAAATAAATACACATCGGCTGGATGTGGGGCACTTATAATCCCAAGACTTGGGAGGCTGAGATAGGAGGATCCTAGTTCGAGGCCAGCCTCAGCAACTTAGCAAAACTCTTATTTCAAAATGTGAAAAAAAAAAAAAAAAAAAAACCGGGCATGGTGGCGCATGCTTGTAATCCCAGCATTCGGGAGGCTGAGACCTGGAGGATCACGGTTCGCGGACAGTCTCAGCCACTTAGTGAGGCCCTCTGCAACTCAGTGAGACCCGGTTTCAAAATAAAGAATAAAAAGTAGGGCAGGGGGTGTGGCTCATAGGTCGAATGCCCCTGGGTTCCATTCCCAGACCAGCAAAAAAAAAAAAAAAAAAAAAAAAAAAAGTAAAAAAAAGCCAGGCGTGGTGGCGCACACTTGTAATCCCAGCACTTGGGAGGCTGAGACAGGAGGATCGCACAGGTTCAAAGCCAGCCTCGGCTACTTAGTGAGGGTCTCAGCAACTTAATGAGACTCTGTTTCCAAATAAAGTATAAAATAGGTCTGGGAGTATAGCCCAGAGGTAGAAAAACCTCTGGGTTCCACCCTAGTACCACAAAAAAAAAAAAAAAATCAAAATATAAAAAAAAAACATTTAAAAGAGCCAGGCATGGTAGTTCACATTTGTAATCCTAGTATTTGGGAGGCGGAGACAGGAAGATTCTAAGTTTTCAGCCAGCCTCAGCTACTTAGTGAGGACCTCCACAACTTAGTGAGATCCTATTTCAAAGTACAGAACAGAGCTAGAAATGTAACTCGGAGATAGACTGCCCCTGGGTTCAATCCCCAGTAACACACACACACACACACACACACACACACACACACACACACACATTTAAAAAGGACTAGCTCCAAGTTAGAATGCCCCTGGGTTCAATCCCCAGTACCACACACACACACACACACACACACACACACACACAAAGGACCATTGGTTTGTGGTCCCTGCCATGGGCCTGAAAACCAGACACTTTTCCAGAAGGGGCAGGTGAGGAAGAGACAAAAACAGAGAGAAGAAGGGCAAATGCAGAGGGAATTACAGTTACCATCAGCAAGAGCTTCGAGGAATCAAGCTTCAGGGAGGGTCCCAGGGGTTCTACTTTGATCACAAAGAGAAATTGCAAAAACAACAGCAAAATGCTAAGCATCACTTCTTTGCTATGGCATCTCATTCATAGCACAGATCAACACATTTTGCCCCCAACTCAATCGACTAGAGGGGGTTGCTGTCCCACAGGGAGCCCTACCCCAGACACCTAGCAGTGAAATGGGTCCCCATGGGCTATGATACCAGGGCCCTGAGGAGGATACAGTGTGGAGGCTCAGCAAGAGTCTTTTGATTTGAAAGTAGCTAGGAATTTCTGAGAGGCTGAAGGAGACACGTGAAAAGGGCAGATATTCCTCAGGGGAGATGTCTGGGATGGAGGGGAATGAAGAGGATCCCATGACAGGTTTAGGTGTCAGACACCAGCCTCGGGACGCCAGTTGCAAGTCCAAGCCATTCTTACCGCTGAGAAAGCGCTTCATGGTGTCGCTGCTGGCCAGCTTCATGGCCGTCTGACCCGAGTAGGTAGCCAATGTAGGATCAGCTCCATAGGATAGCAAGAGCCAGATGGTCTCCAGGTTGTCATTGACCACTGCATCATGAACTGGCCTGTAGAGGTGATACAGGATGAGGACAAGAAGGCCTAAGTGGGAACAACTCCAATGTAATGTGGGCTCCTCGCTAGGGGAAGGGAACCATTTCTGGCCTATAACTCCCCATACCACCTGCCCACCTGCTCCCCTCTGTACCTCTTTCCCTTCCTTTCCATTACACTCTCTCTCTAATGTTGTCTTCCCACTCCACGTCTTGGGACAGTCCTTGGGGCACAATGCAAATCCACAGGTAGCTTGGAGTTCACAAGAGAATGGGTCCCTGATGGAGCCTCTGTTATAGTGGATGCAGGGTAGGTAATAAGTGAAGGACCCAGGTGACAGCCCAGGAGCAGTGATGAGCAGAGCAGCTCCATGCACCAGGCAGTGGCCAAACAAAGCACACACCTATTTGGTCTGAGTCCCCTTGCTCAGGTGCAATTGTGCTAAGACACAGCAGGTATATTTTAAAAAGCATAGAAGAGCCGGGCGTGGTGGTGTACGCTTGTAATCCCCGTGCTTGGGAGGCTAAGACAGGAGGATCACAGAGGTTCGAAGCCAGCCTCAGCTACTGAGTGAGGGTCTCAGCAACTTAGTGAGACCTTGTTTCCAAATAAAATATAAAATACATCTGGGAGTATAGCCTGGAGGTAGAAAGCCCCTGGGTTCCACCCCTAGTACCACACAAAAATAAAATAAAATAAAAAGCATATAGAAGAGCCAGGCATGGATGGCACATGCTTGTAATCCCAGTACTTGGGAGGATGAGACAGGAGGATGCAGGTTCATGGTCAGCCTCCACTACTTAGTGAGGCCCTCCACGACTTAGACCCTTTTTCAAAATGAAAGCTTAGAGGTAGAATGCCCGTGGGTTCCATCCCCAGTACCACAAAAAAAAAAGCATACAGAAGCCGGGCATGGTAGAATTGAATACTGTAATCCCAGTACTTGGGAGGCCGAGACAGGAGGATTGTAGGTTCAAGGACAGCCTCAGCAATGTAGTGACTAATAACAACCTAGAAAGACCCTGTTTCAAAATAAAAAATAAAATAACGCTGGGGGTGTAGCTTAGAGGTAGAATGCCCCTGGGTTCAATCCCCAGTACAAAAATAAAAAACTGTATAGAGATCTAATTGGAAAAATCAAATCTAAAATGTTACCCTAAGATCAGCCTCCCCATTAGTTCCTAAGGCCCCAGACTCTGCCTGACATAGGTGCCCAACCAAGATGAGGCGAGGGAAGACTGAATGGTCTTCGTGGTGACAGCTGTGTGGGATGGGACGACACCTGGCCACCCTCAGGTTCCTTTTAGTAACCAACATAAACTGGTTACCCAGGAACACCTTGCCTCCTGCCTTGAACTCTTCCCTCCTTGGGTTACAGAAGGATTTCTGGGAAGGCCTCTCTGCAGCTCGCACTTGGCGTGCAGCAAAGGTCCAGGCTGGGGGAGTTCTGAGTGAGAGGCTGAGCTGAGGGGACAGGGAGCAGCTTTCTTGCCTCGTGCCATCCTGTGCGCTGCAGTTCACATTGGCACCATGCTCCAGCAGGATGTTCAGAATGTCCGTCCAGCCCCGGGAACAGGCCTCGTGCAGGGCCGTGTAACCAGCGTTATCACGGTGATTGACGTCCTCGCTGTCTTTTTGGAGGCAGTAGAGAACCACATCCTGTAGGGACAGAGACAGCTCCAGGAGCAAAGAAGTCTAATTCATGGAATCATCCCAGTTAGACTCAAAGCTCTCTAAATGTCTGAGGAATCACAGAGCCTGTTCCTTATACCAGACAGGCAAATGGCAAAATCTGTCAGTGACGTTAGCCCTGAATTACCGTCGCCAAGGCCCCAGCTCTGGATCATTTCCTTTGTAGTTGGGACACATTTTTTTAGCTACACCCCATCCCTATTTTATTTTATTTATTTATGTTTTTGCGGTACTGGAGATGAAACCCAGGGGCATTCTACCTCTGAATCACACCCCCAGCTCCATTTTTTATTCTTTATTTTGAGACTGGGTCTCACTAAGTTGCAAAGGACCTAAGTAGCGGAGGCTGTCTGCAAACCATGATCCTCCAGTCTCAGCCTCTCGAATGCTGGAGTTACTTTTGTTTTGAAATAGGTTCTCACTAGGTTGATGAGAGTCTCCTACTTGCTGAGACTCCTAGAACCTGAGATCCTCCTATCTCAGCCTCCCAAGTACTGGGATTACAGGTGTGTGCCACCACGCCCAGGTAGGGGCACAGTTCTTACGGCCCAAAACACATAGGTGGTGATCACTAGAGTAAGGTCCTCAGGCTCCCCTGGCTACCCAGGGCTCAAACACACACACCTGGATTCCCTTAGCTTTGCAAGCCAGTCCCAGGCCAGGGAAAAAAGGTGTGTGGTGGTGAGTACTACTTCTGGTGGTAATTCAAGAAAAAAGGAAGACTTGTTTTATTATTTTTTTTTAATTTTTTTTTTTTTTTTGGTGGTACTGGGGTTCCTGGAAGCCCTTCTATCTCCGGGCTACACTCCCAGACCTATTTTTACATTTTTATTTGGAAACAGGGTCTCCTAAGCCAGCGCGCGCGGCTGGCTTCGAACCTGCGCGATCCTCCTGTCTCTGCCTCCCAAGCGCGGGGATTACAAGCGTGCGCCACCACGCCCGGCAGGAAGACTTGTTTTAAGTGCTAGCCCTGGATGCTGGGTTAAGCAGAAACCATGTACATGCCAGGGTAGTCAGTTCCAGCCCTTCCCTCAAGTCAGGACTGTTCTAAGCATAATCCAGTTCAGTCATTCATCTACAGTTTAATGCTTAACTTCCCTGGGCTGAGCAAAAAGAACTAGAGGAGCAAGCCTGGTGGTTTGAAGCACCCTAGGTAGTTGGGATGAATGAGGCTGTGAATAAACTAGAAGGGCACTCTTGCAATCCCAGTACTTGGGAGGCTGAGACAGGAGAACCACAGGTTCGTGGCCAGCCTCGGCAATTTAGTGAGACTTTCAGCAACATAGTGAGATCCGGTTTCAAAACTTATAAAAGGAGGACCTGGGGGTTGCTGGGCATGGTGACACATACCTGTAACCTCAGTACTTGGGAGGCAAAGACAGGAAGATTCCAGGTTTGAATATAGCCTCAGCAACATAATGAGACTCTCAGTAAACTAGTGAGACCCAGTTTTCAAACAAAACGGGCTGGAAGTGTAGCTTGGGGGTAGAATGCCCCTAGGCCCAATACCCAGTAGTACAAGAGAGGGGGGCTGAGGGTGTAACTCAGAGGGAGAATGCCCCTGGGTTTAATACCCAAGACCCAAAACAAAACAGAGTAAGCTGCTGTGTGGGTGGGTGCTGATAGTATTACTATCGTCAGCCCTCTGTGGACCCCGGGACTCGGCCCTTCTACCTGACAACTCACAGTCTAGCTGGCGAGAGCAACTGCATGTGCGTTTGTGTTGCAGGAGCTGCTTACTATATTCAGAAACTGGCCTCCTACCCTCCTCACAAATGCAGATGTCCACCTTTTCCCCAAGCTCTAGACCACTCCTCCCTCCTCCCTGACAGGTGTCCTCTGCTCCAGCCCTGTCTCTCATAGGTGCCTTTTTGTTGGTTTTGCCCATGCTACAAGAAAATTAACCTGAGGGCAGGGATTAATCATTGGTCAACCTTGTCCTTCCAGGTATCCCTTGGCGGCCCTGCAAGCTCCCACACTAGGTGCTCAAGAAAAGGTGAACTGCTTGATGGAGTGACACTATCAAGTCAGTTCTGCACTGACCAACCTGGCTGGGAGCCACTTGTCTTCAAACGAGTCACTCCCCGGTATCGAAAGCTTTTAAAAGAAGTCACACTCTGTGACTCAGCAACTCCACCACTAGGAACAAGTCCTGAGAAAATCACCAGGGCAAAGATACATGGTCAAGGGAGCGTATATCACCACAAAATGGGAAATGACAGAGATGCGTGAACATAATTCAATCACGGCAAATCAGGAAGTCTTCTACCCCTACCCTGGTGTTTGGGAATCAAAGAACTAGGTTTAAAAGTTTCGGGGGGAACCGGGCGCGGTGGCGCACGCTTGTCATCCCCGCGCTTGGGAGGCGGAGACAGGAGGATTGTGCAGGTTTGAAGCCAGCCGCGCTGGCTTAAGAGACCCTGTTTCCAAATAAAAATATAAAATAGGCCTGGGAGTGTAGCCCGGAGGTAGAAGGGCTTCCAGGAACCCCAGTACCAGCAAAAAAAAGTTTTGGGGGGAGGAGTTTGGGTTTAGATGCATGTATCTTTACATCACTTAACATTGCTAAGCCTGATTTTTCTCATCTGTGAAGTGCAGATGAGAAATCTTATCTTCATAGGTGTACTGTATCCAAAGCTTTTAACATGACAAAAGTGATGCTCAATAAATGCCAGCTGCCTTTCCTGCCTTCCTTCTCAATGTATAAAGTAGTACACAGTAGGGCTAGCTCAGCTTTGGCCTCTCAAGCATGCTCCTGACCCCTCTACTGGAAGCCAAAATGAGGGGAAGCTGCAGAAGAAGGGTGAGCAGTGATCACTCCTTGGTCCTGAGTCGGGGGAGCCGCCACACAGAGAAATTCAAAGCAAAGCGAAAAGCCCCAAATCCCCATCCTTCCTAGGAATGTAGCGATATCGTGTTACCATTTCCATTGCATTTACCTCAAGTGGACATTCAAAGGAACGGGCATTCCCCCGCACTGAGATCAGACAAGGGACAAGGCAGCCCCTGGAAAGAACGCACACAGTAGAGGGAGGCCCACCTGAACTCAAGCCCCAGCCAGGCCAGCAGCCAGAAAGAAGCTCCTTCACCGAAACCCAGTACAACGTCACCCCGCAGCCCCCAGGAACTCGCTTACCTTATATCCCAGACGTGCTGCCCGCTGCAGGAGTGTCTCACCAGCATTTTTGTTCACTATGAGCCTCCGTGCCTCTGGGGGGATCTGCCGGGCTGTAGGTGACTCTGAGGCCTCCTCTGGGCCGGCACTTCGGGACTTAGAAGGTGTACATGGTTCTGTAGGCTTCACTGGGGGGGGAGATTTGGGAGAGCGTGTCTTCTGCTGGCTCCAACGACCTTTGCTCTGGAAAGCAGAGAAGCAGTTCTGGGTCAGGCCAGGCAACATAACTCATTCATCACACCATGCCACTCGGCTGCCAAGGCCATCTCACCTCCTCTGTGTTTGTGTGCTACTTTGCTAAGAGTACCCCAAGACTGCTGTCAGCTGTGAAGCTAGAGGCTGAGCAGGTCCCTAGCATTGTGAACTGTTCCTAGGATCAGCAGGGTTTTCCTGTACTTGTGACCTGGAAGGGAGGGAGAAGGATTGCAAAGTATCTCAGATCTTTAGTCCCCAAAAGAGCAGAACAATGAAGAGACTAGAAATCAACCAGGGAAGGGACACTGAAGCTTCTCTCAAGCTCCTCTATATGTCTTCTCTACTGTCTCAATCTCTAATCATTGTGGTTTGGATAAACCGTATCTTTAAGTAATGAGGACAAAGACAGAGAAAGTTGTCCTTAACTAGAGTCACAGTCTCTAATGCCTTTACTCCTTTTGTTGTTGTTGTTGTTGTGGTGGTGGTGGTGGTGGTGGTGGTTCTGGGAATTGAACCTCTGAGCTACATCTCCAGCCTGATTTTATTTCTTATTTGGAAACAGGGTCTCACTAAGTTGTGGAGGGCCTAGCTAAGTTGTCGAGGCTGACTTCGAACCTGCAATCCTCTGTCTCAGCCTCCCAAATACTACAAGTGCGCCACCACGACCGGCAGGCCTCACCAAGTTTCTGAAGCTGGTCAAGAACTATGTGTTCCTCCTATCTCAGCCTCCCAAATACTGGGATTTCAAGTGTACAACACTACATCCAGCTCTTAATGCCTTTACTCTTATTGCATAAACCTCCCCACAACATCCCATCTCACAGGCTTTTCCCTTCTTTCACGACATGGTGTCCCCAAATCATACTCAGGCCCACCTAGTTTGAGAGCTAATGCTCAAGAACCAAATAAGCCTCAGCTGAATTCTGCCATCTTAAACCTACAAGACCTGGGATCTGGCCCACCCCTCTAAGACATTCTCCCTTGCAAGGTCTTTGAGATACTGAGCTACCACCTTCAGAACAATAATAGGGCAGGTGCTCACAAAATGTTGACAATCTTGCCCTCATAAGTAACCCCTAAAAAATTCTCCATTTCCCCCATCCCATTTTGGACTGGAACATCTATGACTGAGTTCACATGCACACTCTACTGTGGCATACTGGGTTCATGGGGGCAGGTAACTTGTCTCTGTAATCCAGGGCCCTTCAGATCAAGAGGAACTATGCTCAAGTAGCTATACTCAAGGAATAAGATGGAAGGAGCCTCATCGACACTGGGACCTAAGTTAGATGATGAGATTCTAAACTTGGAGTCAGCTGGGCATGGTGGCACACACCTCTAATCCCAGTACTTGGGGGGTTGAGACAGGAGGATCACAGGTTCAAAGCCAGCTTTGGCAATTTAGCGAGTCTCTCAGCAACCTAATGAGACCTTGTTTCCAAATAAAATTGCTTAAAAAAATTGGCTGTGGGTATAGCTTGGAGGTATAATGCCTCTGGGTTCAATTCATAGCACCACATAAAAAGCAAAAGAAGAAAGCCTTGGAGCCAACGCCATAATCGGTGAGACTCTGGTGGGTAATGGGAAGGAAATGAATCATTGGAAACCAGTGAGTAGACAGAGCATTCAAGATAATTCCTGAGGGTCCTACCCCAATATTCATGGTCTTGTGTAGTCCCCTGTTAAAATGGACAGGGCTGACCTGTACAACAAATACAAGATTGTAGAAAATTACCATGTGTGTCTTCCAGGGCCTCATCCTAAAGGATATTGTGATTTCTGCCTTGTTCTCTTTGAGATCACTTCTTGTGTGATCTGTTCCATGTCATGAGGGAACTCAAGCAGCCCTTTGGGGAGACCCTTCAGGCAAGAAAGGGAGGCCTCTTACCAACAGCCAGCATCAGCTTGCCATCCATATAAGCAAGCTACCCCCAGAAATAGACCTTCAGTTCCGGTCAAGGCTTCAAATGGTTGTAACCCAGATTCATACCTGACTGCAACCTCACAAGAGACCTGAGCCAGGCCCAGACAGCTAGCTGCTCCTGAATTCCTAGGTCCCAGAAATCATGTGACACAATATATACTTATTGTCATGTTAAGTCACTACATTTTAGAGCAATTTGTTAACCTGCAATGGAACTAATATATTTACATATTGAAATCCCTCAGAAGATCAAGATCTCTCTTAAATCCTATGTTGTCTATGCTACTTTCCAACAATATGGTCCCCACTCTCTTTTTTCTCTGCATACCTGGAGCACCTACTCTGAATCACATAATCTGACGCCTGATGCCTCCTTTTCTTATTTCTTTCCAGTGTTTTACAGGTGAGTGTTGTTTGTTTTTGTTTTTGTTTTGTGGTATTGGGGATTGAACCCACGGCATTCTACCTCTGAGCTACACCCCCAGCCCTGTTTTTTTATTCTTTATTTTAAAATAGGGTCTCACCAAGTTGCAGAGGGCCTCACTAAGTAGCTGAGGTTGTCCACAAACCGCGATCCTCCTGTCTCGGCCTCCCAAATGCTGGGATTACAAGTGTGTGCCACCACGCCCAGCTCTAAGTCTTGTTTTTTGAGACAGGGTTTTACTCCATTGCCTAGGCTGGTCTCCAAGTCAGGTCCTAACCTCTTTAGTATGATTAGGGTTTATAATGTCACCTCGTTTGTTTCTTACAGCACTGGTCTTAGGTACATTATTACAAAAAAATAGGTATTGTGGCAACCTGAAAAGACACAGAATCAGGAAAGGAGCACTAGCAGGGAAGAGATGAGGGGCCAGAGAATTTGTTTTGCATTCTTTTTTGGTTTCTTTTTCCAGTACTGGGGATTGAACCTGGGAACATTCTACCTCTGGGCTATACTCCCAGCCCTATTTTATATTTTAGTTTGAAACAGGGTCTCCCTAAACTGCCATGGCTGTCCTCAAACTTGCCATCCTCCTGTCTCAACCTCCCAAAGTACGTGCCACCATGCCTGGCTGGCTAGGGTATTTGGTTCCTCTGATAGATCCCAAGATCATGAGACACCTCTATCAGTCTCTTTCCTAAAATAGCAGAGGTACGATCTCTAGCATGAAGGCACTAAGAGGGTAGAGCATTGCTCTATTGCTAGGAGGATGGGGCCTAGAATGGCAGAACTAGAGGATGCTGGGTAAAGTATCCAGATTTTCACTGAGTCAAGCCAAGAGCCAAAGGATGGCTCCTTATGGAGGCTAGAGCTGTCAGAGAGCTTGAGGGAGGCTGTATGAGAGGGAGAGAAATGAGAACAAGTAGGGGGACCCCTGACCCTCTCCCTTTCCTCCCTGGCTCTGAGCTCTGATGGGAAGAAGCCCTTGGCCAGTGCCCACTCTTAGAGTAGCAGGAGCATCCCCCACCACCTCCCCCGCTGCCTTGCTTCCCACTAGAGAGCCCGTGCCATGGGGCCAACTGGAGCAGGTGGTGGTGACTGGGAGAGAAAGAAAGGGGGCCCTGGAAGGGGCAAAACCCTCTCCAGGAGAGCATTTCAGCAGACACACTGCCAGGCAGAACCACCAGACAGAAGAACCAGAGTGAACTGCTGAGTGCCCAGTGGTTATCTTTGTGTGGGACGGGGCCATCTGAGGATCTGGAGTGGAATAGCAGGAAGGGGAGGGGGAGTCAGGAGACTGGGATGCCCACTTTTTGCCTGAGCTGCTCGGGGCTACAGTGTTCCACCCTCTCCCCCAGTGTCTCTGGGATACAGAGGGAAGTCTGAGGGGTACTGGGAACCACTGGAGTTCCGGATTTGTGTAGGCCATCTCTGATACTCTAGACCAATGAGCAACCTTGCACAAGTCTCCTGTCCTCCCTGAGCTTCAGTTTCCTCGCTGTAAAATGAAGATAATAAAGCGCCGACATCCAAGAGCCACTGGAGGCAGGAAAGCGACGATGCGAGCGGAGCACGCAGCACAGGCCGGGGGTTTCTTGCTCTGCGACTCTGGTGGGCAGACCTCATTCCTGCCTCAGCTTGGAGTAGAAGGACGAGCACCCACCCTCAGAGAGTACTTAAGGTTATCAAAGCCTGTCTCCAACACTGCCTCCTTTGCTTCCCCAAGCACCCTTGTGAGACACAAAGGGCATGAAGTATCAACTCCATTTTTAAAGATGAGCAAACAGACTCTAGTACCTTGTCTGAGTAGGAACAGAGTTCTAGTAGGGGGGAGTAGAGTAGGGGGGAGATAAGTACCCACACTTAGCTGGCACTATTCAGGTATACCCACTCAAGACTGGAGCAGGTATTAAGAATCATAACCGAGGCGGGTGTGGTGGCGCACGCTTGTAATCCCAGCATTTGGGAGGCTGAGACTGGAGGATGACGGTTCGCGGACAGCCTCAGCTACTTAGTGAGGCCCTCCGCAACTTAGTGAGACCCTGTTTCAAAATAAAGAATAAAAAATAGGGCAAGGGGTGTAGCTCGGAGATCGAATGCCCCTGAGTTCCATCTCCAGACCCAGAAAAAAAAAAAAAAGAATCACAACCACCAAAAGAAACCAAATATGGTCCTTTTCTTTTTGGTTGTCAATGACAAATACATATTATGGGTACACATTTTGCCTTGGACCGTCACTTCTTTCAAATGTAAACCTCACCCAGGAGAAGGATTACCTGATTTTTTTTTCTAATGGTACAATGTAGAATCCAATACCAATGCTGTAAACATTAGACCCAATAGAGATGTGGATTTGAAATGGGTGTCCGAGGAATGCTGGCCTGAAAGAACTGGTAAGGGTCCACTCATGCCAAGAAATGAGGAGTAGAGGTGGGGAAGGGCAGCTATAACCTGGCCCAAATGGAATTCCTTCAGCTCAACTCTCAAGCAACTTTTGTCTGGACATCAAAACCCTTGCTTCTACAAATTGTTTTCTACTCTGATTGACTTAGAAAGCTCCATGACTGGTTTCCAGTGAGTTAAGCACAGACAAAAGCTTCTTGATTGGATGCTGACAAGCTATTCAGGCTAACATCCTGCCATATTCTTTAACTCTTCCTTAACTTAAAGGTGATCCAAGGATTATAGAGGAAAAGTCATGATGGGTCAAACCCTAGAGTTAGCGACAACTTTAGTTCCCATTCTTCAAATGCACCCCAACCCTTCTAGAACTAGCTTAGAAACCTTTAACAAACATAGGCTAGCCAGGCGCAGTGGTGCGTGCCTGTAATCCCAGGACTTGGGAAGCTGAGACAGGAAGATCGCAGGTTTGAAGCCAGCCTCAACAACTTTAGCAAAGCTCTCAGCAACCTAGCAAAACCTTGTTTCCAAATAAGAAATAAAATTGGGCTGGGAGTGCAGCTTGGAGGTAGAATGCCCCTGGGTTCAATCCCTGGTACCACAGACAAAAATAAAATAGGATAAAATAAAATAAAATAAACATGGGTTAATAATTTGATCATCCCCATCTTCTCCTCCCTGTCCCCCCAAGAATTTTCCTGCAGCAGGAACTTGGTAGAATCCTGCCATCTCTCGCCCACTCCTGTCCTCTGCCTAGCTCCATTTAGTGGTCACCTACCTTTGTGTCTTCAGAGACGTTTGCCATGTGCTTGGTCTTGCACTTTCGTTTTCCTGATGGCTTTTCTGAATTGTCAAGGCAGGTTGGCTCCTCCAGGTTATTTGGGAGGAAACCATTTGGTGAATCTGAGATCCCCTGGGTTTTGCTGGGCAAGACAAGGTTCCTGTTCCTAAGGCGGTGCTCCAAACTTTGGGAGGAAGTCTTCTGCTTACGGGCCTTCAAATCTGAGCAAGAAACAGGAAAGAAAATACATCAGAAAAATGGAACACTCAAAAGCAACGCCAGCCTCTAAGATGAAACCGAGGACTTTGGGGATTCGAATCTCATTGTAAAGTTGTATAACTATCAGTTCTTGGTAGGCACTACAGTGATGGCTATTCTGCTAAATGCTTCTTTTTTTGTGGTGCTGGGTATGGAACCTAGGGGCATTCTACCTCTGAGTTACACCCCCGCCCTATTTTTTAAATTTTATATATATTTTTTTCTTTTTTGCAGGTCTAGGGATGGAACCCAGGGGCATTTGACCTCTGAGGTACACCCCCTGCCCTATTTTTTATTCTTTATTTTGAAACAGGGTCTCATTAAGTTTCAAAGGGCCTCACTATGTAGCTGAGGCTGGCTATGAACCTGGGATCCTTCTGTCTCAGCCTCCCAAGTACTGGGAGCACTGCCACCACAACTGGCTGATGAGAATAATGTTAAAGAATTTCCTCCTAGCTCAGAGCAAATCAGAATTTCTTCTCAGACCTTTCTCCATCCCTTTGTCTCCTCCAATCTGAAAGACAAATTTAGCTGCTCTGCTAAAGTTAAGTATCAAGTACACTGGGGTGGGGAGTACACAGTGGAAGCCTGCCTTTATGGCTGAAGCTCTCCCCAGCTGAATGCCCTGTTTGTCTCTGGCTGAAGACACAAAGATCAAAATATCAGAACCTCCCAAGACCAGAAGGTGCCATGGGCTTACTTAGCTGGTGGGCAATGGCAAAAATCTGCCACCTTCCCTAGTTGGACATCAAGTCCCTGTGTCACTGACATACACCAGGCACCATCTCTTAATTCTTACCACAACCCACTGAACAAAATACATTCTAAATTTCAAAAAGGCCCTGTGGGAACGCCATTAGTAAGAGCTTCATCCTCTTAAGGTGTACCCTAAACCCCATGTGTTGGAGTGATAGGCTCTGTTTACCCTTATTTCTCTCTCTTATTTTTTTTTCAGCACTGGGAAGGGAATCCAGGGGCATTCTACCTCCGAGCTACACCCCCAGCCCTAT
This sequence comes from Muscardinus avellanarius, assembly GCF_963383645.1. Classification (NCBI taxonomy): domain Eukaryota; kingdom Metazoa; phylum Chordata; class Mammalia; order Rodentia; family Gliridae; genus Muscardinus; species Muscardinus avellanarius. The sequence goes on from NC_137792.1 coordinate 77,065,202, forward strand.
TATTTTATTCTTTTTTATTTTTTGCAGTACTGGGGATTGAACCCAGAGGCATTTTACCTCCAAGCTATACCCCAACCCTATTTTTTATTCTTTATTTTGAAACAGGATTTCACTGAGTTGCAAAGGGCCTCGCTAAATAGCTGAGGCTGTCAGTGAACTGTGATCCTCCTGTCTCAGCCTCCCAAATGCTGGGATTACAAGTGTGCACCACCACACCCAGATTACCTTTATCTCTTAACAGAAGTGTTGCATGGCTTGGCCACTGTGGAATTAGACAGAAGCAAGCCATAATCTCTCTGAGCCTGTTTCCATATGTGTAAATGGATAGAATATAATCCACATCCCAGGCATGGTGGAAGAATTAAATAATACATGCAAAATTATTTATAAAGCATTATATCAAGCTCTTTAGGTAGGGCTATACCAGTATGCTCTCTATCTTTCCTGTAGTATTGAACACTAAGTCAAACATATGACAAAAGATCAGTATGCCTGTAAAATAAATTAAGTGGCCAAAGTTTCTCTCTCTCTCTTTTTTTTCTTTTTGTGGTGCTATGGATTAAGCTCAGAGGCACTCTACCACTGAGCTACACACTAAATTATGGTACACTGGCCTAAATCCTCCTGTCTCAGCCTCCCAAATACTGGGGTTACAAATGTGCACCACCACACCTGGCTTGTCTTCTTTTTTTTTTTTTTTTTTTTTTTGGTACTGGGTGGAACCCAGAGGCTTTCTACCTCCAGGCTATACTCCATGACCTTTTTTCTATTTTATTTGGAAACAGGATCTCACTAAGTTGCTGAGAGCCTCACTCAGTAGCTGAGGCTGGCTTTGAACCCGTGCGATCCTCCTGTCTCCGCCTCCCAAGCGCGGGGATGACAAGCGTGCGCCACCACGCCCGGCTCACCTGGCTTCTAATTTATGAAGAGATTGAGATCCACAAGTTCTCACCTCCCCTTCTCCCCATAAGGACTCTTGTGTGTGATGTTGCCGAGGGCAGATCCAGACGTAGAAGTCATCATTTCATTATGAGGCACTAGCTGTAGCTCATGCACAGCTGTTAAGAGGCCAGGCATCACATCATCCCTTTCTCCCAACTAACTCCAACCCATTAGTGAGGTCCCCATGACCTGTCCAACAACTGTTGTGCTAGATGGTTTGTAGTGGCACTTCAAGCCTTGATATTCTAAAGTAGGGCCCTTTTTTTTGGGGGGGGGGGTACTAGGAATTGAACACAGGAGCATTCCACCTCTGAGCTACACGTACTACAGCCCTTTTTAAATTTTTTTGGGGGGTCTGGGGATAGAACTCAGAGGTATTTGACCTCTGAGCTACACCCCCTGCCTTACTTTTTTATTCTGTATTTTGAAACAGGGTCTCACTGAGTTGCAGAGGGCCTAAGTAGCTGAGGCTGTCCACGAACCACGATCCTCTGGTCTCAGCCTCCCAAATGCTGGGAATACAAGCGTACGCCACCATGCCTGGCTTTTTTTCAAATTTTTTTTTTTTATTTTGAAACAAGGTCCCACTAACTTGCTAAGGCTGTCCTCAAAACTGCAATCCTAGCCGGGCGCGGTGGCGCACGCTTGTCATCCCCGTGCTTGGGAGGCGGAGACAGGAGGATCGCGCAGGTTCGAAGCCAGCCGCGCTGGCGTAAGAGACCCTGTTTCAAAAATATAAAATAGGTCTGGGAGTGTAGCCCGGAGTAAGGAGGGCTTCCAGGAACCCCAGTACCACCAAAAAAAAAAAAAAACAAACAAACAAACAAAAAAACTGCAATCCTCTTGTCTCAGCCTCCCAAGCACTGGGATGACAAATATGTGCCACTATTCCCTGCTTAAAGCAGGTCTTTAAAAGCAAGTTTGGGCTCAGATAAAAGAGAAAGAAACAAAGCCAAACTATGTAAAGACCTCTGGAAGCATGGGAAGCCATATTCCAGCTTTCAATGCCACGAAAAAAGCAACAGCCCCCTCCCCACTTACCCAGGGCAGGGAAGGCTTTGGCATTTGTTCAGCTGCAGAGGAGCAAGGGCTTTATAGTAGCACACAAAAGAGTGGAGGTAACAGGTGTGGGAGTGGGAGTGGCCCTTCCCACCAAGCCCTCCGCAGGTCAAGAAGGGAGAGAGCCACACCCAGGATGAAAGGAAAAGTCACAATACTCAGGGGGGATTAGGGTGACCTGCCTAGTTTGGGCCACTGCCTGACTCTCTGATGTTGATCTGAAAAACAGGTGGTAGCAAGAAGGATTGGAGTTTTCTGATGAGAGGCGTGTGTGTCAGACAATTCCTGCCCATAGATGCCATCACCCAACTTGGAAAAAGGTGACCAAACCATATGCCAAAGCCAGCTGCCTCAACACAAAACCTTTTAACACATCCACAGAGGGAGGTGACCTACTTTGCAACAACTGGAGCTGTCCCCAAATCAAATAGGGAGCCTTCATCACTTGGGGTTCTCTCCATTACTGGAGGGACTCAAGCGAAGGCTAGCTAACTCCCTAGCACAAATGCAGCAGAGATCCCTATCTCTGCCCTGAGAGGCAAAGTGGACTCAAAGGTCCTTCTGGTTCTAAGAGCCAACAGCTCCGCAAAAAGCTTTCAAGCTAGAAAACCAGCCCTCATTAGAAATCAGGTGACACAAAGCTCCTCTTCATCTTAACACAAGTGCCGATGCCAATGGTTTGACAACTCATTCATGACCAATCCACTACAGTTCTGGTGAAAGAAAGGGAAAATTGCCCCCACTCACTCACACAGTTGGTGAAAATTATCTCAATTATTCTCTTGAGCATAGGGATAGGCATCATATATATTGCCACTTAAACAGAGCCGGAAATGAGGTTAGGTCTTCTTCGCATTATAGCGAACCCAGAATCAACCACCCACTCATTGTGAGGTTATTCCATTTTTAGATAATAACCTAACTGCAGATGTTTACCAGCAGCTCAGAATGAATACATTACAGGAGGGAGACAACCAATTGTTGCTTCAAGGGCAGAGATCAGAGACTGTAAGGAAGAGACAGAAGTGTTCTTGTGGAACCCAGAGGTGTGCTCTGAACCCAGAGATGTGCTTTTTACACAATTAAAAATCCACTATAGGAATGGGCCTATGTAGTACTTAGTAGAGCATACTGATAAATAAAAGCCTCTTGTGACAGTCTGTGCCTCTATGGTCAAATTTTACAGCATCTGACAAGGCCAAAGAATGCTTGAGTTTTTCCTTTGGACTGCCGGCCTTCCCAACTTAGGTCCAACAAAAAGGATGCCACCTTGGGTCACCTCAAAGCTCCACTCTGCCTCTGAATAATCCTTGTTGCTTTAATGGAGAAAGCTGTGCCTGCTTCTACTTGAAGTTCTTCAGTTGGTTTGAGGGAGCCATTGTATTTCTTTTTACTTTGGGGGTTGAAGGCATCCCAGGAAAGGCAGCTGATACCTTTTTCTTGAACCCAAGATTTTAGGAGAGAACCTGTCCTCCTCAAAGACTTAATTCCCTCAAGCCAACCAGAGAACTCACTATTATGGTATCGGCCAATGCTATGGATGCCACTGTGGCCTAGCCCACAGGTTCAGACATTTATGAGAAACTGGAGGGCTCAAGCCTTCACGTTCTCAGCTCACCTGTAGGTCAGTTCAAACTCATTCCATCTCAACCCAAAGCTAGAAGTTCTAGGCTGGAGTTGAGTGATCTCCTCTGGCAGCTGGAGATGACAGCACTGGGCTTCTATGGGTCCTGAGGCCTTTAGATGGTGCAGAGCAGGCTGAGGTACCAACACCACGATGCCCAAGGGATCCCAGAAGCCAACCTCACTGCAGGGACAGTGGCCCCTGGCCAGCCTTACCTGCTCTCCCTTTCCGCCGCTGCTCTTCTTCTTGCTCAGTCAGATACTCCCCGGTCTGGTATTTTCGGCTCTTCTGCCGTCTCCGTTTCTTCCTCTTGACCAGGCCCTCCTCCTCATCTTCCTCTTCCTCTTCATTGGTATCCCACATTTGCCGGGCAGCCTCTGTTCTCCAAGGCATCTCTCGGGCTCGCCACAGGTGCCTGCGGCCCTGGCTCAGCAGGGTCTTGTCCTGGGCATGATGGCTGCGATACTGGGTATCCCGCTGGCTCTTCCTCACCTTTCGACGCTTAGCTGGGGCAGGGGTCACCTCCTCTTCTTCTTCTGTGGGAAAGACTTCCTGGCTTCCCATGTCACTGTCTGCCATACCAGCAAAGGAGCTACAGATGCTTCCTGTGGACGGGACGTACATAGGACGGTCAAGCACCTCTTCAAAGGACTAAGTATGGTGTTGACACGAGGGCCCTGGATAAGTTTGAAGGTCTGGGCTCAAGTTCAGGCTCTGCCAGTTATTATCCATAGGCTTTGGGGAAAGTTCCCTCACTTCTGTTTCCTTGTCAATAAAACGGGGATACCATTCTCTCCTTGCTGACCCAATGGGCTGTTCTGGTGATACCTTTCACCCATGTTTTACAGAGTCCAAAGTATCATACAACTATCAAGTATTAAAAACACACACCTTTTCTCACCCACGGGGACATGTCACTTGACTGAATTTCACAAACTTGATTTGTATTTCTAAGGCACCAAGCACTGTGTGAAGGGCAGGAGACAGCCGCCAGTCCCCATTGTTTGGGAAATGAGGGCTGAATAGAAAAGTGAAGGAGCACAGACTGGAATCGCTCCCTAGTCCCTGCTCATTCTGTGGCCCCACCACTGTCACTGATAGAGCTAACGTGGGCAAGCACAATAATCACAAAAGAAGAGTCTCAGAAAAAGCAAAGCAAGGAGTCTTTTTCCTGTGGCAGGGCTGGCTCAGTCACACTTAAATGTGACACGGTGGCCGGGCGTGGTGGCGCACGCTTGTCATCCCAGCATTCAGGAGGCTGAGACCTGAGGATCGCGATTCGCAGACAGCCTCAGCTACCTAGGCCTTCTGCAACTCAGTGAGACCCGGTTTCAAAATAAAGAATAAAAAATAGGGCAGGGGCTGTAGCTCAGAGGTCGAATGCCCCTGGGTTCCACCCCCAGACCCACAAAAAAAAAAAAATGTGACACAGTGGGCCCTCTTCCCTTAAACTGACCCCACCTCCTACTGAGTGGCCAAGAGTTCATGGGTGGAGCTTTTTCCCTGGGCCCTCCCCACCCAGCTGCAGCTGTTTCTCACCACTGGGCCACCAGGGCCCCTCTCTGCTCCCAGCTACCCCAGAACAGATGGCACCTTCCGGGTCCTCCTGGGCTACCTTTCCAAGAGGCCATTTCCTCTCTCTGTTCCTTCCTTCAACCCTGCTAACAACAAAAGTACAACCATAAATTGGCCCGATTTCAAGCTAAAGGAGACTTGACACTTTCCTCAGAAGCAGCTGTGAGACACAACCATCTTTCTCCCAAGCTGGACTCAACAATCCCTGGACACCAGAGAGGTCGACAGAAGAAAGAAATAGTTAGAGGCAAACAGAGCTGCCCCTGACCAGAGATTCAAGTCAGGCCACTTCAAGACAGCAGCTGTCCAGTGAGCTTGCCATTATTTGGACCAGGAAGGAACAAAGTGTTCTGGTTAATCTAATATTCTAGTTAATACAGAATCACCTTCAAGTTCACACAGGAATCTCCAGTTTCTGAAGAATCAAATGCATACAATGTATTTAACACAAAAATGGGACCGGGAATAATATAATCATTCTATGATGATTCAGAGAACACTTCAGGACTTTGTGAGACCTCCAGGCCATCATTATGAACCTCAATTACTACCATGCTCGCCATGGGCTAAGGTGCCACTTAAGAAAATGGCACATCATTGAGTGTGCATTGTGCCCCGCTTCCCTACTCCCTCCAATTTGCAAGGAAGTCTGGGTGAAGCAGGGCAACCATCTCCAGTCCTATGTACCACCATGCAGCCAGCAAAAGAGAGCAGAGGCTAGAAAGAACTGTTTTAGGCCCTGAGAATTGACCAATACCAATCCAGGGAGTTGAAGGGAATTCTGAAGGCCCTGACAACACAATGGCATTTCCAATTTGATAATGCCCATCGCATAGAGCAAGAAGACTGAGGCCCAAACGTTGAATGTCTGTGCCTTAGACAGGCCCTAATCATCACAGGATGCCAAAGTTTAGAGGAGAAACAGCTTTCCTGAGTGGTACAGTCCTTTCCTTATTCTACATTTGGCTCCCAACAAGTGATATCAAATCCTGGCTGTAAAAAGCTAGAGCAATCTCACTTAACATAAATGCTAAGTGAGATTAGTCAGTCACAAAAAGTAAAAAATCGGATGCTCTCCCTAATATGTGGAAGCTAGGAAGAAAAAGGGTCTTCAGAGGAGCTCCAGACCAAATGAAGGAGAAACCAGAGATGAGCAAATTAAGGCGACCTAACCGAGGGGAATGATGGGGGAAGAGGGAAATTCCCTAATGTACATAATGTACATTCACAAATATATCAAAGTCAATCACTAAGCCGAAGATGAGGAGGAAAGGAGGAGGGGATGGAGTGGGAATTAAAAATGGCTAAATAAATAAGTGGTGTGTGCATGTATGCCTCTACCATCTTGTACTCCATTAAGATATATAACTACAATGCATAAAAAAAAGCACTGGACAGGGGGAGTGGTGAGTTGGCCCAGGCCACCCTACCCCCTCATGCCATTTTGGCATGGGGCTGTAACTATTTTCTGTATTTCTATTTTCTGTATTTCTATTTTCTGTATTTCTATCTTTTTAATAAACTTCTTTAAATCTTCAAAAAAAAAAAAAAGCACTGGACAAATAGTCCTAAAACCATGGGCAATCTCCCCACTCACCCGTTGCTCTCACCCAGGGCTCCTCACAGACACGAGACTGTTATCTTGGCCCAGCGAAGCAAATTCCCAACTCTGCACCTGGGCCAGCCCAGACAGCTCATGGTCTTAGTCTTACTCACCAGACTGACTGCGCGTCCGGGTGCTCAGAACCACTGGGATGAAGTCACGGAAACTGCTCTTTGCTTTCTTTTCCAAGGAACCTAGAGTAATGCGTGGTTGGGGGGAAGAAGGCAGAAATATCACAGTCAGAATGTAAAAACTAGAAACCCACCCGAGAGGCTCAGGTGGGAAAATAAAGGATGGTTTTGTTTTGCTTTGTGGTACCAGGGATAGAACTCAGGGGCATTATACCTCCGAGCTATCCCTCAGCCCTATCTAATTTTTAAATTTTGAAACAGAATTTCACCAAGTTGTGGAAGGCCTCACTAAATTGCTGAGGCTGGCTTCGAACTTTTAATCCTCCTGTCTCAACCTTCCAAGTACTAGTATTACAAGCATGTGCTATCATACCCGACCAAAGGTGGTTTTGAATACTGGGAGTTGGGGAGTTGGGTCATTTTTGCTGGTGTCGAAAAAGGCAGTACACAGAATCAATTTAACAGCATGCCAGACACGGCCCAGCTGCCTACGTGGAGGCTGCCATGCATCCACTAAATTCTGAGCTGGAGCATACCCCAGAGAAGGGCAACCTCAATGAATCTTATTTATTTATTTGTTTGTTTATTTATTTATTGCAGGTCTGGGGATGGAACCCAGGGGCATTCAATCTCCAAGCTACACTCCCTGTCCTATTTTTTATTCTTTATTTTAAAACAGGGTCTCACTGACTTGCAGAGGGCCTCACTAAGTAGCTGAGGCTGTCCACAAATTGCGATCCTCCAGTCTCAGCCACACCCGGCTTCAATGAATCTTAAAGGAATAAGTGAGGTAGGAAGATGAGAGCAGGGAATAGTGAACATAAGAAAAATGCTATATAAGAGCAGAAGAGGCAGGTCATGTCAGATAGACAAGACTGTGAACTGAGACTGCTACAGTCAGGAATGCCTGAGATTCTCTTCCTGATGAGGGCGCCCAGGGACCATCCACAGCAGAGCACACAATTCACATACACACACCCCCACCTCAAAATTTCTGCGTGTCCCTAAGTGATAACAGAGATTACATAGATTCCCAAAGTTTACAATACTGCCCTGGAGAGGATGCTGGACTGATCCAGGGGGTGGCAGGAGCTTTGGGTACAAGTGAAGGGTGGGCACATAAAATCAAAATAAAGGAGCAGTAGAAGTACTCAGGAGGATGCTGAGTAACTTTTTTTATTCAAAAAAGGGGCCACTATGCTAAGTATGGTGGTGTACGCCTATAATCTCTCCATGGGAGGCTAGGACAGGAGGATCGCATCTCTGAGGATAGCCTCAGCAATATAACAAGACTCAGAGCAACTTAGTGAGACCCAGTCTCAAAATAAAAAAAATAAAAGATGGGCGGCCAGCCTCAACTACTTAGTGAGATCTTTTGCAACTCAGTGAGACCCTGTTTCAAAATAAAGAATAAAGCCAGGCGTGGTGGCGCACGCTTGTAATCCCCGCGCTTGGGAGGCGGAGACAGGAGGATCGCGCAGGTTTAAAGCCAGCCACACTGGCTTAAGAGACCCTGTTTCCAAATAAAATATAAAAAAATAGGTCTGGGAGTGTAGCCTGGAGGTAGAAGGGCTTCCAGGAACCCCAGTACCACCAATAAATAAATAAAAATAAAAAGAATAAAGAATAAAAAACAGGGCCGGGGGTGTAGCATGGAGGTAGAATGCCCCTGGGTTCCATTCCTAGTACCACACACAAAAAAAATAAATAAATAATAAATAGCCGGTCGTGGTGGCGCACGCTTGTAATCCCTGCGCTTGGGAGGTGGAGATAGGAGGATCACGCAGGTTCAAAGCCAGCCTCACTGGCTTAAGAGACCCTGTTTCTAAATAAAATATATAAAATAGGTCTGGGAGTGTAGCCCGGAGGTAGAAGGGCTTCCAGGAACCCCAGTACCACCAAATAAATAAATAAATAAATAAATAAATAAATAGCGCCAGGCGTGGTGGCGCACGCTTGTAATCCCTGCACTTGGGAGGCGGAGACAGGAGGATCGCGCTGGTTCAGAGCCAGCCACGCTGGCTTAAGAGACCCTGTTTCCAAATAAAAAAGTAAAAAATAGGTCTGGGAGTGTAGCCCGTGGGAGTGTATCCCGGAGGTAGAAGGGCTTCCAGGAACCCCAGTGACAGGTTGGGTCCCATGGGACGGGACCTTAGAAAAGGAGGAGACTCTGCTAGGCGATATCCCGAGACAGGCGATATCGCGAGAGGGGCGATGTTTCCATGTGACATAAACTTTAAAAAGAAGGGCATTTCCCTTCCAGCGTCGGAGGAGCTGGAGGTCTTCAGGAGCGGTCTAGCTCCTATCCCTGGGGAGACCGCATTAAAATTCTTTTTCTTCTTGGCGCACTGGTCTTTCTCGCCTTTTTTATTGCGCCTAAAAACCTAACACCCAGTACCACCAAAAATAAATAAATAAATAAATAAATAAATAAATAAATAAATAAATAAATAAAAGATGGGCATAGTGGTGTATGCCTGTAATCCTAGTACTTGAAGGCTGAGACAGGAGGGTGGTAGGTTCAAGGACATTCTCAGCAAGTAGTGAGACTCTCATCAGAATAGTAAGACCTTGTTTCAAAATAAAAATAAAGTAGGATTGGGGTGTAGCTCAGAGGTAGAATGACCCTGTGTTCAACCCCCATCACAAAAAATAATTTAAAAGGGGCTAGAGGTATAGCTTGAAGGTAGAATGCACCTGAGTTCAATACCCACCACAAAAAATAAAAATAAAAAATAAAATAAGCCAGGTTTGGTAGCAAATACCTATAATCCAAGTACTTGAGAGGCTGATTCAGGAGGATCTCACAGTTTGAGGACAGCCCCAGCAACTTAGTAAGTGAGATTCTCAGCAACCTAGCAAGACCCTGTTTTAAGCAAAGAAAAAAATTGTGGTACTGGGGAGTGAACCCAGGGGCATTCTACCTCCAAGCTATACTCTCAGCTCTATTCTATTATTATTTTGAAACAGGTCACACTAGGTTCATAAAAACCTTGTTCCATCCTCCCAACTACTGGGATTACAAGCATGAGCCACCACACCTATCTTTAAAACAACAACAACAAAAAAATTTTTTTTTGCAGTACTGGGGATAGAACCCAGGGGCATTATACCTTCAAGCTACACCCCCAGCCCTATTTTTTAGTCTTATTTATTTATTTTGTTGTACTGGGGGTGGAACCCAGCGGCTTTTCTACCTCTGGGCTGCACTCCCAGACCTATTTTATACTTTATTCGGAAACAGGGTCTGTCTCAGCCTCCCAAGCACTGGGATTGCAAGTGTGCACCACCACGCCTGGCTATAGTCTTTTTATTTTTTGAAACAGGCTTTCACAGAGTTGCGAAGTAGCTGAGGCCCTTCACAAACCAAAAATTAAACAAAAAATTAAAAGATGAAACAAAATAAAAATTAAGTAAATAAATAAAATAAAATAGAGGGGGCACTAAGCTTATTAGGAAGCTATGCTTTAAGATGTCTCTAAACCCTTCTAACTAGCTAGGCAGTGATTTGTTTCTTTTTCTTTATTTATTTTTGCAGTACTGGGGATGGAACCCAGGGGGATCCTACCTCCAAGCTACATCCCCAGCCCTATTTTTTATTCTTAATTTTTCTGAAACAGGGTCTCACTAAGTTGTTGGGAGCCTCACTAAGTAGCTAAGGCTGTCCTCAAACCATGATCCTCCTGTCTCAGCCTCCCAAATGCTGGGATTACAAGTGTATGGCACCATGCCTGGCTGTTTCTATCTTTTTAGAATGAAAGTTTTTCAATATGCCCAAAGGTAGAAAAAACAGTATCATGAACCCCAAACTTTGTTTTTGCCTAAATCCTCCTATGCCTATTTCTCCTTTAAGCCCAGAACCACTAAAGGTTATAGGACTGCCAGCTGCAAATTACCCCTTCAGCCTGCAGAGTATGCTGTATTCTAGTGTGAGGGGCAGAATCTGTGGCCCTGTTCCCTCTTCTCTCATTTGGTTTTTGTTTGAGCTGGGGATTGAACCCACGGACGGGCCTTAGACCTCCGAGCTACACCCCCAGACCTTTTTATTTTTTATTTGGAAATAGTATCTGTGAGCCTCACTGAGTTGCTGAGACTGGCTTCAAACTTATGACCCTCTTGTCTCATCCTCTCAAGTACTGGGATTATGGATGTGCACCACCACATCCAGCTCCTCATATTTGACTTCAGCAGAGGTATTACTTATATCTCCCTTCCCTAATGAAGAAGGCTCTCTTTTCTAGTCAGTCTTTGATTCCCTCTTTCCCATCAAGTACCACAGGGATCACGCTGCAGCCCAGCCTGGAAGGCGGGCACCTCTGGGGCCTACCTTCCTCCTGGCCATCGGCTCGTTTTCCTGGAGACTGGGACTCCGGCTTTGTTGGTTTCCGGTGCTTGTGCTTTCCCCTGACTCCATTGTGCTCCTTTCCTGAATCTGAAACTCCCCTGGGGCTTTTCTTGGTGGGTTCCTGGGGGTCACTGGGTGGCTTCCAGCACTGTGGAGAAGTAGAGTTAAGTCTGAGGTCAGTTTTGCTTCTTAAGAAAGCCAAGTACCTGTTTCTAGCAAATGAACATGAGCTGCCCAGAAGGAAGCATGAGGAACAGGGCCCCCAGTGGGCTACAAAGGCTTTCCTGGGCTGAATCCAGTACCCTCACAGGGCCCCATAGGCATCCACACCCTATCAATTTAAAGAGGTCTATAGAATCTGCATTGACAAGTCACCGGACACCAAAAGTCTTTTTTTTTTTTTTTTTGGTGGTACTGGGGTTCCTGGAAGCCCTTCTACCTCCGGGCTATACTCCCAGACCTATTTTTACATTTTTATTTGGAAACAGGGTCTCCTAAGCCAGCGTGCGCGGCTGGCTTCAAACCTGCGCGATCCTCCTGTCTCCGCCTCCCAAGCACGGGGATTACAAGCGTGCGCCACCACGCCCGACCCAAAGTCATTTTTAAAGGGTGCAAAGTCAGGTCCCATACTCTCTGTACCCACAGACCGATAGAGAGACAGACACTAACAAAACTACTGCCTTTTCTGAGCAGGGCATGGTGGCACACGCCTTTAATCCCAGCACTTGGGGGGCTGAGATAAGATTGTAGGCGTAAACCAGCCCCTGGAACATCGTGAGTCCCTGAGCAACCTAAAGAGACCCAGTGCCAAAATAAAACATGAGCTGGGTGTGGTGGCGCATCGCCTATAATCCCATACTTGGGAAGCTGAGAAAGGAGATAGGCTTGATGACAGTCTCAACAAGTAGTGAGACTCTCATCAACCTGGTGAGACCCTGTTTCAAAATATTTTTGAATATCATTTGTAGCTGGCTCTTTCAAATATAGATCATTAACTTTTACTTCCTCAGATAGACAAAAACAAGTAAAACAGAACATCTAGAAAATATTTATGTGTATCTTCTGTGAGGTCAGCAGTGAAAGCAAAAATATATTGTGCACTCCCAAATTATGGGAAGAGTTGGGAGGGCAGTGAGGTCATGTAAGATGAATGTCCTGGTTAACAGAGTTTTGAAGTATTTTCCAAAGAACTGTCCAAAGAACGAGAAGATAGTGGAATACACTCAGCAGCAAATGAAGCACAACTCTCTTTACTGGGGATCCAGAAGGGCCCTCAGGATAGCAGGACACAAGCAACAGGAAAACTATTGTGATCCTAGGCCCTGCCCTGCAAGGGGATGTTTGGAATTACTCCCTAATCTTAGTTTGCTTATCAGTGGTTCATTTCTCAGAAAAATGAAACAAAAGTAACAAAAGAAAGATTGAAGTTATTTACTCTCCTGAAAATGGATCTTTGTTGTTTGGGGCTGCTTCCTGGCTGGCCCCCAATCATGTAACTTTATTCTCTGTCCTTCCTATGTGTCAGTGGGCCCAGCGAACTATTTGTTAATTGCATGCAGGATGGAGCAGTGTATGCCTGTCATTCATTGAGTCATGGGCAAGACATAAGCTTCATGAGGGCAGGAACCACATCTATTTTGTTTGTAATACTGAGCACTAACTATGTGCCAGGTGGATTTTTTTTTCAGTAGTATAATTAGAACCTAGAGTCTCATGCATGCTAGGCAGGTGCTCCCTCACTGAGCTATATCCCCAGCCCCTCAGTGTTTTAAGCCTTTGTATATCACCTCATCTAATCTTTTGTGTGTGTGTGTGTGTGGTACTGGGCGTGGAACCCAGGGGCTTTTCTACCTCCAGGGTATACTCCCAGACCTATTTGGAAACAGGGTCTCACTAAGTTGCTGAGAGCCTAAGTAGCTGAGGCTGGCTTCGAACCTGTGCAATCCTCCTGTCTCAGCCTCCCAAGCACTGAGATTACAAGCATGTGCCACCACGCCTGGCCTTCATCTAATCTTTTCTTTTCTTTTCTTTTCTTTTGCAGGTTTGGGGATGGAACCCAGGGGCATTGACCTCTGAGCTAAACCCTCTACCCTATTTTTTATTCTTTATTTTGAAACAGGGTCTCACTAAGTTGCGGAGGGCCTCACTAAGTAGCTCAGGCTAGCCACAAACCGCGATCCTCAGGTCTCAGTCTCCCGAATGCTGGGATTACAAGCGTGCGCCACCACGCCCAGCCATCTAATCTTTTCTTAAAGACCTTTTTATTGAGATATGCCATTCAATTCACATATTTAAGTATACAACTGAATTGTTTTCAGTATAGTCATAAGTTGTACATCTATCACCCCTTGCCTAGTTCTAAAACTTCCTCATCACCCTGAATGGAAACCCTGTACACATTGGTTACTCCCCAAATCCCCATCCTCGCCAGCCATAGACAACTGCAAATCCACTTTGTCATTATGGATTTGCCTATTCTGGACATTTAATCATTACAACAAACCAATAAATATTATTCTTGTCTCACTGCACAGATGAGGAAAACTGAGGGTCAGAGAGAGCATGTAGCTTAATCGATGTCATGTAGCTCAGAAGAGGTAGGGCCAACTTTCAAACCTGAGCTCTGTGCTTCACCGATCAACTATAGCAGCCTCATGAAGATGAATTCCTACTGGCTGAGGGGGACTGGCACGATATCTGTTCAACAAACACTTAAACATTCAGTGAAATGGTTGCAGATAAAGAGAAAGGAAAGACAGCAGGCTAGAACTAAAGAATGTCGACCTCGGAGCCAAAGAGACCAGTACTTGGAAGGATAAGGCAGGAGAATTGCAAGTTTGATGCCAGCCTGGGCAAATGGCATAGAACCTGTCTCAAAAGTAAAAACATAAAAATAAAAAGAACTAGGGGTATAGCTCACTGATAGAATGTCCCTTGATATAATCCCCAGTACCACAAAAAAAGGCCCTTTCTCTCCCCAGGCTGTAAGTTCTCAAGGCCAGTGGTCAGTCATCTTGTTACAGACAAGAGCCTTGTCATCAATGGATTTTCTTTACCAGTAGCTTCTCTTACTGTCCAACGTCATCTGGAACAATGGCTTCCCTAGGCCCTGGGATGGAATCATTTCATACATCCTACCAAATACAAGCTAGCCCCTCCCCAAGCAAAACACTTCTGCAGAGAATGTAACTTAGGAGATGGCAGGTCGTAATTCACAGTATTCCCATCACCACAGTTCACGGGAACACTTCGCCACAAGGCAGGAGTCAAAGGCAATTGAGACAGCAGAGTGCAGCCAACCAGCAGGGCCTCACCTGACTTTGTATGCGGTGTGGTGTGGTATGTGTGTGTAATTGGGGAACCCAGAGGCATTTCACCTGCAAGCTATACCCTCAGCCCTATTTTCTTATTCCTTATTTTGAAACAGGGTCGAAGTAGCTGAGGTTAGCCTCAAATCTGCGACCCTCCTGTCTCAGCCTCCCAAGTACGGGGATTACAAGCGTGTGCCACCACGCCCGGCTTCTTCGTCAGATTCTGACCTCAGCCCAAGAGCTGAAACTCACCTTGGATCCCTGGGAACTCCGGGCAATGGGCTTGGCTTGTGGCTGCTGCTGCTGCTCCTCACCTTCCGTCTCTTTGCCACACTTCATCTTCTTGGGTGGTAGAGATTCCGACATTTCATCTGGCTGCCATTTATTCTTGCAAGTGAAGACCCCAACACTTTCCCATTTCACTCGGGGCTGCCCAGTCTTAGCTCGGGCTTCTGCTTGGCCCCTCTGGGGAGTTGCTGGGAGGCTATCAGCCCGGAAGCAGGTGGCTAAATTAAAGACGACATCACCATCCACCTTCTCCATTTTCACCCGCCCCAGATCCACCTGGCTTCCAAGCTGCGAAAGCTCTGTGCTGGAGCCCCTCTTGCTGCTCGGAACCATGTCCAAGGTGAGTTCCTGGGGGTGGCTGTCATGAGGTAGCAAAGGCAGCTCGGGCATGTTGTGCAGGTTCTGTGGGGTGGCCAGAACCAGCTCGTGAGACATGTACGTAGCCAGCACTTGGTTCTTAGGCTTCGAGTCTCCTGCCAGTTTCAGGCCACAGGCTGCCTGAGGGCCTTCTATCTTAGGAGTGCTATCAGAGCAGAGATGGGTCTCTGATTCCTCGGGCCCCTGATTCACTCTAATGTCCCCGCTACTGGGCTGAACAGACAGTGCCAGGGTCCCTGTCTGAGGGCTGAGAGTCAGGAGGACGGGGCTGACTTGTTCTTCGTAAGGCTTGGCAGCAATCCGGCAAGTTTTGTTCTTTGTGACAGTGTCCTGTTCTGGCGCAAAGGGGCCGCCAGACCGTGGCTGCCCCTCGGGCAGTCCATGCACGGCTTCACTGGAGCTAAGAGCTGGCACACCAGAAAACTCAGAAACAACGCTGGTGGGCCTGATGGGCACCCCCTGACTGGGGGTGAGCTGCCCGGCACTGGAAATGCCAATGGAAAGCAGAGATGCCTGATGGTATGGTGACCAGCCAACAGGCAGGACCTGAGAACTGGCGGGTTTCCCATTGACTGAACACCGTGGATAAATATTTGCTGGCCCTGGAGATTTCCAGAGAGCGAGCTCCTTGGTTTGGCACCCCGGCATCCCTGGGGCAATGCGAGCTGGGGTATAACGTGTTTTGACTGTGCTTGGCTGTCCGTCAGCACCAGACTGGCTGCCTTTCTTGCCACACGTGGCACCAGTGCCCTTAGGCTCTCCCTGATCAATGATAGAGATGGGCTCCTGCTTGGGAAGATGGCGAGGATCGCGATTATGGCCCAGGTTTGTGTCTTTGTTGAGCAGCAAGGACGCAGGCACTGGGTTGGCCACTCCCACATAGGTGCCCGGAATGGTGCTGATCAGTGCGGTGGAGTTTTTCACCCAAGTACTCGGGTCCCCGTTCCTCACAATCTCGGGAAAGATGACAAAAGGTGAGGAAGTGGAGCCCAGGCAGGAAGTAACGTTGCTACCAGCAGCCTGGGTTGTGCGCTGAGACCTAGACAGGACCGTGGAGAGAAGGGCCTTGCTGCTGGTATGCACAGGGGTCAACACGGGCATGGGAGGTGTCTTGCGCTGGTTCGGCAATGGAAGCTTCTGGCGGTTGGACTTAGAGGAGAGATCAAGGGGCATCTCACTACACTCAGATGGAGAGGCCATCTCTCGCTCCAGCTGCGGAGGTGACTTGAGGGGAGAGAAGGTAACAGAAATCCCTTCTGTCTGCTGCTCCGTGCCACCTGGCATCTTGGCAGGGTGCGGTGGGGCTGAGCTCCCGCCGGGGGCTGGCAGCAAAGGCTGTGGAGTTGGAAGCACCTTGGCAGAGACAGTGGTGAGTGAGGTATCTGCCAAAGGCCTGGGGGCCCCATTAGGCGCAGGCTGGATGGTGGTACTACTGGATGGGGAAGTACAGGGTAGCCTGTTCACCTCCAGAGAGACCAGCTTGGAATCTGAAGTCAGAGGCCGAGCCACAGAAAATGCATATGGGTAAGACCGGAGCTCAGGGGAGGCCAGCATGCCTGGAAGACACCTGTCCTGCAGGTAGGATGGCAGAACAGGGAGTGTAAGAGTGGAGGAGACCCCCAGGGTGGTTGGCAGTGTGGCCACACTGAGTGGCTGCCCACAGCTCGGAGGTGGAATATATACCAGCGGCTGGCTCGGGGTTAGAACTGTCCCTGGCTGAAAGGACAGGGGTACTTTTTGCATAGCTGGTGCCTGAGCTGCAGGAAAACACACTCGACTCAGACTGAAGGAGGCTGGGATGGGTGCTGAGGTGGGAATGGCAGTTGGTGTGGCAGCCGGCATGGGCGTGGGGGCTGGAGTAAAGATTGGGGCTGGGGTGGGTGCAGGCACCGGTGTGGGAGCGAAGGCAGGAATAAGGGTGGGGGTAGAAGACGGGCCTGAGGATGGGGTTGGGGTAGGCATGGGCACAGATGGAGGGGCGGGAGCTGCTGGAGGTGTGGATGCTGGCATGGGTGCCAGAACTGGGGTGGGGACAGGAGCGAGGACCAAGGTAGGAGCTGAAGGAGGCACAGGCGCCTGGATCAGAGCCAAGGAAGGTGCGGAAGCTGAGACTGAGAGAGGAGTGGGAGCAGAAGCTGACAAAGGAACCGGACCTGAGGGAGTAGCAGACACTGGCACGGGCACCAAGACTGAGGCTGAGACTGAAACGGGAATGGCATTTGAATCAGAGATGAGAGTGGGCACTGAGGGTGGGGCTGGAGCCAGAGTTGGGACTGGTGCTAGGGGAGGGGAAGGAGCTGGAACCGAAGTGGCAACTTGAACTGGAACTAGCCCAGAATGGGGCACGGGGGCCGGGATAGAGAGGGGAACCTGGAAAGGATCTGGAACAGATGGGGGAACAGAGGCCGAACCAGGAGCAGGAGGACAGATGGGGGCCGGCATCGAACTAAAGTTAGTGGTAACCAGAGGCAGGGTCCCCTCCACCGGGACTCCAGTTCCCAGAGTTGCCAAAATGAAAGTGTTCTTGTCTGTAATTCCGTGCCGAGAGTCCAAAGCCTTTACCCCGGCCGGCGAACAGTCAACCTGTTTGCTCATTTGGGTGCTGAGGGGAGTCCAGGAGCAGTCAGCCCTGCTGTTGCCCACCTCAGTGCTGTCAGGTGTGGGCAGCTTGAGCCCGTCTTCCGGGCTGCTCAGTGGCACCAGAAGGCCCTCAGCCTCTGCTGCATTCCCAGCATAGTCCATTTTTGGCTGAAGCTCATCAGGCTGGTCTTCTGACTTGTGCCCAAGTTTTTCTGTTGCACTGCCATCTGGGTCTGCCCCCCGGGCATTGCCGCCACTTCCAACTGCTGTGAGCTCCACCTGCAAAGACAGAACAACATGTCCCATCTTAAAACAGCATGCTCCCTTGCGGCTGGTGCAAGTGTCCTGAGGCCCCTGAGAGGCAACTGCTGGTCCTCTCTGCAACCTGACCAACAGGGTCTTTGCAGAAGCAAAAGGCAGTGGGTCAATTTCCTCCCCACCCCTAGCAACTCCTGGGAGCGTCTTCTCCCTTCCTGTCTACTTCTTGGGATGGTGGGCTGGACATGTTGCCCAGGCAGCTCAGCTCCGTCCTTTAGCAGGCAGCATATGGCACCACATAGCCCCTTACCTTGGAAAAGCTACTGCTGACACAAAACTCCTGAGATCCAAAGTGCTGGCAGTCACCTGTCGTAGTCTCCTCATCAGAAAGAGGTGCTCTTCTGGCATGGGAGACAAAACCAGAGAAGAAACATGAGGCTCAGTCTTGAAGCCATTACCGCTTTCCCCCAGAAGTCCCATTGCCTGCCTGAGTTCCTGTGAAACGTTCCTATCTGGCTTCCTATAGTGGCTTGGAAAGATCACAAGGTACTAGGGATGAGGGAAATCCAGAATGCAAAGTATAATCTCCAACTCCAACTGCTGTGAGCAGTTGCTTGAGAAGCAGGAGCTTCCCAAATTCCTGCACAGGAGCCTGGTCTAACTAAATCCTTTCGTGTTCTCTAGGATTCTCGCCAATAGTGTGGAGTGTCCCTGGCACGTTCATCTTTTCCCTGGAGTTGACCAGACAAGGTGACCATCCAGGAGCTACAGGGCAGCACCCAAAGGGGAGAGAGATGCATGCCGTGGCAGGCCTCAAAAGGCATGCAAACTGTTTGTCTTTTAAGTGTGATCGTATTTCAGGACTATAAGGGAAGCTTGGTGGAAGGATCCATATGGATAATCCTTTCCCTTTTTTGTGTGTGTGTGGTGCTGGGGATAGAACCCAGGGACATTCTATCTCCGAGCTACACCCCCAGCACTATTTTTTTTGTCTTCTCATTTTTTTGAAACAGGGTCTCACTGAGTTGTGAAGGGCCTCACTAAGTAGCTTGCTAAGTAGCTGAGGCTGTCCACAAACTGTGATCCTCCTGTTTCAGCTTCCCAAGTATCGGGATCACAAGCGTGGCCACCATGCCCAGCTCTGGGTAATCCTCCTTCTAAAACAAATCACCACCCTCATTGTGTTTTCAGGTCTAGTCTGAATCTGAATCATCACCTATTCACCTGATGGGCCTGCCTAGAGCAGAAACATGTTTATCAGCATGTGAAAAGATACTGATTCAAGGCCACCATGTCACTGGGAGCTAAGAGGCACTTTAAACACACTACTTTTTGTTGTTGTTATGGTGCATTGTAGTCATACATCTTAATGGAGTATAAGATGGTACTTCTTTCCCTCCAAGGGACATTTCCTCCTTTTCTAGAGTTCTACCTGGCTCCAGCCAACACCCTCCCTTCTACCCTTGCCTACCCCCCAACCCCTGCCAGCCCTCCACTCTCCCTTCAGCCTCAGCACCACCACCTTCTCTCCCATCCCAAAGGGAGGCCCTAGAGGCCACAGACCCCAAATTCAGGTTGATATACCCCAGAGAGAAGGGCTCAAGGCCAGAGAGCTGGGTCCCAAAGGAGGAAAACTCAACTATACCCCCACCTGCTCAAAAAGTCTTCTCCAAATTTCAGGTAAGAATCTTAGAAAATGGTACATCCTGACGGGGAAAAAAAAAAGGATCAGACCGGGAAGTTGAAGTCAAAGAGAGGACAAACAACCACTCAAAGTTTGGTATTTTAAGAACAGCAAGAACATACTACCCCTACCCTAGGGAGGACACCATGGGGCAGAATCCTTGGTGGGGTTGGCCAAGGAGGAGGTTTGGGTCAAAGAATAAAGCCCAATAGCAATGTGGTGTCAGGTTTCTCGGTATGTAAAGCACAAAACTGCTCTGCACACCCCTGGGGAAATGCCCCGGTTTTCTGGAGATTCATCTGGGTTCCAAAACGGCCCTTAGGGGAGCCATCCCCTGCCTCACCAGCCACCTTAGCCAAAGGGTGGTCTGGGTGTTCTGCCTAAGCCAACCCCAAAGAGAAGTGGGAGTCCCCTGCTACTAAATCCCTTCCACCCACTGCAACAGGGACTCCCAATTGTACCTGGGGCAAGAAAGGCAACAAAGGCAAGGCCTCTCCCCATCTTTTCAGGGCTCCGGAAGGGCCTAATCAAGGGGGAAAGGCTTGTCCCCTTTAAAAGGCAGCTAGGCTGGCAGAAGTGGGAGGGTTCCACTGCTGGAAATGACTGTTGGTGACAAACAGAAATGAATGTAAGTCAAGGGCTTTAGAGGCAGTCAGAGGGGTCTTGAAGAAGGGGAGTCAGGAAGGGCCCCAGGGAAAGGGAAAACATACCTTCACATCAACCCGAGAGACCAGAAAAGCGGGACCCATACCCAGCCTTGGGCCAGGGGGAAGCATTTTCCAACTAGACTCACCAAGGATGATTTGGGGACAGGATGGGGGGGGGGCAGGCAGTCTCCCCTTCACCAACCCCACATGAAGTCACTATTTATATTCCTTCCCCTCCTGACCATACAAAGGGGAGCAAGCTATATGCCCACTCCCCCTTACCCTGCCTAAACTCACAGTGGAAAGCAAAAACCCTGCTCTCTCCAGAAGCCACCAGACAACCAGAGCCATGGCCAAGGAACTAGCATGGCAACAGGAGCAGCAGTCCTGGCTATTACAGCCATGTCCATGCCCGAGTGCCAGCCCCCAAGGCTCTATAGCCAGGGTTTTAATTCTTGGAGGAGGGGGATACAGAGCTGAGCAAACATTTAAATTGCTCCAGTGAAAGAAAAACCCTGGTCAGGAGTGGCTTGCAGGGGACTGGGACCTGGGAAGAGCTAGGTCAACTGAGCCAGTTTATGGGGGGTGAGTAACAAAGCAACCTTCAATCAGGACTGAGAATCAAGCCCGCTATTTCTTCTGACCAGAGGATGCTGGACTGGTACAGTCAGGACTCTGTTGAACTTAAGCCAGAAATGGCCATGAACTCTAAGGGTCACTTTCCTAATTATTAGGGGCTAGCACCCCTATCAGACCGGACCGTTATCCAGACCGGACCTTTATCCAGAAGTTCCTGATGAGCTTGGACTACTCAAAAGAGAAATACACCTCCCAGGAAGCATAAGACTGGTTATCTCCCAGCCCATGCACATTCCCTCCCTCCCTCCCTCCCTCCCTCTTCATTCCAATCAGAGCCTTCCCCAAACACTTTTTTTTTTTGGTACTGGAGATGGAACCCAGGGGCTTTCTACCTCCGGGTTACACTCCTAGACCTATTTTATATTTTTATTTGGAAACACGGTCTCGCTAAGTTGCTGAGAGCCTCACTAAGTAAGTAGCTGAGGTTGGCTTTGAACCTGCACGATCCTCCTGTCTCAGCCTCCCGAATGCTGGGATTACAAGCGTGCGCCACCACGCCCGGCACATCATCTTCTCTTACTGGCCCAGGGAAGCACCAACCCTCACCTCCAACTCCCACTCATCCCTCCAGCTGGGGCTCAGATGGCACTGCCTTCCCTTATTCCCAGGGAAGTTTGCCATTCCTGCATCTGAACCTGTCCATGCTAATATACAGCATTCACCATCAATGTACCATGGCTACCGGTTTGCTCTAATTGTATATAATAAATGTTTGTTGGATAAAGAAATAAGTTAATGGTAGAAAGTAAGCAAGCAAGCCAGGCATGGTGGTGCATGCTTGTAATCCCAGCATTTGGAAGGCTGAGACAGGAGGATCGTGGTTTGTGGACAGCCTCAACTACTACTGTAGTGAGGCCCTTTACAACTCAGTGAGACCCTGTTTCAAAATAAAGAACAAAAAATAGGACTGGGGGTGTAGCTTGGGAGTAGAATGGCCCTGGGTTCTATCCCCAGTAATACACACCAAAAAAAAGGAAAATAAGCAAGCAATCATGCAGAGTTAACAGATCTGACTACAGCTGACCACTCAAGGCCAGCAGAAAGCCCATGCCCCCTGTTCTGCAGCCTCCAACCAGAGCTGGTGATACCAGGCTACAGTATAACTTGAGGAGTTAACCCCCAAGTTCAGCTATATACCCCAAATTTCTAAGTTCTACAAGTTAAAAAGGGCGGAAGAAGATGGTTTTTAAATAAGGTGAGATCACATTTTAGAAATCAGCTGTAACACAGCCTAGAATGTGGCAAGAAGGTGACAATAAAGGGTAGATGAGATCAGAAGTGACAATGCTTAAAAGGCCATCTTAACCACAAGGCATATTTGGTAATTTAGTATCCCAAAAAAGGTCTGCAAAGAGAGAAAATCAAATTTTGAGCATACTTCCTTTTCCTTTCTTGGCAGGAATGTAGAGTACCAAGTGAACCAAGGTAACTTATCTACTGGGTTTTTGTTATTGTTGTTGTTTTTTGTTTGTTTGTTTGTTTTTTGGTGGTACTGGGGATGGAACCCTTCTACCTCCGGGTTACACTCCCAGACCTATTTTATATTTTATTTAGGAATGGGGTCTCTTCGAGGCTGGCTTCCAACCTGTGCGATCCTCCTGTCTCCACCTCCCAAGCGCGGGGATTACAAGCGTGCGCCACCACGCCTGGCATCTACTGGTTTTTTTTGAAGGCTCTGGTCTACATCTCTGCCTCAAAGTCTCAACTACTTAGAACTAGATCAACTAACATAACCAGTCAATGAATAATCACACAGATTAACACCACCACCCTTCCTTGCTATATAGATCATCTCTTACAGATTAAGAATGTGCCACATATGCAAATGGAAATACCTTTCTTCCACTGCCTCCCAGAATTCTGTCTTATTTTCCTTGATCTTGACTTTGGGGTTCTAAATTAAATTTCTTCTAAATCCTCCTCTAACTTGTTCCATAGTACAGAGAACATTAAGCTATAAAGCACTAATGGCTTAAAATAATCTATTCTGCTAATCTTAACATCAGACACATACACAACACTTCTTCAGTTAGGAACAGAAGGAAAAAAGTAAATAAAAACACAGGGCTGAGGGTGTAGCTCAAAGGCAGAACACCTATTTAACATTTGCAAAGCCTAGGTTCAATGCCTAGCACCATACATGCACACAGAAAGTAGATTAAAGACATTCATACCTTTCCCCTTCAAAATTACCAATTTTCCTTCCACTCTGAAACACAGGTACTTCTTAGTTTACCCAAGAAACGCCAAATCTTGAATTCCGGGAAAAGTCCTATCATTCTGTGTCCTACATGAATTATTTGATATATTTTTCTTTTTCTTTGTCTTTTTTTTTTGTATGTGGTACTGGGATTGAACCAGGGGCATACTACCTCTGAACTACACCCCCAGACCTATTTTTTAATCTTTATTTTGAAACAAGGTCTCACTAAATTGCAGAAGGCCTCTGCAATCCTCCTGCCTCAGCCTCCCAAATGCTGGAATTACAAGCATGCGCCACCATGCCTGGCTATTTTTTTTTTTTATCTTGAAACGGGGTCTCACTGACTTGCTGAGGCTTGGCTGGGAACCTGTGACCCTCCTGCCTCAGCCTCCAGAGCACTGGGATTACAAGGGTGTGCCCCCACTTCGGGGCTTATCTGATGTATTCCAATTTCAATAGTCAGTGATTTGAAATTCCAACAAGAATGGGGGATCTGTGCCTTCTTGTAAAATGGGAGAGGCATTGCAGCCATCACACACAGCTCTTTGGCCAAAGGTCAGGAAAGTCAAATGTAAAATCTGAAGGTCAGCTGGGTGTGGTGGCTCAGGTGTTGTAATCCCAGTACTTAGGAGGCTGAAAAAGCACGATAGCAATTCAAGGACAGCCTCAGGTACAACTTGGTGAGACCTTATTTCAAATTAAAGAATAAAAATAGGGATGGGGGTATAGCACGAAGGTAGAATGCCCCTGGGTTATATCTCCAGTATCACACATACACACACACAAAAAAAATCCGAAGGTCATTTTAGGTGCCCTTGGTATGGGATATGATCAGGAAATACCTATCTTGGTCAACCAAATATTCTGATGAATAAAAACTGAAAATACACACACAGATTCAGCAGGCATCGCCAACTCTCAATTTCTTCCTTTGATTCTTCATATCAGTCTCACTGCAAACCGTTGTTAGCCTCGTGAGGCAAGAAAGCAATGGCCACAGGAACACCTGCTACCAGTTCCCACTGTAAAACCACAGGATAAAACCACCTTTCGTCCAGGCCTAGGTCAAGGACTGAAAATATCTTACATATATCCTTGAGCACCGTATTCTGATGCAGAAAATAAAAATTGCAATCACCCAAGCTTCCCCTTACTGCCACAATCTGACAGTTCTTAAAGAGTAGATAAATAGTATCTGGCAAAGGTCATCCGCTGGCCTCCTCACCTTCATCTGAACAGGGACAGCATGGCAGAGCAGGTAACTCCACAGCCCTGGCCCCATCCCATCTCAGGAACATTAGAAACAACCAAGAGCTCCTCCCCAGGCTCTATTACATGTGGCTACTCTACTGTGAGCAGGTACCCCTCACTACAGGCTAGCAGCAGCCACATTCAAAACCTTCTCACCTGTCCTCGTTGATGCCACACATGCGAATCCGGTCAGAACTGGTCCAGTTGTGCACACTGCTGTAGAGTGGTGCTGTAGAGATCATGACAGCCACTCACCACCAGATAGGACCTGCTGTGGCCGCTCCCCCTGGGGAAAAAGAAGCCCAGAAAGTCTAAACTCTCAACAGATACAGCTGCTTTAACAACCTTTCACACAGAAATGTTTAAATGAAGGTAATTGTAGCATCGAAATGTGAAGGCAGTCGGGCCTGGCGTGGTGGTGCACACTTGTAATCCCAGCATTTGGTACAGAGACAGGAGGATTGCATTCAATGCCAGCCTCAGCTACTTAGTGAGGTCCTTTGCTGCAACTCAGTGAGACCCTGTTTCAAAATAAAGAATACAAAAATAGGGCTGGGGGTGTCGCTTGGAGGTTGAATGCCTCTGGGTTCCATCCCCAGTACTGCAAAAATAAATAAATAAATAAATAAATAAACAAACAAATAAATAAATAAACAAAAATGTGAACGCATGCCAGGCATGGTGGCACACGCTTGTAATCCCCACACTTGGGAGGCGGAGACAGAAGGATAGCGCAGGTTCGAAGCCAGCCATGCTGGCTTAAGAGACCCTGTTTCCAAATAAAGTATAAAAAATAGGTCTGGGAGTGTATCCCGGAGGTAGAAAGGTTTCCAGGAACCCCAGTACCACCAAAAAAAAAAAAAAAAATGTGAACGTGGTCTCTCTTGCAAGCCAGCCGACTATGGAAAATGAGGTCCAAATAGGGAAACAAGCGCACCAGCTTTCCAGGAATCTATACATTTCAAGTTGAAGATGAGGACACTGTTAATCACCTAGAGTGATTTTTAAATTATCTTCAAGCCAGGCGTGGTGGCACATGCTTGTAATCCCGTACTTGGGAGGCGGAGAGTGCTTGGGAGGCGGAGACAGAGCCATGCTGGCTTAAAGGACCCTGTTTCCAAATAAAAATATAAAATAGGTCTGGGAGTGTAGCCCGGAGGTAAAAGGGTTTCCAGGAACCCCAGTACCAAAACAAATAAATACATTATCTTCAAAAACATACATGCTTTAATATTCGAGGAAATTCAATCTATTGCAGACAAATGAGATGACAGTATATTTCTCTATACACATATAACCTAAGCAACTTCACTTAGAGGGTCAGACCCATGTACATGAGTAGCCTGGGGTCTTATTTTTTTTTGGTGGTGGTGGTACTGGGAGTATAACCCAGAGGCTTTTTAACTTTGGGCTATACTCCCAGACCTATTTTTATATTTTATTTGGAAACAGGATCTCACTAAGTTTCTGAGAGCCTCACTAAGTAACTGAGGCTGGCTTTGAACCTGAGTGATCCTCCTGTCTCAGCCTCCCAAGCGCGGGGATCACAAGCGTGCGCCACCACGCCTGGTAAGTCTTTTTCTTTTTAAACAATCATGTGTTTATTTTTTATTTATTTATTTATTTATTTTTAGTGGTACTGGGAATGGAACCCAGGAGCCTTCTACCTCTGGGCTACATTCCCAGACCTATTTTAGATTTTTATTTGGAAACAGGGTCTCTTAAGCCAGCTGAGGCTGGCTTCGAACCTGTGCGATCCTCCTGTCTCAGCCTCCCAAGCAGGGGATTACAAGCGCGTGCCACCACGCCCAGATGGCAAATCTTTTTCTTATCTGCTCTCTAATCCATGGGCACTGAAGGAATGATGTAGCCAAATTACGCTTTCCAGAAGACGCTCATGCTTTCTTTAGAAGTCCTTTAAAAGTACTCTTTCTTGCCTCCAAGTTAGGCATAATGCATCTATCTAACGCAGCAAAAAGCTCCCTCCGAAGCAGGTGTAATACCCCCGGTACTCTGACCACAAACAAGCAAACAAACAAGGTTCCATCAGGAACCATACATTTCTGTCCTTGTCTCTTCCTATTAGTCTGTCATCCCCATGACCTCTCACCCCCTTCACCAGCCAATGGCCAACTCTGGCTGTTAAAAATCACTGCACAGTCAATTCATATTCTAGAGACAAAGAGGAAGTCAGGCCTGGTGGCACAGGCTTGTAATCCCAGTACCTGGAAGGCTGAGACAGGAGAATCACAGGTTCAAAGACAGCCTCTCAGGTGCTTAGTAAGGACCTCCGCAACTTAGTGAGACCCTGTTTCCAAATAAAGAATAAAAAATAGGACTGGGGGATGTAGCTTGGTGGTAGAATGCCCCTGGGTTCAATCCCCATTATGGCAAAAAAAAAATAAAAAATAAAAATAAAAATAAATCCTTATTCACCAAAGTCCAACTAGCCCTACAGAATCTTCTGCTGTGTTCCACATTCCAAAGAAGTAAATCACAGTAAAGGACAGTCACATCGGGGATTTGTTTCATTTATCCTTTCTTGAATTTTCAGAGATTGTTCAGAATTAACATAATTTACTTATGTTTAGCAAATATCGACTAAATTCCATGTGCCAGCACTGTTCTAAGTACTGAGGACTCAACGATTAACAAACCAAAATCCTTGCCTGTAAGATGCTTACATTCTAGAGGAATTAGTCATAGAATCTAAAACCTAATAGTTTAAAAATGCTCAGTGCCCCCCCAGGGTACTTCTACTGCCTCTGTACATTTATTTACTCAATGCCCCTCATTGTACCCGAAGCTACTCCTGTCCCCCAAAACCATTTCATTTATTTATTTATTTATTTATTTATTTATTTATTTATTTATTTGTTATTTTTGTGGTACTGGGGGTTGAACACAAGTGCATTCTATCTCTGAGGTACGCCCTTAGCCCTATTTTATTTTTCAGTTTGAAACAGGGTCTCATTAAGTTGTGAAGGGTCTCACTAAATTGCTGAGACTGGTCTTAAACCTGCGATCCTCCTGTCTCAGCCTCTCAAGTACTGGTATTACAGGTATATGCCACCATGCCCAGCTCCCCTGGACTATTTCAGCACTCCCCAGGGGGCAGCATCAAAGAGAAGCCTGGGTATCCACTTAGGTCTGCCTCTGTCTCTCCTCACCTCTGCCACCTTCTCTCTTTTCTTTCCATCCCTCTTTTTTTAAAAAAAAAAAAAAACTGGGGGTTGAACTGAGAGGCGTTCTACCTCTGAGCTACACACACCCCTAACCCTTCCTTATTTATTATTATTATTTTTTATTCTTTGCGGTACTAGAGATGGAACCCAGGGGCATTCTACCGTCGAGCTATACCCCTAACCTTATTTTTTATTTTTATTCTTTATTTTTTATTTTCTTGGGGGGCAGTTGTGGGGATGGAACCCAGAGGGGTGTGACCTCTGAGCTACACCCCCTGCCCTATTTTTTATACTTTATTTTGAAACAGGGTCTCACTAAGTTCCAGAGAGCCTAAGTAGCTGAGGCTGACCGCGAACTGCGATCCTCCAGTCTCAGCCTCTCGAATGCTGGGATTATAAGCGTGTGCCACCACGCCCGGCTTTTTTATTCTTTATTTTGAAACAAGGTCTCACTACGTTGCAGAGGGCCTAAGGAGCTAAGGCTGGCCGTGAACCCAGATCCTCCTGTTTCAGCCTTCCAAGTACTGGAATTACAAGCTTGCTCCACCACAATTGGCTTTAAAAAAAATTTTTTTTTAAATTAAAAAACAGGGTCTCACTAAGTTGCTGAGGTCTTACTACATTGCTGAGGCTGTCCTCAAAGCTTCGGTCCTCCTGTATCAACCTCCCAAGTACGGGGATTACAGATGTTTGCCATTATGCCTGGCTTCATGTCCCTCTTTTCTAAGGCTCCTTCACTTCCTATCTCCTCCTCCCTTTCTCTTTCTCTCTCTTCCTTCTCCCTTCCCTCCCAATCTCTCTCCTGTTTCTATTCCTCCTATCATCTCCTCCTATTCCTCTAGCAACTCTTTCTCTTCACCTCTCTCCCGTTATTTTCTGAGCTGCTCTCCACTCCACTTTTCATGTCTCTCTCTGAGCAGTCCCCTCTCCTCCAACTTTTTCCCCCTTCCTATTTGTCTCTTGTGGACCTCTTCCTGGCTTTTGCTCTCCCCTCCCCCATTCCACTCAGTCTTTCCTTGCCTTCTCCCTCCCTTGATGCCTCCCCTCCACTCCACTGTATCCCCCTGCCTCTGTCTTCAGTCGTCTTCTCTGGTCTTTCTATGACTGTCTGTTTCTACCCCCTCACCCCTCTCTTGGACTTTCTTTGGTTTTCCCCCACCTTGTCTCTATCTGTCTGAGTCTGTTTCTTTCTCTCTCTCTCTCTCTCTCTCTCTCTCTCTCTCTCTCTCTCTGCCAGCCCCGCTCCTCCTCTCTCAGCTACCAGCTTCCACAGTTTCAAGTCACCCCTGGGTGTACTGATGACTCCCACACCTATCTCTAGTCCTGACCTCTCTCCATAGGCCCAGACCAGAATTCCCAGATGCCAGCAACTTACTGTTAATTGGATGCCCACTGAGCCCCTCAAACATAACAGGTCTCAAACCAGACTCATTATCTGCTCCCATAAATCTGCTCCCTGCCCAGTGTGCATCACATTTCCTATCTTAGTTAACAGCACTACTGTCCCCTTGCCTGGAGAGTTCTTCAACTCCTTCTCTCCCTCACCACCCAGATCCAATCAGGAGTTAAGGCTTGATAATACCATCCCTCGCCTTTCCCTCTACCCCTCTTGCCACTACCTCGGTGCAGGCCCTCATCATCTCTCCCCAGGAATATTACACTAGCCTCTCAACTGCTCCCTCGGCCTCCCATTTCCTGATTCTACAATCAATTCATCTTCTAACGTGCTCCCCTCCCTCATCAAAAGCCATCAGAATCAAGCCTGTATTCTTAGCACAACCTTGGGGGTCCTCAGGATCTGGCCTCAAACCTCTTCTCCACTCTCCTCCTTTGCTATATCCTGCCACTTCCCTACCCGTGCCACCCCAACTCCTGACCCTTCCCTACAAAGACCATCCAGTTTCAAGACTCTGCAGATTCCTCGCTCTCAAATAGACTCTCCCTGTGTCCCTTCTTCATCTGTCATTTTACCAGGCCAGGCATGGTGGCACATGCTTGTAATCCCAGTACCTGGTAAACTGGGATAGGAGGATTACAGGTTCAAGGCCAGCCACAGAAATTTAGTGAAACCCTCAGCAATACAGCAAGACCCCATTTCAAAATTTTAAAAAGGCTGAGGTATAGAGGTAGACCTTACCTTCAGTTCAATTCCCAGTACCACAGTATCACCCCACAAAAAATGAAAGATTTTTAACAAAGACCTCAATCCCTGAACATCCTGGTTAATTAAGTTTTAACTGTTTCCTAAAACTATCTTGGAATATCCCCAGATTAAGGAACAATAGTTCAACCTGTTGACAGATACACCAGGTGCCTTTTCATCTTATTTTTCTACAAAGCATAAGAGGAGACAGGCAATGGAAGGTCCATTCTTGCCATAAAATAAATTTTAATGGGAAGTACAAGTTTTAGTTAGTACCTAAATATCTGTAGGCAGTACATATGTCAGTGACCATTGATTTTTCACACAGGTTTATTTTTGTTCTATTTCGAAGAGATTAGATCTTGAACAGAAATCAGAGGGGGAATACCAGCATTTAGAAAGAGAACATCCATAACAACCCCTAGAAAGAGCTTTTAGGAGCCAGGTGTGGCGACACTCGCTAGTAATCCCAGCGTTTGGGATGCTGAGAAAGGAGAATCGAGGTTCGTGGACAGCCTCAGCTACTTAGTGAGGCCTTTTGCAAATCAGTGAGAACCTGTTTCAAAATAAAAAATAGGGCTGGGGGTATAGCTCAGAGGTAGAATGCCCCTGGATTCCATCCCCAGTACCGCGTAAAAAAAAAAAAAAAAAAAAAAAAGTTTTTTTTTTTTTGCAAAAGAGCTTTTAGACCAGATAAAAAATGGAAAACCAGATTAAAACCAAAGATACACATGATGCACATTTTATGACTACCCACAGAGCAAAATAAGATACTAGATACCCCCATTTCCACAAGATTCTCAAAATGGAGCATCCTCTTAAATCTCTGCCTCCCAAACTCATATGACTTTGTCAGAATAGCGCCTCTGCCCATCTGAAGCCCACTATTGCTAATTTAACAGTAGCCTCGGTTTGAAGATGAAGTTCAGTGGTAGAGTGCTTGCCTAGCATGTACTAGGCCCTGGGTTTCAAGGCCCAGCACCACAAAAAATAAAAATTAGCAGTAGCTTTTGCAGATGAGGGAAGGGGTGGAAACACAGGCAGGAGAATACTGACCTAAGTGGTCTACACAAGAAGGCAAGATCAGTCTGGCCAAAGAAAGTCAAGGGAACATCTAACAAGGCTATAGAGAACAGGTCGCCATTGGCAAAGACTCAGAGTCAGGATCATTAACTCACACATGGGTAGTCAATGTAAACCAGTGATCCCCAAGCCAGAACCACGAGGAGCTTGATCCAAATGGCACACGCTTGTAATCCCAGCATTCGGGAGGCTGAGACCTGGAGGATCGCGGTTCGCGGACAGCCTCAGCTTCTTAGTGAGGCCCTCTGCAACTCAGTGAGACCCGGTTTCAAAATAAAGAATAAAAAATAGGGCAGAGGG
The DNA here is from genome assembly GCF_963383645.1 of Muscardinus avellanarius. Lineage (NCBI taxonomy): Eukaryota > Metazoa > Chordata > Mammalia > Rodentia > Gliridae > Muscardinus > Muscardinus avellanarius. The sequence goes on from NC_137792.1 coordinate 77,096,431, forward strand.
TGTAGCTCGGAGGTCAAATGCCCCTGGGTTCTATCCCCAGACCTGAAAAAAAAACAAAAACAAATGCAGATTCCTACATTCTTATTCAATAGGCCAAGGGGTTTTGTTTTGTTAAACGCGTCCAAGAAAGTTAGCAGTAACTCAACCGTCCACTACGTGGAGGTGAGAAGGAAGGAAAGCCTTACAGACATGCTACATGCTGCACTTGGTAGTTCTGCTAGGGCACACTTTCATATGTGCTTGCTTTAACGCGAAGCACTCACACTCATGTGCAGGTGTGTGCACAAGCTCAGGTGCTTGCTCGCTTTCTCTAATGGGAACCATCACAACAGAGGATGTTCTGTTTTGGGGGTTTTGAAGGTTTTTTTTGCAGGTCTGGGGATAGAACCCAGGGGCATTCTACCTCTGAGCTACACCCCCTGCCCTATTTTTTATTCTTTATTTTGAAACCAGGTCTCACTGAGTTGCAGAGGGCCTCACTAAACAGCTGAGGCTGTCCGCGAACTGCGATCCTCTGGTCTCAGCCTCCCAAATGCTGGGATAACAAGTGTGCACTCAGAGGATCTTCTGAAAAGGAACTTGGAAGAAACCTGGTCATCTCAAATGGCCCAGGAAGCACAGACACAAGGATATGAAATACCTCAAAGGATTTTCCCACATGTCACAACTATGTAATTGTTAAGAAATGAACAGCTGCGTGGCCCAAGACTCAAATGTTGGGCACTCCCTACAAAGCAGTGAGACTACTGAGAGCTACCCTCACTCTGGGGGGAAAAACTCAAAAGTCATCTCAATCATGGTGAGGACAAAGGACACCACCAAAGAAATAAGCTTGCCTGGAAAATAAATATAAATAAAACTTTCAATTTAGGAGGCATATGCATATAGAAGCAAAAGGACTGAGATCCAAGGAAATGAATCCAACAAGCAGGCAGCACAGAGCAGGTAGTCAGACATAATCACAAGGGAACAAGGGAAACCAAGAAGAGAATGGACTAATGGGCGAGCAATCACTGTAAAATGGTGAAAATAGCAGCTAAGCTGAGGGCGAGCAGGTAGTAAAAAAGAGAAGCCATAATGATGCAGAGATCTTAAAAAATATCCAAAAAGAAAAAAGAAACTGCCAGAAGACAAGATCAGGTAGAAAAAGCATAAAAGAGAAGCCCATGGCATACAACCACCAAAAAGGAAAAAAATGAAATAGGGGAACCTGAAATATTTCACCATCATGGGCCAAACTGAAACACTGTGGGGAAGCAGTGAAGACAGATATTTCAGAAAAGTTTAGATAGAATATGTTATCAAAAGTAAAAGCCCAACATCAAATTAGAGCCCAAGTCAGAGTTGAGGGCGTTATTGACAGGGGAAGGGCAGCATTCAAATCCAAAGATTTTATAGACGGGGTAGAATTTTTTGCTTTGTTTTGAAATGAAGATGCCAAAAGCAGCAGATTTCATAACAATTACAGGCAAAAGCATGGTCGTCATTGTGCATATGAGGAAGAGAAAGACATTAAAGGAGGTAACGGGGCATCTATCTGACAAGTATTTTATACTAAGGTAGACATTGTTTTGTTGTGTTTTATTTTGTTTGAAGTACTGGAGATTCAACCCGGGGCATTCCACCTCTGAGCTATACCCCTGGCTCTATTTTTTATTCTTTATTTATGAAACAGGGTCTCACTAAGTTGTGGAGTGTCTCATTAAGTAGCTGAGGCTGGCTGCAAGGCTATGATTCTCCTATCTTAGCTTCCCAAGTACTCCTAGTACTTACAAGATTACACCACCACACTCTGGCAATAGACATTATTTAAAAGTCTGTGTGGCCGGGCGTGGTGGCGCACGCTTGTAATCCCCGCGCTTGGGAGGCAGAGACAGGAGGATCGCGCAGGTTCGAAGCCAGCTGCGCGCGCTGGCTTAGGAGACCCTGCTTCCAAATAAATATGTAAAAATAGGTCTGGGAGTGTAGCCCGGAGGTAGAAGGGCTTCCAGGAACCCCAGTACCACCAAATAAATAAATAAATAAATAAATAAATAAATAAATAAATAAATAAATATCTCTTTGAAGCCAGCTGTGGTGCCACATGCTTGTAATCCTAGCGCTTAGGCGGCTGAGACAGAAGTATCACGCAGGTTCAAAGCCAGCTTCAGCTACTTAGTGAGGCTCTCAGCAACTTAGTGAGACCCTGTTTCCAAATAAAGCATAAAATAGGTCTGGGAGTATAGCCTGAATGAAGAAAAGCCCCTCAGTTCCACCCCCACTACCATAAAAAAGTGTGTGTGTGTGTGTGTGTGTGTGTGTGTGTGTGTGTGTGTGGTATTGGGGATGAAAACCAGGGGCATTCTGCCTCTGAATTACACCTCCAGCCCTATTTTATTCTTTTATTTTGAAATAGGGTTTCACTAAGTTGCTAAGGTTGGCCATGAACCTGTGATCCTTCTGTCTCAGCCTCCCAAGTACTGGGATTACAAGCATCCATCACACTTGGCTACTTTAAAAGTTTTTAACCCTGAAAAACAGCAGATCTGGTATTTATCCAGTTAACTGGTGTTCTGGAGTCATGTAGTACCTTCATGGCCAAAGAACCCTTAAGTACTGAACAAAACTGCCAATATATGGGATACGACCAGGGCCCTCCTCACATAAAATGAGTCCTGCCTGTTCCTTCATGGTTGGACTCTACTATAAAGACAGTAAATTAGAAATCCAAAACTAAGAAGGGCTTTTTTGTAACTAAATCTGCTAGCACTCTCCCAGGCTTCTTTTGGTTCATACTGCCTGGTGACCTGGAAGCAATTAGGACTTTAAAAAATGAAATAGCTGGAAAATATTCATCTTGAAGCCTGGCCCTGAATTTGTCCTCAAGAGGATAGGCGTGGCCAGTAGACAGTTTAAGAAGGAGGGTTGTGTCGGTGATGACTAATGAGCAAAGAAAACCAACTTTGGGACCTACTGCTCCAGTAGAAACCCAGAGCTCTTTGGAAAGCTGCCATAAGATTTCACAGAAGCAAAGAAGAGGACATCCCATCATCCTACTTTGGGAAGAGTAGCATCTAATATACCCTCCAGACCACCAGAGACCCAAGATAAAAAGGCCATGTCTAGAAGGGTGGTGCAGTGGCACTCAACTGGCATCCCCATACTCAGGAGGCTGACAGGAGGATTACAGGCTCAAGATCAGCCTCGGCAACTTAGTGAGACCCTGCTTCAAATTTTAAAAATATGGCGCACGCGTGTAATCCCAGCACTTGGGAGGCTGAGACAGGAGGATTACACAGGTCCAAAGCCAGCCTCAGCTACTTAGTGAGGCTCTCAGCAACTTAGTGAGACCCTGTTTCCAAACTAAATATAAAATAGGTCTGGGAGTGTAGTCCAGGGATAGAAAGCCCCTGGGTTCCATCCCTGGTACCACAAAAAGAAAAAAGAAAAACACTCAAAATTAAAAAATAAAAAGGAGCCAGGCATGGTGGCGCATGCTTGTAATCCCAGCATTTGGGAGGCTGAAACTGGAGGTTCACGGTTCGCAGACAGCCTCAGCTATTTAGTGAGACCCCCCACCCCGAAACTCAGTGAGACCCTATTTCAAAATAAAGAATAAAAAATAGGGCAGGGGGTGTAGCTCGGAGGTCAACGCCCCTGGGTTCCATCCCAGACCCGCAAAAAATAAAAAATAAATAAAAAATAAAAAGTGTGTAGGTCAGAAGAATGCTACTGGGTTCAAGAAAAGAAAAGGCCATGACTTCCTCCTAGTCACTGGAGGACCTTTAAGAGAAGTCAGAACTTGCCAGGCGTGGTGGTGCACGCTTGTAATCCCCGCACTTGGGAGGCTGAGATGGGAGGATCACAAGGCTCGCAGCCAGCCTCAGCTACTTAGTGAGGCTCTCAGCAACTTAATGAGGCTCTCAGCAACTTAATGAGACCCTGTTTCCAAATAAAATATAAAAAAGGTCTGGGAGTATAGCCCGGAGGTAGAAAGCCTCTGGGTTCCACCCCCAGTACCACCAAAAAAAAAAAAAAAAAAAAAAAAAAAAAAAAAAAAAAAAACTTAAAATCATTGTTTTCTTTCTTTTTTTTTTTTTTTTTTTTTTTTAGTATAGGGGATTGAACCCAGGGGCTTTCTACCTCCGAGCTATACCCTCAGCCCTACTTTTTATTCTTTATTTTGAAACAGGGTCTAAGTTGCAGAGGGCCTCACTAAGTAGCTGAAGCTAGCCACAAACCTGCGATCCTCCTGTCTCAGCCTCCCAAGTACGGGATTACAACTGTGCACCACCATTCCCAGCTCAAAATTATTGTTTTGTAAGGAAACGTGTACAGAAACCAAATCAAGGAGATTTTTACCTACATTTAGATACAGAACTCTTACTGTAGATCTTACCCTCCCCGTTGCTCTTCTCCCTTCCCTATGTATTCAGGAGAAGACTAATATTCCTTTATTCCTTACTTCATTACATAACACAACCCCTGCCCTCAAGGAGAAAGTTCTCCCAATTTAAACTGTTCTGTTTTAAAAGGGCGTTGCAGCACCCGCTTGTAATCCCAACATTTGGGAGGCTGAGACAGGAGGACTTCGGTTCGAGGACAGCCTCAGCTACTACTTAGTAAGGCCCTTTGCAACTCGGTGAGACCCTGTTTCAAAATAAAGAACAAAAATATAGGGCTGGGAGTGAGCTTGGTGGTAGAATGCCTCTGGGTTCCATTCTCAGTATCGCAAAAAAAATAAAATAAAATAAAATAAATTGTTCTGTTTTAGCTGGGCGTACAGGCTTGTAATCCCAGTACTTGGGAGGCTGAGACAGGAGGATCGCAGGATTGAGGACAGCCTCAGCAAGTAGTGAGACTCTCATCAACCTAGTGAGATCTTGTTTCAAACTAAACACAAAATAGAGGTAACAGTGTATCTCAGGGATAGAATGCCCCTGGGCTCAATCTCCAGTACCACACAATCACTCAGTCAATAAGGTTGGGGTGTGGCTCAGAAGTAGAATGTCCCTGAGTTCCATCCCCAGTACAATAAATAGTTGTTTTAATGCCTTCCCATAGAGGATTATTTTTATATTCTCTGATCCCTACCACCATAACTATATCCCCTCATTTTTCTCTACCATTAACCAGCTATCATTCCCTGAAATTCAGGAATCCCACATACATGCCCTGATCACTTTACTTTGAAAGCAGGTCCTTCTACCACTACACACAACTGCACAAAATTTGAAGTAATCTGCTAGTTAATTTACAGGAGTAAGAGTTCACCGTGCTGTTCATCCCAACATTTTTTTTTCCAGTACTGGGGATGGAACCCAGGGGCATTCTACCTCTGACTGACACCCCCAGCCCTATTTTTTATTCTTTATTTTGAAACAGAGTCGCACTGAGTTGCTGAGAGCCTCACTAAATAGCTGAGGCTGGATTTGAACCTGCGCGATCCTCCTGTCTCAGCCTCCCAAGTGCTGGGATTACAAGCGTGCGCCACCGCAGCCAGCTTCATCTCAATCTTCTGTCTGACTAAATCCATTCTAGCACTTTCTAGTTCTCCTGGGGTTTTTTTCCCCCTATTCAAATATTTCCATCAAAGCCGGGCGTGGTGGCGCACGCTTGTAATCCCCGTGCTTGGGAGGCTGAGACAGGAGGATCGCACGGGTTCGAAGCCAGCCTCAGCTACTGAGTGAGGCTCTCAGCAACTTAGTGAGACCCTGTTTCCAAATAAAATATAAAAAAAGGTCTGGGAGTATAGCCTGGAGGTAGAAAGCCTCTGGGTTCCACCCCCAGTACCACACACACACACACAAAAAAAATATTTGCATCAGTGTCTACCCCAAGGGATCAGACTTCTAAGGGACATTGTGTGTTGTTCCCAGATACATTCATTCATGTATTTTTCAAGAAGGCTACGTAGTTGCGTGCACATAGTTCAAGCATAAACACCTTCATAGATTCCTTGGGTGCCTCCATGTTTAAAAACCTTGCCAATAAGCCAAGCGTGGTGGCACATGCTGTAATCTTAGTACTTGGGAGGCTGAGACAGGAGGATGGTGCAGATTCAAAGCCAGCCTCAACTACTTACTTAGTGAGGCTCTCAGCAACTTAGTGAGACCCTGTTTCCAAATAAAATATAAAATAGGTCTGGGAGTGTAGCCCAGAAATAGAAAGCCCCTGGGTTCCATCCCCAGTACTACAATAAAAAAAAATGCCAAAAATGCCGGGCGTGGCGGCGCACGCTTGTAATCCCCGTGCTTGGGAGGTGGAGACAGGAGGATCGAGGTTCGGAGCCAGCCTTGCTGGCTTACGAGACCCTGTTCCCAAATAAAAATATAAAATAGGTCTGGGAGTGTAGCCCGGAGGTAGAAGGGCTTCCAGGAACCCCAGTACCACCAAAAAAAAAAAAAAAAAAAACATGGTGGTGCACATTTGTAATCTCAGTAACTTGGGAGGTTGAGACAGGAGAATCCAGGTCCGCAGCCAGCCTCAGCTACTTAATGAGGCCCTTTGCAACTCAGTGAGACCCTGTTTCCAAATAATAAAAAATCGGGCTGGGGGGTGTAGCTCGGAAGTAGAATGCCCCTGGGTTCCATCCCCAGCCAAAAACTTGCCAATAGACATTTATGGGAATGAATACAAAGGAATGTTAACCGTCTGTTAAACACATGAGAACTTACTCATTCAAATTAATGTAGTTACCTCCAACTTAGTCACCTTGGGAGGCTGGCCATTCATCCCAGTAATCGTGTGGTCAAGGCTTATAAGGCTGGGAGCATTACCAGTCAAAGCCATTCACAACCTTTCAACCTCCCCAGTACTGGTTCTGAGGCCCATCCTTTTCGGGGTGATTTACCATTTAGGAACATCCAATATCTACTCAGAGTCATCTAGTCAAACACCTTGAAGAGTGATACACACCGGAACCTGTGGCCTAAACTATTGCAGAACTTTGGAGAGTGCTTCCAGCCCCCACTTCTGAGCCACCTTAGACCACCTGTGTCTTCTCACAAGGACATCCACCAGATAAGCTAGTCCTTACGTAAAACTGAGCATAACATAAAGGCACTTAATAAAAGGATCAGAAGAAGCTGGGCACACGTCTGTAATTCCAGTACTTAGGAGGCTGAGCTAGGAGGACCCCGGGTTCAAGGAGAGCTTCGACAACACTATGAAACTCTCAGCAACCTAGTGAAACCCTATTTCAGCCGGGCGTGGTGGCGCACGCTTGTCATCCCCGCGCTTGGGAGGTGGAGACAGGAGGATCGCGCAGGTTCGAAGCCAGCCGCGCTGGCTTAAGAGACCCTGTTTCAAAAATATAAAATAGGTCTGGGAGTGTAGCCCGGAAGTAGAAGGGCTTCCAGGAACCCCAGTAACACCAAAAAAAAAAAAAAAAAACCCTATTTCAAAACAAAAAATAAAAAGGGCTGAAGTTTGAAGCCGAGCGTGGTGACACACGCTTGTAATCCCAGCATTTGGGAGGCTGAGATAGGAGGATTGCGGTTCGAGGACAGCCTCAGCTACTTAGGCCCTTTGCAACTCAGTGAGACCAAGTTTCAAAATAAACAATAAAAAAATAGGGCTGTAGATATAGCTCAGAGGTAGAACACCCCTGGGTTCCATCCCCAATACGTTGAAGAAAAAAAAAAAAAGGCTGAAGTATAGTTCAGAGGTGGAATGCCACTGTGTTCAATCCTTAGTACCACAAAAAGAAAAAAGAATCAGAGGTAATCTCTTCCAATGATGAAGCAGGCCAAAGTAAAAATTTATCATTTACTTATGTTTTCATGCCCTCAGAGTGTTCCAGCTTGACTACCCACTGCCATGATAGTTTTCCTATTATCAAAATGGTACTTATTCCATTTCCTGCTATAAGGAAGTTGTTCTTCTCCATTTAAGGAAAGTATCTCATCATAGTTTTATTTATTGGTACTAGAGAATGAACCCAGGGGCATTCTACCTCTGAGCTACATCCCCAGCCCTTTTAATTTTTAATTTTTAATTTATTTGCAGTGCTGGGTTTGGAACTTAGGGACATTCTACCTCTCAGCAATAACCCCAGCCCTATTTTTTATTCTATATTTTGAAACAGGGTCTCACTGAGTTGCAAAGGGCCTCGCTAAGTAGCTGAGGCTGTCTGTAAATCCGGGTCCTCCTGTCTCAGCCTCCTGAGTGCTGGGATTACAGGCATGTGCCAGCATGTCCACCTTTAATTTTTTAGTTTAAAAAAATGACTCACTAAATTGATTCTCCTGTCTCAGCCTCCCAAGTACTGAGATTACAGGAATGTACCACCACACCTGGCTCTCATCATTAACTATATCCTACACCTTGGTTCTAGCTACAAAACTTTGTACAACTTTTGGTTGTACAAAGACATCTAGGAAACCTAAGCAATCATTATGAAATTAATCAGGCCTTTTTTTTTTTGTGGTACTGGGGATGAAACCCAGGGGCATTCGACCTACGAGCTACACACTAAGTAGCTGAGGCTGTCCGTGAACCTCGATCCTCTGGTCTCAGCCTCCCAAATGCTGGGATTACAAGCGTGTGCAACCACAATGGCTTTTTATTCTTTTGTTTTTTTTTTTTTTTTTTGCGGGTCTGGGGATGGAAGCCAGGGACATTTGACTTCTGAGCTACACCCCCTTCCCTATTTATTCTTTATTTTGAAACAAGGTCTCACTGAGTTGCAAAGAACCTCACTAAGTAGCTGAGACTGTCCGCAAACCACAATCCTCCTGTCTCAGCCTCCCAAACGCTGAAATTATAAACATGCGTCACCACGCCCAGCCTAATCAGCCCTTTTCAAAATGTAAAGCCACCTAAACCATGTGTGGTGGCGCATGCTTGTAACCCCAGCATTTGGGAGGCTGAGACAGGAGGATCATCGCTCGCTGACAGCCTCAGCTACTTAGTGAGGCCATTTGCAACCCAGTGAAACCCTGTTTCAAAATAAAGAATAAAAAATAGGGCTGAGGGTATAGCTTGGAGATAGAATGCCCCTGGATTCCATCCCCAGTACAACAAAAAAACGTCATCCTAAATAACTAGAGTAAGCCGGGTGTGGTGACGCACGCTTGTAATCCCAGCATTTGGGAGGCTGAGACCTGGAGGATCGCGGTTCACGGACAGCCTCAGCTATTTAGTGAGGCCCTCTGCAACTCAGTGAGACCCTGTTTCAAAATAAAGAATAAAAAATTGGGCAGGGGGAGTAGCTCGGAGGTCAAATGCCTCTCTGGGTTCCATCCCCAAACCCACACACACACACACACACACACAAAAAAAAAAAAAAAAAAAAAAAAAAAAAAACCCAAAAAACTAAATAACTAGAGTAATTTTTTGAGCACTTCTAATTCCCACTGAACTAAAAATAAGAGTTGGCTTTCTTTAGTCTTAATCTTCAGAAGGACCATGTAAATATTTAGTATAAATCTTTTATACTCTAGAATTGAATCATTATGAGACTTGTATTCTTTTAGTGATGCTTCTGTATCCTCCTTACCATGGTCAGTGACAATGGCCCTCTAGTGTCTCCATTTCAGTATACCACATTCATGATATAGAATTTTTCATCTAAAGAGGATTTCTTCTCACCTAACTTTTTTTAAAAGTTTTTTTCATTTATTTATTTATTTATTTATTTATTTACTTATTTATTTTGGTGGTACTGGAGGTGGAACCCAGAGTCTTTCTAACTCCGGGCTATACTCCCAGACCTATTTTATATTCTATTTGGAAACCAGGCCTCACTAAGTAGCTGAGGCTGGCTGTGATCCTCCTGTCTCAGTCTCCCAAGCGCGGGGATTATAAGTGTGCACCCCCACGCCCGGCTCTCACCTAACTTTTGCTTTTATTTTATCTTATTTGTAGTGTAGGGACTGAACCAATGGTCTAGAGTACACTACCAGCCTACCACTTTCAACTGACCTGTGATCTGTGTCTCCTTGTATTGGCATAGCTAACAGAGAACTGGCTACTGGCCAGGTATGGTGGCACATGCCTGTAATCCCAGTACTTGGGAGGCTGAGACAGGAGGATTGCAGATTCGAGGACAACTTCAGCCACACAGCAAGACTCTCAACAACTTAGACCCTGTTTCAAAAACAAAAAAATAAAAGAGGTTGGGGGTATTGCTCAGTGACAGGATTCCCCTAAATTCAATCCCTACTACCACAAATAAAGGCAATCCACAGGCCACCAGTTTGCAGAAGCCAGGAGTGGTGGAGCACACTTATAATCCCAGTACTTGGGAGGCTGAAACAGGAGGATTGCAGGTTCTTGGCCAGTCTCAGTTCAGTGAATCCCTCTGCAACTTAATGAGACCCTGTTTCAAAAGAATAAAATAAGCTGGGTGTGCTGGCACAAGTTTTTGTAATCCCAGCATTTGGGAGGCTTAGACAGGAGAATTGTGGTTCGCAGACAGCCTCAGCTACTTAGTGAGGCCCTTTGTAACTCAGTGAGACCCTGTTTCAAAATAAAGAATAAGCCGGGCGTGGTGGCGCACGCTTGTAATCCCCACGCTTGGGAGGCTGAGACAGGAGGATCGCACGGGTTCGAAGCCAGCCTCAGCTACTTAGTGAGGCTCTCAGCAACTTAGTGAGACCCTGTTTCCAAATAAAATATAAAATACATCTGGGAGTATAGCCCAGAGGTAGAAAGCCTCTGGGTTCCACCCCCAGTACCACCCAAAAAAAAAAAAAAAATGTCAGTCACACATGTCCCAGAATGTCCCCGAAAGTTCTATCTGGATATATACTCTTCAGTTCCTGCCCTAAAATATTGAGCAGTGTCACAATAAAGCTGCTACTTCTACCTCAGAAGTAGATGCGTCGAGTGATGAGTGATGAGTCAAGCTATTTCTTCCTACCACACAGTAAATGCTGAATGTGTACTAATCTAACAGGAATATGAAGAAAGAGAACAGAATCAAGCTACTGGGGAGGTACTCAGGAGCACTCAAGAGCTAATGATAGTATTCACTGTCGCCACATTTACTATAGTGTAATGTAATATAAAAGGTAACATTCTTTTTTTTTTTTTTTGAGGTACTGGGGATGGAACCCAGGGGCATTTTACCTCTGAGCTACATCCCCAGCCCGATTTTTTATTTTTTTATTTTGAAACAGGGTCTCACTGAGTTGCAAAGGACCTCACTAAGTAGCTGAGGCTGTCTGCGAACTGTGTTCCTCCTGTCTCAGCCTCCCAAATGCTGGGATTACAAGCGTGCGCCACCACACCCGGCAAATGGTAACATCATAGGACATAACTGAGTAAGAAAAATGAGATTATAATATAACGACAGATCTTATTTAGTGGGCACCTACTATGGGCTTAGAACTATATACACTCAGCTTGTATATCCTCACCACCTTGCCAGATTGGTACTATCTCCATTGTATAGATGAGAATACTGAGGCTAAAAAAAGTTGAGTGACTTGCTTCTCGTCACACAGTCAGGCAGTTGATAATTACAGGCTCTGGCAGCTATATGTCTCCAGAGCCACAGGGATGCAGGCTAAAGTTTGAGAACCATCACATTATATTAATCTGGGTATAGGAAAACCAAGTTAAACTGAGTAAAACTCTGTCCACCATAAGAAGATACCTTCAAGCAGGCGTGATGGCACACACTTGTAAACCCTGCACTTGGGAGGCTGATACAGGAGGATACACAGGTTCAAAGCCAGCCTCAGCTACTTAGTGAGGCCCTCTACAACTTAGTGAGACCCTGTTTCAAAAAAATAATAAAGCTGGGCGTGGTGGTGCACGCTTGTAATCCCAGCATTTGGGAGGCTGAGACAGGAGGATCACTGTTCAAGGACAGCCTCAGCTACTTAGTGAGGCCCTTTGCAACTCAGTGAGACCCTGTTTCAAAATAAAGAATTTAGAAAAAACAGGGCTGGGGGTGTCGCTCAGAGGCAGAATGCCCCTGGGTTCCATCTCCAGCATCACAAATAATAATAATAATAATAATAATAATAATAATAATAAAATAATGATAATAATAATAGTAATAATAATAAAACAAATAGGGCTAGGAGTATAGTTTGGAGGTAGAATGTCCCTGTGTTCAACTCCTAGCACTGCAAAAATAAAAAGATAAGAAGATATCCTCATCATTTTGATCTTGAAATGTCCCCAAATCAGTCAGGTGTATTGCATACTTCACAGAACTTAGAAAACAAAAATATACTGTTCTCCTTGTCCCCAGATACCAGCATTACAACAAAACTCAACGTACCCTTAAATGGCACTAACACTAACATACCTTAGTAATGAGATAACCAAATTTTGTTTCTTTACTGACTGTCCATGAAGAAGCCTATAACATGAAACTCTGCTCCTTAGTGCCCTCATCTCTTCATGGACCCTTTGCATAGGGGCTGCTTAAACTCCAAATGAGGACACGTCCTGCCTCACATACTCTGATGGGTAAAGCAGAAAATTATCACATTTTACGAAGAAGTCATTTATCTTCAAATCCATCACAATTCATTGACCAGGGAAAATATGACCTTGAAATGCAGCCTACAGTTACTTTAAAAAAAAAAAATTATCCATTTCAGCTGGGCATGGCAGTGCTTGCTTGTAATCCCAGTATTTGAGAGGCTGAGACGGGAGCATCATAGGTTCAAAGCCAGCCTCAGCTACTTAATGAGGCCCTCCGCAATTTAGATTTATCTGGATATATACGCTTAGTGAGGCCCTCTATTTCAAAATAAAGACTAAAAATAGACTGAGGGTATAGCTCAGAGGTAGACCGCCCCTGGGTTCAATCTCTAGTCTCACACACACACACACACACACACACACACACACACACACACACACACGATCCATTTCTAAATGTTTTATGAGGAAAGAGTAGCTTCTGCTCTCCCCCAAAAAAACGTGGGAACTAGAACAAATTATTTGAATTATGGAAACAGCAATAGCTAAATTTTCCTCAACTACAATGCAACTTTAGTTCACCCAAGAAAGTTTTCTTCATCATAAAAGACTTAAGCTATGAATAGTAGGAAAGAGTATGATTAAGAAACAGAACAGAGCCAGGCACAGTGGCGCACGCTTGTAATCCCCGCGCTTGGGAGGCTGAGACAGAAGGATCGCACAGGTTCGAAGCCAGCCTCAGCTACTTAGTGAGGCTCTCAGCAACTTAGTGAGACCCTGTTTCCAAATAAAATAGAAAATAGGTCTGGGAGAGTAGCCCAGAGATAGAAAAGCCCCTGGGTTCCATCCCCAGTACCACACACACACACACACACACACACACACACACACACACACAGAAACAGAACAGTCTCTATGTCATTTTAAGGATGATCATTCAAAAACAACATTAATAAAGCCCAGTTCATGTAAATACATAAAATGCTTATCCTAGTGGCAGAAAAGATTACTTATTTCCTCCCTCTTTGGCTGTCCTGACACTAAACATTCTGGCAAGCATGGACTCACCCATTTTGAACTTGAAGATTAAGAAATCTCCCTTTTAGCCACGAATGGTGGCGCACACTTATAATCCCAGCATTTGGGAGGCTGAGACTGAAGGATGGCGGTTCGCGGACAGCCTCAGCTTCTTAGTGAGGCCCTCTGCAACTTAGTGAGACCCTGTTTCAGAATAAAGAATTTTTAAAAATGGGGCAGGGGGTGTAGCTCGGTGGTCGAATGCCCCTGGGTTTCATTCCCGGACCCACACACACAAAAAAAATCTCCCTTTTTTTTTTTTAAGTTTGGGGTTCCTGGAAGCCCTTCTACCTCCGGGCTATACTCCCAGACCTATTTTTACATTTTTATTTGGAAACAGGGTCTCTTAAGCCAGTGCACGCGGCTAGCTTCGAACCTGCGCGATCCTCCTGTCTCTGCCTCCCAAGCGTGGAGATTACAAGCGTGCGCCACCACGCTGGTCAAAAATCTCCCTTTTAAGCCAGGCGTGGTGGCACATGCCTGTAATCCCTATACTTGGGAGACTGACACAGGAAGATCACAGGTTCAAGGGCAGCCTCAGCAAATAGTGAGACTCTCATTAACCTAGAGACCCTGTTTCCAAATAAGAAATAAAATTGGGCTGAAGGTGTATCTTAAAGGTGGAATGACTCTGGCTTCAATCTCCAGTACCACCCATACACAGAAAAAAATAAATTTTCTTTTTTCTAAAAACTTGGTCTAAGCCAGGCATGGTGGTGCACGCTTGTAATCCTAGCATTTGGGAGGCTGAGACCAGAGGATCATGGTTCGCGGACAGCCTCAGCTACTTAGTGAGGCCCTTTGCAACTCAGTGAGACCCGGTTTCGAAATAAAGAATAAAAAAAAATAGGGCAGGGGGTGTAGCTCAGAGGTCGACTGCCCCTGGGTTCCATTCCCAGACCCGCAAAAAAAAAAAAAAAATTAAAAAATAAAAACTTGGTCTAGGGTCTTCTCTACCTGTCATCTGTGTCTTCTCTCTCCTTTGCTATTTTATTCTAACAATTTTCATTTTCCCTCTCCATTTCCCCTAGTGTTTATTTTCCCACCTAAACTCAACTGTGAATTCCTTCCTTGGAATCTCAGAGGCTGATTGGCCCTGGAAAAAGAGCTTTCTCTACTCCCTATGGTTATTCTTTTTTTTTTTTTTTTTTTTTTGCGGCACTGGGATTGTACCCAGGGACAGTCTACCTCTGAACTACACCCTCAGCCTTATTCTTTTTTATTCTTTATTTTGAAACAGGGTCTCACTAAGTAGCTGAGGCTGTCCAACGATCCTCCTGTAGTCCAGGCCTCCAAATGCTGGGATTACAAGTGTGCGCTACCACGCCTTGCCCCTATGGCCATTCTACTCCATCCCAAACTTAGCTCAGCCTAGAATCAATGAACCACTCACAAATATCATCTATTACAACCCCAGATTAGTACCTTTCCTCCGAGCCCCTATTCCATACTCTAATTTTGGCCATGGGCTCTCATGCCCCTCTTCTTTATCCTATTTTATTCTGGAATGTCTGTTGATCACCTCCTTATATCTAAGTTCCCTCCCACTTACAGATGGGAGAAACTGGTGTATTCCCACCTTTCCTCCTTTCAAGGCCACTCTATTTAAAACAGTAAATCCTTTCCCCCAATCAGTATCTTTACTAATTTTCTAGGTTTCCTAATGAAAGCTTATTAGATTTATAAGCCCTGGTCCTCTCTTTCCTGGGCCCTCCCAAAGCAATGGCCATCAAAGGCATGTTTTTTTAAGTTCCCCAAGATCAGCTCCAAATGACATCTGGATAAATGTCTTCCTTCTTTGGCTCTTTTTTTTTTCTTTTAAATTTTTTTATTGGTACATTCTATTCATACAACATATTGGGGTAAAAACCTTGTGTGTACAAACATGTACGCATCGCTGATTTAACCCCTACCCAATTCCCACCCCATTCCCTCCCCGTCCCTCCCTCCCTTGCTTGGCTTAGTGATTGACTTCGATATGTTTAAGTACATTGTGTCCTTCTTTGGCTCTTTATTTCTCTCTTTTTCTCTTATATTGTATATTTTTTAACCTGTATACTAAGTTCTCTATCCTCACTGTTGAACATATTTGTATTTATCTACATATTGCCAGTTTCTCCTCAAGCCTACTTTTACCCAAGATCTTGCACCAACCTTAGCACTAAAGTGTAAAACGCCCTAAGGGTTCTTCAAACCTTTCTTTGGAAACATCATTCTGGGGATTTCAGGGTGCTACTTTTCCCTTAGTTGGCCGTTACACGGGAACAGTGATGGTTACCTTTCCTTTTCCCTTCACTGCCCAACTAATCTTCCTGAGTTCTTCTTGCCTTCTTTTTTTGGTGGTATTCTGAATTTAACCCAGAGGCATTCTACCTCTGAGCTTGTATTTTATTTTTTTATTTTGAATTCGTGTCTCACTAAGTTGCTGAGGGCCTCACAAGGTTGCTAAGGCTGACTTTGACCCTGTAATCTTCCTGTCTCAGCCTCCCAAGTACTAGGATTACAGGTATGTGCCACTGCACCTGGCTTGCCTCCTTTTTTCTGGTGGCTGTTTTCTCCCATCATTCTATTTCTCTCAAAGAAGCCCCTCCCTAAACCCTAAAATCCAAACTATTTGTGCCAGAAGATTCTTCACCACCATTGCTTAGCATTTTTTCATTTTAATGAACTGTATCATGAATAAGGTACAAACCCCTCCCCCAGAAACCCTCTTTGCATTTGGAGAACATCTAGGCAATTGAGATACAAAAGGATCCTCCCTCTCCCCCTGCTCTTCCCTGGCAAGTCAAAATAGTCTATACATTATATATATATATATATATATATATATATATATATATATATATATATATATTCTTGAGCAGTAGCACACACACACTTGTAATAAAGTTTAAAGACAGCCTCAACAACCTAGGCAAGGCTTTCAGCAACCTAACAAGACTGTTTCCAAACAAACAACAAAAGGGCAGGGGGTGTAGATCAGAGGCAGAACGCCCCTGGGTGGTTCAATCACTCACACATACATACACACACACACACACACACACACACACACACACACACACACACACACACACTGAGCCACTTGAGTGCCCTCAACACAGACACCGTATCTTCCAGAACTTCTCCACCCTTCCCAGGACCTTAGCTTTCCTCTGTCCTATCCTAATGATTAGTCCTCCCTTCCTGTTCCAAACCACTAGTCCTCCTTAACCCAGACATTGGTGTACCTTCCCTTTCCTCCATCAGTGACACATCCAGTCCTCATGTTTCCAGAGCCAGAACAAATACTCTTACCCAGTCGGGTGTGGTGGTGCACGCTTGTAATCCCCACGCTTGGGAGGCTGAGACAGGAGGATCACACAGGTTCGAAGCCAACCTCAGCTACTTAGTGAGGCTCTCAGCAACTTAGTGAGATCCTGTTTCCAAGTAAAATATAAAATGGGTCTGGGAGTATAGCCCGGAGGTAGAAAGCCTCTGGGTTCCAACCCCAGTACCACCAAAAAAAAAAAAAAAAAACAAAAAAACAAATACTCTTACCCCAAAACTGCTAACAGACAGGGTCAGCTCTATTCAAGTCTATAGGATGACTATCTGTGCACCAAGGCGTGTCACTCTTATCTCCCACATCCATCCTTCGCAGTTGCCTCAGCTGCTCTATCAAAAAATGTCTGCCATGGCTGGACGTGGTGGTGCAGGTTTGTAATCCCAGCATTTGGCAGGCTGAGACAGAAGGATGGTGGTTCAGGGACAGCCTCAGCTACTTAGTGAGGCCCTTTGCAACTCATTGAGACCCTGTTTCAAAATAAAGAATAAAAAAAAGGGATAGGGTGTAGGTAGGAGGTAGAATGCCCCTGGGTTCCATCCCCAGTACCATAAAAAAAAGTCTGACAACTAGGTGTGGTAGCGCATGCTTATAATCCCAGCATTTGGGAGGCTGAGATGGTGATCATGGTTCGTGGGTAGCCTCGGCTACTACTTAGTAAGGCCCTCTGCAACTCAGTGAGACTGTTTCAAAATAAAGAATAAAGCTGGGCGTGGTGACACACATTTGTAATCCCAGTGCTTGGGAGGCTGAGACAGGAGAATTGCACAGGTTCCAAGCCAGCCTCAGCTACTTAGTGAGGCTCTCAGTAACTTAGTGAGACACTGTTTCCAAATAAAATTTAAAATAGGTCTGGAAGTGTAGCCCAGATATAGAAGGCCTTGGGTTCCATTCCCAGTACCACATACAAAAAAAAATGATTAAAAAATAGGGCTGGGGGTGGAGCTCAAAGGTAGAATGCCCCTGGCTTCCATCCTCAGTACTGCAAAAGTTTAAAAAAAAAATGTCTGCCAGAGCTGGGGCATGGTGGCGGACACTTGTAATCCTTGAACTTGGGAGACTGAGAAAGGAGGATCGTATGTTCATGGACAGCCTCAGCTACTTAGTGAGGCCCTCCATAACTTAGTTAAGTCTCTGTTTCAAAGTAAAGAATAAAAAATAGGGCTAGGGCTATAGCTCAGAGGTAGAAAGCCTCTGATTTCAATCCCCAGTACCACCCAGCTGGGTGTGGTGGAGCACACTTGTAATCCCAGTATTCCGGAGGTATAGACCAGAGGATCATGGTTCGCGGACAGCCTCAGCTACTTAGTGAGGCCCTTTGCAACTCAGTGAGACTCTGTTTCAAAAATAAAAGACTAAAAAATAGGGCTGAGGGTGTAGCTGGGAGATAGAATGCTCCTGGGTTCCATCCCCAGTACCATACACACACAAAAAAAGCCTGCCTAGCAATATCCCCATGCCTTACTCAAAAAGGCTATATCAGCCGGGCATGGTAGCACACCCTTAGAATCCCAGCATTTGGGAGGCTGAGAATACAGAATCGAGGTTCACAGTCTCAGCGACTTAGTGAGGCCCTCTGTAGCTTAGTGAGACCCTGTTTCAAAATAAAGAATAAAAAATAGAGCAGGAGGTGTAGCTTGGGGGTAGAATGCCCCTGGGTTCCATCCCTATACCCCCCCTATAAAAAAGGCTATATCCCTCCTAAATTCTGTCACCAACCTTAGGATTCTCAACTCACCAAGTTTTCTAGCTCTGTCAGTCTTTCCTACTAACCTTGCTTCTCCATCAAAATGGTACAGGTTCCTCCTCAATCTTTCACTTCTATTTGGAGCCCCTGAGTGATTGTAGATTATCCCATTTTAGCCTAAGGCGAACCACCCCACAAAATTTTTTTGTGTGTGTGGTACTGGGGATGGAACCCAGGAGCATTCTACTGTCGAGATACACCCTCAGCCCTATTTCTTATTCTTTATTGTTGAAACAGGGTGTCACTGAGTTGCACAAGGGCTTCACTAAGTAGCTGAAGCTGTCGTCTTCAAACAGAGATCCTCCTGTCTCAGCCTCCCAAATGCTGGGATTACAAGTGTGGGGCCACTAGGCCCAGCTCCAAATTTTCCTACAAAACTTCTTCAGTACTACATAATGACATCATCATGCAATCTGAGTACCCCTAAACTCTGCTAACATCCTCCATTGTGCCACCTACCATCACCCCCACAGAAAAAGCCCCTCAATCCCAACATTCAAGGACGAGGCAAACAGAGAACTAGATGACCTTTAAAAGTTCTCTTCCACCCTTGGAATTTTATTATCAGCCTAATCCACTCCTAACTCCAAATGTACCCCCATTTATTTCCCCATAAGACACATTTCATTAGAGTGATTTTGAGAACTAGCCTTCTAAGTTTAAAGAACCATGGCGCTAACCGGCATAACCTACAAGTGCACCCCCAAAGTCTCTCACCAAAGCTTTTTGCAACCGGGCTCCACCTCTATGGCTCCAGGGAGGACCTCAAATCGTCTCCAGAGTATTCAGCTATAGCATGAAGTTACAGTCCCCTTTCTCACACTCTTGCAAAGAGCCCCTAAACCCTGAGCTAGATGTGCACTTGCCAAGAGATGCCTGTCTTTACCAAGACAAGAATGAAATAGATATCACCAGGTCGACAGTTTTAATCAGCCAACACTGGAAATTACAAAACAATAAAACAAAAATATAGTGCTTCTACTGGGGGAGGGACACGGTGCAAGCAAAATAGAAGGGCATCCCCACTGGCCTGTGCTACTGGCCTTCTGGGTTTGCAGTCTGCTTCCCTCCCGCCTTTCCCCTCGATCACATCTTTCCCTACAACCATCTCCCGCACCTCCATAACGCGAAATTTCGAGCCAAACCAGCAGCGGTGCGGCCGGCTCCTTCCTGCCTCACCCCGGGACGCCTCTCTGGCCCAGCCTTCCTCTCGGCGGGACACCGACGAGGAGGGCCCCCTCCACCGTCCAGTCCATCTCCCTATCCTTTATCGGGCCTCCAGGCGTCCCTGCAAGACTCTGTCCCGAAGCTGAACCTCGAGGAGCCGAGCCCACGAGGCCCGTCGCGGGACCCACCTCCCCTTCCTTCTCCCGGCACCTCGTCCTCCAAGCACCCGGCCCCCGGGGCGTCTCGTCGTCGTCGTCCCGGCTCGTACCGCCCCCCGTCGGGGGCTCCACCCCCGCCTGCCCCCGCCCCCAGGACGGTCCCCTCCCCACCTCTGGTCTCCAGCGCCCTCAGCCCCGGCACGGGACTCTCTTTGGCCTCCGTTCCCCGCCCAAAAGCGGCGGCCGCGGCGGCGGCAACGGCTGCGGCGGCCCCAGCAGGAGCAGCGGCGGCGGTGGCGGCAGCGGCGGTGGCGGCAGCAGCGCCGCTCCGGCCCCGCCCCGCCGCCCGCCGGAGCCCCACGCCCCGCCCGCTCGCCCCGCCGCCGGACTGCTCCCCCCCAAGCCCACCACTAAGCCCCCCTACTCCCCGGCCGCGATCTGCTCGAATCCAGCTCCGCTGGGCCTGCTGTCCGTTCCTCACGCCCCTCAGAACCCGGAGTGGAGGAGCCCTGGGGTTCGCGGCCATCCCTCTCCTTCCTTTTCCTAGGGCTGGGGGATAGCCCCTGATCCCGAAATCCGGCCCCGTAACTCGAGCCTCCTTCCTTCCAGCCCTCGGCTACGCTCTCAGACCCCTTGCCTCCAGGCCTGGCGCGAAGCGGGTGAAGGGTTTGCACGCCGGATCTCCCCATACCCCGGCTTGCCGGGGCTAGTGTGAATTGCCCCCATCTCATCCTCTTTCAATTTAAGCCCCCTCCCCGCTGCGCCTGGCCCGGCGGCCCCCGCCCCTGGAGCGAGGGCAACGAAGCCAGGGCGCTCCGAAGTCATCCCCCGCCTTTTTTCCAGGGACTCGGATAATTGCCCCTGCCCCCATCACAGCACTCCCACTCCGGAACCCAGGCCCCGCCGCCACCTAGGGGTACCCCTTACCCTACGGTCCCCGCACCCCTGCACTGAGGAGAAAACGGCCCTGAAAGAGCACCCGTCGCACCTCTCCTCAGAGATTGGAGGGTATTTTCTCCTGGTCTCTTCAAGACTTCATCACGGACCCCCCCCTCAAAAAAAAACCAGCCTTTTCTCGCCTTGCCCTACTGGCCGGCCTCCCTTTTGATCGTCGGATCCCTGGATCAGGGGTTTGGGGCCAGGTAGTTACCAAGACCATAGCTTCCACCTCCCTTTCGGAGGAGTGGGGTAATTCCTATGGTTTCTCCCCCAGAATCAACCGACCCCCGTTTCCATGGAGACCCCCGCCCAGCCAAGAGGAAGACTCAGATCGTGGCGAACAAGTCTCACCTGGCTAAGAGAGAAGGGAGCCGAAGAGGGGGTAGGGCAGGGCAGGGACGGGGTACGAAGGTGGGAAGTGAAGGGGAGCTGTCCCGAAGGGAGGGGCGAGGACCGAGAGAGCTCAAGGGAGCGCTACGTCCGGGGACACGAAGAGGACGGCGCCCCCGGGGGGCAAGTAGAGCGGCCGCGGGGCGAAGAAGGGACAGGGCTGGGGGAAGGCTTAAGATAGAAAGAAGCGGGTGGGAGAATACGAAAAAGCCGGGGAGTCAAAAGGGGTGGAGGGATTGGGGGGAGAGAAAAAAAGACGCACCTGTTCCCGGGTCGGCTCCGCGGGAGGCTCAGGCCGCCACCCGGGCTCCCTCTTACCCCCTCAGAACCGCCACCCGCCTAATACTGCCCCGATCTGACGCCCCCCTCCGCCCCTGATCGCCACCGACCTCCTTCTCCTCTCTCCCGGCGGCGGCGGCGGTCGGACTCTAGGAACTGAGAGGAAGAAGGGAGGGCTCAGTAAAGCGGAGGAGAGACAGAGCCACACACTGGCAGCAGCCGCGGCGAGCGAAAGAGTGAGGGGGAGAGCGGTGTGTGTGTGTGTCTGTGTGTGCGAGCGAAGCCGGAGGAGTGGGTGCCGGTCGCAGGGCTCGACGGGAAGTGGAGTCCGGCCGGATCTGCGGGCGGCGCCAGCCCGCGCTACAAAACTACAACTCCCAGAATGCCGCCTACGTGGGGGGGGTGAACGGGGAGGAGGCAGCGAAGGGAGGGAGGGCGCAAAAGAGGGAGGGATGAAAGCAGGGAGCAAGCGGCGGCGAAGGGGGCAGAGCCAAGCAGCCCCGGTGACACTGGGAGGGGAGGGGAGGAGGAGGGGATCGCTGCGAGAACCGAGCAGATTCCGTAGAGGGAGGCTGCAGTGGCTTGCAACAAGCCGGGCAAAAAGCTAGACTCCTGGGAGAGGCAGAGGCACTCGAATCCGCTGGGCTGCTAGAGCCCCCACGCTCTCCCCACTCCGACGCCCCTCAAGGGGCGGTTGAGGAAGGGAGATCATCAGTGCGCTGTGGCCAGGGGTTTCTCTCCCTTTCTTCCAAAGCTCTCTGCCCAATGCCCCGACCTGACTTTCTCGGGCCACTGGTGCCAGACCCAGTGTGCAAATTCCGAGACCCCCCAGATCTCCCCTACCAGTAGCAGATGAATTCAGTCTCCTTCTCCCAAGGGCCTGAGAGAGGCTCCCCTTGTAAGCAGGGCGTGACTCTCCCATTCTTCCCGCCCCCCTCATCGTCGCCACCCCCATCTCTCTCCCCGGAACCCCTCCCCCGAAGCCCGGGCTCGCCTCTCTCTCCCAGCCAAGGAAGAGTAACTCTAGGGTCTACTATTCACCCCCTCCCTCATACTGGGTTCCTATCCACCCGTAACCCCTAAGCGTTGCCCCCCTCACCGAAGTAATAGTGGGGCGACCCGAGATGGGCTGGTGGCTACTTGCCCTCTGAAACTGGCTGTCCTTTGCCACGCCGACCCTGCGTAGAGAGATAAGAGAAGCACATTAATACTCTCGCCCCCCCCCTTCCAGGTTCAGATCCCCATGGAAGCGGATCACAGACGAGAGGTTGGTAGTGGAAGTGAGCTGAGGGTGAATTTCAACCCTTGAACCCCATCTCAGGGATGAAAATCCAGGGATTTTCCCAAAAGCCATCAAATAGCTTAGGGGGTTAAATTATCTAAACCCCAATGTCCACACGACTCTGAGAGACTCTACCTTGTAGGAATATGATACGAAGTAGGCTGCCCTCACGGAAGGGAAAGTATAACCCCCCCATCGCCGTCCACTCCCCAAACACATACCCTTAGGAGAGTCAGATGGCCGAGGAAGCGGAGCAGGCGGTGGAAGTGCTGGAGAGTGAAAGGATCGTGGCGCGGAGGGTCCGTGGCCCCCAGAGAGCAGAATCCAGATACTACGGGGTGGGTGGGGGGTGCAGCATAATTGCAGTCGGTGTCTTTCCTCGCTTTTCCTGGAATCGCCACCGAATACCGTCTAACACTAGGAGTTGCTTCCCCGTCGATCCCCTAGCCCCATTTTTGCGCGTGAGGCGGCCGGAGCCCGGCCGGGAAGCCCGGGCACAAACTCCGCGGAAGCTGGCCTTCGCGGCCGCCGCGCTACCGCGAGCCTCCCTCCCTCGGCTCGCCGCCCCGCCGATCCACCTTCGCCCCCGGCTGAGGCCAGACCCCGCTTGCAACTCCACGCCCCTACTCCACCCCCGGCTCCCCCTCCCCTCGCCCTCTCCCCGCGGGTCCGGCCCGGCCCCTAGCGCCGCCCCGCCCTACCGCTCGGTCCAGAGCCCAGCAAGTGCCCCGAACTCGCCCCCCGCCCCCACGCCCAGGCCAGTCCGGCGGGGCCTGGTTTCCCCCTCCCGCCGCGCCCCGCCCCCGAATCCACGTCCTACTTCGCCACCCAACTCGGCCCGCTTGGGGTTCGGCCCGCGCCCACGCCACCCAAGACCCCGGTTCGGTCCGGTGTACGGCCACCCACCCCGCCCTTGCCTGGGCGCCGGCCTGGCCCGCTGCCTTGCGCCCGCCGGGCCGGCCCAAGAGCGCGATCGCGGTCCAGGTCCAGGTCCCGGTGCCGGCCTCGGTCCAGGCGGCGCTGCCGCGTCCCTCCACGAGGGCTCGGTTCACGCAAGATCCGAACCCGCGCGAGGTGGGGGCCGCGGAAAGCAAGTTTCTTTATCCTCCCCCCTCCCCCGCCGCAGGGCCACGCCGTCCCCACCCCCGTCACAGCGCCCCCTTCACCTGGGCAGAGCCCCCTGGCTGCTGTCGCAACTTTGCTCTTCTTCAAGCCGCCGGGGAAACGGGCGAAGCTGGAGGAGGAGGGAGGTGGCGGGGGGTGCTGGGATCAGGCCGCTGGGCTCCGGGAGGACACGTGGGGGAGGAGGGGAAGGAGGAGGAGGAAGGGGGGCGGGCCTGCAGTTCTCGGGGCTCCCCCTGTCAGTCCTGGGGAAGTCGGAACCTCGCCCGGCAGCCGCAGACCCCGCACTGGCCACGGGGAAAGAACGGAGCCACCTTCACCGGCCAGCCCCCGGCTCCGGAAGGGGGGGTGCGAGCGTTTTCGCTCGTGCTTTCTGTGTGACTCTCCCAGTTTTGCCTCAGTCTCTGAAGGAGGGCGGGGGTCTTGTCTGACGGGTGCACGCCCCCACCGACGCCCCGCCCCTCCTCTGGCCCACTGCTTCCCCACCCTGGCGTCCTCGGTGCGTGGTTCTGGAGCTCCAGTACTAAGGCCGCCTGTGGGCGCAGCCCCAGCACCGGCGCCGAAGTGGGACAGGTGCTGGGGACGGAAAAGGCAGGGGCTCGCCGCCTCGCCTCGGGAGTCCGGGGCGGCCCACCCTTCATGGCAACCTCCCGGGCTGCAAATCGCTTGCTTGGGCCACCCTCGGTGTGCAGCCCTCGTCTAGGCGTGGAGGCATGGAAGGGGGGAGCGAGAAACACGAGGGAGGAAGGAGGAGGAGTGGGACCAAAGGTCTGTAGAGGGGAAAACTTGTGCGACTTGCAGAATAAAACCCTACTCGAAAAGGTCTGGGCTTCTGCCCGCTTTCCCGAACTTCAGCCACCAATATGAGCCCCTTGACCCCTTACCCTTTACACTAAGGACACCCCGCTTAGCCAAAGGAATAAATCGTCGTGTGTGTTTACATCCCAGGCCATCCCTAGGACTGAAGGGCTGAGATCTTGCGGTCCACATTCGAACTCTAATGACTTCACTTTAACTCCGGGGAGAGCAGCTTGCGAAGGAGCCGAAGATGCTGGCACACTTGCTTTCAGACTTGGTGTTTCTTAGCAGCTCCAACTCTGAGCCCGTGGTAAGGACTTCAAAGCCATCGACTCAGCCTAGATGGTATTAGGGGAGATGCCCAGCAGTTTCTGGAGGATTCATTGCTTTATAAATGGAATGTGAAATTAATAGAAGGAATTTTAAAAACTTTATGTGCAGATATATTGATATTGTTATATATTAGCATATATATGCTAAGGAAGCCAGAGGATCATGTGGAAGAGAAGGGAGCTCTACAGAATTACTGTCTTCCTCCTCCTACTCCCTACCCCACCCCACACCTCCTAGGCCCAGAGGCTCCAATTCTATGCTGGGGGGGGGGCTTTTCTACATTGGAAGAACTTACAGATGACAGTTGAGACTTTAAGGCTCACCTGGTTTATCTCCCTCACCTGGTGTGAGGGATGTGTATAAGCATCAAAGCAAGCTAACTAAAGCTGTGCTGTCGCCTCAGGCCTGATGTTCTATGACTCCTCTTACTTGTCCTCACCAACCTTAAAATCTGTTGCCAGCCTGGACATAGCCCTGGCTATGGGAACTTTTTGCTTTGGGAACTGCTTCCCTAGCTGACCACTCATACCCTCCCACCCCAGCCCCCATACACACAGACACACAGGGTTTATTTTATTTCATTCGATCTTATTTTATTTTTTGCAGCTCTGGGGATGGAACCCAAGGGGCATTTGACCTCTGAGCTACACCCCCAGCCCTGTATTTTGTTCTTTATTTTGAAACCGGGTCTCACTGAGTTGCAAAGGGCCTCATTAAGTAGCTGAGGCTGTCCACGAACCATGATCCTCAGGTCTCAGCCTCCCAAACGCTGCGGTTACAAGCGTGCGCCACCACGCCTGGCTGACACACAGGGTTTAGAGTGTGTTTGGCCTACGTTGTGCCAAAGGAAAGTGAAAATTTGGAAATGATATGTTTAAGCTAATTAACATGAACTCAAAATACATTACTAAGGGGAGAATCACCTCTCCGGGGCCTGATAATTCAGACCCTACCAACTCTGCTTTAAGTTATCTTATCTTTACGGATTTCAATTAATCTAGTAGTTATTAATTCTCCACTTCTTTTAAGGTCCTTCCTTGGTTTGGGGCTACAGTGGATTCTGGACACCCGAGTTTATGGTATTCTCTGTCTCACCATCCGGCTGCATCATTTTTCTGGTGAAATAAAGGTTGGGGTAAGATGATTGTTTCCTGGCTGAGAGTCTAGCTTCTCTGAGCCCTTTCCTGTTGGGAGCCAGGCTTCCTGCCCTACAGGCGACAGTGGGAAACCAAGGACCGAAGTAAAAAGAGCTGTAGGAAAACTTATAAAGACAGTAGATACTAATGATTATTATATTTGAGCTTAGAACCACAACATAGCCATAAATAAGAATATCTGAGATCTGAGTGTGATGGTGCTTGACTGTAATCCTAATACTTGGAAGGCTGACACAGGAGGATCACGGGTTAATAACCAGTTCCAGCAATGTAGTGAGGCCCTCAGCGACTTTATTTATTTATTTATTTATTTGTTTATTTGTTTATTTATTTATTTGCGGGTCTGGGGATGGAACCCAGGGGCATTCAATCTCCAAGCTACACCCCCTGCCCTATTTTTTATTCTTAATTTGAAACCGGGTCTCGCTAAATTACAGAGGGCCTCACTAAGTAGCTGAGGCTGTCCGCGAACCACGATCCTCTGGGTCTCAGCCTCCCAAATGCTGGGATTACAAGCATATACCACCATGTCTGGCCCTCAGCAATTTTAAAAGACTTTATTTTAAAATAAAAAATAAAGCTGGGCATGGTGGCACACGCTTGTAATCCCAGCATTTGGGAAGCTGAGACCCAGAGGATCAGGTTCGTGGACAGCCTCAGCTACTTAGTGAGGCCCTCTGCAACTCAGTGAGACCAGGTTTCAAAATAAAGAATAAAAATAGGACAAGGGGTGTAGCTCAGAGGCCGAATGCCCCTGGGTTCCAACCCCAGTCATGCAAAAATAAATAAATAAATAAATAAATAATAAACCAGAGCCGGGCGTGGTGGCGCATGCTTGTAATCCCAGCACTTGGAAGGCTGAGACAGGAAGATAGCACAGGTTCAAAGCCAGCCTCAGCTACTTAGTGAGGCTTTCAGCAACTTAGTGAGACCCTGTTTCCAAATAAAATAGAAAATTGGTCTGGGAGTATAGCCCGGAGGTAGAAAGCCTCTGGGTTCCACCTCCAGGACCACAAAAAAAAAAAATAATAATAATAATAATAAGCCAGGCATGATGGCACACGCTTGTAACCCCAGCATTTGGGAGGCTGAGACAGGAAGATCGCTGTTTCAAAATAAAGAATTAAAAAATTAGGGCTGAGGATGTAGCTCGGAAGTAGAATGCCCCTGGGTTCCATCCCCAGTAACAATAAATAAATAAATAAATAAATAAATAAATAAATAATAGGGCTGGGTATTTAGCTCAGAGATAGAATGCACCTGGGTTGAGTCCCCCAGTACCACACACACATACACACACACATGCGCGTGTAATATTTAACCTTTATTCAACATCCAAGTATTTACAAAGCCCTTTCACTGGTGTTATTGCATTTGTTTCTCACTACAACTCTTGATTTTGTAATTTAGGAAAGTAAAACTCAGCATCTCTGAGTGGCTTGCTCAAGGTCATATGGGTAGTGAGTTCCTAAACCAGGACCAGTCGTCCTTTTTCTGTATCCAGAGTTCTTCAATATGCCACAGCACCTCCATCATTTGCCCAAATAGTCTTTTTCAGACAGATCATTGTTATTGTTGTTGTTGTTGTTGTTGTTATTTTGCAGTTCTGTGGATGTTCGAACCCAGGGATATTCTACCTCTGAATTATACCCTCAGCCCTATTTTTTATTCTTTATTTTGAAACAGGGTCTCACTGAGTTGCGAAGTAGCTGGAGGCTGGCTGCGAACCTGCAATCCTCCTGTCTCAGCCTCCTGATTGCTGGGATTACAAGCGTGCACCACCATGCCCATCTAGTTTGTTTGTTTGTTTGATTATTTATTTATTTATTTATTTGAATTACTGGGGATGGAACCCAGGGCCATTCGACCTCCAAGCTACACTCCCTGTCCTATTTTTTTTATTCTTTATTTTGCAACAGGGTCTCACTAAGTTGCAGAGGGCCTCACTAAGTAGCTGAGGCTGTCCACGAACCGCGATCCTCCTGTCTCAGCCTCCCAAATGCTGGGATTACAAAGGTGCACCACCAAGCCCAGCTCAGGTCTTTTATTTTTGAAACAGGTCATACTGAGTTGTGAAGGGCCTCGCTAAGTAGCTAAGGCTGTCCTCGAACCACAATCCTCTGGTCTCAGCCTCCAGAATGCTGGGATTACAAACGTGCGTCACCACACCCAGCTGACAGATTGTTTTTCATAATTATTTCTCCTATTTCCAGGCATGGTGACTCACGCTTGAAATCCAAATTAAAAGGGAGGCTGAAACAGGAGGATAATAGCCCTCTGCAACTTAGTGAGACCCTGTTTCAAAATAAAAAATAAAAATAGGGCTGAAGTTGTAACTCAGAGGTAGAATGCCCCTGGGTTCAATTCCCAGTACTGCCAAAAAAAAAATTATTTCTCCATCAGATCCTATTTCCAAATAAATATAAAATGGGTCTGGGAGTGTAGCCGGGAGATAGAGGGCCCCTGGGTTCCATCCCCAGTAACACACACACACATACACACACACACACACACACACACACACAAAATAATAATAATAATAATAATAATAATAATAATAATAATAAATAATAAAAAATAAGCCGGGCTTGGTGATGCATGCTTGTAATCCCTGTGATTGGGAGGCAGAGACAGGAGGATCGCACAGGTTCAAAGCTAGCCTCTCTGGCTTAAGAGATCCTGTTTTCAAATAAAAAAAATATAAAATAGGTCTGGGAGTGTAGCCTGGAGGCAGAAAGGTTCCATCCCCAGTACCGCCAAATAAATAAATTAATTAATTAAATAAAGGATAAACTGGGCATGGTGGCGCATGCTTGTAATCCCAGCATTTGGGAGGCTGAGACCAGAGGATTGTGGTTTGAGGACAGCCTCAGCTACTTAGCAAGGCCCTTCATAACTCAGTAAGACCTGTTTCAAAAATAAAAAGATTAAAAAAATAGGACTGGGAGTTTAGCTCAGAGGTAGAAGGCCCCTGGGTTACATCCCCAGTACCACACACACACACACAAAAATCTACTGATCCAAGCTGGGACACTCAGAAAAACAACTTGAGCAATTGAAAGATTATTTGGGGGAGTTCTGAGAACCAGATCTCATCTGGGTGTGGTAGTACGTGCTTGTAATTCCAATACTTGGGAGACTGAGACAGGAGGATTGCAGGTTGAAGGCTAGCCTCAGCAACTAAGAATCAGATCCTGGCCAGGTGTGATGGCACATGCCTGTAATCCCAGCTACTCAGGAAACTATGGTAGAAGGATCAAAAGTTTTAGGATAGTCTGGATAACTTGGTAAGATCTTGTCTCAAAATTAAAAATAAATAAATAAAACAAGCCTGGCGTGGTGGCGTATGCTTATAATCCCAGCATTTGTGTGGCTGAGACAAGAGGATCGAGGTTTGAGGACAGCCTTAGCTACTTAGTGAAGCCCTTTGCAACTAAGTGAGACCCTGTTTCCAGATAAAGAATAAAAAATAGGGTTGGGGGGTGTGGCTCGGAGGTAGAATGCCCCTGGGTTCCATCCCCACTACCCCCCCACAATAATCATCATCATCATCATCATCATCATAGCCAGCCTCAGCAGCTTAGTGAGGCCCTCAGCAACTTAGTGAGACCCTGTTTTCAAATAAAATAGAAAATAGGTCTGGGGGTGTAGCCCGGAGATAAAGGGCCCCTGGATTCCATCCCCAGTAACACAAAAATAAGAAAAATTAAATTAAATTAAATTAAAAATTAGCCGGGCATGGTGGCACACACTTGTAATCTCAGCATTTAAGAGGCTGAGACCGGAGGACTGTGCAGGTTCGAAGCCAGCCTCAGCTGGTTTAAGAGACCCTGTTTCCAAATAAAATATAAAATAGGTCTGGGAGTGTAGCCTGGAGGTAGAAGCCCCCTGGGTTCCATCCCCAGTACCACCAAAAAATAAAAACTAAAAACTAAAAAATAAATAAATATAAAAAAACTAAAAAATATGTTTGGGAGTGTAGCTCTGAGGTAGAAGGCCCCTGGGTTCCATCCCCAGTACTGTAAAATAAAAATAATAAATAAAATAAAATAAATAAAAAGGGCTGGGATGCTACCTTTGGGGTAGCATGCCCTGGATTTGATCCCCAGTACCACAAAAAATGTAGATTTTTCTTTTTTGGGTACAGGGACTGAACCTAGGGGCATTCTACCTCTGAGCTACACCCCCAGTTCTATTTTAAGTTTTCATGGGTTTTGTTTTGTTTTGTTTTTGCAGTACTAGGGATGGAACCCAGGGGCATTCTACCTCAGAGCTATACCCCCAGCCCTGTTTTTTATTCTTTCCTTTGAAACAAGGTCTCACTAAGTCACAGAAGGCCTCACGAAGTAGCTAAGGCTGGCCGCGAACCTGCGATCCTCCTATCTCAGCCTCCCAAGTACTGGAATTAAGAGCATACATCACCACGCCCGGCTCGATTATAATTACTTTGAAACAGGGTCTTGATAAGTTCCTGTGGGTCTTGCTAAATTCCTGAAGCTGGCCTTGAGCCTGTGATCTTCCTATCTCAGCCTCCCGCGTGCTGGGATCACAGGCATGGGCCACCATGCCCCTGTTTTGTTGTTGTTGTTTGTTTGTTTGTTTGTTTATTCATTTGTGGGATTTTTTTTGCAGTACTAGAGATGGACCCCTGGGACATTCTACACTCGAGCCACATTCCCAGCCATATTTTTTTTCTTTATTTTGAAACAGGGTCTCACTGAGTTGCAAAGGGCCACACCAAGTAGCTGCGGCTATCCAAGAACCGAGATCCTCCTGTCTCAGCCTCCCAAAGTCCTGGGATTACAAGCGTGCGCCACCACATCCAGCTTGCCCTGTTTTTTAATAAAAAGAAAGGAAATGAACCAACTCTTGATCCTGTCTTGTCCATTGCTAGCAGTGGGCCCTTGAGCAAGCCCTAACATTTGACTGAATATTAGTGCCAGCCTGATGTCAGGTACTGGGCTTTGAGTCTTCCCCCTCCATTCCTCAAAATGTGGAAATCAGTGTACCTCCCCTACTTTTCCTCACAGGGGCACCCCATGAGCATCAAATGAGGTATAGAATAGAAGGAGTTTGGCACACTGGGCGCATGAAATAGTTATTATTATCAGTGTCTGTATCAAAGCCTTCCTAAGTGTAGCATAGAGACCTAAGGTAACACTGGCCCAAGCCCTGCTCTCTTGAAACTTATCAGAGAAAGCAGGGAGTTTGGGGGTCCTAGAAGTAATTTAGGCTCCAAACCAACCTCTGACTTATAATCCACAGGAAAATTACTTTAATTCTCTGCTTTGTTCTGCGATCAGAAACCTCACTAGTAAAACAGCATAGTCCTATCACAACACACACACACACACACACACACACACACACACACACCCCAAAAACTTTGTAACCAACCAAGAGTCTTTCAGGATTTAATAGCCAAACCTGGAGAAAGGAGGAAGGGGACTAGGGGACTAAAATGATCCAGAGGCCTCATCGGTCAAGCTCCTCACCTTCCCGGCAGTTCCCCTCTTCCCTAAGACTCATGGCAGAGGTTTTAGTCAAACATAGAGTGTTAGAGGTGGAAGGGACACTAAGAAAGGATCTGCTCTCCAGAAAAATGGTTAGTGGCTGCTCACTGCTGTTAACTCAGGTCCCTGAGCCTTCACCTCACTTCCAGGGCCCTCTCTACTCTGTTTCCAGCCTCCTTTCCTTTGCAGTCTCTTATAAGCCCTCTGTTCTGACCAACCCAGCCCTCTCACCATTCCTGGGATAAGACATGCAGTGTGTGTGTGTGTGTGTGTGTGTGTGTGTGTGTGTGTGTGTGTGTGTGTGTGTTTTCTATCTCTAAGCTACACCTCTAGCCCTTTTCATTTTTTTTTTTTTTTTTTTTTTGGTGGTACTGGGGGTGGAACCCAGAGGTTTTCTACCTCCGGGCTATACTCCCAGACCCATTTTTTAAAATATTTTATTTGGAAACAGGGTCTCACTAAGTTGCTGAGAGCCTCACTAAGTAGCTGAGGCTGGCTTCGAACCCGTGCGATCCTCCTGTCTCAGCCTCCCAAGCGCGGGGTTTACAAGCGTGCGCCACCACGCCTGGCAGCCCTTTTCATTTTTATTTTGAAATAGAGTCTCCCTAAATTGCTGAGGGTAGCCTTGAACCTAGTATCCTTCTGTCTCGGCCTCCCAAGTAATAGGATTACAGGCCTGGCTAATGTGCACTTTTTTGGATTATTGAAATCTCACTCAATACCCAAGGAAATCTTCTTTCAAGCTGATTTGCACTTCCACTCCGTTCATCTGTTTGTCCAAGTTGATCTTAAATTCTTTTTTTGTGTGTGTGTGTGTGGTACTAGAGGTGGAACCCAGAGGCTTTCTACCTCTGGGCTATACTCCCAGACCTTTTTTATATTTTATTTGGAAACAGGGTCTCACTAAGTTGCTGAGAGCCTCACTAAGTAGCTGAGGCTGGCTTCGAACCTGCGCGATCCTCCTGTCTCAGCCTCCCAAGCGCGGGGATTACAAGCGTGCGCCACCATGCCCGGCAATATTAAATTCTTTCAATTAAAGGACTCAGTATTTCTCATCCGTGTATCAGTCAGTCTCCTTTCTGTCCCTCCATATAGCCACCACCTTGACAGAGAGTAGGGACCTCTACAAACGCTGGTTAAGTGAATGTCGATCCAATCTATTCCTCTTATATTATAGTGGGAAGCCTGAGGTTCAGATCTGGCTTCCCTTTTTGCTAAAGACTCATTCTAAGTCTTCGTCCTTTGTGGGGCGTAGTGGCGCACGCTTGTAATCCCAGCGCTTGGGAGGCTGAGACAGGAGGGTCGCACAGGTTCGAAGCCAGCCTCAGCTACTTAGTGAAACCCTGTTTCCAAATAAAATATAAAATAGGCCTGGGAGTGTAGCCCGGAGGTAGAAAGCCTCTGGGTTCCACCCTCAGTACCACCAAAAAAAAAAAAAAAGTCTTGGTCTCTTAGTCTTTCTCTTTCCATTTAGTGATTATGCACACGTGCACACGATCTCTGAAGTAAACAGACATGATTTGAATGCTAGCTCTGCCACTTCCTGGCAATAACACTTTGGACAGCTAACTTTGCTTTGAGCCTCAGTTTCCTCATTTGTAAAATGGGAGCTAAAAGCCGGATGTGGTGGCGCACGCTTATAATCCCCGCGCTTGGGAGGCTGAGACAGGAGGACCACACAGGTTCTAAGCCAGCCTCAGCTACTTAGTGAGGCTCTCAGCAATTTAGTGAGACCCTGTTTCCAAATAAAATATAAAATAGGTCTGGGAGGACAGCCAGAGGTAGAAAGCCCCTGGGTTCCACGCCCAGAAACACCACTAAATAAATAAAGAAAGAAAACGGGAGCTAAAAAGTTCCTCCTGAAAATGCTACAAGGATCAAATGATTTATTTTTTATTTTTTATTTTTTTGGCTGGTGTGGAGATGGAACCCAGGCGCATTCGACCTCCGAGCTACAGCCCCTGCCCTATTTTTTTTTTATTATTCTTTAATTTGAAACCGGGTCTCACTGAATTGCAGAGGGCCTCAATAAATAGCTGAGGCTGTCCGCGAACCACGATCCTCGGGTCTCAGCCTCCGGAATGCTGGGATTACAAGCTTGCGCCACCATGCCCAGGTTGATTATTGTATGTTAAGCACTTTCAACATTGCCTGGCACCTAGTAGACAATACACAGTACTTTTTTGTTTATTTTTGTATGTGTGTGGTACTGGGGATTGAACCCAGGAGCATTCTATATTTATTTTATTTTTTGCAGGTCTGGGGATGGAACCCAGGGGTATTCGACCTCCGAACTACACCCCTTGGCCTATTTTTTATTTTTTCTTTTGAAACCAGGTCTCACTGAGTTGCAGAGGGCCTCACTAAGTAGCTGAGGCTGTCAGCAAACCACAATCCTGTTAAAGAATATTGAAAATAGCACCCAGGTCAGGAGCCCACGTTAGTGGATGCTTAAAGAATTCCACTAAAATGGTGACCATTTAAAAGTCACATTCCTCTTATCATGGCTATGGTTCTGTATACACATAGGGTTCTTCTTTATAGGCTTAGAACTGAGGTGTCCTAGTGAACCCACATATACTATCCTTTGTATAAGAGGGGTACTAGAGATTGAACCCACAGGTGTGGTACCACTTAGCTACTCCCCTGGCCCTTTATTATTATTTACTATTTATTTATTTTGATGCTGAAGATTGAACCGAGGGGCATCCTACCTCTGAGCTATACCCCCAGCCCTATTTTATTTATTTATTTGTATTTGGAAACAGGGTCTCCCTAATTTGCTGACAGCTTCATTAAGTTTCTGAGGCTCACTTTGAACCTACCATCCTCCCCTTTCAGCCTCCCAAGTACTGAGATTACTGTCATGAGCCACCACACTCAGCTTATTTTTTCTTTTGAAACAGTGTCTTCATTACCACACTGACTTCAAACTTGTGATCCTCCTGTCTCAGCCTCTCAATTACTGGGAAATTACTGGGATTAGAGCTGTGTGCCACTATGCCCAGTTAACCTCTGTGTGTGTGTGTGTGTGTGTGTGTGTGTGTGTGTGTGTGTGTGTGTGTTACTGGGAATTGAATTGAGAGGCATTCTACCTCCAAGCTATCCCCCAGTTCTTTTCTTATTTTTTCTTTTGAAATAGGACCTTGCTAGGTAGCTGACAGTCTCACCAAGTAGCTGAAGCTGGCCACATACCTGTGATCCTCCTCTCTCAGCCTCCCAAGCACTGGAATCACAGGCATGTGCCACTAGGCCCAGCTCCATACTTTTTTTTTAAACTTTTTTTGGGGGGAGGTACTGGGGATTGAACCTAGAGGCGTTCTACCTCCAAGTCATAACCCCAGCCTTATTTTCTTTTTCTTTTCTTCTTCTTTTTTTTTTTTTTTTTTTTTGGTGGTAATGAGGGTGGAACCCAGGGGCTTTTCTACCTCCGGGCTACACTCCCAGAACTATTTTATATTTTATTTGGAAAGAGTCTCACTAAGTTGCTGAGAGCCTAAGTAGCTGAGGCTGGCTTCAAACCTGTGCGATCCTCCTGTCTCAGCCTCCCAAGTGAGGGGATTACAAGCCTGCGCCACCATGCCCGGCCTATTTTATTTTTTATTAGGAAATAGGGTCTCACTAAGTTTCTGAGGCTGGCTTCAAAAGGCCATTCTTATTTTCCTATTTTTTCATTATATTTTCTTTTCTTTCTTATATTTCTATTCTTATTTTTTAAGCTTATAACATCTAGTATTCCCACATACACCATTCTTGTTTTTTCTTTTGTTTTCTTTTGCGATACTAGGAAATAAAACTAGGGTGTTCTGTCACTGAGCTACACCCCTGGGTCCTTTTATTTATTTTGTTTTTTGGCACTGCTGGGGATTAAACCCAGGGCCTCAAGCATACTAGGTAAATGCGCTGCACTGATCTACATCGCCAGCCCCCAGCTCTGGCTCTTTTAATTTTTATTTTATTTATTTATATATTTATTTATTTATTTTTGCGGATCTGGGGATGGGACCCAGGGGCATTCTACCTCCGAGCTACACCCCCTGCCCTATTTTTTATTATTTATCTTGAAACCGGGTCTCACTGAGCTGCAGAGGGCCTCACTAAGTAGCTGAGGCTGTCCGCGAACCGCGATCCTCCAGGTCTCAGCCTCCCGAATGCTGGGATTACAAGCGTGCGCCACCACGCCCGGCTCTTTTAATTTTTAGGGACAGGGTCTCACTATATTGTCCAGCTGACCTTGAACTTTCTACCTTTCTGCCTCAGTGTCCCGAGTAGTTAGAATGACAGGAGTTGGCCACCATGCCTGGCTGGCTCTTAAATTTCCAAGTATTAGCCGGGCGTGGCGCTTGTAATCCAAGTACTTGGGAGGCTGAAACAGGAGGATTTCAGGTTCAAGGACAGCCTCAGCAACTTAGTGAGACTCTCAGCAACCTAGCAAGACCCCGTTTAAAAATAAAAATAAAATAGAGCTGGGGAAGTAGCTCAGAGGTCCCCAGTGCCACAGGGGGGAAAAAAAGAAAAAAAATTTCCAAGTATCTGGATTACAAAGACCATGTTTTACTGTTCTCCACATGGCCCAGCCTAGAGCTTCCAACATTAAAAGCATTGGGTAAGCAGATAGTTTTGTTACTATAGATAACTCAGCAAAGATATAATTCTTATGTTTGTGTGTGCTTATATGTATTCTCATGTGTCTGCTCTTGCTCATTAAATTACAAGGGATTCTAGGGGACAAATTGTCCCATTTTGTGAAGGAAACCAGATGATTAAAACAAGTTAAGCTGAAGCCGGGCGTGGTGGCGCACGCTTGTAATCCCAGCATTCGGGAGGCTGAGACCTGGAGGATCGCGGTTCGCGGACAGCCTCAGCTACTTAGTGAGGCCCTCTGCAACTCAGTGAGACCCGGTTTCAAAATAAAGAATAAAAAACAGGGCAGGGGGTGTAGCTCGGAGGTCAAATGCCCCTGGGTTCCATCCCCAGACCCGCAAAAAAAAAAAAATAAAAAATAAAAATAAATAAATAAATAAAACAAGTTAAGCTGAATGCGGTAGCCTACACCTATAATCCCAACTACTCAGGACAGTGAAGCAGAAGGATTACCAGAAGGGGCATTTCACTGAGACCTGGTCCCAGAACAAAATATATAAAGGCTTGGGGGTAGAGTTCAATGGTACAGTGATTGCCTAGTATGTATAAGGCCCTGGGTTAAACCACCACTTCTGCACAAGAAAGCAAAACGAAATGAAACAAAGCACACAAATGTTATAACATGGGATTTGGATTTTTTCTAATCCCAGAGAATGAATATTCTACCTACAGTACACGTTCAGTCTATATTCTTGCATGACATTTTCTCAAACCTCTATATACATCAGAATCATCAGGGGTAGGGGATTCCTGTTGGAATTCAGACCCAAGGCTGGGAGATATGTTCATTAGTAGAGAGCATGCTTAACATGTGCAAGACCAAGGGTTTGATCCCCAGCATTGATAGACAAATAAATTAATCACATTCCTTCCCTCAGTATTTCATTGAATAGTTATGCGGTGGGGTATCCTGTTTTGCATCTCTAACAAGTGGTACTGGGGATGGACCCCAGGAGCATTCTACCTGCAAGCAACACCCCCAGCCATTTATTTATTTATTTATTTATTTATTTATTTATTTATTTTTGTGGTACTGGGGGTGGAACCCAGGGGCTTTTCTATCTCTGGGCTATATTCCCAGACTTATTTTTTTTTATTGTAAACAGGGTCTCACTAAGTTGCTGAGAGCCTCACTAAGTAGCCGAGGCTGGCTTCGAACCTGTGCGATCCTCCTGTCTCAGCCTCCCAAGTGCTGGGCATATTTTTTATTCTTAATTTTGAAACAGGGTCTCACTGAGTTGCAAAGGGCCTCACTAAGTAGTAGCTAAGGAGACCCTTAATCCTCCTGTCTTAGCCTCCCAAAGGCTGGAATTACAAGCATGCGCCACTACGGCCAGTTTTGTTTGTTTGTATGTTTTTGTCTTTGTTTTTGCAGTACTTGGGATGGTACCTCTGAGCTACATTCCCCAGCCCTACCTATTTTTTATTCTTTATTTTGAAATAGGTTCTCAATGAGTTACAAAGGGTCTCACTAAGTAGTATCTGAGGCCGTTGGCAAACTATCATCCTCCTGTCTCAGCCTCCCAAATGCTGGAATTATGACCGTGCGCCACCACGCCTGGCTTCATTTTCATTTTCATTTTATTTTTGCAGGTCTGGGGATGGAACCCAGGGGCATTCAACCTCCGAGCTACACCCCCTGCCCTATTTTTTTATTCTTTATTTTGAAACCAGGTCTCACTGAGTTGCAAAGGGCCTCACTAAGTAGCTGAGGCTGTCCGCGAACTGCGATCCTCTGGGTCTCAGCCTCCCAAATGCTGGGATTACAAGCGTGCGCCACCATGCCCGGCTTTTTTTTTTTTTTTCCCCTTTGTATAGAAAAAGATATTGAGGTACAGAGAGGTTCAGTGATTTGTCTGAGGTAAACCAGATAACAAGTTATTTTTAATTAGAGCCAAATCCATATAATACAAAATTAGCCATGTGTTTTTGTGGTTCTGGTGGTGGAACCCAGGAGCATTCTATCTCTGAACCAAACCCCAGCCCACCACGCCTGCTTCGTATTTTTTAAATTTTTTATTTTTTATTTATTTTGCGGGTCTGAGGATGGAACCCAGGGGCATTCGACCTCCGAGCTACACCCTTTGCCCTATTTTTTATTCTTTATTTTGAAACCGGGTCTCACTGAGTTGCAGAGGGCCTAAGTAGCTGAGGCTGTCCGCGAACCACAGACCTCCTGTCTTAGCCTCCTAAATGCTGGGATTACAAGCGTGCATTTACAAAATAAAGCGTGCGTTTTGAAAAATAAAACACCAGGCTTTATTTTTTATTTTGAAACAGGGTCTTAATAAATTTCCGAGAGCTGGCCTCAAACCTGCAATCCTCCTGTTTTTTAGCCTCCCAAGTACTGGGATTACATGTATGTGTCCCAAACCCAGCTAAAAGTAGCCTTTTATTATTTATTTATTTATTTATTTATTTATTTATTTATTTATTTATTTTTGTATGGCACCGGGGATTGACCCAGGGGCATTGTACATTGTATCTCTGATCTATATCCCCAGGCTTTTTTTTTCTTTTCTTTTCTTTTTTGCAGGTCTGGGGATGGAACCCAGGAGCATTCGACCTCCAAGCTACACCCCTGCCCTAATTTTTATTCTTTATTTTGAAACCGGGTCTCACTGAGTTGCAGAGGGCCTCACTAAGTAGTTGAGACTGTCCATGAACCACGATTCTCTGGTCTTAGCTTCAGGAATGCTGGGATTACAAGCATGCACCACCAGGCCCAGCTCAGCCCATTTTTTTCCCCCCAGGTCTGCCTTTTTAATTTTATTTTTTGAAACAGGATCTTCCTCCAGCCCCTGGGTGTAGTGTCACACGCTTGTGATCCCAGTACTTGGGAGGCTGAGACTTGAGGATCCAGGTTTGCAGCCAGCCTCAGCTACTTAGTGAGGCCCTTTGTAACTCAGTAAGACCCTGTTTCAAAATAAAGAATAAAAAATGGGCTGGAGTTGTAGCTCAGAGGTAGAGTGCACCTGGGTTCTATCCCCAGTACTGCAATCAATCAATCAATCAATGAAGCAGGATCTTCCGCCCTCACTAGATTTCTGAGAGTCTAAATTGCTGAAGCTGTTCTTTTTTTCTTTTTTTTTTTTTTTCCGGGTCTGGGGATGGAACCCAGGGGCATTCGACCTCTCAGCTATACCCCTTGCCCTATTTTTTATTCTTTATTTTGAAACTAGGTCTCACTGAGTTGCAGAGGGCCTCACTAAGTAGCTGAGACTGTCCGAGAACCATGATCCTCCGGTCTCAGCCTCCCAAATGTTGGGTTACAAGCGCGTGCCACCACACCCCGCTTTATTTTATACTTTATTTGGAAACAGGGTCTCACTAAGTTGCTGAGAGCCTCACTCAGTAGCTGAGGCTGGCTTCGAACCTGTGTGATCCTCCTGTCTCAGCCTCCCAAGTGCAGGGATTACAAGCGTGCGCCACCACGCCCGGCTCTGAAGCTGTTCTTGAACCTGCAATCCTCCTGCCCCAGCCTCCAAAGTACTGGGATTACAGGTGTGTGCCACCATGTGAGGCTAATTTTAAACCAGGCAGGGTGGGGCAAGTCTGTGATCCCAGCACTTAGGAGGCTGAGACAGGAGGATTGCAGATTCCAGGCCAGCCTCAGCAATTTAGTGAAGTCCTCTACAACCTAGTAAAAGCCTGTTTTAAAATTTAAAAAATTTAAAAATATAAAAATAGTGTACTTGGAGGTAGAAGAGCTTCCAGGAACCTCAATACCACCAAAAAAAAAAAAAAATCTTTAAAATCCCAATATTGGGGAGGTGGAGACTGGAGGATAACGGTTCTTGGACAGCCTCAGCTATATTTAGGTAGTCCCTTTGCAACTCAGTGAGACGCTGTTTCAAAAATAAAAGACTAAAGCTGGGCGTGGTGGCGCACACTTGTAATCCCAGCATTCGGGAGGCTGAGACCAGAGGATCGCAGTTTGTGGACAGCCTCAGCTACTTAGTGAGGCCTTCTGCAACTCAGTGAGATCCTGTTTCAAAATAAAGAATAAAAAATTGGGCAGGGGATGTTGGGCGTGGTGGCGCACGCTTGTCATCCCCGTGCTTGGGAGGCTGAGACAGGAGGATCACGCAGGTTCGAAGCCAGCCTCTGCTACTTAGTGAGGCTCTCAGCAACTTAGTGAGACCCTGTTTCCTAATAAAATATAAAATGGGTCTGGGAGTATAACCCGGAGTTAGAAAGACTCTGGGTTCCACCCCCAGTACCACCAAAAAAAAAAAAAAATTGGGCAGGGGAGTAGCTCAGAGGTCAAATGCCTCTGGGTTCCATCCCCAAACCCGCAAAATAAATAAATAAATAAATAAATAAATAAATAAATAAATAAATAAAATAAGAGATTAGCCGGGCGTGGTGTCGCATGTTTGTAATCCCAGCTCTTGGAATGCTGAGACTGGTGGATCATAGAGGTTTGAAGCCAGCCTCAGCTGGCTCTCAGCAATTTAGTGAGACCCTGTTTCCAAATAAAGTATAAAATAGGTCTGGGAGTATAGCCCGAAGGTAGAAAGGCCCCTGGGTTCCACCCCCAATACCACAATAAATAAATAAATAAATAAATAAATAAAGTAGGGCTGAGGGTGTAGCTTGGAGGTAGAATGCTCCTGGATTCCATCTTCAGTACTGTAAAAGATTGCATTAAATTTAAAAAATGAGCCAGGCATGGTGGCGCACGCTTGTAATCCCCGCGCTTGGGAGGCTGAGACAGGAGGATCGCACGGGTTCGAAGCCAGCCTCAGCTACTGAGTGAGGCTTTCAGCAACTTAGTGAGACTCTGTTTCTAAATAAAATATAAAAAAAAAGGTCTGGAGTATAGCCTTGAGGTAGAAAGCCTCTGGGTTCCACCCCCTAGTACCACCAAAAATAAAAATAAAAATAAATTAAAAATAAAAAATGAAAAATATATCTGGGGGTATAATACAGAGGTAAAATGTCCTAGGTTCAAACCCTAGAACCAAAACTAGCCATTTTCTTTCTTTATATTTTTATGGGGATTGAGTGGGTGGTATTTGGGATTGAAATAGGGGCATTATATCTCTGAGCTACATCTCCAGCCCTATTTCATTTTTTTATTTTGAAACAGGATCTCGCTAGGTTGGTGAGTCTCACGCCTTACAATGTCCTCAAACCTGTGATACTCCTGTCTCAGCCTCCAAAGTACTGAGATTTCAAATGTTAGCCACCATGCCTGGCTATTTTTGGTTTAAAACAGGGTCTCAGGCCAGCGAGGCCGGGATCAAAGCCTGCCGCGAGGCAAGGCCAGTGCTGGGGCCTCCAAGGCCGGGATCAGAGCCTGCTGAGGGGTTAGGCCGGTGCCGGGGCCACTGGCCGGCTTCAGAGCCTTCCGTGAGGCAAGGCCGCTATTGAGGCCTCTGAGGCCGGGATCGGAGCCCGCCGAGGGGTTAGGCCGGTGCCAGGGCCAACGAGGCC
The DNA here is from genome assembly GCF_963383645.1 of Muscardinus avellanarius. NCBI lineage: Eukaryota > Metazoa > Chordata > Mammalia > Rodentia > Gliridae > Muscardinus > Muscardinus avellanarius. The sequence goes on from NC_137792.1 coordinate 77,138,173, forward strand.
GGGATCGGAGCCTGCCGAGGGGTCAGGCCGGTGCCAGGGCCAGCGTGGCCAGGATCAGAGCCTGCCGAGGGGTTAGGCCGGTGCTGGGGCCAGCGGCCGGCATCGGAGCCTTCCGTGAGGCAAGGCCGATTCTGGGGCCTCCGAGGCCGGGATCAGAGCCTGCTGAGGAGTTAGGCCGGTGCCAGGGCCACTGGCCGGCATCAGAGCCTTCCGTGAGGCAAAGCCACTATTGAGGCCTCTGAGGCCAGCATCGGGGCCTGCCGAGGGGTTAGGCCGGTGCTGGGGCCAGCAAGGCCAGGATCGGAGCCTGCCGTGAGGCAAGGCCGGTGCTGGGACCTCCCAGGCCGGGATCGGAGCCTGCCGAGGGGTTCGGCCGGTGCTGGGGCCAACGGCCAGCGTCGGAGCCTTCTGTGAGGCAAGGCCGTTATTGAGGCCTCCGAGGCTGGGATCAGAGCCTGGCAAGGGGTTAGGCTGGTGCTGGGGCCAGTGAGGCTGGGATCGGGGCCTGCGCGAGGCAAGGCCGGTGCTGGAGCCTCTGAGGCCGGGATCAGAGCCTGCTGAGGGGTTTGGCTGGTGCCGGGGCCACTAGCCGGCATTAGAGCCTTCCGTGAGACAAAGCTGCTATTGAGGCCTCTGAGGCCGGCATTGGAGCCTTCCGTGAGTCAAGGCCGCTATTGAGGCCTCTGAGGCCGGGATCGGAGCCTGCCGAGGGGTTAGGCCGGTGCTGGGGCCAGCGAGGCTGGGATCGGAGCCTGCCGCGAGGCAGGGCCGGTGCCAGGTCTCGGAGGCCGGGTTTGGAGCCTGCCGAGGGGTTAGGCCAGTGCCGGGGCCAGCGGCCGGCATTGGAGCCTTCCATGAAGCAAGGCTGCTACTGAGGCCTCCGAGCCCTTGATCGGAGCCTGCCGAGGGGTTAGGCCGATGCCGGGGCCATCAGCTAACATTGGAGCCTGCTGTGAGGAAGGCCGGTGCTGGGGCCTCCGAGGCCGGGATTGGAGCCAGCTGAGGGGTTAGGCCAGTGTCGGGGCCAGTGAGGCCAAAACCAGGGCCTCCCATGAGGCAAGGCCGCTGCTTGAGCCAGCGAGGTCTGGATCAGTCCACCGGGTAGCCAGGCCACAACTGGGGCCGTCAAGAGTGGGATCGGTATTTGCAACACGGCATGCACAGAGAAATATCGCAGAAAATTAAAACCAGATGCTTCCCCTAATCAGCAATAACTAGGAGGAAAGGGGCAACAGGAAGTGGTCGAGCTATAGAAAGGGCCCTATAGTGAAGCAATTAAGGTGACCAATCAGAGGGTATGGAATAGGGGAGGACGGAGCCTCTTTAAAAAGCAGGAGGTACATAAACATATGTGATCGAGGGAGGGGGAGGGAATGGGATGGGGACTGGATAAGGACTAATTGGATGATGTGTGCTTGTATATCCTCTCAAGTCTTATATTCCAATGTGATATATGATTACAATGCACCAATACAAATAAATTAAAAAAATTTAAAAAAACAGGGTCTCAGCAAGGAGTGGTGATATATGCTTGCAATCCCAGTACTTGGAAGGCTGAAACAGGAGAATCAAGATTCTCAGGTTTGATGACTGCCTCAGCAAGTAGTGAGACTCATCAACCTAGAGAGAGCCCGTTTGAAAATAAAAATACAATAGTTGGGTGTGGTGATGCACACCTGTAATCCCAGTACTTGGGAGGCTGAGACAAGAGGATCGCAGGTTCAAGTACAGCCTCACCAAGCAGTGAGACTCTCATCAAACCTAGGGAGATCCTGTTTCAAAATATAAATAGGGCTAGGGTATAGTTTAGCGATAACACCCCTGCTTTCAATCCCCAGCACCATAGAGAAGGACAAGAAACAGGTTCTTCCTAGGTTGCCCAGAGTCTCATTACTTGCTGAGGCTATCCTTGAACCTATGATCCTCCTATTTTAGCCTCCCAAAAACTAGTATTACAAGCATGAAGCATGTACCACCGTGCACTGTTAGCCTTTTTCTTTCTTTCTTTCTTTCTTTCTTTCTTTCTTTCTTTCTTTCTTTCTCTCTCTCTCTCTCTCTCTCTCTCTTTCTTTCTTTCTTTCTTTCTTTCTTTCTTTCTTTCTTTCGGTGATGGGGATTCTACCTCTGAACTACACCCCAGCCCTATTTTTTTTTTTTGGTACTGAGAATGGAACCCAGGGGCATTCTACCTCCAAGCTATACCCCCAGCCAGATTTTTTATTCTTTATTTTGAAACGGGCTCTCACTGAGTTGCAAAGGACCTCACTAAGTAGCTGAGGCTGGCCTTGAACCGGGATCCTTTTGTCTCAGCCTCCTGAATGCTGGGATTACAAGCCTGAGCCACCGCACCCGCCCAGGCCTATTTTTCATTCTTTATTTTGAAACAGGGTTTTACTAAGTTGTGGAGGTCCTCGCTAAGTATCTAATGCTGGCTGTGAACCTGCGATCCTCCTGTGTCAGCCACCCAAGTCCTGGGATTGTAAACTGGTGGCCCGGCTTAATTTTTTGTTTTGAAATGGTGTTTGCTGAGGCTGGCCTTAAACCTTCGATTCTCCTGTCTCAGTCTCTCAAGTACTTGACTTATAGATGGGTGCCAACATAACTGGCTTAAAATTAGCTTTTTGTGGTGGTGGTGGTGGTGGTGGTACTGGGGCTTGAATTCAGGGGCATTCTACCTCTGAGCCACATCCCCAGACCTATTTTTTTAATTTTTAAACAGGGTCTCGCCGGGCGTGGTGCGCAGGCTTGTAATCCCAGCATTCAAGAGGCTGAAACCGGAGGATCGTGGTTCACGGACAGCCTCAGCTACTTAGTGAGGCCCTCTGCAACTTAGTGAGACCCTGTTTCAAATTTAAAAGAATAAAAAACTAGGACAGGGAGTGTAGCTCAGAGGTCCAATACCCCTGGGTTCCATCCCCACACCCGCAAAAAAAAAAAAAAAGAAAAAAAATGAAACAGGGTCTCACTAAGTTGCTAAGTGCCTTGCTAAATTGCTGAGGCGCGCTCGATATCTCTCTCTCTCTCTCTCTCTTTCTCTCTCTCTCTCTCTCTCTCTCCCCCTCCCTCCCTATCCATCTATCTCTCTTCTCTGTGTGGTACTGGGGGTGGAACGCAGGGGTCTTCTGCCTCTGGGCTATACCCTCAACCTTATTTTATTTTTAATTTGGAAACCGGGTTTTGCTAAATTGGCCAGAGCCTAATTGCTAAGGCTGAATTTAAACCTTCAGTCCTTCTGTCACACACAAAAAAACTCCCAAATATTGGGATTACAGGTGTAGTTTGGGTTACAGGTGTAATTTGGATTACAGGTATATTTGGGTATCCCATGCCTGGCCTGAGGCTGGCTTTGAACCTGTGATCCTCCTAGGTCAACCTCCCAAATGTTGCAATTACAGGCATATGCCACCACACCGAGCTAAAATTAGCCACTTTATATATATTTAAAATTTTTTGTGGTACTGGGAATGGAACCCAGGGGCATTCTACCTCGGAGATACACCCCAGTCATATTTTATTTTTTATTTTGAATCAGGGTCTCACTAAGCTGCAGAGGGCCTCATTAATTGCTGAGGTTAGCCGTGAACCTGTGATTCTTCTGTCTCAGCCCCCCAAATACTGGCTTACACACATGAGCTACCAAGCTCAGTTTAAAATTAGCTATTTTATTTTATTTATTTATTTATTTTTTATTTATTTATTTTTTTTGCGGGTCTGGGGATGGAACCCAGGGGCATTTGACTTCCGGGCTACACCCCCTGCTACCCAAATGCTGGGATTATAAACATGCGCTACCACACCCGGCTTAAAATTAGCTATTTTAAAGTGTACGATTTAAGCCAGGTGTGGTGGTGCATGATTTTTTTTTTTTTTTTTTTTTTTTGGTGGTACTGGGGATGGAACCCAGGGGCCTTCTACCTCTAGGCTACACTCCCAGACCTATTTTATATTTTATTTGGAAACAGGGTCTCTTAAACCAGCTGCGGCTGGCTTTGAACCTGCGCGATCCTCCTGTCTCAGCCTCCCAAGGGTGGGGATTACAAGCGTGAGCCACCACACCCCGCTTTGGTGGCACACACTTGTAATCCCAGCATTTGAGAGGCTGAGACAGGGGGGTCGCAGTTTGAGTACAGCCTCAGCTACTTAGTGAGGCCCTTTGCAACTCAGTGAGACCCAGTTTCAAAATAATAGCCGGGAGTGGTGGCGCACATTTATAATCCCAGCATTCGGGAGGCTGAGACCAGAGGATGGTGGTTCGCGGACAGCCTCAGCTACTTACTGAGGACTTCCGCAATTTAGTGAGACCCTGTTTCAAAGTAAAGAATAAAAAATAGGGCAGGGGTTTAGCTCAGAGGTCAAATGCCTCTGGGTTCCATCCCCAGACCCGCAAAAAAAAAAAAAAAAAAAAAAACCCAACAAACAAAATAAAGAATAAAAAATATGGCTGGGCCGGGTGTGGTGGCGCACGCTTGTAATCCCCGTGCTTGGGAGGCTGAGACAGGAGGATTGCGCAGGTTCGAAGCCAGCCTCAGCTACTTAGTGAGGCTCTCAGCAACTTAGTGAGACCCTGTTTCCAAATAAAATATAAAAAAGGTCTGAGAGTATAGCCCGAGGTAGAAAGCCTCTGGGTTCCACCCCCAGTACCACGAAAAAAAAAAAATACGGCTGGGGGAGCAGGGCGGTGACACATGCTTGTAATCCCAGCATTTGGGAGACTGAGACCAGAGGATTGCGGTTTGTAGTGAGGCCCTCTGCAACTCAGTGAGACCCGGTTTCAAAATAAAGAATAAAAAACAGGGGAGGGGGTATAGCTCGGAGGTCGAATGCCCCTGGGTTCCATCCCTAGACCAGCAAAAAAAAAAAAGTCTGGGGGTAGCTCGGAGGTAGAATGCCCCTGGATTCCATCCTCAGTACCACAAAATAAATGAATAAATAAATAAATAAATAAATAGCCAGGCGTGGTAGCGCAGGCTTGTAATCCCCATGCTTGGGAGACGGAGACAGGAGGATCGCACAGGTTCGAAGCCAGTCTCTCCGGCTTAAGAGACCCTATTTCCAAATAGGTCTGGGAGTGTAGCCCAGAAAAGGGTTTCCAGGAACCCCAGTATCACCCCCCCCAAAAAAAAAAGAATTAAAGGTATGCTTACCACACCCAGCTTTTTTTTTTTTTTTTTTTTTTTTTTTTTTTTCGTGGCACTGGGCTTTCTGGAAACCCTTCTACCTCCGGGCTATACTCCCAGACCTATTTTATATTTTTATTTGGAAACAGGGTCTCTTAAGCCAGCAAGGCTGGCTTCGAACCTGTGCCATCCTCCTGTCTCCGCCTCCCAAACCCAGGGATTACAAGAGTGCGCCACCATGCCTGGCCACACCCAGCTTTTAAAAAAAAATTTTAAAAAAAGAAGCCAGGTGTGGTGGCTCATGCTTGTAATTCCAGTACTAGGGAGACTGAGACAGGAGTATCATAGGTTCACAATCAGCTTCAGCCACTTTAATGAGGCCCTTTGTAACATAGTGAGATCCTGCTTCAAAAATAATTAGCTGGGCATGGTGGCACATGCTTGTAATCCCAGTACTTGGGAAGCTGAGACAGAAGGATTGCAGTTTCCTGGACAGCCTCAGATACTTAGTGAGGCCCTCCACAACTTAATGAGATCCTGTCTCAAAATAAAGAATAAAAAATAGTGCTGAGAGTGTAGCTCGGAGGTAGAATGCCCCTGGGTGCCACCCTCAGTACCACACACACACACACACACACACACACACACACACACACACACACACACTCGAAGGCTGGGGATGCAGCTCAGTGGTAGAGCACGCTGGGTTCTATCCCAAGATAACAAAGTGCACAACTCAGGGCTGGAGATGTAGCTCAGTGGTACTGTACTTGTCTAGCAAGGTTTAATCTCCAACACTGCAAAATGAATACATAAGTTAAAAGAGGTACAATTCAGTGGCATTTAGTACATTCACTATGTTGTACAACCACCACATCTATATATTTCCAAAATGTTTTCCTCATCCTCAAAATGAAGCACCGTACCTGCTAAATAGTGATTTCGCATTTTCTTTTCCCCCAAGCCTCTGCTTTCTATTTCTTTGGATTTATCTGTTTTGGAAATTTTATTTTAATGGAATCATACACTACGTGGCATTTTGTATGTGCCTTAGCATAATGATTTCGAGTTTCATCAACACTGCAGCATGATCAGTATTTTTTGTGTATGTATGTGTCTAGTACTGGGATGGAACCCAGAGGCATTCTACCTCCAACCAACACCTTCAGTCCTATTTTTATTTGGAAACAGGGTCTCACTAAGTTGCAGGGGTACTCACTAAATTACTGAGGCTACTCACAAACCTGCAATGCTCCGGTCTTTCCCTCCCAAATACTGGGATTCTAGGCATGCACTACTATACCTGGCTATGTTATCAGAATATATGTATATATATGCTGGGCATGGTGGCACAGGCTTGTAATCTCTGCGCTTGGAAGGCGGAGACAGGAGGATCACGCCGGTTCAAAGCCAGCCTCTGCTGGCTTAAGAGACCCTGTTTCCAAATAAAATATAAAATAGGTCTGAGAGTATAGCCTGGAGAAGGCCCCTGGATTCCATCCCCAGTACCACCAAAAAAAAAAAAAAAAAAGAACAAAGAATATATATATTCTATAATTATATATATAATATATTTATAATTTATTTGGAAACAGGGTCTCACTAAGTTGCTGAGAGCCTTACTGAGTAGCTGAGGCTGGCTTTGAAACTGTGAGATCCTCCTTTCTATTTTTTTTATTTTTTGGTGGTACTGGGGGGTAGAACCCAGAGGCTTTCTACCTCCGGGCTATACTCCCAGACCTTTTTTATATTTTATTTGGAAACAGGGTCTCACTAAGTTGCTGAGAGCCTCACTAAGTAGCTGAGGCTGGCTTTGAACGGTCCTCCTGTCTCAGCCTCCCAAGCGCGGGGATTACAAGCGTGCGCTACCAGGCCCGGCTTCCCTATTTTTCTTTTCTATAAATGAATAACAATATTCCATCATATGGATGTACCACAGTTAATTTAGTTAGTAATTTTTTATCTTGTTTGTGGTACTGGGATTGAACCCAGGGACATCCTATCTTTGAGCTATACCCCTACCCCTTTTGATTTTCTATTTTGAAACCAGGTCTCTCTATGTTGCTCAGTCTCACTATTGCTGTGGCTGGTCTTGAACCTACAAACCTCCCGTCTCAGCCTCTCAGATACTGGGATTAAAGGCGTGTACCACTGCACCCAGTTGTGCTTTTGACTCCTGTGTTCAAAATACTTACCTATTTATACCAGGCATAGTGGTGCACACCTATAATCCCAGTACTTGGGAGGCTGAGACAGGAGGATTGAAGGTAAGAGAACAACCTCAGCAATTTAGCAATGTAGCAAGACCCTGTTTCAAAAATAAAATGGGGTGCCAGGTGTGGTGGAGCATACTTGTAATCCCAGCATTTGGAAGGCTGAGACTGGAGGATCTCAGTTCAACGACAGCCTCAGCTAATTAGTGAGGCCCCTTGCAACTCAGTGAGACCCTGTTTCAAAATAAAGAATAAAAAATAGGGCTGGGGGTGTAGCTCAAAGGTAGAATGCCCCTGGGTTCCATCCCCAGTACTGAAAATAAATAAATAATAAATAAATAAAATGGGAGCCAGGCATGGTGGCACACACTTGTAATCAAAGTACTTGGGAGGCTGAGACAGGAGGCTCACAGGTTTGTGGCCAGCCTCAGCTACTTTAGTGAAGTCCTCTGTAACTTAATTAGATCGTATTTCAAAATAAAGAATAAATCCAGGCATGGTGGCCTACACTTGTAATCCCAGTGCTTGGGAGGCTGAGACAGGAGGATCGCACAGGTTCGAAGCCAGCCTCAGCTACTCAGTGAGGCTCTCAGCAACTTAGTGACACCCTATTTCCAAATAAAGTATTAAAAAAAATAGGTTTGGGAGTATAGCCCGGAGGTAGAAAAGCCCCTGGGTTCCACCCTCAGTACTACAAAAATAAATAAATAGATAGATAGATAAATAAATAAAAGACTAAAAAATAGAGCTGGGTGTTGTCGGGTGTGGTGGCACACACGTAATCCCCGTGCTTGGGAGGCGGAGACAGGAGGATCACGCAGGTTCGAAGCCAGCCTCGCTGGTTTAAGAGACTCTGTTTCCAAAAATAATAGGTCTGGGAGTGTAGCTTGGAGATAGAAGGGCTTTCAGGAACCCCAGTACCACCACCACCACCAAAAAAAAAAAAAAAAAAAAAAAACTTGTGCAATTCTCCTGTCTCAGCCTCCCAAGCACGGGGATTACAAGCGTGTGCCACCACGCCTGGCTGACCCTGTTTTCAAATAAAAAATAAAATAGATCTGGGGTGTAGCTCAAAGATAGAAGAGCCCTGTGTTCCATTCCTAGTACTATAAAAAAAAAAAAAAACACGCATCAGAACTTCAGATCAAGCTGGGCATGGTGGCGCACGCTTGTAATCCCAGCTTTTGGGAGGCTGAGACAGAAGGATGGTGCAGGTTGGAAGTCAGCCTCTTAGTAAGGCTCTCAGCAACTTAGTGAGACCTTGTTTCCAAATAAAATAGAAAAATAGGTCTGGGAGTGTAGCCCAGAGGTAGAAAGCCTCTGGGTTCCACCCCCAGAACCACACACACACATACAAAAAGAACGTGTAAGATTACTACACTGCGTTCATTTAGAACCAAAGTAAAAAACACTAAAACACTTCAGGTTGTTTATTTGACCATTTATCTATTGGTGGACTATTAGGTTTCTTCCCATTTTTTCATTTTCATTTTCTTTCTTCCTTTCTTTCTCTCTTTCTTTCTTCTTTCTTTCTCACAACTGGGGATTGAACCCAGGGGCATTCTACCTCCGAGTTACACCCCCAGTCCTATATTTTGTTCTTTATTTTGAAACAGAGTCTCACTAAGCTGTGGAGGGCCTCACTAAGTAGCTGAGGGTGGCTGCGGACCTGATCCTCCTGTTTCAGCCCCCCAAGTACTGGGATTTACGTGCGGGCCACCATGCCTGGCTCTTTTTACTTTTATTTTGAACCGGGCCTTGCTAAGTTTTTCAGGCTGGCCAGAAACATGTGTCTCTCCTCTCTCAGCCTCTCAAGTACTGGGATTACACACACGTACCACTGCACCTGGCTCCATCTCTCTCTCCCTCTCTCTCTCTCTCTCTCTCTCTCTCTCTCTCTCTCTCTCTCTCTCTCTCTCACACACACACACACACACACACACACACACACACACACACACACACACTCACTCCAGCTTTACCCAAGACCCCCAAGTCTAGGGCTCACCTGCTTATGTCGTGATCCTATATTAAGGAGATTATTGAATAAACCAGATCTATGGGACAGAAATGAAAGTTTATAACGCATAGTAATCAAAATAGTAATTCCCCACATCTGTGTAGAATTGAATCGTTTGTAAAACATTTCCGTCTCTATTCCCTTATTTGATCCTGTGTCCTGTCATCATCCTTCACGTTCAAAGACATCCTTCTAATTGTGAACTCCATGTGTAAGTGAAACAAGACTAAGGTGGAACCAAGGGGCCCTCAGCCTCTAGTCACAGACGCCATCGTGGGCTTTTCCTTTTTACTCTTTTCTCTTTCTTTTTCTCTTTCTCTTTTCTCTTTTCTTTTAACTCTTTTTACTCTTTTCTTTTTTCTGTTTTGTTTTTGTACTGGGAACTGGACCTGGGGACATTCTGCTTTTTTTTTTTTTTTTTTTTTTTTTTGCGGGTCTGGGGATGGAACCCAGGGGCATTTGACCTCCGAGCTACACCCCAGCCCTATTTTTTATTCTTTATTTTGAAACCGGGTCTCACTGAGTTGCAGAGGGCCTCACTAAGTAGCTGAGGCTGTCCGAGAACCGCGATCCTCCAGGTCTCAGCCTCCCGAATGCTGGGATTACAAGCGTGCGCCACCATGCCCGGCTGGCATTCTACTTCTTATCTACACTCCCAGGTATTTTATTTTTTGGTGCTGGAGATTGAACTCAGAAGCATTCTATCTCTGAGCTACAGCTCCAGCCCAATTAATTTTTTTTTTTTGTGTGTGTGTGGGTCTGGGGATGGAACCCAGGGGCACTCAACCTCCGAGCTACATCCCCTGCCCTATTTTTTGTTCTTTATTTTGAAACCGGGTCTCACTGAGTTGCAGAGGGCCTCACTATTTAGCTGAGGCTGTCTGGGAACCGCGATCCTCGGGTCTCAGCCTCCCGAATGCTGGGGTTACAAGCGTGCGCCGCCACGCCCAGCAATTTTTTTTAAGTTTGTTTTTTTTTTGCTGGGCGTGGCGGCACACGTTTGTAATCCCTGCGCTTGGGAGGCTGAGACAGGAGGATTGCGCAGGTTCGAAGCCAGCCTCAGCTACTTAGTGAGGCTCTCAGCAACCCAGTGAGACCCTGTTTCCAAATAAAACAGAAAAATAGGTCTGGGAGTATAGCCCGGAGGTAGAAAGCCTCTGGGTTCCACCCCCAGTACCACCAAAAAAATAAAAAAATAAAAAAATAAGGTTTTTTTTTGCGGGTCTGGGGATGGAAACGAGGGGCGTTTGACCTCTGAGCTACACCCCCTGCCCTATTTTTTATTCTTTATTTTGAAACTGGGTCTCACTGAGTTGCAGAGGGCCTCACTAAGGAGCTGAGGCTATCCACGAACCATGATCTTCCAGGTCTCAGCCTCCCGAATGCTGGGGTTACAAGCGTGCACCTCCACGCCCGGCTTATTTTTTAAAGTTTTGAAATAGGGTCTTACTAAGTTTCAGAGGGTCTCACTAAGTTGCTGAGGCTGCCTAGAAACCTGCAATCCTCCTGTCTCAGCCTCCTAAGTACTGGGATTGCAAGTGTATACCACTACGCCTGCCTACTCCCAGTCCCTTTTAATTTTTATTTTGATACAGGGTCTCACTAAATTGCTGAGGCTGGTTACGAACCTACAATTCTCCTGTTTCTGCCTCCGAAGTACTAGGATTACAGGTGTGTGTCACTGCCTCTCTTTGTTTCTTCAATCTTTATCTTGCTCTGCTGTCTGTGGAGCCTGAAGTTGCTCAAAACTCAGCTTTCCAGCCTCTGGGGAGCCTAGAACCCTGGGGAAAATGGTTACTGGCCAGTGGGCCCCTCAAGATGGGATGCAAGGCCTTTAGCTCCTGCCGGGATAGGAGGATAGCACAGAGAAGACCTTCTGCTGGATGCTCCAAAGTGAGCCCTAGCTCACCTCAGCAAATTGGGCAGGCCAGGTCTGGGAGAAGGGGACCAGTTTCAAATGAACAAGGAAAGGAGGATGCTCCAGCCTTTTGGTTTTTCTCTGGGACTCTGGCCAGGGGTAGTGGCACATTCCTATAATTCCAGCGACTCAGGAGGCTGAGGCAGGAGAATTACAAATTTGAGCCCAACCTGGGAAACTAAGAGAGACTATGTCTCAAAAGAAAAAGAAAAGACAAAAGAAAAAGGGGGAAAGGCTGGGGATGTAATTTAGTGGTAGAGTGCTTGCTTAGCATGCTGGAGACCCTGGGTTCTATCTCCAGTACTGCAAAAATAGTAAATAAATAAGCCAGATGAAGTGGTACACTCCTGTAATCCCAGTATTTGGGAGGCTGAGACAGGAGGAGCGCGGTTTGTGGACAGCCTCAGCTACTTAGTGAGGCCCTGTTTCAGAATAAAAAAATTTAAGCTGGGTGTGGTGGCACACACTTGTAATCCCAGCATTCAGGAGGCTGAGACCGGAGGATCACGGTTCACAGACAGCCTCAGCTACTTAGTGAGGACCTCCGCAACTTAGTGAGACCCTGTTTCAAATAAAGAATAAAAAATAGGGCAGGGGGTGTAGCTTGGAGGTCAAATGCTTCTGGGTTCCATCTCCAGGCCCGCAAAAAAGTAAAAAATAAATAAATTTTTAAAAATGTAAAAATGAGCCGGGCGTGGTGGCGCACGCTTGTAACCCCCCCCCCCCGCACTTGGGAGGCTGAGACAGGAGGATTGAGCAGGTTCGAAGCCAGCCTCAGCCACTTAGTGAGGCTCTCAGCAACTTAGTGAGACCCTGTTTCCAAATAAAATAGAAAAAATAAGAAATTAAAATTAGGGCTGAGGGAGAATGCACTTGGGTTCAATCCCCAGTACTGAAATACATAAATAAATAATCCTAACTACTTCATTTATCCCCATTCCCCTTCAGACTCCCATATCTTTTGTCATTTTCCTATTTCTTTACTAAGCTGATTTATACCTCTATTCCTCTAATGCAGCCCAGTTTTCAGAGCTCAAGGTGCTTTCAGTGAAAGCCCACCCCAGAGAGTTGTGAAATCATTTCAGTCAAACATTCTGGAACTCCACCAGCCATCCCTTTCTGCACAGCCCACGGCTGGCCACAACAATCCTACCCTCCACCTGGTCCAGGGCCGGTCCGCATGGGAAAGCCTAAGAGGGAGGAACAAGGGGATATAAAACTGCTGTGCCGTGATGGTTTGCAGTAGCCTGAGGATCAAAGCCTGTCCTCTCCTGGTAGGAGGGATCAGAGCTGTCAGTCTTGGCAGTTTCAAGTAGGGGGCCCAAACAGAAGGGGAAAGTTGCTTTGAGCTAGTGGCGAGGTTAAAAAGGGACGCCAAGTGAGAGCGCCGAGTGACTGCTATATGCTGAGGTGGGTCGGAGAGCCATGACTTCACTACTGACAGTCACTCGAGGATTCTGGTCTCTCCCAGCAGTGGAAACTCCCTTTACTTGGGAAAGGAGGCTCATTTGAGCCGAGGAGTCCCGGCAGAGCCCCTCCCAGCGCCTTCCCTGGCTTTTGGGGCTGGCCAAGTTAGCAATTGTCGCTCTAGTAGTGGCAGCCAGTGCGGGGCGGGAGTGTGTAATTGCAACCACTTCCTGCCCCAGCTCGCCCTCGGGCTGGCCCCGCCCCCAAGGATAGTCGGGGGCGGGGCCCAGGTACGGTGAGGGAGTCCGGTGGGGGTGGGGGCGCTTCCAAGTGAGGCCCGCCCTCGAGGGCAATCAGCTGAGACTCAAAGGGCCAGAGGGGATGCTTTCATTTTGAGCTCACCAGCACTAAAGGGACATGTGGCATTCTATTGGCACAGCTCTTCCCTGCAGAGAAAAACCTAGAAACAGTACCTCTTCTGCTAGTCTGTGACTAGCCCCAATATTAGCTTTATTCATGAACTCTGAACACCTTAAAGCCCTAGAGGAAGGGAAGGAGAAAAAGCTGGAGCACAAGTCTGCAGACAGGGATGCTCTGTTCTCTGGCCTGTGTTCTGCCACTGTCCCTCTAAGCAACTTAGGGCAGAAAAAAGAGGTAAGAGGGGGGTGACACTGAAAAAGGCCCTGGTGGTGCACAACAGCATTAGTTTGCAAGTGCCTCTTCCAGCACTTTTCAGAATCTGGTAGGCTGTATTGGCTGGCTACTCGGTCTTGCTAATGACCAGTGTGTACAGAGCTAGTCTTTTATTTTGGATATGGAACCCAGGGGGGCTTTCTACCTCCAGGCTTATACTCCCAGACCTAATATATATATATATATATATATATATATATATATATATATATATATATATATAATTTTTTTTTTGGTACTGGGGTGGAACCCAGAGGCTTTCTACCTCCGGGCTATACTCCCAGACCTATTTTATACTTTATTTGGAAACAGGGTCTCACTAAGTTGCTGAGAGCCTCACTAAGTAGCTGAGGCTGGCTTTGAACCTGCGCGATCCTCCTGTCTCAGCCTCCCAAGTGCGGGGATGACAAGCGTGTGCTACCACGCCCGGCTCTATTTTTTATATTTTTTATTTGGAAACAGGGTGTCACTAAGTTGCTGAGAGTCTCACTAAGTAGGTGAGGCTGGGTTCGAACCTATGCCGGTCCTCCTGTCTCAGCCTCCCAAGCGCTGGGATTACAAGCATGCGGCCACCACGGCAGGCTCAGAGCTAGTCTTAATCAGATATCCTGCAGGTACCAAAGTGGAAGAAAGTCCTTTCCCTTTGGGAAGCCGGGCATCAGCTGGACATTAGGTAGCAGTGGTCCAAACATACACTTTGTAGTCAAAGATGGAAGATGGGCATGGTGGCACATGCTTGTAATCCCAGCATTTGGGTGGCTGAGACAGGAGGATCATGGTTTGCGGACAGGCACGGCTATTTAGTGAGGCCCTTTGCAACTCAGTGAGACTCTGTTTCAAAATAAAGAATAGCCAGGTGTGGTGGCACACGCTTGTAATCCCAGCATTCGGGAGGCTGAGACCTGGAGGATCGTGGTTCGCGGACAGCCTCAGCTACTACTTAGTGAGGCCCTCTGCAACTCAGTGAGACCCGGTTTCAAAATAAAGAATAAAAAGTAGGGCAGGGGGTGTAGCCCGGAGGTCAAATGCCCCTGGGTTCCATCCCCAGACCCGCAAAAAATAAATAAATAAAGAAAGAAAGAATAAAAATAACAGGGCTGGGGGGCGTTGTTCAGAGATAGAATGCCCCTGGGTTCCATCCCCAGTACCACCAAAAAAAAAAAAAAAAAAATGGAGAGTAATTCTTAGGAGGCTGAGATAGGAGGATTCCAAGATGGAAGCCAGCCTGGGCAATTTACTGAGCCCCTATCTCAAAATAGAGAGAACTGGTGGCATAGTTCAGTAGCTCAGTGGTATACTGCCCTAGGTTCAATCTCCACTACCAAAAAAAAAAAAAAAATGGAGACAGAGATGGAGCCCAGCCCTATCTATCAGCTTCATGACTTTAGCTAGCTTGCTCATCTTCTCTGAGCTTCTCTCCTGGTGAGTAAAAGGAAGCTACTAACATTTACCTTACAAGGCTGTGGTAATGGTGAAATGAGACATGTGTGGGAAAGTGATTTGAAAGCTGGAAAGCGGTAAGCAAAGGCAAGATGATCGCAGTCAGTGGGGTGGAGGTAGGAGAGAAGACCCTAAAGGGAAAATACCAGCGAGTGGCCATCAGCGATGCAGGAGTGTACTCTAGCAGGGTATTGGAGGCAGATGAGGAGTTAAGCCTGCCTAGGTTTCCAGTTGGAGCTGGGTCCAAAAGAGGAGATCCCTAAGGAACAGGTTGGCAGATGAGCTGGGGAAAAAGCCATAATATCTCCATTTGAGGAGAGCTTGCCACGGTCCTGGTTGCCTTAATCATGCCCATGTGAAGAGGTATGCAGTGGGCAATGAGTTCTGTTTTGGGGAGGGGTGGCTTGTCAGCCCTTGAGGTGTAAGGCAGCAGCTGGACTCACTGCTCACATATCACACCTGCAGCATGCTTGCTAGAATGAGCAGGGGATGTCTCTTCTCATCCTCTGCAGAGAAGAGCTGGGTGAACAGAGATCTTTAAATGACAGCTGCAGACCTGGAGGGTTCTTCGTTCCCTTTGCACTTTGGTAGGGACTGCCTGGTTTGGGTGTCCCCTACCCTCCCTTCTCTGATCTGCAGGAGCCCTGTCTCCTTCCTCACGTGGGTGGGGCCATCCTCACTTGTGTCAAGGCTATTGGGAGAGGGTGTGCCCATGTATAGTGGAGGCACATGTTTCAGGATGCACCCTGTCTATGCATGTCAGCAGCTGTATGTGCAGGTCCAGGCAGGTATTGGCATATAAACATGTGTCACACATGTGCGTTCTCCAGTATGGATAACACGGTATTGACATTTCTTCTCCTGGCTGACTTTAGAACTTCTCATCTGCAAAAGGAAGAGATTCGAACCAGATCATTCAGAATGCCCTTTCAGCCTGAATGTTCAGGTTTTGGGTTGTTTTTTGTTTGCTTGTTTGTTTGTTTTTTGCGGGTCTGGGGATGGAACCCAGGGGCATTTGACCTCTGAGCTACACCCCCTGCCCTATTTCTGCAGAGGGCCTCACTAAGTAGCTGAGGCTGTCTGCGAACCCGATCTTCCCGTCTCAGCCTCTCGGATTCTGGGATTACAAGTGTGCACCACCACGCTTGGCTTGTTCAGTTTTTTTTTTTTTAATTTGGTGGTACTAGGGGTGCAACCCAGGGGCTTTTCTACCTTCTGGCTATCCTCCCAGACCTATTTTATACTTTATTTGGAAATAGGGTCTCACTAAGTTGCTGAGAGCCTAAGTAACTGAGGCTGGCTTTGAACCTTTGTGATCCTCCTGTCTCAACTTCCTAAGCGCTGGGATTACAAGTGTGCACCACCATGCCTGGCATATTTTTTTTTCAGGTCGGGGGATGGAACCCAGGGGCATTTGACCTCCGAGCTACACCTCCTGCCCTATTTTTTATTCTTTATTTTGAAACCGAGTCTCAATGAGTTGCAGAGGGCCTAAGTAGCTGAGGCTGTCAGTGAACCGGGATCCTCCAGTCTCAGTCTCCCAAATGCTGAGATTACAAGCGTGCGCCACCACACCCAGCTGCTATTTTTTATTCCTTATTTTTTTTTTATTTTTTTGGTGGTACTGGGGATGGAACCCAGAGGCCTTCTACCTCCGGGCTACACTCCCAGACCTACTTTATATTTTATTTGGAAACAGGGTCTCTTAAGCCAGCTGAGGCTGGCTTCAAACCTGAGTCATCCTCCTGTCTCAGCCTCCCAAGTGCGGGAATTACAAGCGTGCGCCACCATGCCCGGCTTATTCTTTATTTTAAAACAGGGTCTCACTGAGTTGCTGAGGGCCTCACTAAGTAGCTGAGGTTGTCTGTGAACCACAATCCTCCTGTCTCAGTCTCACAAATGCTGGGATTACAAGCATGCGCCACCACGCCCAGAGTCCAGCCCTATTTTTTATTCTTTATTTTGAAACGGAGTCTCACTGAATTGCAAAGGATCTCACAAAGTAGCTGAGGCTGTCCTTGAACTGCAATCCTCCTATTTCCGCCTCCAAAATGCTGAGATTACAAGCGTGCACTCAGTTGTTTTTTTGTTTTTTGTTTTTTGTGGGTCTGGGAATGGAACCCAGAGGCATTCGACCTCTGAACTGCACCATTTTCCCTATTTTTTATTCTTTATTTTGAAACAGGGTCTTACTAAGTTTCGAGGGGGCCTCACAAAGTAGCTGAGGCTGTCCCTGAACCACGATCCTCCAGTCTCAGCCTCCTGAATGCTGGGATTACAAGGATGCGCCACCAGGCTCAGCGAGCACTCAGTTTATTTTTTGGGTTTTTTTTTTTTTTTTTTTTTTGGTGGTACTGGGGTTCCTGGAATCCCTTCTACCTCCGGGATACACTCCCATGGGCTACACTCCCAAACCTATTTTTTAACTTTTTTATGTAGAAACAGGGTCTCTTAAACTAGCAAGGCTGGCTCTGAAGCAGCGCGATCCTCCTGTCTCTGCCTCCCAAGCTCGGGGATTACAAGTGTGCACCACCACGCCCGGCTGCACTCAGTTTTTAAGGAGTGGTCTTACACTGATGCTGGGACTGTGGAAATGACGGTATCTGTGTATTTGTTCTGTCTGTGCATTCACATGAATACGAGTGCATCATGGGTGCATATTTCAGTTGTATCACAGGAGAGCCAAATGAGATCCTGGAGGCCATCTAATGAATCCCTTCCATTTCTAGTGCATTTATTCTACAGCCCTTTGTGAGCTAGGATCTGTGCAGGGAGCTGCACAGATAAATAAGGCATAGTTTCTGCCCTCCAGGAGCTCACCTTCTAGGGAGGAAACACGTCAACAAATAATTATGATACAATATAATAATAAAACCTGTGCTATAGGAGAAGAGAGGAAAGACCAATTAATTCAGCCTAGGGGTGCCTGAGGCTGAAACTCTGTCCAAGACAGTCTCATTTTACAATCGTTCTATAGCCACTGAGGTTTTACCTTCGATTCCCTACTTGCAAAATACTCATCCTCATTCTTCATCACTCCCTCCTGCCTCCTCTCAGCAAATCTAGGAAGATTCCCAGTCAGAGGCATGGAGAACTTGGAAACCCGCAGTGAGCAGGGAGGGAAGCATCCCAGGATGAGAGTGTGAAGCTGTGGAAGGGAAGGAATGTGTCCACACAAAGGCCTGTCTGCACAAGGAGAGGACTGGCCAAATGGCACACTGAGATCAAAACAGGTCACTGGGAGTAACTGTGACCCATACCCCTCTCAGTTACAGGTCAGCTAGAGGCTCAAATGGGGACAGTTGAGATTGCCTGGATCCATGGTTGAGCTAATACAGAGGTAGGAGTAGGGCCTGAGAGGAAGGTCCAGGGTGTGCTCTTTGTATTCTCTGTACTGGGGATGGGACCGCACTAGGTATCCTCTCCTGGTATCCCTGAGGAACGGCAGTGTACGTCTGCACTGTGATGATGGTCCCGGAGGATAATGGGGGCAGACTAAATCAGTGTGGAAGGCAGATTAGAGCGAAACAAACCGGCAGCAGGGAGGGAGGGGCAAGAATCTTGGACTCGGCTTCAGGTTTTAACCACTGCCCTATTTGCCCAAGGGACAGCTGTGGGAGATGACTCTCCACCTCTCAACTTCACCCCCACACCAATCTAGTATCTCTCACCCTTCTGCCATCGGGGACTACCACCCCACCAGGACCGGAACACTCCTTCCTCCATCCAGCCTTCGAACCGAAAAGCGGCGAGATGCTACCGCGAAGGGAACCCTGGGAGTGTGCCTTGAATGACCCCCAAACACATCTGGATTTTTGGAGTTCAGGCCAGCCCCCGAAACGGACCCCATGGAAGTGCGCCAAAGGGAGGGAGCGGGGAAGGGAGAGGCAGCATTGGGTGATGGGCCCCAGGACTAGCGCCGTCCCAAACTTCCTGTTTCTTCCGGCCGCTCTGACCCCGGGGCTGTGACTCCAAGATAGCTCAGGGCCTGGAAGTGCATGCTGGGTAAGCGCAGACGGACGGAGTAGGCGAGCTGCTAGCTGTTGCCCGGCGCAGGGCTGGTGTGGGCGCGCACCGGGCTTCCTTCCCCGCCGGTCACGCTTTGCATGTGGGATGGGCAGCGGGCAGGTGGCAGGGAGGCCCCCACGCTGAGGGCTCCGGGAGGAGCCTGGGCCTGGGCGGGGACTGAAGGGGAAGGGAGGAGGCGGCTGGAGGGGCGGGGGTGTGGACTGGGAGTTTCTGCGCTTTAAAGGGAAGTGGCGCTGCCTTCGTCGGAGGCCGAAGTTCGGCGGCGCCGAGTGCTGGAAATCGTGGAGGGACAGCGTAGTCTGCTCGGCCCTGGAGCAGATCTGATGACCTCTGGTGCACTCCCGGAGTCCTAAAGGGGTGTTTTGGAACGAGGAAAGAGAAGTTCTTTTTCACTCAGTGAGGAAAAAATGTAATGCAACTGGTGACTCCCTCCACAAAGGCGGGCCACGTTGGGGATTTAAAAAAAAAAAGAAAGAAAGAAAAAAGAAAAAGCGCAGAGAATATGGGGACTCGACTCCTAAAAGGAACGAAGGCGATCGCGGTGGTTGAGAGGCGGAGGTCGTAAAAAACAGCCCATTACTCTAACTGCCTTCGACCTCAAGATCTGGCTGCAGAGGGTAAGGGGGCCGTTGCTGAGCCTTAGTTCCCACCTCACCAGTGGGAGTGAGGGACTTTGGAAGGAAGGTGAAATCAGAAGTTTAATTCCCACCTCCACTCCCGCACAACCTGCACGCAACCCAGTATCCCTATCCCTCTCTCGGACCACCTCTCAATTTTCCGTACTCTCCAACTTTAAAACGTGTTTACATGGTATCTTGAGGAAACTAGTATAAGTCATCACTTGGGGGTCGATGTTGAATATAAGACTAGGCAAAGTCTTATAGTGACACACGAGGGTCACTTCACAAGTTACTGCCCCCCAATCTTTTAGGGCTGCTGGGCTTGAACGTAGATATCATACCTCAAAACTACACCCCCAGTCCTTTTTTGTGTGTGTGTGGTACTGGGTATGGAACCCAGGGGCATTCTACCTCCTAGCTACACACCCAGCCCTATTTTTTATTCTTTATTTTGAAACAGGGTCTCACTGAGTTGCAAGGGGCCTCACTAAGTAGTAGCTGAGGCTGTGGGTGAACCGCGATTCTCCTATCTCAGCCTCCCAAGTGCTGAGTGGGAGCACTCTACATCTGAGCTACACCCCAGACCAATTTTATTTCTTGTTTATTTATTAATTTATTATTATTATTTTTTTTTTTGGTGGTACTGGGGGTGGAACCCAGAGGCCTTCTACCTCTGGGCTATTTTATATTTTTATTTGGAAACAGGGTTTCACTAAGTTGCTGAGAACCTCACTAAGTAGCTGAGGCTGGTTTCGAACCTGCGCGATCTTCCTGTCTCAGCCTCCCAAGCGCGGGGATTACAAGCACACCCGGCTTTTATTTCTTGTTTAGAAACAGGGTCTTGCTAAATTCTCAGAGCCTCACTGAGTTGCTGAGGCTGGCTTTGAACCTATGATCCTCCTATTTCAGCCTCCCAAGTACTATGCCCAACTTCTTGCACCATTTTGAAGATTAAGAAACTGAAGCTGCCCAGAGACATTAAGTATTTTCTTTCTCCTCTTCTTCTTCTTCTTCTTCTTCTTCTTCTTCTTCTTCTTCTTCTTCTTCTTCTTCTTCTTTTTTTTTTTTTGGCAGGTCTGGGGATGGAACCCAGGGGCATTTGACCTCAGAGCTACACCACCTGCCCAATATTTTTTCTTTATTTTGAAACCGGGTCTCACCAAGTTGCAAAGGGCCTCACTAAGTAGCTGAGGCTGTCCGTGAACTGCAATCCTTCGTTCTTAGCCTCCCGAATGCTGTGACTATAAGCGTGTGTCACCACACCCGGCTACATTAAGTATTTTCTGAGTTCACACAGGGAATTAGAAATAAAGGTTAAAAGCTGGGCATGGTGGCATATGCCTGTAATTCCAGTACCAGGGAGGCTGAAACAAGAGGATCGCAGGTTCAATGACAGCCTCAGCAAGTAGTGAGACTCTCATTAACCTAGTGAGACTCTGTTTCCACATAAAATAGGGCTAGAGTATAGCCCAGAGGTAGAAGGCCCCTAGGTTCCATTCCCAGAACTAAAAATAAATGAATAAATATAAAATAAATAAATAGCGGTTAAAACATAGTTTGGAAGCTGGGCATGGTGGCACACACTTGTAATCTCAGCATTTGGGAGGCTGAGACAAGAGGATCACGGTTCACAGCCAGCCTCAGCTACTTAGTGAGGCCTTCTACAACTCAATGAGACCCTGTTTCAAAAATAAAGAATAAAAGCTGCGTGTGGTGGTGCATGGCTTGTAATCCCCACGCTTGGGAGGCTGAGACAGGAGGATCACACAGGTTTGAAGCCAGCCTCGGCTACTTAGTGAGGCTCTCAGCAACTTAGTGAGACCCTGTTTCTAAATAAAATGTAAATTTGGTCTGGGAGTATAGCCCGAAGGTAGAAAGTCTCTGGGTTCCATACACAGTACCACCAAAAATAAAATAAATAAAAAATAAAAAAAAGAAAGTATTAAAAAATAGGTCTGGGGGTATATCTTGGAAGTAGAATGCCCTTGTGTTCCACCCCCAGTACCGCAAAAAAAAAAAAAAAAAAAAAAAAAAAAAACTTAGTTTGGAGATGGGTGTTGATCCCTTTTAAGATTAAGATTCAAGCCGGGCGTGGTGGCGCACGCTTGTAATCCCAGCATTTGGGAGGATGAGACTGGAGGACCACGGTTCTCGGACAGCCTCAGCTACTTAGTGAGGCCCTCCGCAACTTAGTGAGACCCTGTTTCAAAAATAAAGAATAAAAAATATATGGCAGGGGGTGTAGCTTGGAGGTTGAATGCCCCTGGGTTTCATCCCCAGACCTGCAAAAAAAATTAATAATAATAAATTAAGATTTAGCAACCATATCCCCTGTGAATTCTCTCCACATCCCACCTCCACTAGCGGAGGGCTTCTTTAGCAACTCGCATTGAATTAGAGGTATTTGGATGTCCCTGTTACCATTGCTCCTCAGTGATGGAGACAGCGTCTTGATATTTCAATGCCAGCGAATGCGCCTTCTTTTCTTTTACTAGAGATTGAACCAGGAGTGTTCTACCGCTGAGCTACAACCCTAACTTTTTGTATTTTTAATTTTTAATTAATTAATTTACTTATTATTTTGCAGTACTGGGGATGGAACCCATGGGTATTCTACCTCCGAGCTACATCCCCTGCCCTATTTTTTATACTTTATTTTGAGACAAGGTCTCACTAAGTAGTGGAGGGCCTTACTAAGTAGCTGAGCCTGACCGCGAACTGCGATCCTCCAGTCTCTGCCTCCCAAATGCTGGGATTACAAGTGTGCGCCACCACACTTGGCGTATTTTATTTTATTTTATTAATTTATTTATTTTTTGAGGTACCAGGGATGGAACCCAGAGGCATTCTACCTCCGAGCTACACCCCAGCCCTATTTTATTTTTATTATTATTATTATTATTATTATTATTATTATTATTATTATTATTATTATTTGCAGGTCTGGGGATGAGCTATACCTCCTGCCCTATTTTTTTTTTTTTTTTTTTGCCGGTCTGGGGATGGAACCCAGGGGCATTCGACCTGCGAGCTACACCCCCTACCCTATTTTTCATTCTTTATTTTGAAACAGGGTCTCACTAAGTTGCAGAGGGCCTCACTAAGTAGTAGCTGAGGCTGTCTGCGAACCGCGATCCTCAGATCTCTGCCTCCCAAGCGCGGGGATTACAAACATGCGCCACCACGCCCGGCTAGGCTGGTTTGGAACCTGTGTGATCCTCCTGTCTTAGCCTCCCAAGTGCTGGGATTACAAGAGTGTGTCACCACACTGATAAGTAAAATAAAAAATTAAATGCGAGTAAAATAAAAATAATGTGCGTATGGCAGAGTGTGAAAAACACGAGAGAGGTCCGGTACACGTGGCATGTAAAGTTTTAATGGCACGGCTCTCCCGGGGATCAGGGCGAGGCACCGTGGGGCCCGTGCGCCTGTCCGAAGCTTGAGGACGTGGGCTCTCCTTTTCAAGGTATGCATCTCGCGAGAGGAGGGTTTACTCGCGGGAACGCCCAATTCTCGCGGGGGTTTCAGCCCCTCCCTTGCCCTGCAGAGGTCATGTGACACAAAGTCACATGAGTGCAGGACCCAACTTAACATTCCGGCCTTTTGATGGTAGGGATAATGGATGACGTTGGACCCTCTAGCTTCTTCCTGCTGTCAAGGGGCGTCATCAGGGGCCCCAGGCCGGGAGGAGTTGGGAGTCCAGTCCCCCAGAAGGGGGTGCAGGTGGGTGCATAGCTGCAGTGCAAATTGGAGGTTACCCTGGACAGCTTAGTGATGTGCGCTTGAGGAGGCTTGAACAGGCAAGGGCTATTAAAGAAAAAAACAAATCATGAGATTGAGCAGGCGACCAAAAAGGAGACTGGCTTACTCAGTACCTGGAGAGCTACCCTGAGCTGGCAAAGAGGATGGAGGTTGAGGGATCCAGGAGCCATCAGTCTTCAGCCAGGCTGAGTAGGGCCAGTGGCGGGGCCTGGTCTGGAAAGGTGCTCCCCCTGTGTTGAGGCACCTGGGGCTCACCCTTTTCCAAGGGCACTGTTCCAGTGGCCCTCCTGGCCACACGCCGAGCAGTCTGATTGGTAGGCGTGGCTTTGCCCCACTTGAGGCAGGCTCCTGGAGGTAGTTGTTGTTGCAGTCCTCCATACCTAGGTGGCGCTCCAGGGGGCTGAGCCGCCACCGCCAGCCGAAGGGCAGCTACCAGGGATCTGCTTTTTGGCAAAGTCGGAGTGTATGCTCCATTTCCGCCTGTTTCTCTCTGGAATTAAAACTTAGATGCTATGTTAAGGTTCTGTCAGCTGTGACGGACCTATCCTCACAAAGAGCGCGTCCCGGGGCTGGTGTCCGGCAAGAATGGCAACGCAGACTCCCCACGGGCAGAGGGTGTCGCCCCAGCCCCGGCATTTCCCACAGCACCTAGGGCGCGCCCACGCAGGCCGCCCAGCAAAATTGCAGTCTGGCGCGGGCCAAGATGGCGACTGTGACATCACCAGGCAGCGACTATGCGCCATCACAAAATGGCAGCTGGCGGGAAAATAAATGGAAGCTGATGGGGGAGAGCATTTGGAGGGATACCAGACCACTTAGAAAAGTTCCTAACTGTTCCTGGGCCACTGCAACCTATTTCCCAACTCGTATCAAGGCAGACAGGCTCTCAGGGCATCTGCTAGTATAAAGGTTCGACTCCCCATAATTGGTTCGCGGGCGGAAACGAAGAACAGGAAATGGGCGTCCCCGATTTCCCTGCTCAATCGTTCGGAAACGGAGGTTAAGAGATAGGGAAGAACGTCTTCATTCCTTCTCAAAACCGGAGGATGACCTGGTCATCCGCAGCGTGGTCCCAGTGGACCATGGGACAATGGGTCACCAAGCGCTTGGATTTTGGGGTCCCAGTGGACCGGAAGACCCAAGTCCGGAACCCGCTAACCAAGGGAAGGAGGCAGTTTACCAGAGTATAGTGTTGTCGGCCAGCGCTGGCTGTGACAGAAGCGCTGAGAAGCTGCTGGGGGCGCGGTGGAGCCAGGGTGCGCGGATGCTGGGCCCCGAGGAGCACCGCCAGTGAGCCTGGCTCGGGGCGGGTGGGGCAAACCGGCCAGAGGTCCCGGCGGTGACCGGAGAACCAAGCTGGAACGGTGCTTTAGGAGGTCCAAGCGGCAGGCAGAGGTCCTGGCCCGCGCAGGCGGTTGGCAAGCAGAGCAAGTGCCAAGCTGCCTGGCTCGGGCCGGAAAGATGGCCGCCGACTCCGGAATGGCCAGGCCCAGGCAGCAGGGGTGGGCAAGCACAGGGTGAAGGGCGCCAGGGCGCGAGTCCGAGTGGAGGAACCAGCTGGAGCGCGGGCTGGACTTGGCGGGCTGAGGGCTGTTTAGCAGAGTGGCGGCCACCTACATGGAGGAGGCAGGCGGCCCCGGCAGGCGGGTCTAAGCAACGCCAGGCGCGGAGAAGACATAGGCGCGCGGTGTGGCGCAGTCCGCGGGCGACGCGGTCCCATTCTAGCGGCGGGCAGCGTGGGCAGGCGGGAACGGCGGTTTTAGGAGGTCCAAGCGGCAGGCAGGAGCAGAGCAGGTGCAAGCATCACCCAAGGGGCCTGTCTCCGGGCGGGTGGAACTGGCAGCCTGGCGGCCGGCGGAGCCTGCACGCCCCGGCAGTGGTGGCTGTGGCCGCAGTGGCAGTGGAAGATTGCCATCGGTGCTCCAGAAGAGAGCACGTGGGCAGGAAAAGATGGCCACTGGCTCTCAGCAGAGCACAGGGCTGGAATGATGGCCATAGACTCTCAGCAGAGTGCGGGATCAGAAAGATGGCCACCGGCTCTCAGCAGAGCGTGGGGTTGAAAAGATGGCCGTGAGCTCTCAGCAGAGCGTGGGGCCGAAAAGATGGCCGCGAGCTCTCAGCAGAGCTCGGAGCTGGAAAGATGGCCGCGGACTCTCAGCAGAGCCCGGGGTGGGAAAAAGGCCGCCGGCTCTCCCGGAGAGCGCAGGGCTGGGGAAGAAGGCTTACGGTCCGGGCAGGCACGGGGCGGCAGCGGCGGCAGTGGTGGGAGCAACGCCTGCAAGCGGAGCGCTGGTGTGGGACCTCACAGTCGAGCTGCTGGCGGGTCGGAGAGTCCGGGGCTCAAAAAGAGAGTAAAAATAAAAAGAGAAAACAGAAGAAAAAAAAAAAAAGAAATGAGGAGGGACCCAAGAGTTCTCCCGGTTCGGCACCAAATGATAAGTAAAATAAAAAATTAAATGCGAGTAAAATAAAAATAATGTGCGTACGGCGGAGTGTGAAAAACACGAGAGAGGTCCGGTACACGTGGCATGTAAAGTTTTAATGGCACGGCTCTCCCGGGGATCAGGGCGAGGCACCGTGGGGCCCGCGCGCCTGTCCAAAGCTTGAGGACGCGGGCTCTCCTTTTCAAGGTATGCATCTCGCGAGAGGAGGGTTTACTCGCGGGAACGTCCAATTCTCGCGGGGGTTTCAGCCCCTCCCTTGCCCTGCAGAGGTCATGTGACACAAAGTCACATGAGTGCAGGACCCAACTTAACACACACCTAGCTAGTATTTTTATTTTCTGA
Source organism: Muscardinus avellanarius (assembly GCF_963383645.1). Lineage (NCBI taxonomy): Eukaryota > Metazoa > Chordata > Mammalia > Rodentia > Gliridae > Muscardinus > Muscardinus avellanarius. The sequence goes on from NC_137792.1 coordinate 77,164,178, forward strand.
AATAGGGTCTTACACTGGGCGTGGTGGCGCACACTTGTAATCCCAGCATTTGGGATGCTGAGACAGGTGGATCGCACAGGTTTGGAGCCAGCCTCAGCTACTTAGTGAGGCTCTCAGCAACTTAGTGAGACCCTGTTTCCAAATAAAAATATAAAAAGAAGGTCTGGAGTATAGCCTGAAGGTAGAAAGCCCCTGGGTTCCACCCCCAGTATCACCAAAAAAAAAAAAAAAATAGGGTCTCACTGAGTTGCGAAGGGCCTCGCTAAGTAGCTGAGGCTGTCTGCGAACTGTGATCCTTCCAAATACTGGGATTACAAGCATGTACCACCACACCCAGCTTTGATTTAATTTAATTAATTTATTTATTTGTGGTCCTGGGGATGGAAACCAGGGGCCTCTACCTCCGGGCTACACCCCCAACCTATTTTATATTTTATTTTGAAACAGGGTCTCTCTAAGTTGCTGAGAGCCTCACTAAGTAGCTGAGGCTGGCTTCAAACGTGTGCGATCCTCCTGTCTCAGCCTCCCAAGTACTGGGATTACAAGCGTGCGCCACCATGCCTGGCTTATTTTTTATTTTGAAACAGAGTGTTTCTAAATTACTGAGCTTGGCCTTAACCTGGGATCCTCCTGCTTCTACCTCCCAAGTACTGGAATTACAGTCATGTGCCACCATGCCCAGCAGATCTTTCTTTCTTTCTTTCTTTCTTTCTTTCTTTCTTTCTTTCTTTCTTTCTTTCTTTCTTTCTTTTTGTACTGGGTGTTGAACCCAGAGGCATTCTATCTTTGAGTTACATTCCCAGGCTGATTTTATTTCTTATTTGGAAACAGGGTCTGGCTAGGTTGATGAGAGTCTCACTACTTACTGAGGATGTTCTCGATCCTGTGACTTTTGTCTCAGCCTCCCAAGTTCTGGGATTACAAACATGCACCACCACACTCGGCTCCTTTCTTTCATGAAATATAGAAATTCAGAGTCCAGAATCCCAACTTTTTTCACGTCAAAATACTGCCTTATCTACCCATCCACCTGCACACCTGGTTTAGAAGTACTCCCTTAGGAGCCAGATCTTTCTGTTGCCACAAAGCCCTAGTCCTGAGTTTATATTTAAAAGATCTTTCAAAAATAGACACAGAAACCTGGGCGTGGTGGTCCACGCTTGTAATCCCAGCATTGGGAGGCTGAGACAGGAGGATTCTGGTTCACAGACAGCCTCAGCTACTTAGTAAGACCCTTTGCAACTCAGTGAGACCCTGTTTCAAAAATAAAGTATAAACTGGGTGTGGTGGTGCACGCTTGTAATTCCAGTACTTAGGAGGCTGAGACAAGAAAATTGCATAGGTTCGAAGCCAGCCTCAGCTACTTAGTGAGGCTCTCAGCAACTTAGTGAGGCTCTGTTTCCAAATAAAATATAAAATAGGTTTGGGAGTGTATCCTGGAGGTAGAAGGCCCCTGAATTCCATCCCCAGTACCACATAAATAAATAAATAAAGTATAAAAAATAAGGTTGGGGGTATATCTCAGAGGTAGAATGCCCCTGGGTTAAAAAAAGACGCAGATGGATTTGGTGGCACATGTTTGTAATTCCAGTACTTGGGAGGCTGAGACAGGAAGGTCATAGGTTCAAAGCCAGCCTCAGCAACTTAGTGAGACCCTCTGCAACTTAAAGGATCCGGCTTCAAAATAAAATAAAAAAATAGGACTGGAGGGATATCTCAGAATGCCCCTGGGTTCAATTCCCAGTACCACAGAAGCCAGGCACAGACAGGTAATCCAGTACTTGGGAGGCTGAGACAAGAGGATCACAGGTTCAATGCCAATGGGTGGTAATTTAGGCCCTATCAAGAAAGGCGGGGCAGCCGGGTGTGGTGGTTTATAATCCCAGCATTCGGGAGGATGAGACCAGGGGATCAAGGATCGCGGTTCGCAGCCAGCCTCAGCTACTTAGTGAGGCTTTCAGCAACCTAATGAGACCCTGTTTCAAAATAAAGAATAAAAAATAGGGCAGGGGGTGTAGCTCGGAGGTCGAATGCCCCTGGGTTCCATTCCCAGACACCTCCCCCAAAAATAAATAAATAAATAAAAGAAATGAAAAAGGGGGGCAAAGGAGGAGTTCAGAGGTAGAATACCCCTGGGTTTAATCCCCAGGAACACAAAATAAAGACATAAAGGATAAGGGATCATGTTAGAATGACTGATTAGCTCACCCAGCCAGGGGCAAGATCAGGATGCCCAGTTACAAATCTGTTATGTATGTTCTGTGCCCTGGTGCCCTTCTCCCGAACCAAAATACAGCATGCAGTGCAAACATTTATGCAAATGAGCCAAGAGCCCTGCTGCTTTCTAAAATAAATGATGGAGCCCATATCAGTAGTTGCAGTGTGTTTTGGCAGGGTTTGGAAAGGGCCCTGTTTGACCTTTGCTAGTTCTCCCATGAAGCCCAATACTGTGAGAAGCTGTGTCCCCTACTCTTCTTGTTTCCCCCTCCTCTCCAAAACTACAAACAGCCACAAACCACATGGCTCACAAGCAACAGAGATTTGTGGCCTTTGGAACTTCCCAGGGCAGGGGTCAGTTAGGAGGTCAAAGGGAGTGTAGGCATCACACAGTCCAGAGTCTTTACTCTAATGCCCTCTGGGAGAGTTCCGAATCAATGGGCCTATTTGTCCTCCCTCCAGGGAAGACTGGGGGTAGGGCACTGGGGGTCCATTATCAAGCCCACCCCCACAACATTTCCTCCAAGAAGTTCACCGGGGGCCTGGTGTTCTGCAAACCTAACTGCTACCCAGAAAAGATAGAAACCGGAAGTAGGATGATTTTCCCCAGGGCTCAGCGGATAGGATGTCTCCTTTGCGTTCTAGGTTAGGAATCTAGGAGTCTGGAGTTTCATTAGGGAGTCTGTGGCATTTATGGAGCCAGCAGATTGACTTGGGCCCCTGTAGACTCTTCCACATTTTCGTAAATAGCCAGTTTCCAGAAAGATTGTGCCATAGCTCAGGATTGTCTCTGTTCCTTCTGAGAGAGTTTTAGGATTACTCCATATGGGAAAGGGGTGAGATAGTAGTTAAATAGCAGTCTAGTAGTTAAATAGACCTGGTTTCCAAACACAGCTCTGCTGCTAACCAGCTATGTGACCTCTTCAAGTTACCTTCTCTGAGCCATGGTTTACTTTTTTTTTTTTTTTTTTTTTTTTTTTGTGGTACTGGGATGGAACCCAGGGGCTTTCTACCTCTGGGACACACTCCCAGACCTATTTTTATATTTATTAAAAACAAGGTCTCCCTAAGTTGCTGAAAGCCTAAGTAGCTGAGGCTGGCTTCAAACCTGAGCGATCCTCCTGTCTCAGCCTTCCAAGTCAGGCATGGGCCACCATGCCCAGCTCATAGGTTTCTTTTCTGTTGAAAGGGGATAATAATAGTAACTACCATATGAGCCAGGCATAGTGGCGCATGCTTGTAATAACAGCATTTGGGAGGCTGAGATTGGAGGATCGCGGTTCAAGGACAGCCTCAGCTACTTAGTTAGGCCCTTTGCAACTCAGTGAGACCCGGTTTCAAAATAAAGAATGAAAAAAAAAAAATAGGGCAGGGGGTATATAAGCTCGGAGATCGAATGCCCCTGAGTTCCATCCCCGGACCTGCACAAAAATAATAACTACCATATGAAACTGTTACTAGAATTCAATATTATATATGCTATGTGCTTGACATTTTGGAAGGGCTCAATGAAAAAAAAAATAACTGGGTGACCATTCTTCCTAGTTTTTGTTACAAACAAGTATTGTCTGCCTGGTACCTATTTGGCCTGGGGCAATTCTCAGGTCAAGTTTCTCCTCTAGATCCTGGAGAGATGGAATTCCTTCTGGCAACCCCTCCCCTCCCAAGATTTGAGTCATTTGGGTCATTGGTTATCCCACTGGCCAAGAGATGCCTAAGGTACAGTAAGTGTGGCTGTGGTCACCAGCAGTATCTCCCTTGGGGATTTAGCTGTCAAGCTACTACCCCAGCCACTAGCTAAGAGTGAATTTATAGAGGCAGCTTTGAAATATTTTGTTTGATTCATTGGTTATCTTTGATCTTCAATGGTCTTTGTTTAAAAATTTATTCTGGCTGGGCGTGGTGGCGCATGCTTGTAATCCCAGCATTTGGGAGGCTGAGACAGGAGGATCATGGTTAGGGGACAGCCTCAGCTACTTAGATAGAATGCCCCTGGATTCCATCCCTAGTACAGAAGAAGAAGAAGAAGAAGAAGAAGAAGAAGAAGAAGAAGAAGAAGAAGAAGAAGAAGAAGAAGATGAAGGAGGAGGAGGAGGAGGAGGGAGGAGGAGGGAAGGAGTCTTTTCCAAATTTTGGCAAAGGGTGGGGAGTAAAATGGGGAATAGATTACAGGGAGACTATTTGGTTCTGCCAGGAGTTTAGGAATATGTAGGTCCTGCTTTCCTTTTTTTTTTTTTTTTGGTGGTACTGGGGTTCCTGGAAGCCCTTCTACCTCCGGGCCACACTCCCAGACCTATTTTTACATTTTTTTTTAATTTGGAAACAGGGTCTCCTAAACCAGGGCGCGCGCGGCTGGCTTCGAACCTGCGCGATCCTCCTGTCTCCGCCTCCCAAGCGCGGGGATTACAAGCGTGCGCCACCACGCCCGGCCCTGCTCTTTTTTGTTCTGGGGATTGGATTCAGGAGCATTTTTACCTCCAAGTGAAACCCCAGCCCTTTTTTTATTTTGAAACTGTCTCACTAAGTTACTGAGGCTGTCCTCCAACCTGCAATCACCCTGTCTCCTCCTCCCAAGTACTGGGATTACAATTGTGCACCACCGCGCCTGGCCCCCGCTTTGCTTTTGCTGAACACTTTCATCCCACTTTTGGATTTGCCCTTATTTAACTGAGTTTGGACTGCAAAGGAGAGAAGGGTGTCTCCCATCAGAATAGGCGCTCCCTGAGGGTAGAGATCTTGTCACCCCACGGGGCTGGGAGCCTTCCGACGGCGGAGCCAGGGGTCCGTTCCTTAGACTGACCATTCTCTTGCCTGGCAACCGAATGGGCCACCTCCGCCCTCTGGAGCGTCTCCCCTACCCGTCCCGGGTGCATTCCGTGGTATACCAACCGCCCGGAGGTTGGGCACCCGCTGCAGAGCGATTGGCGCGAACCGGCGGGCAAGGATGCCTCGGGGGCTGAACTCCCCAGACCTCTGGCTGGGGCGGGGAGCTGCTGGAAGGCAGAGAAGGGAGGGGCCACGTGGTGGGGAGCTGCAGAGGGGTGCCCCTAGTCCGTCCAGGCCCTTTTGTTTGTCCCCCCGCGCCGACGCCCTCTCCCCAAAGCGGGCTGGCTGTCCGGGAGGAGGGAGGGCTGACGCAGAGGAAGGGAGGGGAGGGCGCAAGCTCGGTGGGGGCTGGGAGAGGCTGGAGGGGTGGAGGGCCAGAGACCGAGCGGGAGGAGCGGCTGGAGCCGCGGGAGGAGGCGCGGAGGAAGGAAACCCATCCTGCCCCCAACACCCCAGTGTCTCCTGTGACCAACCGAAAGGTGCTGCCTCAGGAAGAGGTGATCGGAGCCGTTGAGAGCAGGCGGTCACGTGAACCTAGGAGAGAGAGAGAGAGAGAGAGAGAGAGAGAAAGAGACGCCAGAGAGCCGCGCGACAGACCAACCCACAGACAGACCCACAGACAAAGAGCCCAAGAGGGAAGCTGGCGTGGACCGCGAGAGAAAAGAGTAGCAGGAGGGAGGAGAGCTTGGCCTCGGGCTCCCCCTCCTTTCTTTTCTCCTCCCAGCCTCCTCTCTCCTTTCACACTTGGGGAGCCCAGTGACCTGAGAGCCTGTTCCCCTGCCCCAGGATTCCCACTGCCTCACTCTGTCCCTTCCTAGGTTTGCCCTTCCCCACCCCTGGAACAACAATATGGGATGTAATTTGGCCTGATAAATACTCCTTTTTAGCTTGCAAAATATAAGCAAGTCCCTGTTATCTGTAGGGGGCTTCTCCAGAGGCCTTGAGATGTGGAATCGGCCTTCACTCCTTAGAGCACCCCCACTTGGAAGTCCCAGGGGACTTGAGATCCCGGGTACGCTGACTCCATTCCATTGGGTAACAACATATGAGGTGTTGGCTAGGAGGCCACTGTGCCAGGCAGTGTGTTAGGTCCCTGGGCTGCTAATATGGGCAAAACAGCTGAACCTGCCTTCTGGAAGCTCTAATTCTAAAGGAAGAAGAGGTAACAGATTATACTCAGTGCTAGAGGGAGAGTGGAGGAAGGAGAAATAACAGGATTCAGAGGCTTCCTGGAGGAAGCAGAAGTTGAGCAAGACCTTGAAGGCTGAGAAGAGCTACTGAGTCCAGAGGACACAGAGACAGGTGGATGGATTATTCTGGGCAGAAGGGCTGAAGCAAAGGCCAGCTCCTTCTAGCCAAAACCTGCACTGGATCATAATTTTAACTGCAAATCTGTTGTTTTAAGCAAATTGGATTGTAAACATTGCTATTTTTCTTTATCTAATTGCAGGCCCTACTGCTAGCCCCTTGTTGGTGCTGATTACTGGAAATTGGCTATAATTTTCCAAAGTACTACCAGTTCAATTAAAAGTTTCTTCAAGCCGGGCGTGGTGGCGTACACTTTTAATCCCAGCATTCAGGAGGCTGAGATCGGAGGATTGTGGTTCGCAGACAGCCTCTACTTAGTGAGGCTCTATGCAACTCAGTGAGACCCGGTTTCAAAATAAAGAATAAAAAAATAGGGCAGGGTTGTAGCTCCAAGGTCGAATGCCTCTGGGTTCCACCCCAGATCCGCAAAAAAAAAAAAAAAAAAAAAAAAAAAAAAATTTATTCAGCTTGCTTTTTCCATTGAGGAAGTCTGTGCCCTGCCCCACAAGGATAGGAGGTGACTACCCACTCAACAAGTCCAGGGACACTGAGAGGTTTACCCTGGCATTGCCCTCAGCTCTCCTCACACACGCGGCCTCATCATTGGAGTCACTGTAGTTGACTAACAGGTGCAGGGTTTCTTTTTTTCTTTTTTTTTTTTTTTTGGCAGTACTGGGGATGGAACTTCCCGAGGGACATTCTACCTCTGAGCTATACCCCCAACCCTGTTTTCTTATTGTTTATTTTTGAAACAGGGTCTCACTAAGGAGCTGAGGCTGTCTGCAAATCACAGTCCTCTGGTTTCAGCCTCCTGAATGCTGGAATTACAAGTGTGCACTACTACCCCTAGTTTAGTCTTTATTTTATTTATTTATTTATTTATTTATTTTATTTTTTGGTGGTACTGGGGGTGGAACCCAGAGGCTTTCTACCTCTGGGCTATATTCCCAGACCTATTTTTATATTTTATTTGGAAACAGGATCTCACTAAGTTGCTGAAAGCCTCACTCAGTAGCTGAGGCTGGCTTTGAACCCGTGCGATCTCCTGTCTCAGCCTCCCAAGCGTGGGGATTACAAGCGTGCGCCACCACGCCCGGTTTAGTCTTTATTTTGAAACCGGGTCTTAAGTTGTGGAGGGCCTAAGTAGCCAAGACTGGGCAAGAACCTGCAATCCTCCTCTCAGCCTCCCAAGTACTGGGATTACAGGTGTGAACCACCACATACAGGGACAGGATTTCTAAATCCAGATTCCAGGCTCCTATGAGGAGTTCAGGTGTTCCACGGGTGTCCTGGTCCTTGTTTGTATGTGCATGGGCATGGACGTGGGTATTGGGATACAATATAGGGGCCTCATACCTCTGAACTATGCCCCCAGCCCTTTCAGTTCACTTACTTATTTACTTATTTATTTATTTATTTATTTTTTATTTATTTATTTTTGGTACTGGGGGTGGGACCCAGGAGCTTTCTACCTCTGGGCTATATTCCCAGACCTATTTTATACTTTATTTGGAAACAGGGTCTCACTAAGTTGCAGAGGGTCTCACTAAGTAGCTGAGGCTGGCTTCCAACCCGTGCGATCCTCCTGTCTCAGCCTCCCAAGCGCGGGGATTACAAGCGTGCGCCACCATGCCTGGCTTTCCCAGTCCTATTTTTTTTTTTTTTTTTTTGGTGGGACTGGGGGTGGAACCCAGAGGCTTTCTACCTCCGGGCTATACTCCCAGACCTATTTTATATTTTATTTGGAAACAGGGTCTCCCTAAGTTGCTTAGAGCCTCACTAAGTAGCTGACGCTGGCTTCGAACCTGTGTGATCCTCCTGTCTCAGCCTCCCAAGCGCGGGGATTACAAGCGTGCGCCACCATGCCCGACCCAGTCCTATTTATTTATTTATTTATTTATTTATTTATTTATTTATTTATTTATTTGTGGTATTGGGGTTCCTGGAAGCCCTTCTATCTCTCCGGGCTACACTCCCAGACACCTATTTTGTACTTTTTTATTTAGAAACAGGGTCTCTTATACTAGCACGGCTGGCTTCAAACCTGCGTGATCCTCCTGTCTTCGCCTCCCATGCGCGGGGATTACAAGCGTGCGCCACCACGCCCGGCCCAGCTATTTATATTTGAAACAGGGTCTCACTAAGTTGCTGAGGCTAGTCTCAAATGTGCAATTCTTCTATCTTAGCTTCATTATAGGCATGAATTGCTTTATTTGTTACCCCTCTTAGTCTGCAAATTAGTCAGCTCTGCATTGTCCATAGGGGGCTTCTTGAGGACCCAGGAGAACTCAGCTTCTACCTGTCCTTAGACCACTCCCTCTTCTGGCTAAGGCTGGCTGCACTAGAAGTTGGGACCTGGCAAACAGATACATTGCAGTGGAAGGAAGGACATGGTGGTTACAGTCCTTGAGTGGCAGGTCCAGAACATGTGGTCCTCAAGGCTAGGGATATCACTTAAGAAATGACTGCGTAAACCGGGCGTGGTGGCGCTGTTGAGACTGGAGGATTGTGGTTCGCGGATAGCCTCAGCTACTTAGTGAGGCCCTCCGCAACTTAATGAGACCTTGTTTAAAAATAAATAATAAGGCCGGGCGTGGTAGCCCACGCTTGTAATCCCTGTGCTTGGGAGGTTGAGACAGGAGGATCGCACGGGTTCGAAGCCAGCCTCAGCTACTTAGTGAGGCTCTCAGCAACTTAGTGAGACCCTGTTTCCAAATAAAATATAAAAAAGGTCTGGGGGTATAGCCCGGAGGTAGAAAGCCTCTGGGTTCCACCCCAGTACCACCAAAAAAAAAAAATAAAAAATAAAAAATAAAAATATAAAAATAAAAATAAATAATAAAAAAATAGCCGGGCGTGGTGGTGCACGCTTGTAAACCCCGCTCTTGGGAGGCTGAGACAGGAGGATCGCACAGGTTCGAAGCCAGCCTCAGCTACTTAGTGAGGCTCTCAGCAACTTAGTGAGACCCTGTTTCCAAATAAAATATAAAAAAGGTCTGGGAGTATAGCCCGGAGGTAGAAAGTCTCTGGATTCCACCCCCAGTACCACCAAAAAAATAAAAAAAAAAAATAGAAAGGAGGATCTCACAGGTTCGAAGCCAGCCTCAGCTACTTAGTGAGGCTCTCAGCAACTTAGTGAGACCCTGTTTCCAAATAAAATATAAAATAGGTCTGGGAGTATAGCCCGGAGGTAGAAAACCTCTGGGTTCCACCCCCAGTACCACCAAAAAAAAAAAAAAAAATAGGGCAAGGGGTATAGCTCAGAGGTTGAATGCCCCTGGCTTCCATCCCCCACCGGCAAAACAAACAAATAAACAAACAAACAAACTAGCTGGATAGCTTCCTCTGAAAAGGCTGCAGACCTTTTCAGAGCAAGCTATCCAGCTAGGCACTCTCTCAACATGTTTGTGAAAATGCTGTTCCCTCACCAATCCCCTAATATCATCGCAGTTGGCCCTTTTTGTGACTTATTAATTTAGTCCTTCCATCACTCCTTTATTCTACAAATATCTACTCAACATCATTGTGTCTCCCTCTATGATTGGGACTGGGGACAGTCCTTCCCCATCACATTCTTCTGTTTACTGAGAAATAGATCACATTATTTTTTCCCCCTTCAGTACTGGAAATTAAACTGAGGGCATTCTTCCACTGAGCTATATTCCCAGAACCCCCTTTTGTGTCACTAGGGATTGAACACAGGGTCATTCTACCTCTGAACTACACTCGCAGCTGTATCTTATTTATTCATTTATTTTTTTGTGGTCCTGGAAATGGAACCCAGAGAGGTCTTCTATCTCTGGGCTATATCCCTAGACCTATTTTATATTTCTATTTTAAAACAGTATCTCACTAAGTTGCTGAGAGTCCCACTAAGCTCCTGAGGCTGGCTTTGAACCTGTGATCCTCCTGTCTCAGCCTCCCAGGTACTGTGATTAAAAGCATACGCCATCACACCCCACTCTGTATTTTATTTTTTATTTTGAAACAGGGTTTCATAAGCTGCAGAGAATCTCGCTAAGTGGCTGAGGCTATCTTCAAACAGGCTAAGATTCTCCTGTCTTAGCCTGTCAAGTACTAGGATTACAGGTGTGTACCACTACTCCTGGCTTCCCTGAGCCTTTTTAATTTTTATGGACAGGCCCTTATTAAATTGCTCAGGCTGACCTTGAAATTTTTATCCTCTTGCCTTAGCCTCCTGGGTAGTGGCTGGGATTATAGGCAGGCAGTAGGCATCCTGGTGACATGGCAATTTTTTGTGTGTGTGGTACTGGGGATGGAACCCAGGGTCATTCAACCTCTGAGTTACACTCCCAGCCCTATTTTATTTTTTATTTTGAAACAGGGTTTCACTAAGTTGCAGAGGGCCCCACAAAGTTGCTGAGGCTGGCCGTGAACCTGCGATCTTCCTGTCTCAGTCTCCCAAATATTGGAAATACAAGAGTATACCACCACATCTGGATGACATCAAAAATTCTAAGGAGCGTGCCGGGTGGTGGCACACACTTGTAATCCCTGCGCTTGGGAGGTGAAGACAGGAGGATTGCACAGGTTCGAAGCCAGCCGCGCTGGTTTAAGAGACCCTGTTTCCAAATTTAAAAAAATATAAAAATGGGCTACATTCCCAGACACCTATTTTTTATATTTTTATTTGGAAAAAGAGTCTCTTAAGCCAGCGAGGCTGGCTTCGAACCCGCGCGATCCTCCTGTTTCTGCCTCCTAAACGCGGGAATTACAAGCGTGCGCCACCACGCCCAGCTTAAAAAAAATTCTAAGGAGCAAAAATTATTTTTGTTCTTAGTACAATAAGGATTAATTAGATGAAGAAATGGACAGTTGGAAAAATTCACAAAGTTTATCTTCCTTGTCATAAACTTGGAAAGTAACAGAAAGAAGAAAAAAATATTTTTTTTGTGGTACTGAGGATGAAACCCAGGGGCATTCTACCTCTGAGCTACACCCCCAGCCCTATTTTTTTTTTATTCTTTATTTTGAAACAGGGTCTCACTGAGTGGCAAAGGACCTTACTAAGTAGCTGAGTCTGGCCACGAACCATAAACCTCCTGTCTCAGCCTACCAAATACTGGGATTACAAGAGTGTACCATCACGCCCATCTGAGAAAAATAATTTTTAATAAATAACTTTATTTATGGAGTGGGTATGGTGGCACATGCTTGTCATCCCAGTATTTAGGAGGCTGAGACAGGAGGGTCACGGTTCACAAAAATCCTCAGCTACATAGTGAGGCCCTTTGAAACTCAGTGAGACCCTGTTTCAAAATAAAGAATAAAAAATAGGGCTGGGGCCGGGCGTGGTTACACACGCTTGTAATCTCCGCATTAGAGAGGCTGAGACAGAAGGATTGCACAGGTTCGAAGCCAGCCTCAGCTACTTAGTGAGGCTCTCAGCAACTTAGTGAGACCCTGTTTGCAAATAAAATATAAAATAGGTCTGGGAGTATAGACCGGAGATAGAAAGCCCCTGGGTTCCACCCCAGTAACACACACACACACACACACACACACACTTTATTTCTGGACAGGTGTGGTAACAGACACCTGTAATCCCAGTACTTGGGAGGCCGAGTCAGGATCACAGGATAGAGGCCAGCCTTAGCAATAGCAAGTAGTGACTCTCAGCAACTTAGGGAGACCCTGTTTGAAAATAAAAAATAGCTGGGCGTGGTGGCGCACGCTTGTAATCCCCGTGCTTGGGAGGCAGAGACAGGAGGATCACACAGGTTCAAAGCCAGCCATGCTGCTTTAAGAGACCCTGTTTCCAAATAAAAAGAAAATAAAATAGGTCTGGAGTGTAGCCCTAAGGTAGAAGGGCTTCCAGGAATCCCAGTACCACACATACACACAAAAAGAAACAAAAAGAAAAAAAATAAAAAGAATTTGGGGTATAGCTTGGAGGTAAAATGCTCCTGGGTTCAATCCCCAGGACCCCAAATCCCCAAAACAAAACAAAACTTATGCATGCAACTTCTGAGCTGTGTGGATTTTAGCTAAGAAATCTCGGGGAGCTTCAGTTTTCTTGCCCATAAAGTAAGAATAATTGCCTCACATGGTCATTATGCAAAAACTGGTGATATTATATTATATTATATTCACTTATTGTAGAACTGGGGATTGAACCCAAAGGGGTTCTATCTCTGAGCTACACCCCCAGTTCTATTTTATTTTTTACTTTGAAACAGTGTCTTGCTGAATTACCAAACTCTGGCCTCCAACCTGTGATCTTCCTCTCAGCCTCCCAAGTCCTGGGATTATAGGTGTGTTCCTTGCTTGGCCCATGGTGATTGAACCCAGGGACATTCTACCTCCGAGCTACACCTTCACCCCTGTTTAGTCGTTATTTTGAAACAAGATCTCCCTAAGGCCTCAAAAGTTGCTGAGGCTGGTCACCAACCTGTGATCATCCTGTCTCAGCTTCCCAAGTACCGGGGATTATAAGCATGTGCCACCATACTCTGCCTGTAATGATTATTTATTTATTTATTTATTTGTTTATTTTGGTGGTACTGGGGGTGGAATCCAGAGGCTTTCTACCTCTGGGCTATACTGTTAACCTTTTGGCACATTTCCTTCTAGTCTCTTTTTAAATGCATATTTCCAGCCGGGCGTGGTGGCGCACGCTTGTAATCCCCGCGCTCAGGAGGCAGAGACAGGAGGATCGCACAGGTTCGAAGCCAGCTGCGCTGACTTAAGAGACCCTGTTTCCAAATAAAAAGTATAAAAATAGGTCTGGGAGTGTAACCCGGAGGTAGAAGGGCTTCCAGGAACCCCAGTACCACCAAAAAAAGAAAATGGTATTAAATACATATTTCCCCCACATAGTTTGTAATTCAACTCAAAAACCATTTTATAGCTTACTCTTCTTTTACTTAAAATCCAAAAGAGAATTTCCTTCTGTTATTAAAAAAGATCTTTGTAAACATCATTTTAGTGGTCACATAACAGTTCCTTGCGCAGATTCCTATCGATTTTTTTTTTTGTGTGTGTGGCACTTGGGGTAGAATCCAGGGATTTTTCTACCTCTGGGCTATACTCCCAGACTTATTTTATATTTTATTTGGAAACAGGGTCTCACTAAGTTGCTGAGAGCCTCACTAAGTAGCTGAGGCTGGCTTCGAACCTGTGCGATCCTCCTGTCTCAGCCTCCCAAGCGCAGAGATTACAAGTGTGCACCACCAGGCCTGGCCTTATTGCTTTTTAATAGCTCCCAAGCTGGGTGTGGTGGTGCATGCTTGTAATTCCAGCATTTGGGAGGCCAAGACAGGAGGATCAAGGTTTGAGGACAGCCTCAGCTACTGCTTAGTGAGGCCCTTTGCAACTCAGTGAAACCCTGTTTCAAATAATGAATAAAAAAAAAAATAGGGCTGGGGATGTAGCTCCGAGGTAGAGTGCTCCTGGGTTCCATCCCCAGTACCACACACACACAAAAGCTCCCAAGCCTATCCTTTGTCCTTTATCTATGACCACCTCAGCAATGCCCTTGACTTGACAACAGGTCTTTGTCAAAGATAATTATGAAACCACCAGTTCCCCATCCCCACATTTATTTTTATTTTATTTTATTTTTTGCGGGTCTGGGGATGGAACCCAGGGGCATTCGACTTCTAAGCTACAGCCCCTGCCCTACTTTTTATTCTTTATTTTGAAACCAGGTCTCACTGAGTTGCAAAGGGCCTCACTAAGCAGCTGAGGCTGTCCTCGAACCTCAATCCTCCTGTCTCAGCCTCCTGAATGCTGGGATTACAAGCGTGCGCCACCACGCCCGGCTTTTTATTCTTTATTTTGAAACAGGGTCTCACTGAGTTGCAAAGGGCCTCACTAAGCAGCTGAGGCTGTCCTCGAACCTCAATCCTCCTGTCTCAGCCTCCTGAATGCTGGGATTACAAGCTTCTGCCACCACACTGGCTCAGCATTCTACCTCTGAGCTACATCCCCAGCCCTATTTTTTATTCTTTCTTTTGAAACAGGGTCACACTGAGTTGCAAAGGGCCTCACTAAGTAGCTGAGGCTGTCCTCAAGCCACAATCCTACTGTCTCAGCCTCCCAAATGCTGGGATTACTAGAGTGTGCCATCACGCCGGGCTTTTTTATTCTTTCTTTTGAAACAGGGTCTCACTGAGTTGCAAAAGACCTCACTAATTAGCTGAGGCTGTCCACAAACACAGATCCTCCCGTCTCAGCCTCCCCAATCCTGCAATTACAAGCTCACGCCACCACACCTGGCTCTATAGAGTCTTGCTACATTTCTGAAGCTGTTCTTGAACCTGTGCGCCTTCTTTCTTGCTTCCCAAATAATGGGATTACAGGCATGGCTACCATACCTGGCTTTTTTTCTCTTTTTTTTCTTTTCTGTTTTTGGCATTAAAACCAGAGGAATTCCCTCTGTACATTATGCCCCACAGCCCTTTTTATTTTTATTTATTTATTTATTTATTTATTTATTTATTTATTTATTGGTGGTACTGGGGTTCCTGGAAGCCCTTCTACCTCCGGGCTACACTCACAGACCTATTTTATTTTTTTATTTTTTTATTTTTTTATTTTTTTTGTTTTTGGTGGTACTGGGGGTGGAACCCAGAGGCTTTCTACCTCCGGGCTCTACTCCCAGACCTTTTTTATATTTTTTATTTGGAAACAGGGTCTCACTAAGTTGCTGAAAGCCTCACTAAGTAGCTGAGGCTGACTTCGAACCCGTGCGATCCTCCTGTCTCAGCCTCCTAAGCGCGGGGATTACAAGCGTGTGCCACCACGACCGGCTCGACCTATTTTATTTTTGGAAACAGGGTCTCTTAACCCAGTGCGGCTGGCTTCAAACCTGGGCAATCCTCCTGTCCACCTCCCAAGCGCTGGGATTACAAGTGTGGGCCACCACGCCTGGCTTTTATTATTATTATTTTTGTGGTACTGGGGTTGACCCAGGGATATTCTACCTCTGAACTATACAGTCCCCGTCCTTTTAATTAATTAATTAATTAATTAATGTATTTATTTTTGCAGGTCTGGGGATGGAACCCAGGGGCATTTGACCTCCGAGCTACACCCCCTGCCCTATTTTTTATTCTTTATTTTGAAACAGTGTCTCACTAAGTTGCGGAGGGCCTCACTAAGTAGCTGAGGCTGTCTGTGAACCGCAGTCCTTCAGTCTAAGCCTCCCAAATGCTTGGATTACAAGCGTGCACCAGCACGCCCGGCTTCCATTTATTTATTTATTTACTTTTGCGGTACTGGGAGTGGAACTCAAGGACTTTTTACCTCCGGGTTACACTTCCAGACTTATATTTATTTGGAAACAGGGGCTCACTAAGTTCCTGAGAGCCTCACTAAGTAGCTGATGCTGGCCTCGAACCTGTGCGATCTTCCTGTCTCAGTTTCCTCAGCATGCACCACCACACCCAGATAGTCCCAGCCCCCCCACCCCTTTTTTTGCGGGTCTGAGGATGGAACTCAGAGGCATTTTTTGAAACAGTCTCACTGAGTTGTGGAGGACCTCAGTAAGTAACTGAAGCTGTCCGCGAACCGTGATCCTCCGGTCTCAGCCTCCGGAATGCTGGGATTACAGGCATGCACCACCACACCTGGCTAGCCCCAGCCCTTTTGAAACAGGGTTTTATTAGGTTACTGGTAGTCTCGCTATGTTACTGAGGCTGTCCTTGAATCTGTCATTCAAGGTGTCCTGTAGTTACATAGGTGTTCGTGACCACACCTGGCTATTTTTTATTTTTATTATTTATTTATTTATTTATTTATTTATTTATTTATTTATTTATTTTTGTGCTACTGGGGTTCCTGGAAACCCTTCTACCTCTGGGCTACACTCCCAGACCCATTTTATATTTTTATTTGGAAGCAGGGTCTCTTAAGCCAGCGCGGCTGGTTTGGACTGTCTCCGCCTCCCAAGCACAGGGATTACAAGCGTGTGCCACCACGCCCGGCCTGTTTTTTTTTATTTTGAAACAAGTTTTCATCATATTGTTGAGGCTTTCACTAAGTTTCTAAGGCTGGCCTCAAATCTGCTATATTCCTGTTTTAGCCTCCCTAGTACTGGGATTGCAGTTGTGTGCCACTGTGCCCTGCTCCCTTCCTTCCTTCCTTCCTTCCTTCTTTCCTTCCTTCCTTTATTTCTTTTCTTTATCATTAGGTAAACTCTTCTTATGCCGTTGAGTTTTTCTGAATTTGGGATGGAACTGTCATAGATGGTTACCGGGCAGCGTGGTGTATGCTTGTAATTTTAGTACTTGGGAGGCTGAAACAGGAGGATCCCAGGTTTGTGGACAGCCTCACCAACTTAGTGAGAATCTGTTTCAAAATAAACAATAAAATAGGGCTGGGGGTGTAGCTCAGAGGTAGAATGCCCTTGGGTTCAATCCCTAGTCCATACCTACGAAAACAGATGGCTTGCTGTGAGGAGGCCTAAAGCTTAGCAGACATGTTCCTTAATGGCAGCCCTCTAGTTTCAAGATAAGAAAACCTTAGGTATCCAGAGGGTTCAGAATCAAGTAGGCAGATCTGGGGTTCTAGAATATGAGACTTTCCTTGTGGTGAAGAGTTCAAAAGACCCACTGGAATTCTACGAGAAGTATGGGAATATAGTCAATAGAACTATCCCAAGGGCAAGAATTCATTTTAGTGGAAAATGTTACCCATTTCAAATTAGTTGGGAAAAGATTGCATTATTTAATGAATGGTTTGGGGATATGTGAATATTTAAGGAAAGAATGCCAGCACCTCATGCAACCTATCAAAGGAAATCCCAGAGTGGCCTAATCAGTTAGGTTTTGCTTGGTTTAATTTGGTACTGGGGATTGAACCCAGGAGCAGTCTACCTCTGACCTACACCTATACCTATTATTATTTTTTGTGGTACTGGGGATGGAACCCAGGGGCATTGTACCTCCGAACTACACCTCCAGCCCAATTTTTTCGTCTTTTTATTTTTGAAACGGTCTTAGTGAGTTGCAAAGGGCCTCGCTACATAGCTGAGTCTGTCCATGAACCAAGATCCTCCGGTCACAGCCTCTCGAATGCTGGGATTACAAAGCATGTGCCACCATGCCCGGCTTATTTTTATTTTGAAATAGGGTCTTCCTAGGTTGATGAAATTCTCACTACTTGCTGAGGCTGTCCTTGAATCTGCAACCTTCCTGTCTCAGCCTCCCAAGTACTAGGATTACAGATGGGTGCCACCACACCTGACTTTTTTTTTTTTTTGCAGTACTAGGAATTGAACTCAGGGGCATTCTACCACTGAGCTACACTCCCAGCCCTATTTATTTATTTATTTATTTATTTATTTATTTATTTAGCGGGTCTGGGGATGGAAGCCAGGGGCATTCGACCTCCAAGCTACACCCCCTGCCCTATTTTTATTCTTTATTTTGAAACCGGGTCTCACTGAGTTGCGGAGGGCCTCACTAAGTAGCTGAAGCCGTCTGCGAACCGCAAACTCCAGTCTCAGCCTCCCCGAATGCTGGGATTACAAGCGTGCTCCACCACGCCCGGCTTTATTCTTTTATTTTGAAACAGGGTCTCACTAAGATTTTGAAACAGGGTCTCACTAAGTTGCAGAGGCCGGCCGTGAACCTGTGATCTTCCCGTCTCAGCCTCCCAAGTACTAGGATTGATTACACGTGTACACCAGCACGCCCAGCTCGTCAGTTTTATTTACTTATTGGTGCTGGAGATTGAACCCAGGGCCTCATTTACTCTACCACTGAGCTACTCAGTCAGGTTCTGGGTTGCAAATACAGAATCAAATCCTAATGTAAGCAAAAAAGATGTTGCTGGAAGGCTATCAGGGATCTCACTGTGACTGGAAAAGGGAAAGAACCAGGAAAGCAGGCACAGTCAGTGTCATCCATAGGCCCAGCTTGCTTAGGATGCCAGGAGAGTAGGGTTCCCTCTACTTCTGGCTTCACTTCTGGACACCTAGCTGAAGAGACCTTTAGGAATAGTTGTGACTCTCCTCTGCAGTACTGTAGTGTTCTAGTCCTGACGTCCAGGATGAGAGTTAGCATCTGGCGAGCCGATCCTGGGATATTTGGATACTGAGCCACCCAAACCAAAAATGCCCATTGCAGTGACTGATGCTTCTTGAGGACAAGCTAGATTGAAGGTTCCTGGTCAACTATGCTACATATATTGCATTTTTTTTTTTTGGTGGTACTGGGGTTCCTGGAAGCCCTTCTACCTCCAGGCTACACTCCCAGACCTATTTTATATTTTTGAAACAGGGTCTCTTATGCCAGCGCGGCTGGTTTAGAACCTGCGCGATCTTCCTGTCTCTGCCTCCCAAGTGCGGGGATTACAAGCGTGCGCCACCATGCCCGGCCATATATTGCATTTAATCCTTAAAACAAAGCTGTAAATTGAAAACTTTTGATAACCCCATTTTATAGGCAAAGAAGCTGAATATGCTTTGGTCAAACAGCAAGAAAGCTGAGACTTGGTTACAGCCCCATGTCACTCCAGTGCCTGTGCTTTCTCTTATCCATTGTGTTCCAAAGTAGCCAAGAATGAAGCCGGGCGTGGTGGCGCACACTTGTAATCTTAGTATTCAGGAGGCCGAGACCGAGGATCGCGGTTCATGGACAGCCTCAGCTACTTAGTGAGGCCCTCTGCAACTTAGAGAGACCCTGTTTAAAATAAAGAATAAAAAATAGGGCAGAGGATGTAGCTTAGAGGTCAAATGACCCTGGGTTCCATCCCCACACCCGAAAAACAAAACAAAACAAAACAAAACAAAACCCCAAAAACAAAGTAGTCAAGAATGGTCAAAACTAAGCCAAGCCCTGTGGTGCATTTCTGTAATCCCAGTACTTGGGAAGCTGAGATAGGAGAATTACAGGTTTGAGGCCAACCTTGGTAATTTAGTTAGAGAGACCCTGTTTCAAAATAAAAAGTAAAAAGAGATGTGATTTTAGTTTGGAGGTAGAATGCCCCCCCCAAAAAAAAAGAACACTGGCCAAAGCCAGGCGTAGTGGCACAAGCTTGTAATCCCAGTACTTGGGAGGCTAAGGTAGGAGATCAGAGGTTCAAGGCCAGCCTCAGCAATTTAGTAAGGCTCTCAGCAACTTTGCAAGACCTTGTTTCAAACAAAAAATAGGCTGTGGTGGCACAGGCTTGTAATCCCAGCATTCGGGAGGCTGAGACAGGAGGATCCTGGTTGTGAATACCTTCAGCTACTTAGCAAGGCCCTTTGCAACTCAGTGAGACTGTTTCAAAATAAAGAATAAAGCCAGGCATGGTGGTGCACGCTTGTAGTCCCAGCATTTGGGAGGCTGAGACTGGAGGATTGTGGTTCAGGGACAGCCTCAGCTGCTTAGTGAGACCTTTGCAACTCAGTGAGACCCAGTTTCAAAATAAAGAATAAAAAAAAAATAGGGCAGGGGGTGTAGCTCGGAGGTTGAATGCCCCTGGGTTCCATCCCCAGACCCTCAATAGGAAAGAAAGGAAGAAAGAAAGAAAGAAAGAAAGAAAGAAAGAAAGAAAGAAAGAAAGAAAGAAAGAAAGAGAGAGAAAGAGAGAAAGAAAGAGAGAGAATAAAAAATCGGGCTGGGGGTGTAGCTCGGAGGTAGAATGCCCCTGGGTTCCATTCCCAGTACCGAAAAAATAAATAAAAAAAATAAAAAAGGGCTGGGTTGTAGTTTAGAGGTAGAAGGCCCCTGGGTTCCATCGCACTAACACACACACACACACACACACACACACACACACACACACACACACACGTGGCTAAAAACAAAACCAGAATTAATTAATTAATTGATTTATTTATTTATAGTACTGGGAATGAACCCAGGGTCCTTCTATCTCTGAGCCCCAAGCCCTATTTTCTTTTCTTCTCTTTTTTCTTTTCTTTTCTTTTTGTTTGTTTGTTTGTTTGTTTATTTTTTGCAGTACTGGGGATGGAACCCAGGGTCATTCTACTTCTGAGCTACCCCCCCAGCCCTATTTTTTATTCTTTATTTTGAAACAGGGTTCCACTGAGTTGCAAAGGGCCTCACTAAGTAGCTAAGGCTGTCCTAGAACCCAGATGCTCCTGTCTCAACCTTCCAAATGCTGGGATTACAAGTGTGCACCACCACGCCCAGCTCCCAGCCCTATTTTCTACCCCAGTACCACAAAAATAAATGAATGAATGAACAAATAAATAAATAAAGGGCTGAGGGTGTAGCTCAGAGGTAGAATGTCCCTGGGTTCAATCCTCAGTCACACACGCACACACACACATACACCCCAAAAACAAAATAGACTCTCAGTTGAGCATGGTGTCACATACCTCTAATCTGAGTATTGGGAGGCTATGACAGGAGGATTGCAGGTTCAAGACAACCTTTAGCAATACAGCAAAACTTTCGTCAACATCAAAAACTAAAAAGGGTTGGGGGATGTAGCTTGGAAATAGAATGCCTTTGGGTTCAATCTCAAAGGAAAGAAGGAAGGGAGGGAGGAAGGGAGTCTCACTAAATTACCACAGTCTGACTTCCCACCTGAGATGCTCTTGTCTCAACCTTGCAAATACTAGGAATACAGGCATGTGCTGCAGCACCTGGCTTAAAACCTATTATTATTATTATTATTATTATTATTATTATTATTAATTTTACTTATTTTTTGGGGTGCTGGGGTTGGAACTCAGGGACATTGTACCTCCAAACTCCATCCCTAACCCTAATTTTTTTTGTGGTACTGGGGGTGGAACCCATGGGCTTTATACCTCCAGGTTATACTCCCAGACCTATTTTTTATATTTTATTTGGAAAGAGGGTCTCACTAAGTTGCTGAGAGCCTCACTAAGTAGCTGAGGCTGGCTTCAAACCTTTGTGATTCTCCTGTCTCAGCCTCCCAAGCACTGGGATTATAAGTGTGCACCACCACGCCTGGCTCCCAACCCTATTTTCTTCTTTTTTTTGGGGGGGGTACTGGGGATGGAACCCAGGGGCCTTTTCTACCTCCGGGCTATACTCCCAACCCCACTTTATACTTTGTTTGGAAAGAGGGTCTCACTAAATTGCTGAGAGCCTCACTAAATAGCTGAGGCTGGCTTTGAACCTGTGTGATCCTCCTGTCTCAGCCTCCCAAGCGCTGGGATTACAAGTGTGCACAACCACCATGACTGGCTTTATTCTTTATTTTGAAACAGGATCTCACTGGGTGGCAAAGGGCCTCACTAAGTAGCTGAAGCTGTCTGTGAACCATTATCCTCCTGTCTCAGCCTCCCAAATGCTGGGATTACAAGCGTGCGCCACCACGCCTGGCTGCCTTGCTACATTTCTGAGGCCGTCTTTGAACCTATGATCCTCTGATCTCAGACTTCTAAATTATTTGGATTACAAGTGTATACCACCACACTTAGCTAAGGAAGTGTGTATGTATGTATATCAATTGAACCCAGGGGCATTCTACCTCTTAGCCACATCCCCAACTCTATTTAGCCTATTTATTTATTTATTTATTGTGAAACTGGGGTTCCTGTAAACCCTTCTACCTCCGGGCTACACTTGGAAACAAGGTCTCTTAAACCAGCGAGACTGGCTTCAGACCTGAGATCCTCTTGACTCCACCCCCCAAGCGCGGGGATTACAAGCGTGCGCCACCACGCCTGGCTATTTATTTATTTATTTATTTGCGGGTTTTGTGGATGGAACCCAGGGACATTTAACCTCCGAGCTATACCCTCTGCCCTATTTTTTTATTCTTTATTGTGAAACAAGGTCTCACTGAGTTGCAGAGGGAGTCACTAAATAGCTGAGGCTGTCCGAGAACCACGATCCTCCGGTCTCAGCCTCCTGAATGCTGGGATTACAAGTGTGAGTCACCACGCCTGGCTTTATTCTTTTATTTTGAAACAGGGTCTCACTAAGTTGTGGAGGGCCTAAGTATCGGACGCTGGCCTTGAAATTGCAATCCTCCTACCTCAGCCTGGTATTACAAGCGTGCACCACCATGCCCAGCTGAGGAAGCATATTTTGTGTGTGTATGTGGGGCTGGGGGATGGGGATGGAACCCAGGGGCATTCTACCTTCAAGCTACACCCCAGCCCTATTTTTTATTCCTTATTATGAAACAGAGTCTCACTAATTTGCAGTGGACCTCACTAAGTAGCTGAGGCTGTCCAGGAACTGGGATCCTCTGGTCTCAGCTTCCCAAATGCTGGGATTAAAGCATGTGCCACACCACACCCGATGAGGAAGCATATTTAAAAAAAAAAAACAGGTTTATGCCGGGCGTGGTGGTGCATGCTTGTGAGGCAGAGACAGGAGGATGGCGCAGGTTTCGCTGGTTTAAGAGATCCTGTTTCCAAATAAAAATTAAAAAATAGGTCTGGGAGTGTAGCCTGGAGTTAGAAGTTAGTTTCCAGGAACCCCAGTACCACCAAAAACAAAACAAAACAAAACAAAACAGGTTTATTAAGGCTGGACATGGTGGCAAATGCTTGTAATCCCAGTGCTTGGGAGGCTGACAGGAGGATCACACAGGCTTGAAGCCAACATCAGCTACTTAGGGTCTCAGCAACTTAGACCCTGTTTTCAAATAAATTATAAAATAGGGCTAATAAATAAATAAATAAATAGGGCTAGGGGTGTAGTTTAGAGGTAGAATGCCCCATGGGTTCAATCCCCAGTAACAATTTTTCTCTCTCTCTCTCTCTCTCTCTCTCTCTCTCTCTCTCTCTCTCTCTCTCTCTCTCTCTCTCACGCACACACACACGCACACACATACATACACACAATGCATACCAAAATTAAATAATGCCTAAGATTTGTGTAAAAAGTAATTCATTATGAGTAGGGCTGGGGGTTCCCATGGATTTGTGTAAAAATAATTCATTATGGGTTAGTTCACTGGTAAAACGCCTACTTAATATATGCCAGGCCCTAGGTACAGCCCCTGCATAAAAAATCTACTGGCATGAATACAGTGCACCAATAAAAAATTTTTTTAAAAATCTACTGGCAGGGGGAAATGGTGAGGATATAGGTGTAACAAGTTTAAGGTTTAACTGTTTTGATTTTATGTTTGAAAACTTCCATCAAGCTGGGTGTGGTGGAACAGGTTTATAATCCTAGTACTTGGGAGACTGAGACAGGAGAATCGCAGTTTCAAGGCCAGCCTCAGTAACTTGTGAGTCCTTCGGCAATTTAGTGAAACCCTGTTTCAAAATAAAGAGTAAGAATCCAGGCATGGTGGCTCATGCTTGTAATCCCAGCACTTGATCCTCCTGTCTCAACCTCCCAAGTACTGGGATTACAAGCATGTGCCACCACTCCCAGCGTCAAAAATTATATTTATAATGAGAGGAAAAGAGTAAACAATCTAAATACTTAGCATAAGATCACATAAATAAATTATGCCCATTCATTTAATGGAAAATAGAGAGTTTTTCAAATAGCAGGTTTTCAAAGGGTATTTAATGACATTGAACAATGCAATATAGCCAGGTGCGGTGGCGCACGTCTGTAATCCCAGTACTCCGGATGCTGAGGCAGAAGGATTGCAAGTGTGAGGCCAGCCTGGGCAATTTAATGAGAACCTGTCTCAAAATAAAAAGTGAAAAGAGCTGGAGCTCAGTGGCAGAGCATCTCTGGATTCAAGCCCCAATACCACACACACACACACACACACACACACACACACACATTTGTTCGGCAAGGTGGCATACTCCTGTAATCCCAGTACTTGGGAGGCTGAGACAGGAGGATTTCAAGTTCAAGGCCAGCCTCAGCAATTTACTGAGACCCTGTCTTTTTTTTTTTGAGGTTATTTTATTTTATTTTATTATTATTATTATTTTTTTTTTTTTGGTGGTACTGGGAGTGGAACCCAGAGGCTTTCTACCTCTGGGCTATACTCCCAGACCTATTTTATATTTTATTTGGAAACAGGGTGTCACTAAGTTGCTGAGAGCCTCACTAAGTAGCTGAGGCTGCCTTTGAACCTGTGCGATCCTCCTGTCTCAGCCTCCCAAGCGCAGGGATTACAAGCGTGCGCCACCACGCCCGGCTTTTTATTTTATTTTAAATATTGGAAAGTTTATTATTTAATTATTTTCATCAAATTTTACATGAACTTCATTTAAAAGCGAATGCACAGATATCAATTTTATTGTTTAAGATATTTTGGCAAAAGTATACAACTTTTGTAGTTACTGTCTCATTAGTATTGACAATATTCCATTATGGCAGAAAGTTTTCTTTTGTTCTTCCAAAACAATTTTCTACTTATCTTTTTTTTTAATTTTTTTTTTTTGGTGGTACTGGAGGTGGAACCGAGAAGCTTTCTTCCTCTGGGCTATACTCCCAGACCTATTTTATACTTTATTTGGAAATAGGGCCTCACTAAGTTGCTGAGAGCCTCACTCAGCAGCTGAGGCTGGCTTTGAACCTGTGTGGTTCTCTTGTCTCAGCTTCCCAAGTGCAGGGATTACAAGTGTGTGCCACCACGCCCAGCTTTTTAAAGTTTTTATTGAACATAAATGGTATACATTTAAACTATACTTGGTGCCCTCTCCCCCCCACCGCCCTGTTTTCCCTTCCCCCCTCCCAACAATGATTGTCCAGGGTAACCATGCCATATTCATAATTTTACACATATTTGGATGTAGACCCTCATTAATCAGGTTCAGTCTTCCTCCTCCCCTATCTTTCCATTCAAGCTTTGCTGGTATTTCCCCTCCATTACCTGGAGTAACACTGGTATGCTCTACGTTCCCTAGTTTGGGCATATTAGAGGGAACATATGTACCTTCTCCTTCGTGCTTGGCTGATCTCACTTAACATAATGTTCTCCAGGACTTTCCATCTTCTTGCAAATGGTATTATTTTGTTCTTCTTTATGGCTGAGTAGAATTCCATTGTGTGTATTTCCCAGAGTTTTGCAATCCATTCATCTGTTGATGGACCCTGTTTTAAAATAACAAATAAAAAGGGCTGTCTGGGGGGTGTAGCTGAGAAGTAGAATGCCCCTGGGATCAATCTTTGTATCAAAAATAAAATAAGATGAAAGAAAGAAAAAGAAAAATGCAATGTACTTTTTTCATTTTGCCTATCCTAGGTTTATTTTATTTATTTTTTTACTGGTGCCTTTTAGTCATGCATCTTAATGGAGTACATGATGGAATGATATAGGCATACATGCACACGTCACTCATTTAGCCCTTCCCCAATTCCCACTCCATTCCCTCCTCCTCCCTCCTGCTCATGTTTGGCTTAGTGATTGACTTTGATTTTTTTTTTTTTTTTTTTTTTTTTCGGGTTTGGGGATCGAACTCAGGGGCATTCAACCTCTGAGCTATACCCCCTGCCCTATTTTTTATTCTTTATTTTGCAACAGGGTCTCACTAAGTTGCGGAGGGCCTCGCTAAGTAGCTGAGGCTGGCTTCAAACTGCGATCCTCCAGTCTCAGCATTACAAGCGTGCGCCACCACGCCCGGCTTGACTTTGATGTTTGTAAATGTACAGCATGCGCATTAGGGAATTTCTCTCTTCCCTCCTCCCATCCCCCTTAGTTAGGTCGCCTTATTTGCTCATCTAAGGTTTCTCCTTCTTCATCTAGAGTTCCTCCTATGACCCATTTTCTCCCTGGCTTCCACATATTAGGGAGAGCATCTGATTTCTTACTTTTTGTGACTGACTAATCTCACTTAGCATAATGTTCTTAGGTTCCATCCATTTCCCTGAAAATGATGTAATTTTTTTGTGTGTGTGTGTGGGTCTGGAAATGGAACCCAGGGGCATTCTACCTCCAAGCTGTACCTCCTGCTCTATTTTTTATTTTTTATTTTGAAACAGGGTCTCACTAAGTTGGGGAGGGCCTCAGAAAGGCTGTCCTCGAACTGTGATCCTCTGGTCTCAGCCTCCCAAATGCTGGGATTACAAGCGTGCGCCATTACACCCAGCTAAATGATGTAATTTTGTTCTTCTTTATGGCTGAGTAAAATTCCATTGTGTACATACCCCATAGTTTTGTAATCCATTCATCTGTTGATGGACATCTTGGCTTATTCCATAGTTAGGCAGTTGTGAATCGTGCAGCTATGAACATAAATATGCATACATTAGTTTAGTTTCCATTATTCTGGGTAGATAGATACCCATAAGTGATATTTCTGGATCATATGGTACGTTCCTTTCCATTCTTCTGAGGATTCTCCACACTGTTTTCCAAAGTGGTTGCACTAATTTGCAATCCCACCAACAATGTATTAGAGTTCCCACTTCTCCACATCCTCGCAATCATTTGTTGTTGTTTGTGTTTTGAATGATGGCCATTCTAGTTGCTGCAGTGTAGTTTTTGTTTTGTTTTGTTTTGTTTTACTGAGGATTGAAACCAGGGGCATTCTATCTTCGAGCTATACCCCCAACCCTATTTCTGTGTGTGTGTGTGTGTGTGTGTGTGTGTGTGTGTGCTCGCGCGCGCGCTACTGGGGATGGATCCCGCCCGGGGGGGGGGGCATTCTACCTCCAGCTACACCCCCAACTCTATTTTTTATTCTTTTTTATGTGGTACTAGGGGTAGAACCCAGGGGCTTTCTACCTCCAGGCTACATTCCCAGACCTATTTTATACTTTATTTGGAAACAGGGTCTCACTAAGTTGCTGAGAGCCTCACTCAGTAGCTGAGGCTGGCTTCGAACCTGCGCGATCCTCCTGTCTCAGCCTCCCAAGCGCGGGGATGACAAGCGTGAGCCACTGTGTCCGCCACTGTGCCCGTGTGGCAGGCATCTTTTAAATACAAAAGCAAGGACAAGTCCAGAGCTCCAACTGACTTATGATGCTCAGAGCCAGTGTTGGAATTTGGAGTCTAGTTTCTCTTGAGAAAACCTCTTCTACAGTGCATGTGGCCATGGAGAGCTGTCAGAAGCACCAAGTGAGGAGGATTTTCCTAGTTCCTGGAGTTTACTGAGTGAAGGGAGCAGCCCAGCTTTGGGGGTTCCTGAAAGGCTTTTGGGAAGCAGGGTGGGGTGCCACCGCAGGAGGGTTGTGAGAACTGCTGGACTGGCACCAGAAGAGATCGCGGGAAAACAAGATGCCACCCGTGATGCTGGCTTAAAGGAATTGGAGTGGCAGGAAGGAATGGGCCATTCCATCTTTACCTCCATTCCCAGGAATCTCTATCAGAAGTCCTCTGTGCTACATAAAGGAACCCCGAAGGAGGTTACCTGGGATGGCCCAAGGATAAGGAGGTCCTAAAACTGGAAAGGAAATTTTCTTCTGTGAGAAAATTGGACCAATAATATCATACTCCACTGCGTCAGTTCTCGTAGCAATAGTCTTTTTTTTTTTTTTTTTTTTTTGGTGGTACTGGGGGTGGAACCCAGAGGCTTTCTACCTCTGGGCCATACTCCCAGACCTATTTTATATTTTATTTGGAAACAGGGTCTCACCAAGTTGCTGAGAGCCTCACTAAGTAGCTGAGGCTGGCTTCGAACCTGTGAGATCCTCCTTTCTATTTTTTTTTTATTTTTTTGGTGGTACTGGGGGTGGAATCCAGAGGCTTTCTACCTCCAGGCTATACTCCCAGACCTTTTTTATATTTTATTTGGAAACAGGGTCTCACTGAGTTGCCGAGAGCCTCAGTAAGTAGCTGAGGCTGGCTTCGAACCCATGCAATCCTCCTGTCTCAGCCTCCCAAGCACGGGAATTACAAACGTGTGCCACCACGCTCAGCTGGGGCCGTTTCTAATAAGGAAATATTCAATGTAGAAACTAGGCACAGGGGTGATGCATGCTAGTCGGAAGCCTGAGGCAAGAGGATGACTTGAACCCAGGAGGCCTAGCATGGCAACATAGTGAGACCCTGTTTTTTTATTTTATTTATTTATTTATTTTTGGTGGTACTGGGGGTGGAACCCAGAGGCTTTCTTACCTGTGGGCTATACTCCCAGACCATTTTTATATTTTATTTGGAAACAGGGTCTCACTAAGTTGCTGAGAGCCTCACTAAGTAGCTGAGGCTGGCTTCGAACCTGCGCGATCCTCCTGTCTCCGCCTCCCAAGCGCGGGGATTACAAGCGTGCGCCACCACGCCCGGCTCATATCAATAGTCTTTGAACCAGATGCAGTGATGCATACCTGGAGGATCACAGATTCAGAGCCAGTCTTAGCAACTTAGTGATGCTCTCAGCAACTCAGTGAGAGCCTGTTTCAAATAAAAAAAAATAAGCGCTGTGCTTGGTGGTGTACGCCTGTAATTCAAGTACTTGGGAGGCTGAAACAGGAGGAGTGCAGGTTCAAAGCTAGCCGTAGCAACTTAGTGAGACCCTCAGCAATTTAGTGAGAACTGTTTCAAATAAAAACAAAAAATAGTCGGGCGTGGTGGCGCACGCTTGTAATCCCAGCATTTGGGAGGCTGAGACTGGAGGATTGCGGTTCTCAGACAGCCTCAGCTACTTAAGTGACTTACCTTTGCAACTCAGTGAGACCCGGTTTCAAAATAAAGATTTTAAAA
This sequence comes from Muscardinus avellanarius, assembly GCF_963383645.1. Classification (NCBI taxonomy): domain Eukaryota; kingdom Metazoa; phylum Chordata; class Mammalia; order Rodentia; family Gliridae; genus Muscardinus; species Muscardinus avellanarius. Next base: position 77,192,996 of record NC_137792.1, read on the forward strand.
AAGTAGGGCTGGGGGTGTAGCTCAGAGGTAGAATGCTCCTGGGTTCCGTTTCTAGTACCAAAAAAAAAAAAAAAAAAAAAAAAAAAAAAAGAAAAAAAAAGAAGGAAGAGCCGGGCGTGGTGGCGCAGCTTGTAATCCCAGCATTCGGGAGGCTGAGACCTGGAGGATCGCGGTTCGCAGGCAGCCTCAGCTACTTAGTGAGGCCCTCTGCAGCTCAGTGAGACCCGGTTTCAAGATAAATAATAAAAAATAGGGCAGGGGGTGTAGCTCGGAGGTCAAATGCCCCTGAGTTCCATCCCCAGACCCTCAAAAAAAAAAAAAAAAAACTCCTGAAATTTGGAAAATATAATTGTGTATGTATTTTGTTTTGTTGAGAGGTTGGTGGGGAGAGAAGGCAAAACAGAAAGGAAGCAAGGAGGGAGGTGGTGTTGCAGGTGTTAACATGCCAAATACACAGTGTTTATCCTCCCAAAAATGCTAAGAAAAAAGCCTCCCAAAAGCCTGAGTAACTTCAGGATGAGTTTTCTATGGTTTAGGATTTTTCAGACCCATTATCCCTCTGCCTATCTGGGTAAATAAAAGATAAGGAAAGCATAAAAAGTAAAGATTGTCTGGGTATATGTGTAATCCCAGTACTTGGGAGGCCAAGATAGAGGTTTTGCAGGTTTGAGGCCAACTTTCGAAATTTAGCAAGATCCTGTTTCAAAATAAAAAATAAAAGCCAGGCATGGTGGCACACACCTGTAATCCCAACATTTGGGAGGCTGAGACAGGAGGATCATGGTTTGCGGACAGCCTCAGGTATTTAGTGAGTAGTGAGGCCCTTTGCAACTCGGTGAGACCTTGTTTCAAAATAAAGAATAAAAAATAGGGCTGGGAGCCCGGCCTGGTCATACACGTTTGTAACCCCAGCATTTGGGAGGCTGAGATCGGAGGATCGCGGTTCTAGGACAGCCTCAGCTGCTTGGTGTGGCCCTCTGCAACTTAGGGAGACCCTGTTTCAAAATAAAGAATAAAGAATAGGGCAGGGCGTGTTCCTCAGAGGTCAAATGCCCCGGGGTTCCATCCCCAGCCCCTCCAAAAAAAAAAAAAAAAAAAAAAGGGCGGGTGTGTGTGTGGCTCAGAGGCAGAATGCCCCTCAGTTTAATCCTCAGTCCCACTCCCCCAAAAAAGCCTGGAGTTGTAGCTCAGAGGTAGCATGCCCCTGGATTTTATCCCCAGTACCACAAAAATAAATGAGTAAATAAATAAATAATCAGGAAAATATGTAAATCATCTTTTTACCCCTTGGTCTTCATAGAAAAGATACAGTAAACTGGGTGTAGTGGGGCATACTTGTAACACCAGTATTTGGAAGGCAGAGATAGGAGGATTACAGGTTCAAGACCAATTTACTGAGACACTCAGCAACCTAGTTGAGACCCTGTTTCAAAATTACTGGGGTGTAGTTCAGAGGTATAATGTTCCTGGGTTCAATCTCCAGTAACCCACCACACACACACACACACACACACACACACACACACACACACACACACAACCAGTAGCAACAAAAACAATATGAGGGAATCAAGAGGACCATGGGGAGAAAAAGGAAACTGGCCACATGTGTTTTCCGAAAGACTTTTCTTTATTTCTCTCTAGCTGAAACTATGATCTCAAGGGGCTTACAGTGTGGTCAAGGAAACATCTTACAAAAAACAGCTAGAGCATGCATGGTGGTGCACGCTTGTAATCCCAGTACTTGGGAGGCCGAGACAGAAGGATCACAGGTTCGCGGCCAGTCTCAGCTACTTAGTGAGGCCCTCCACAACTTAGTGAGACCCTACTTCAAACTGAAGAATGGAAAATAGGGCTGGGGGTGTAGCTCAGAGTTAGAATACCCCTGCGTTCAATCCCCAGTGCCACAAAAAAAAAAAAAAGAAAGAAAGAAAGAAAGAAAAAAAGCAACAACTAGGGACAAGGAGAAAGTGCAGAGCATGGAAATTCAGGTTAGGAAAAATGAGACCAGATCAAAAAGTTAAGAAGTGGTTAGGATGGGGAAGGCTTCTGGAAGAAGTTGAAAGTTGCATTTGTGTGTGTGTGTGTGTGTGTGTGTGTGTGTGTGTGTGTTACTGGGGATAAAACCCAGGGGCATTCTACCTCCAAGTTATACTCCTAGCCCTATTTTTATTTTTTATTTCTGAAACAAGGTCTCACTAAGTTGCAGAGGGCCTGACTAAAAAGCTGAGGCTGGCCATGAATCTGCAATCCTCCTGTCTCAACCTTTCACGTACTGGTAAGTGTGCAACCCCACTACCAGCCGAGACTTGCATCTTGATTCGGAGAAATGAAGTGAGGAGGGGAGGGAATCCAGGTTTACTGGAACATCATGAATCCATGTGGGGGGGGATGGCGGTACATAAACAACAATAACAAAAGGCTGCAAAGATTAAGGCAGCTAGAAACTGGCAAGGCTGAAATGGAGGGTGGGGGTTGTAAGGTCACTGTACAGGTCTGAAGAGAATGTACTGTACTTGTAGGAATGAGGAAAGAAACCGTGCCTCCTTTTTGAGAACGATATGGCCTCAGGAGACGCTGGGGGGGAGGCTCTCTGCCCCTTTTCCCAGGCTTACAGAACTAAGAGGTGACTTTTAAGATGAGGAGACCGATCCTATAGACAAAAAAATGAATGTTTTAATTGTTTAACAATCATACTGTGAACATACAGGTCACTGTGGGCATGCATATACGTGTATGTGTGCACACTGCTCTGCTGAGGGCATGCACAGTTGTATGCTGTGAAATGCAAGCAGAGCAGGTGGCAGCCTGTTTGACACCCTTTGAGGTAGCCTGCAAAGCGCAATGAGAAGAGCGTAGGGTTTGAATTGGAATCCCAGCTCTGCTATTGCCTAGCTGGGCCACCCAGGCTATGTCTCTACATTGCTCTGAGCCTCACTTCTCTCATCTTCAGGAGCATAATGACAGCACCTATTCCACAGAGTTTTGGTACTGGGGACTGAATCCAGGGGTGTTCTACCTCCAAACTCTACCTTCATCTGTTTTCAAACTTTTCTTTCTGGTGGGGCGTGGTGGCGCACACTTGTAATCCCAGTACTCGGGAGGCTGAGACAGGAGGGGATCCACAGGGTTTTTTTTGTTTGTTTGTTTGTTTTGTTTTGGTGGTACTGGGGGTGGAACCCAGGGGCTTTCAACCTCCGGGCTATACTCCCAGACCTTTTTTAATATTTTATTTGGAAACAGGGTCTCGCTAAGTTGCTGAGAGCCTCACTAAGTAGCCGAGGCTGGCTTCGAACCCGTGCGATCCTCCTGTCTCGGCCTCCCGAGCGCGGGGATTACAAGTGTGCGCCACCACACCTGGCTGATCGCACAGGTTTGAATAAAATAGGTTTGTATAAAATAGGTCTGGGAGTATAGCCTGGAGGTAGAAAGCCCCTGGGTTCCACCCCCAGTACCACAAACAAACAAACAAACAAACAGCTGGGCGTGGTGGTCCATGCTTGTAATCCCAGCATTTGGGAGGCTGACACTGGAGGATTGCAGTTTGCGGACAGCCTCAGCTACTTAGTGAGGCCCTCCACAACTTAGTAAGATGCTGTTTGTTTCAAAATAAAGAATAAAAAATAGGGCAGGTTCAATGCCCCTGTGTTCCATTCTCAGTCCCGTAAAAATAAATAAATACATTCTTTCTTCTTTATTTGGTATGTGGGATTGAACCCATGGGTATTCTAGCTTGGAGACATAATCTCAGCCCTTTTTATTTTGAAACAGGGTCTTGCTAAATTGCTGAGGCTGGCCTTGAACCTGCGACCCTCCTGTTTCAGCCTCTCAAATGCTGGGATTACAGGTGTGTATCACCATGCCCAACTATGGGTAACTTTTTATATTAGTTCCTGGTTTCTACTCCAGGGGTAGTACTGGGAAGAGAGTGCCTGTGGGACTCGGTGGGGGTCCAACTCAGGACCCTGTCTTCAAGACAGAATTTACAAGGAAGCAAAACAGCATACTGAGCCCTGAAGGTAAAAAAAAATCTTTCTTCTAGGCAGAGACAGGAGGATCATAGGTTTGAGAACAGCATCAGCAAATAATGAGACTTTCGGCAACCTAGCGAGACCCTGTTTAGAATTAAAAGTAAGCCAGGCACAAGCTTGTAATCCCAGTATTTAGGAGGCTGAGATAGGAGGGTTGCTGGTTTGTGACCCTCGGCTACTTAGTGAGACTGTTTCAAAATAAAGAATAAGGGGCTGGGATATAGCTCGGTGGCAAAGCGCTTGCTTTGCAGGTGCAGCACTCTGGGTTCAATCCCCGGGCCCAAAAAGACAAAGGAAAGAAAGAAAGAAAGAAAGAAAGAAAGAAAGAAAGAAAGAAAGAAAGAAAGAAAGAAAGAAAGAAAGAAAGAAAGAAAGAGAAAGAAAAAGAGAGAGAAAGAGAGAGAGAGAAGGAAGGAAGGAAAGAAAGAGAGAAAGAAAGAAAGAGCCAGTATGGACCTTGTTTCAAAATGAAGAATAAGGTGGGTGTGGTGGCACACGCCTGTAATCCCAGCGCTTGGTTTTACTTTATTGCACAGGTTCGAAGCCAGCCTCAGCTACTTAGTGAGGCTCTTATCAACTTAGTGAGACTCTGTTTCCAAATAAAATATAAAAAGAGGTCTGGGAGTATAGCCCGGAGGTAGAAAAGCCCCTGGGTTCTACCCCCAGTATCACACACACACACACACACACACACACACACACACACACTAATAATAATAGTAGGGCTGGGGATGTAGCTCAGAGATAGAAAGCAGGTGAGCTTAATCCCCATTACCTCAAAATAAATAAATAAGTAAGTAAACAAATAAATAATGTGGGTGTGGTATAGCTCAGAGGTAGAATGCCCCTGGGCTCAATCCCCAGTACTACACACACACACACACACACACACACACACACACATACCCCTTTCTTAAGCTTATGCCACCATGCTACCTTGCCATAAATCCTTCTGAAATTTGTTCCTTTTCCTCCACTCTAAGGTGTGTGTGTGTGTGTGTGTGTTACTCTGTACTGAACCCAGGGCCCATCTACCACTGAGTTACATCCACAGCCCTTTTTATTTTAAGACAGAGTCTAAGTTGCTTAGGCTGGCCTCGAAACTTGCAATATTGCCTCACCCTCCTGAGTAGCTGGAATTACAGGCATGTACTACCATGCCTGTTCCCTAAGAACTTTTTTCTTTCCTTTTTTTCTTTTTTTGCAGGTCTTGGGATGGAACCCAGAGGCATTTGACCTTTGAGCTATACCCCCTGCCCTATTTTTTATTCTTTATTTTATTTTTTTGGTGGTACTGGGGTTCCTGGAAGCCCTTCTACCTCCAGGCTACACTCCCAGACCTATTTTTATATTTTTGTTTGGAAACAGGGTCTCTTAAGCCAGTGTGGCTGGCTTCGAACCTGCATGATCTTCCTGTCTCCGCCTCCCAAGTGCAGGAATTACAAGCATGCGCCACCAGCCCGGCTATTCTTTATTTTTTGAAACAGGGTCTCACTTAGTTGCTGAGGCTGTCTGTGAACCACGATCCTCCTGTCTCAGCCTCCCGAATGTTGGGATTACAAGCGTGTGCGCCACCACGCCCGGGTCCCTAAGAACTTTTTTCAAATTGAAAAGTTTAGTATGTAACTACAAAACCAGGGGGTGGGGTTGTACTTTAAACCACTATGTTCTTCTTCTTTTTTTTTTTTTTTGGTGGTACTGGGGGTGGAACCCAGGGGCCTTCTACCACTGGGCTACACCCCCAGACCTATTTTATACTTTATTTGGAAACAGGGTCTCACTAAGTTGCTGAGAGCCTCACTCAGTAGCTGAGGCTGGCTTCGAACCTGTGCGATCCTCTTGTCTCAGCCTCCCAAGCGCTGGGATTACAAGCGTGCGCCACCGTGCCCGGCTCACTATCACTATCGTCTTAATTACTTAGCTGTGCAGAGGAATCCTCTAAACTTACCAACCTCTCAGATACAGAGCAAGACTCTCCTGGATCAGGAAGGCAGGAGGAAGAGAAGATGGGAAGGAGCACCTGGCTGGCAAGTAAAGAACACTTTTTGGCTGAGGATAGGTGAAGACACCTTCTTGGCAGGTGAGTGAGAGGACAGTGGGCTTCAAAGGGAGAGGGTAGGGCAAGGCATCAGTCTATGGTAAGATTATTTTTTCAGGGAGTGCTGTGAGTCTCTTTTGCCCCTTTCCCATGTTGTGGCCCCTCTCAATACTGTGAACATAACCTGTTTCCACACAGGACAGGAAACAGGTAGCCAAGAGCAACTCACAACATTTTACTGGGATGGGCCTAGCTGGTTGGGGAAGGATGCCCAGGATAACTAACTGGTCCTCACGTAGGGGTCAGCCTACCCTAAACTTCTTAGGTGATAGAAGAGAGGATTCCAGAATCCAGCAAACCTGGGATAGAACAATTGTTCCTAAGGGGCTAGAGAGGATTCTAGGCTAAAGAGATAGCCTTAAGAAGTTGGAATTAACCAACCAGGTAATCCCAGTACTTGGGAGGCAGAGACAAGAGGATCATAGGTTGGAGGCCAGCCTGGGCAACTTAGTGAGATTTTTTTTTTTTTTTTTGCAGGTTTGGGGATAGAACCCAGGGGCATTCGACCTCTGAGCTACAGCCCCTTCCCTATTTTTTTAAATTCTTTATTTTGAAACCGGGTCTCACTGAGTTGCAAAGGGCCTCACTAAGTAGCTGAGGCAGTCTGAGAACCGCGATCCTTCAGTCTCAGCCTCCCAAATGCTGGGATTACAAGTGTATGCCACCACGCCCGACTGAGATTGTGTTTCAAAATAAAAAAATAAATTTGGCTGGGGGGGTGTAGCTCAGAGGTACAATGCGCCTGGGTTCAATCCCCAGCACCATAGCCCATTGTGGTGGCCCATGCCTGTAATCCTGGTACTTGGGAGGCTGAGACAGGAGGATCACAGGTTTGAAACCTGCCTCAGAAAATTTAGTGAGACTCCCAGAAACTCAGTAAGACCTTGTTTCAAAAAATTTAAAAAAATATATGTACGTATGTATGTATGTATGTATGTATGTATGTATGTGAAGGGCTGGGGTTGCAGGGCATGGTGGCACAGACTTGTAATCCCAGCATTTGGAAGGCTGAGACAGGAGGATCACAGGTTCTCAGCCAGCCTCAGCTATTTAGTGAGGCCCTCTGCAACTTAGTGAGACCCTGTTTCAAGTAAAGAATAAAAAATAGGGCTGAGGGTGTAGCTTGGAAGTAGAATGCCCTTGAGTTCAATCCCCAGTACCCCCCTCCCAAACCAATGATAGCCAACAAAACACAGAACGTGTACAATACGGCCAGCCCAGCACCAAGAGCTTTGCTTGTATTATCTCAGCTTATCCTTATTAACACCTTTGTGATATAAGTGCCATTATTGTTCCCATTTTACAGAATGTGAAACAGAGGCTCAGATAAATAAAATAACTCACTGAAGGCTATTCCGGTAACAACTGGTAGAAGTAGGATTCAAACTCAGGTCTTGTTGACTCCAAGCCCCACATGCTATATGCTTGAGTTGTCCACTACTCAGCTTCCAGCATGCTTTGCTGCCTTGCTCCTCACTACACGATGCTTTCTCCCAATTAGTAGATTAGTCATGTGTTGACACTCTACTTTCAGTCTAATGGCTTGTTTATTTAACTGATGGATGCTGCTCCCCATTTGAGACCATTAGCATTTAAACAAAACAAAACAAAACTGTTGAGCCTGGCAAAGTGACACTGTGTTTACTGTTTTTCTCCCAGTGTTAATTGTATTTTCCAAATATGTATTTTGATGTGCTAACAGTCCCTAAAGAGAACTGCTGAACAGTTTAGTAATCTCTTGCAGCTCTAACCCCACTCCCCTTAATCTCCTAGGTGAGGGTGAGAAGTTTTGGCCACCAGGGGGAAGAGGGATGGTACCAGTCTCAATCTGAATAATCAGGAGCAGAGAATTGGGTTGGGTAGGCGACTCTGAGGGCTAAACCCTAGAGTATATCCACTCCACACTTTGGGAGGGAATTTGGTTATGTCTTTTGAGGACAATAAAAACATCTGTGCCAAGGCAGAAGAGGAGGCCGGGCGCTCCGAGGCATCTCTGCTGGAGTCTCTTGACACTGTCTGATTGTTACTGTTCAGTATCTGCTTGGATCACTGACCATCCATTTAGAGCAGGCTGGCTTGGGTGAAGACAGTGTAGGACTGAGGAAGGACAAGAGAAGACCCATCCCACTGGGAGAGGGGGTGTGAGGCCGGCAGGGAGCAGGACTAACTCTAAAGTGACCAAGTTACAAATGAGAGAATGAGAAGTACAAGGTAAATCTTGCATCCATAAATGGGAGGAAGGAGCCCTTCCACTGTCTCTCCTTCCCTAGGGTAATGGCTGTTGACGCAGTCCAGTTTGCAGCCTGCCTCTTCAGATTGGGATTCAGCTTTACCTTGGGATAAATAAATGAAGAGCTACAGGTTTGATCCTTTTATCAGACAGTTGGCTTCACACTGAGAAAAACCTGGTTACTTCCTTCCTCCCAGCTCCCAGTTGCAAACTGGAGTTAAAGTGAAAAATTTATGCCTCCCTGCAGACCCATTCCCACTGGGGATAGTCACATCTCCCATTGTGTTTTGATGGTGACTGCAAGCCATATCTGGCCACCAGCAAGGTGGCCTGTAACCGGGGATGACCTTAGACTGTTTCTTAGTTTCTTCCTCACTCAGGACTTGTAGCCCCAGAAATAAGAGTTCTGGGGACCAAAAAGTAGACATCTGCCTCCTGCATAATTAGCTACATCAGTTTCAAAAAGCATTGATGGCTTATTCCTTTGTGCGTCATGCCGTGCCTGGCACAAGCTAGTAATCCTGACCCGGTCCTGGTCCTTGAGAGTTTACAACCCTAAGCCACACAATAATGACACAGATCCCAAAGGCGGGCAGTTAAATACATCCACTTATCCCCCAATCACAAGGGACCCATTGAGTGAGCCACAGAGAGGAACTGGACCCCCTTCAAAGAGCTTCCAGTCTGGTGAGTCAACAGGCAAGAGTGAATGAGGACTTGGGAAAGGGTGGAGGTTTAGGGAAAACAAACAAACAAACAACAACAAAATAATCCCTTTCGGCATGGGTTATCATCGAACAGCGTGGGTATCTTCAGACTTTTGAAAAATAAAACTTGGGCCACGTCCCTTACCCGGTCGAGTGTTTAGTTTCAACCCTCCACCCGCGAGGCTGATAATAAGGGTCAGAGGCAAAGCCACTAGGAGTGGTGTTGCGGGTGGGAAGGGAGGCGGGGGTCGAAGCGCGGGACATAGGTTCTCTCACTGTCCTGGGTGGCCAGGGTGTGTCACTGGCCCTCGTCCCCCCAGGCCTGACGGTCCGCAGCCAAGGTCCTTCAGGCAGTTTCGGAACGGCCTACCCACCCTCGCCCCGCTGGGCGCGAGTCGCAGCTGTGCTTTGCGCGTTGGTGGCATAGGTTTGGGGCAAAGGCTAAGACCGAGGAGCTCTGAGTAAAGTCGTCCCAGGCAGTCGGATGGCAGCCTCTCCCCAGGGCGCACCGGCCAGGCCCAGGCGGCAGTTGGAGCCTCGGCCGTCCCGTCCCCCAAACACTTCCGACGGGCGCCTGCGCCCCGGGCGGTTTCCGAGGGCCGGGAGCCAATCCCGCCGGGCCCTGGTTCGCGCTCCCGGCCCGTGCGGCGGGCCGGAGGTGCCCGCGACTGCGGGGAGCGCGTCTCCCCCAAGGGCGGGCTGCGCTGCGCCGCGCCGGGCCGGCAGCAGCGGGGCCCGGGCGGAAGGACTGCGTGTAGGAAGAGCGCGCGGGAGCGCGAGCCGCCGGCTCGGGAAGGGTGGGTCGGAGCGGTAGCGGTGGCTCCGCGGGAGGAGCAAGTGGAGAACGAGGGAGGTCGGCAGGCTGGCGGGCCGGAGCTGCGGGGGGGGGGGGAGGAGGGCGGAGCGCCAAGGGCGGGGCTGGGGCCGCCGAGGGAGGGGGCCCGCGGGGCGCGGCCAGGGGGCGGGGCGCCGAGACGTGGGGACGATAAGAGCGTGCTCTCGGGCCGCGAGGGCGGGAGCGAGAGAGGGGCGGAGGACCGAGAGACCAAAGAGGAGACAAAAGGACGGGGTGGGTGGGAGGGGCGTAGAGAAGTGGGGTAGGGGAGGGGCGCCGGGGGACAACTGGGAGGAAACGGTGTGTGCAGGGGGGCACGGCGTGGGAGGGACCTAGTGAGAGACGTGAAGGGGCAACATAGGGGAGCGCAGGGGTACGGGGGAAGGGGGGGCAGCAGTGCTCCACCACGCTGGCCGCGAAAGGGAGGGGAGGCCGCGAAGAGGACAGCCGCTGGAAAGACCGGTCACACCCGGGGGGCAGGGGGGTCCCGGGGATGGACAGTCCGCGAGAAAGGGCGGACTGGGGCTTCTGCAGGCTCCGCCAGGGGAAGGGCGAGCAGACGCAGGGAAGTGGAATGCAGCGAGAACCGGAGGATGGAGGCGGATGGGCGTGTATGGAGCGCTGAGAGCTGGGATTTAAAGCCCCTGTTTGGGATAACCGAAAGACCCCGGTGGGGGCTGCTTAGATGAGAAGGGGCTACCGAGGCAGGACGAAAACTGCACAAGGGGAATTGGGACCTACGAGGGCTGGAGAAGGGTGGCGGGGGCGGCCCGGGCTCGGCAGGAAGGCGCCACCACCACCCTCAGTTCGTCCCCAGCGTGCCCCGCCCCGTCCGGGGGCCCTAAGGGCAGCGGCCGGGCCCTGGGGGAGCTGAGCCAGGGCGGTACCATTCGGAACAGGGAGGGGTGTTGGGGGGAAGGGAGGAGCCAGGGGTCAGAACCCTGTGAGGGGCGTGGGGGGGGGCACACCCTGGGAAAAAGGCTTGGGCATAGCCAGAATAGACCAATCAGCGAGCAAGACCAGGGTGGCGTCAAGGGGCAGCTTCGGCCAATGGGAAAGGAGAACACTTCGGAGGTTCGGAGGAAGAAAAGAAAAAAAGCCCCACGAAAAAACAATCGAATCTGTTTGGGGGGCTTCGAAGACTGGGAGTGGACGTCACATATAGCACGTTCAGGCACCTGCCCTCCCCTTTGAAGGATAGGGTCCTTTGCATCACTTCTGGACCATGGGGAGCAAAGGGAGCTGAAGAGGGTCCCGGGAAAGTAGACAGGGGATTGGTCATTTACTTGAGGCACTTTAATTTGGGGGTACTTGTGCAAGGGAGGTGGCAGCTTTATGCTCAAGTGTCTTAAAAAGGAGCAGGTACGGAGAGCGTCCTCCATTCCCTCACCACTGGGTACTAACTTAAGTATCTGCAAATGGATAATTTTAAAATGCCCTTTAGCATTGAACACTGCTTAACAATTTACCTTGTTACACAGGCCCTGATACTTCATGAGGATGAGCATGGTAGGAACCCTACAGCTATCACTGAAAATTCAAATATATTTATATTGTGGCTTTTGACTTCAGAAGTTAGCCTAGGGTCCTAGTCCCTTATTTCCTAATTCACTATGTAATGCTAGATATACCACTCTTAAACATATAAACTTAAGTCATTAGGATACCTTTAAGGTCTGGATATTTTGGAAGAGGGATATGTGGGGGGAAAGAATTATAAAAAATTTAGGAGTGAGCCAGGCATGGTGGTGCACGCTTGTAATCCCAGCATTTGGGAGGCTGAGACAGGATTCGGGTTTCCTGACCAGCCTCAGCTACTTAGGCTCTTTGCAACTCAGTGAAACTCTGTTTCAAAGACTAACAAATCAGGCTGGGGGTGTAGCTTGGAGGTAGAATGCCCCTGGGTTCCATCTGCGGTACCACAAACAAAAAACTAAAACCAACAACTAAACAAACACACCCCCCTCAAAAACAAAACAAAACTTAAACTTTAGGAATGGTAACTTTTAGCCCAGGGATTCTAAATAATCTCATAACAGTATACCTTTGTGCATGTTTCTGGAAGGGTTCAATGATTTTCAGTAAATTCTCAGAGGGGCCTATGACATAAAAATTAACCTGTTTTAGAGGCCGGGCGTGGTGGCGCACCTTGTAATCCCCGCGCTTGGGAGGCAGAGACAGGAGGATGGCGCAGGTTCGAAGCCAGCCGTGCTGGCGTAAGAGACCCTGTTTCAAAAATATAAAATAGGTCTGGGAGTGTAGCCCGGAGGAAGAAGGGCTTCCAGGAACCCCAGTACCACCAAAAAAAAAAAAAAAAAAAAAAAAAAAAAAATTAACCTGTTTTAGCCGAAAAGGCTGTGTGTGTGTGTGTGTGTGTGTGTGTGTGTGTGTGTGTGTAGGGGCAAATCCCCAAGGCAGACAGAAAAGCTCAGTGTAAGATCTACTTTTGGAATGAAGAGTTCCCCAAATTCCTTCTTAGGCATCTTTGCTATAGGGATCTTGTATTTTTTTTTTTTTTTTGGTGGTACTGGGGTTCCTGGAAGCCCTTCTACCTCCGGGCTACACTCCCAGACCTATTTTTCCATTTTTATTTGGAAACAGGGTCTCCTAAGCCAGTGCATGCGGCTGGCTTCGAACCTGCGCGATCCTCCTGTCTCTGCCTCCCAAGTGCGGGGATTACAAGCGTGCGCCACCAAACCCGGCGATCTTGTACATTTCTTGTCATGTAAAGGGAGACCAGTTCCTCTGAGCTAAGAAGCCCATATGAACCATATAGCCAAGTACTGCTTAAACTAAACTTTGAGTCAATGGTGTGGGGCTAGCCCTGAGTTAGGAAGGAAAGGGAATAAAATTACTTCTGAATTGGCATGTTAATCCATAAAGGTTAAACCTCATTGCCTTATGAGAAAAAGGTGCAAAACACTCCTATAGACAGCAACCTGAACCAGTTGGGAGGCCCACACTCAGGAAATGACTGTAGTTAGACTTGGGAATGAACAAACCTTTAGCACTATCTTGGTCTTAGGATTAGTCTAGGGCAGAATCCAACTGCATAGTTTGTATATTCTGATCCTAGGTTCAGAGCTTAAAATATATAATAGTTTTGTTTTTTTACTATCCTCAGCTCTTCAAACTGGTAGTTATTATTTATGGTGGATTATATCTAATATATGACATATGTTAAGATCATAGACCAGGATAAATTTTCTCCACTCTGATTATTTAGGACCAACTATATAAGTCTTGGCAAGGAAATGAGGTTCCTGACTGGTAAAACCAGAGAAATGCAAAGCTTGGGCACCCAAAGATGTCTGAATTTATTTTATTTTTTTGTGGTACTGGGGATAGAACCCAGGGGCCTTCTACCTCCGGGCTACACTCCCAGACCTATTTTATATTTTATTTGGAAACAGGGTCTCTTAAGCCAGTGAGGCTGGCTTTGAACCTGTGCAAACCTCTTGTCTCCGCCTCCCAAGCACGAGGATTACAAGTGTGGGCCACCACACCCGGCAAGATATCTGAATTTAAAGAGAATAATTCAACTAGGAGATAACACAGAATACCAGGAGTAGTGGTACATGCTTATAATCCCAGCATTTGGGAGGCTAAGACAGGAGGATCGTGGTTCACAGGCAACCTCAGCTATTTAGTGAGGCCCCGTTTCAAAATAAAGAATACAAAATAGGGCTGGGGGCACAGCTCAGAGGCAGAATGCCCCTGGGTTCCAACCCCAATACTGGAAAAAAAAAAAAGCCCAGATAGATAGATAAAAATGCCTTTATTTCTCTACCATGTGGCTTAGCTATACCTGCAGTGAGCTAAGCCAGTTTTGAAACTGACCCTCTAGCACAGGAAAACCAAAGAAGAAGCGGTGAGGGCTCCTGGTCCAGGATACTAAGAGGTTATTCTTCTGGCAACTCAATCTATGGAGCTTTTTTACGCTGTTTTTTGTGATGTCCAGTGAGTCGTTTGGGATGGCCCTGTATGACCGAGAGGTCTGACTTTGAAGAACAGTAACCCACATCCTCTGCTTTTATGGGCCTAATGATATGGCCTGGCTTGGTGACCACCTTGGGAGTGGTCAGTTTTTGGAAGGCCCTCTGGGTGTTCCACGTGGATCCTATAGGGGTCTGGATGGTTGTTTCAAATTGCTGATGGTGGGTGAATGGATACGGAAGCACCCTTACCTGGAAAGAAAGGAAGAGTAACTTGGTGAGCCAGGCCTGGGGTACAGTTGTTTAATGACAGCTCATTAGGTGCTATTTTGGCACACAAGGGAGTAAAACTTTGGAGAAGCCAGGCATGGTGGTGCACTGCTGTAATCCCAGCACAGGAGGATTGCAGGTTCGAGGTTAGCCTCAGCAAGCAGTGAGACTCTCATCAACTTAGTGAGACCTTGTTTCAAAATAAAAATAAAATAGGGCTGGGGATGCAGCTCAGAAGCAGAATACCCCAAGCCGGGAGTGGTGGCGCATGCTTGTAATCCCAGCATTTGAGAGGCTGAGACAGGAGGATTGTGGTTCACAGATAGCCTCAGCTATTTAGTGGGGCCCTGTTTCAAAATAAAGAATAAAGCTGGGCGTGGTGGCGCACGCTTGTAATCCCCGCGCTTGGGAGGTGGAGACAGAAGGATCGCACAGGTTCGAAGCCAGCCGTGCTGGCTTAGCAGACCCTTTTTCCAAAAAATAAAATAGGTCTGGGAGTGTAGCTCAGAGGTAGAAGGGCTTCCAGGAACCCCAGTACCACAAAAAAAAAAAAAAAAAAAAAAAAAAAAAAAAAAAAAGGGCTGGGGGCATAGCTTGGAGGCAGAATGCCCCTGGTCTCCATCCCTACTACAGTTGGAAAAAAAAAAGAAGGAAGAAGGAGGAGAAGGAGGAGGAGGAGCAGCAGCAGCTTCAGAGAGGCCAGAGAATCCCAATTAAACTTAGGAGTCCCAATTTGCTCGAGGACATTTGGGAGCAGAGGAGCCTAAATTTGATGATCAAGATCTTCTGTCCACAAGGTTTACCCAACAAAATTTAGGGGCTGAAAAACCACCCAAGAAGGTTCCTGTCCATAGCTACAGTTGCTCCAAGGCTGCTGTCCCAGATTGGGTGTTCCTACAGAATGTGGAAACTAGAGAAGCACCAGGTTATGTGTATACCCCTGCGGATTTTATGATCCTTCTACCCTCTTCTTGCTCCCCCTTTCCTTTCTTTCCTTCCCTCAATTGATGCTTTAAGGTGCCCAAATATCTACTTCTGAACCTGGAACTCTACCAGGCTGTTTCATTTAGCTTCATCCTCTTTTGGCTTCAAACAATGCCAAGCTGGAAAACCCTTGATTATGGCAATGGTCATTTTTCTCAGCTCTAAGATTTGACTGAGACAGGGAAGTGATTCACTTTAGTAAACGAGGAGCAATATGGGAAAACAGAAGCAGGGCCCCCATTTCATTTATGAGTTCTCTTTTCCGCACTGTTGTAAGGGCCAAAATAAGCAAAAATGAGCAGAAAAATGGTGGGGGCAGAGGTGGCAGTATTGGTGGTATAACTTAGTGGTAAGAGCGCCTGCCTCGTGGATAGAAGACCTTGGTCATCAAGTGGCAAAGTGCCTGCTTTGCAGGTATGGTGCTCTGGGTTTGATACCCAGTTCCAAAAGGACAGACAAAAACAACTACAACAAAAGCCCTTAAAAAATAAGCTAAGAACAAAACAAAAACAAAAACCCTTCTAAGCCATGCATGGTGGCACATGCTTGTAATCCAAGCATTCCGGAGGGTGAAACCAGAGGATCGCGGTTCGCTGAAAGCCTCAGCTACTTAGTGAGGCCCTCTGCAACTTAGTGAGACCCTGTTTCTATTTTTTATTTATCCATTTATCCATTCATTCATTCATTCATTCATTCATTCATTCATTCATTCACTTACTTACTTATGGGTCTGGGGATGGAATCCAGGGGCATTTAATCTCTGAGCTACACCCCTTGCCCTATTTTTTATTCTTTACTTTGAAACAGGGTCTAAGTTGTGGAGGGCCTCACTAAGTAGCTGAGGCTGTCCGCAAACTGTGATCCTGTCTCAGCCTCCCGAATGCTAGGATTACAAGTGTGCGCCACCACACCCGGCTTAAGACCCTGTTTCTAAATAAAAATAGGGCAGGGGGCAAATACCCCTGCATAGATAAGAGTGCCTGCCTAGCATATGCATGGCCTTTGACCTAATATCTAGTGTGTGCATGCACCCTCCAAAACCACAAACAAAATGAGAATAAAGAGGCTGGGTGTGGCAGTACACACCTATAACCCCAGTACATGAGAGGCTGAGACAAGAGGATCAAAGGTTTGAGGCCAGTGGATGGTAGCGTAGCGAGACCCTGTTTCAAAATCTAAAAAAGGGCTGGGGGTGTAGCTCAGTAGAAGAAGGCATCTAAAGAAGAAAGAAGGCTTCTGGGTGGTGTGTTTGTATATACTATATACTATCTTGTAGTCCTGTTAGTAGTGAAGGAAACAGATTTTTTTTTTCGGAACAATCCCCAGTATGTACGTACGTGTGTGTGTACACGTACTGGTACTACAGACTAAACCCAAGAAACAGAGAAGGAAACAGATTCTCTCTCTCTTTTTTTTTGTATAATCCCCAGTACGTGTGTGCGTGCGTGTGTGTGTGTGCGTGTACTGGTACTACAGATTAAGCCCAGTGACATTCTACCTCTGAGCTATATTGTCAGCCTTTTCGATTTTTTATTTTGAAACAGGGTCTTGCTAAACTACTGAGGTTAGCCTAACCTGTGATTTCCCCTCCTGTCACAGCCTTTCATCTACTGGGATAACAGGTGTGTGCCACCACACGTGGCTAAGAAACCTATACCTCTTTGAGGTATAGGAATTGTCTTATTTGGGTTGATGCTTGTCGTATGCCTGTCATTCAGAGCACAGAGAAAAAAAATGGTATCAGGAGTCCCCTTTCCACACCTTAAAGCACTTTTTATACACTGCAACCAGTATATGTATAGCTTATTAAAAAGATGAGGAGCTGGGCATGGTGGTGCATGCTGGTAATCCTAGTACTTGGGAAGCTGAAACAGAAGGATCACATGTTGTCAGCCAGCTTCAGCTGCTTAGTGAGACCCTCTGCAACTTAGTGAGAACCTGTTTCAAAATAAAGAATAAAGCCGGGTGTGGTGGTACACGCTTGTAATCCCCGCGCTGGGGAGGCTGAGACTGGAGGGTCGCACAGGTTCGAAGCCAGCCTCAGCTACTCAGTGAGGCTTTCAGCAACTTAGTGAGATCCTGTTTCCAAATAAAAAATATAAAAAAGGTCTGGGAGCATAGGCCGGAGGTAGAAAGCCTCTGGGTTCCACCCCCAGTATCACACACACACACACACACACACAAAAAGAATAAAAAATAGGGATGGGGGCGTAACTTGGATGTAGAATGCCTCTGGGTTCAATCTCCAGTACCAAGGGAAAAAGAAAAAACAGGGTATGGTGGCGCATGCTTATAATCCCAGTACTTGGGAAGCAAGGATCACAGGTTCACAGTCAGCCTCAGCAACTTAGACCCTGTTCCAAGATAAAAGAATAAAAGCCAGGTGTGGTAGTACACACTTGTAATCCCAGTATTTGGGAGGCTGAGGATCGCAGGTTTGAGGCCAGCCTTAGCCACTTTAGTGAGGCCCTCATTTCAAAATAAAGGATAAGGCCGGGTGTGGTGGCACATGCTTGTAATCCCAGCATTTGGGAGGCTGAGACAGGAGGAACGTGGTTTGACGACAGCCTCAGCTACTTAGTGAGGCCCTTAGCAACTCAGTGAGACCCTGTTTCAAAATAAAGAATAAAAACATAGGGCTTAGAGCTGGGCGTGGTGTCGCACACTTGGAATCCCAGCATTTGGGGAGGTTGAGACCTGGAGGATTGCAGTTCGTGGACAGTCTCAGCTACTTAGTGAGGCCCTTTGCAACTGAGTGAGACCCTGTTTCAAAAATAAAGAATAAAAATACAGCAGGGGGTGTAGCTCAGAGGTCAAATGCCCCTGGGTTCCATCCCCAGACATGCAAAAACAAAACAGAACAACAAAAAACAAACAAAAACATAGGGCTTGGAAGTAGAATGCCCCTGGGTTCCACCCTCAGCACTGGGGGTGGGGGGGAGAAACAAACAAACAAAAACCCCTAAAGGATAAAGAATAGGGCTGGGGATGTAGCTCAGAGGTAGAATGCCCCTTGGTTTCATCCCCAGTACCACAACAAAACAAAAGTAAAAAGAAAGCCGGGGGGTGATAGCACATGCCTATGATCCTAGTACTTAGGAGACTGAGATAGGAGGATCGAAGGTTTGAAGACAGCCTAAGCAATTTCTATTTTCTAGCTGCTACAATTTCTGTGGCCACAGAATAAGATCAAATAGAGAATTGCTATTTTCTTACCTCTGTTCTGTACCTTTTAACTTTTTTTCCGCAGGGGGGCAATATAACTAATTTCAATATCGTATTGTGTTGGAACAGATGTCAGAATTGAAGGGAACAAAGACTGTATGGCCCAATCTCATTACCTGGTCTTTATATATGTGCATATCTGCAGAATAGCCCACTTTTTCCATGGATCAGAGACAGTTTTTCCTATTTTCCTAGAATTCTGCTTCTCTCTTTTTTTCCCCCTTGTGGCACTGGGGATGGAACCGAGGAGCATTCTACCTCTGAGCTACACTCCCATTCCGATGTTTTAGTCTTTATTTCGAAACAGGGTCTCACTGAGTTGCAAAGGGCCTCACTAAGTAGCTGAGGGACAGTACTTAGGGGCATCCTATCTCTGAGCCACATACCTAGCCCTTTTAATTTTTTGTTTTGAAACAGGGTCCCACTATGTTCCTTAAGCTGGTCTTGAACTGGTGGACTCAAAAAATAATCCTTTTCCAGCCTCCTATGTAACTGAGACTACAGGCACCCACCACCACTTCCAGTTTAACCTTCAATATTCTTGATGTCCATGATCATACTCAAATTTTCTTCTGTCCTGTAAACATCCCTAGCTTATTACCATATGATACAATTTAAAATCATTTCACTGAAGCCGGGCATGGTGGCTCACACCTGTAATCCAGTACTTGAGAGGCAGAGAGAGGTGAAAGAAGATCTGAGCAATTTAGTGAGACCCTCAATGACTTAGATTCTGTTTTTGTTTTGTTTTCCTTTCTTTGATGGTACTGAGGATTGAACCCATGGGCATCCTACTTCCAAGATACATCCCTAGCCCTTTTTATTTTTGTTTGGAAAAAGGATCTTGCGAGGTTGCTGAGAGTCTCACTATTTTGCTGAGGCTGTCCTCCAACTTGTGACCCTTCTGTCTCAGCCTCCCAAGTACTGGTATTATGATTATATACCACCATGCCTGGCTGAGCCCTTGTTTCAAAATAAAAAATAAGAAAAGGCTGGGGGTAGCTGGGCATGGTGGCACATGCCTGTAATTCCAGTACTTAGGAGGCTGAGATAGGAGGATCATAGATTTGTGGACAGTCTCAGCTACTTAATGAGGCCATCTACAACTTAGTGAGACCTTGTTTTAAAATAAAGAATAAAAAGTAGGGCTGAAGGCGTAGCTTGGAGGCAGAATGCCCCTGGATTCCATCCCCAGTAACAGTAATAAATCCTGTCTTTGTTCTGAATAGGTACCTGTGTATCTTCATTTTTCTCTGAGCATTACCTTTAGTATAAGTACAAGCCTGCAGAATGGCAATTCTTACTTTGGTAAGACCTGTTTGCAACAGAATGACCTGGGGTACCAGTTGAACATGCAGATTTGAGGGCTTCACCATAGCTTGACCAAGAGTTTTTGATTCTAAACTTTCTTCCCAGTTAGTCATTAGAACAGTACAGTTTCCCTGGAATTATTAACCTCACAGCCAGTCAGTTAAAACAACAGAGCTGATTCTGTGGTTAAGATCACACATTTCTCTTAACCACAAATCACTAGAATACACTTTTTTTTTTTTGGCACTGGGGTTCCTGGAAGCCCTTCTACCTCTGGGCTACGCTCCCAAACATATTTTATACTTTTTATTTGGAAACAGGGTCTCTTAAGCCAGCACAGCTGGCTTCGAACCTGTGCGATCCTCCTGTCTCTGCCTCCCAAGTGCAGAGATTACAAGCGTGCGCCACCACGCCTGGCTAGAATACACTTTTGAAGCAGGAGAGTCAGGCAGTCAAGAGCAGGCAGCTTTTTATGTCTCACCTGATGAGCTGCTGCATGGATGTTGCGTTTCTCATTGATAATCACATTTGGTAAATTCTTGTCTTTTCTTGGAGGACCTTCAGGGGCTTTAATAAGAAACCTGGAAAGCAAAACAGTAGGACTAGGAGTTTTCAGTACGTAGTCAAAGGTGGCGAGGACACTTAAGGGCAAAGTGGGAGAACTTGTACCCTTTGGATAGGTTTTCTTCATTATTTCCCCCTATACTGGGTATTAAGCCTTGGGCCTTCTTGTACAGCCTAACCAAGCACTCTACCTCTGAGCTACTCCCATCCACTTTCTTCCTTATTCTTACCGTCGCCTTTTTTTGGCACTGGGCTTCAGCCCGATTCCACCCCACTCGCCCCAGCCAGGCAGTGTCAAGTCTATATCCTTTGGCTTATTTGCCTCCACAGCTTCCCTCTTCTCTTTCAAGAACTCTGTGATGACATCGTCTCCAGCAAAAGCTTCCCTTATCATTTGTTTCTGGTCTCTCTCTGCTTCATCTTCCTGGGAAGAAACAAGAGCAAAAGTTTACCATAAGAGCTGTGGTTCTTGGCAACAATGTTTGAATTTTGGGTCGTGACACTTTGGCGCCCTCTAGAGGGAAGTGCTGAACAGTGATGATCTTGCAATACAAACCAATCAGGGTCCAATCATGTTTTAATTTCCTTCTCTCTAGGGTAACTGTCCCTGGCTCATTATTATAAGACATAATTTTAAGCTTTCAGCAAGGAAGTTCCAGGGTACAGGAAGGAATGGCCTATGTAGCAGCACAAGATGTAAGTGGCCTGGATAGAATGTGAACTTCTACAACCTATAACCTTTTTTTTTTTTTTTTGGTGGTACTGGGGGTGGAACCCAGGGGCTTTTCTACCTCCTGGCTATAGTCCCAGACTTATTTTTATATTTTATTTGGAAGCAGGGTCTCACTAAATTGCTGAGAGCCTAAGTAGCTGAGGCTGGCTTTGAGCCTGTGTGATCCTCCTGTCTCAGCCTCCCAAGCGTTGGGATTATAAGCGTGTGCCACCACGCTCGGCCTCCTATAACCTTTAAAAAGCAGGCACCAGGGTGCTTCACTTTAGCAGTTTCAAGCCAGGAGTGGAGCCATAAGCTTGTAATCCCAGCATTCAGGAGGCCAAGACCAGAGGATAGCAGTTCAAGGATAGCCTCAGCTACTTGGTGAGGCCCTCTGCAACTCAGTGAGACCCTGTTTCAAAATAAAGAATAAAAAATAGGGCAGGGATGTAGCTCAGAGGTTGAATGCCCCTGGGGTTCCATCCCCAGACCCACAAAAAACAAACAAACAAACAAACAAACAAAAAACAAAAAAAACCCACAAAAAACAAAACAAAACCAAAACGTTAGCAGTTTCAATTACTTGTTCGTCCAGGACCATTCAAGATCCCACTGAAAAGAGTAATAATTGGCAAAAGCTCAGTGACTCACCTTTGAGTTATTATGCCTGGGATCTGGTCAGACCTGGGTGACTCCTTCCTTCCACTGAGGACAGATATAGTCACCCCAGGGAGGTTTTGGGGTTGGGGTGGTCTCAGCAGGACTCACATACTTGCACCTATTAGACTATCATTGGACTTCTCAACTACTGAACTGTGCCTCCAACAAAACAAAACTTCACTGTTTTGATTCTGTGTGCATTGACACTCTTTGCATCAGATCTGATCCCCCACAAGGCCCATGACCCTGATTCTACTCACCATCTCCTCTATTGTTGTGGGAACTGCCAAAGACTTCACAGGAGGAGGTTTTGTAGTTAGAATATTCTGTAGGTCAATCATTTGCTCCTTCGGTTTCTTCCTCTTAGAGATGTCAGGCTGATTATTTTGGTTGCTCGTTGTCTGGTCCCCTTCTAACACATATCTGGGAAGCTCCTTATTTTCAGAATATTCTTTTTTGCCCAGTTCTTCTAGTTCTTCCACAGTCTGTACTCTCTCTGGCCTCTGTAGCAACAGGGGTTCCTCTTCCTCTGGGGGAAGCTCCTTTCTCTGTACCTGGAGAACTGTCTCTGTTGAAGTCACTTTTTGCTTCTTGGATTGATGGCTTCCTTTGTTGAATTTCTGAGCCAATGTCCTTAATTCAGATAATACCTCCTGATTCCTAGAATCTGGGGAAAAATTAAAAGAAAGGAGCCTTGCAAGTTGCCAAGTCAATAGCATTGGTTGAATACTCACTGGGTTCCAAGTATCCTGTAAAACATTCTAAGAAGAAAAATGGGGAGCTGGCTGTGGTGACAGACACACGCTTGTAATCCCAGTACTTGGGAGGCTGAGACAGGAGAACTGCATGTTCGAAGCCAGCCTCGACAACTTAGCGAGACCGTTTCCAAATAAGAAATAAAACTGGGCTGGGGGTTTAGCTCAGAGGTAGAATGCCTCTGGGTTCAATCCCCAGGGGGAAAAACAAAACAAAACAAAAAACAACAAAACAAATGGGGAAGGGGAAGAGAAGAGTCTATATGCTGAAGCTCCTGGAGAGTCCACTAATCATTACCTACGAAGTAGCAGGCTCTTAGCAACTTAAGTGAGATCCTGTTTCCAAAACTATAAAAAAGGTCTGGGAGTGTAGCCCAGAAGTAGTAAGCACACACACACACAGCATGTTGGGAAACCGCTGTATAAATGCAACTAGGGTTTAATTTCTCTGTAGAGTAAATTCTGCTTGGATATATTGCCCAAAGCTTGCTTGCCTGCCTTTCTTTCTTTCTTTCTTTTTTTGCTATACTGGGGATGGAACCCAGGGGCATTCTACCTCTAAGCTAAACCCCAGCCCTATTTTTTATTCTTTATTTTGAAACAAGGTCTCAGCTGAGGCTGTCCATGAACTATCGGGATTACAAACATGTGCCACCACGCCTGGCAAAGTTTCATTTTTTCCCCAGTTTTCTCTTTTTTATGATCTTTTATTTTTTTAATTTTTTATTGGTATATTGTAGTCATATATCTTAATGGGATAAAAGATGGAGACATACATGCACACATCATCCAATTAGCCCAATGTTTCATTTTTTTCAGGTAGACTAAACCCAGGGCATGGTGCCTGCTGGACAAGTTCTCTACCACTAAGCTATATCCAGAGCCCTAAAGTTCTAATTTTTTTTTTTTTTTTTTTTTGGTGGCACTGGGAATTGAACCCAGGAGCATTCTACCTCCGAGCCACACCCCCAGCCCTATTATTTCTTTTCTTTTTGCCATCTTGGGGATTGAACCCAGGGGCATTCTACCTCCGAGGTATAGCATCAGCCCCCACCCCCTTTTTGGTGGTACTGGGGGTGGAACCCAGAGGCTTTCTACCTCAGGACTATACTCCCAGACCTATTTTATATTTTATTTGGAAACAGGGTCTCACTAAGTTGCTGAGAGCCTCACTAAGTAGCTGAGGCTGGCCTTGAACCCACGCGATCCTCCTGTCTCAGCCTCCCAAGTGCGGGGATTACAAGCGTGCGCTACCACAGCCGGCTTTTATTTATTTATTTTTTTACTATTTTTGAAACAGGATCTCTATGTTGTGAAGGGCCTAAGTAGATGAGGGGGCCATGAACCTGTGATACTTGTCCCAGCCTCCCAAGTACTGAGATTATAAGTGTGTGACACCATGCCCAACTTATAATTTTTATTTGTAAATAGTCTCCCGAGGTTTCTTTTTCTTGTGGCACTAGGGATTGAACCCAAGAGCAATCTACCTCCAAATTATACCCCCAGCCCTATTTTATTCTTTATTTGAAACTGGGTCTATTGTTGAGGCTGGCCAAGAACCTGTGATCCTCCTGTCTCAGCCTTCTAAGTACTAGGATTATAAGCATGTACCACCATGCCTGGCCCCCCTAGGTTGATGAATCTCACTACGTGCTAAGACTGTCCTTGAACCAGCACATGTTTATAACTGCAGTACTTGGGAGGTTAAATCAAGGATCACAAGAAAGGAGGATCTTAGGTTCGAAACCAGCCTTGGCAACTTAGGCCCTCCAGAACTTAGTGAGATCCTGATTTCAAATAAGAAAATCAGGCTGGAGGTGTAGCTCAGAGGTAGAATAGAATGCCTCTGGGTTCAGTCCCCAGTCCAATAAATGAATGAATGAATGAATGGGGATGTAGCTCAGAGGTAGCTGCCTTGGGTTCAATCCCCAGTAACACACACACGAGATGAGGCTGGGCATGGTGGTGCATGCTTATGATATTAGTACTTGGGAGCTGAGACAAGAGGATTGTAGGTTTGAAGACAGCCTGGCAAGTAGTCAGACCCTGTTTCAAAATAAAATAGGGCTGGGAGTGTAGTTCAGAGGTAGAATACCTCCTCCCAAATGCTGGATGCACCACCATGCCCAGCTTTTAAACCTTTTGGGAGGTTTAAAAAGGTTCCCCTTTTTAAAATTGGAGCTTTAAACAGGCACACGCCTGGGGATATAGCTCAGTGGTAGAGTACTTGCCTAGAATCTGTGAGGCCCTGGGTTCCATCTCCAGTACTGCAAGAAAAACAGATAATACTTATAGATACATGCTACCATGCCCAGTTTTGTGTGTGTGTGTGTGCGTGTGTGTGTGTCTGTGTGTGGTACCAGGATTGAACCCAGAGGCATTCTACCTCCAAGCTATGCCTCCAGCCCTAATTTTTTATATTCTTTTTTGAAACAGGGTCTCACTAAGTTGTGGAGGGCCTAAGTAGCTGAGGCTGGCTGCAAACCTGTGATCCTCCTGTCCCAGCCTCCCAGGTACTGTGATTACAAGCATGTACCACCATGCCCAGCTAGTGACCAGTATTTTTTTTTTTTTTTTTTTTTTTTTGGTACTAGGGATGGAACCCAGGGGCATTCTACCTCTGAGAGACACCTCCAGACCTATTTTTTATTCTTTTTTTTTTGTGTGTGGGTCTGGGGATGGAACCCAGGGGCATTTTACCTCCGAGGTACACCCCCTGCCCTATTTTTTATTCTTTATTTTGAAACCGGGTCTCACTGAGTTGCAGAGGGTCTCACTAAGTAGCTGAGGCTGTTCGCGAACTGCATTCCTCGGGTCTCAGCCTCCTGAATGCTGGGATTACAAGCGTGCGCCACCATGCCCGGTTTCTATTTATTCTTTATTTTGAAACAGGGTCTCACTGAATTGCAAAGGGCCTCACTAAGTAGTAGTTGAGGCTGTCCTTGAACTCCGATCCTCCTGTCTCAGGCTCCCAAATGTTGGGATTACAAGCGTGTGCCACCATGCCAGGCTAGTGACCAGTTTTTAACTTGCGGCAGGGGATGTTGCTAATGTCCTGTGGTTATACAGAGACTGCCTCACAACTTCAGCTTTCAGTGCTGCTTTGCCAAAACCCTCTATCAAATGACTAATTATAACCATCAATCCCAGAAATCTCTAGCTGATAAACCTTCAGGTTAAGGTCCTCACAATCCGATCTAAATGATAGCTCTTCTGAAATAATTTTTTAGCATGTAAAAATAAATTTTTGTTGTTATCTAAATGCACTGTTCCTGTATGAAATGAAAACAAACAGACCCGAGACCTGTTCTGATAGCCAGGTGATTTCTGGATGCAGGTAAAGTTTCCTAAGCAGCCTTTATAATATTTATCTCTACAAATCTCTACCCTGGTTTATCTCTAGAATGAGAACACTCTGACCAGCCTCAAGGGTATTAACATTATGCATATAAAATCTCTTCAAGATAACAGGCAGAACACATACACAAAGAGCCTGAACATGAAGTCAGAATTCTAATGTATTATGTAGCCCGTGGAGCCATTTATTCCTATAATATCTGACTCAATATAGACGTAAAAATCAGCAGGGCGATGTGCTGAAGAAGCCACTCCTACTTTACAAACAAGGCAAATTTCAGCGACTTGTAGAAGTTTCATAAAGTCAAACTCCATGTATCACTGTAAATGGGAATGGATTTTCTGATTTAGCATCCCAGCAGATGCCCTTCTCTGATTTGTAGGTACCAGGAATGCTAAGTTAAGCCTTTACTTCAGGAATGGCGTAGTTGTATCTTTATGAAGCCTCTAAGCCCCCAGGAGCAAAAAAGTCTGAGCACATTGCACGGCCATGCAGAGATGACTACTTATTAAATGGTCAGTGTGAATCTAATTTTACTTCAGGGACCTAGTGCACTCAACTCTTTAAAATCCCCAGAGGCTAATCACGATGCGGTGTGTGTGTGTGTGTGTGGGCACTTTTTTCTCTCCACGGTCCACCCCTAGCAATCAAAAATGAAGCTGTCCTTTCTATTTTATCACAGCTCACCTTTTGTTTCTTGGCTGCCCACTGGCTCAGCCTCCAGGGTGAGCTCAGCTTTTTTCCTAAAGGATTGCCTTTCCTCAAATTCTTTCGACAAAACTTCTTCTGCTGCTGGTCTTTCATCTCTTTCATTTTCAGAAAACTCCTGGGCCATAGGCTCAGGCAGCTGTTTGGAGTTTGTGTGGCTGTCACCCTCTTTTGCATCACGGTTGCAACTTCTGAGCATCCAGGGATTAGGGCCTTTTGCACTTATCTGTACTTCATTCACTACATCAGGGACAAGGGGGTCTTCCTCCCCTATGCCTTCCTCCTCTTCCTCACTCTCGGATACTAACTGGAGTTTCTTTGTCAGCTCTTTGTTCTTAGCCAGCTGTTCTTGCATAGCTTGGCGAGCCTAGAGGAAGGAGTCACAGCATGAGACAGTTTTGTTATTAGTGACCACAATTACACCTTTCCTCGTCCATTTCTTTTTTTCCTGTGGTACTGGGGATTGAACCCAGGGCCATTCTACTACTGAGCTACATCCCCAATCCTTTATTATTTTTTTTTTTGTGGTACTGGGGATTGAACTCAGGAGCATTCTGCATCTGGATTTTAACCCCAGTCTGATCTCATTTTTCTTCTGAAATAACGTCTAGTTAGGTTGATGAGAATCTTACTATTTGCTGAGGCTGTCCCTGAACCTGTGATTTTCCTGCTTCAATCTCCCAAGTACTGGGGTTACATGTGTGTACCATCACGTCCAGCCATTGTACATTTCTTAAAACTGCCTATTCTCTATTTAACCCAATAAAAAATTTTTTTTTACTGTTCTCTACAAAAAAGCTCCCTCTCCTCCCTTCACTGGACTTTGCCTTCAATGCTGATTCCCTCTCATCTCTCCTTTTCCACCTTGTTTTTGGTCATTTTCTTCTCTGCCTTAAGAGATTTTTTTTGGACGCCTTCTTAGATTCCTGGTTTCCCATCCATCCTCATAGCTCTCCCCCAACTATGGTTCTGCTAGCATCCCTATGGATTGATTTTCCTTTCTTTCCTCCAATCCTTTCTCTTCTCTCACTCTGATGGTCTCTTACCTCCAGATCATATTTGGCCATAATTGCCTTTGACTTGGCCCATTTCCCACTGTTCTGGTGCTTAAGGCTCATTCGCTCCTACAAAGGAAAGATAGAGTGCTTTTAGTATCCAGGGACAGGTGGTTCAAAGGGGTGGGAGACAAGAGGCAGCCTTACCATAATTCTGGCCTTATCAATTTTTTCCAGTTCTTCCAATGCAGCAGCCACATCGACCTTCTGCAGTTGTTCAAACTCTTTTAGAGTTTTCTTGACCTTTCCTTTCTTCACAATTTTGTGATACCTATAGGAGAAGAGGGCGAAGGTGGATGAGCTTCAAGATTTAGCTGAACTACTGACGCTATATGCAAAAGTGCCCATGCTATCCAAGGAGGTCCCTGTTCAGGGAAGAGAATGGCTATCATGCAGCAGCTGATGGTAGGCATCCAGGTTGGGACCTAAGGACTGGTAGATGGGCATGTTTTTTTGGTCCTTGCAGCCAACCCCCAGGAGCCAACTTCTGCAAAGCAAAGAGTCCCTCTGATTCTGTAGCCCGAGGGGGGAACAGAGTTAAGTTCCAAAGAGGCAATCAAGCAAGAAAGAAGATCAAATGGCCCAAACTCATACCGCAGAACAGCTGTGTGATGCCTTGCAAGGAGTGGAAAATAACCAAACGGTCCTTTTTTTTTTTTTTTTTGCGGGTCTGGGGATGGAACCCAGGGGCATTTGACCTCCGGGCTACAGCCCCTGCCCTATTTTTTATTCTTTTATTTTGAAACCAGGTCTCACTGAGTTGCAGAGGGCCTCACTAAGTAGCTGAGGCTGTCCGTGAACCGCGATCCTCCAGGTCTCAGCCTCCCAAATGCTGGGATTACAAGCGTGCGCCACCACGCCCGGCTCCCAAACGGTCCTTTTAATAAAGTCAAGCATGAAAGCCAAAGCCAGGGGAGAGGGTGTTACTGGAACAAACAAAACTATATGAAGTTTTTTTGGGGAAAAAGGCTAGTCATTCTTATTTGGGACCCTTTTTACATGTTACGTCAAAGGTTCTCTCCAAGCCAGGCATCATGGCACACACCTATAATCCCAGTACTTGGGAGGCGGAGAGAGGGGGATCACAGGTTCAAAGCTAGCAAGAGCAAATTGTGAGACTGTTTCCAAATAGAAAAAAATAAAAATAGGGCTGAGGGTATAATTCAGAGGTAGAATGCCACTGGGTTCAATTACCAGCAAAACACACCCACACCCTTCTCTCCCAAAAATTCAAGATTAGCTGCATTGTTTTCTCCTAGGGGACCCAGGGCCTCCTTACTTTTTACTTTTGATTTTCTTTTCTCTTCGAGCCCTAGCTTCATAGTAAGACTGCAGAGCTCGGGCTCTCTGAAGCTCTGCTCGGCGAATCTTGGCCTACAATGAATGACATTTAACGGTGACTCCTGGGCTTGAGGGAAAATGTTGGGAGAAGCACAGCTTGGAGAGCTGTGTCAAGACACCTGTGAAACTCACCTCTTGCAGGCTCATAGCTTTGAGAGAGGCTTTTTCCACAGGAGTCAGTAAAGGGTCTGTCACTGGCTGCTTGTTCTTATGAAGGACTTTAAAAACTTCTTGTTCCAGGGGGGTTCTTCCCTTAAGAAGGTAACAAACAGCCCAAATCTTAGGTCATTCTCTTACAGCTCTTTCACTTTACATCCCTATGCCTGCCTAATTTATGAAACTATAATTAGAATCAGACACTAGATAGGATTGACTGTTTACAGCAAGAGAAGAAGGCTCTATTCTGGCTGTTCAGTGGTATAGGTAAAGCCATATTCTGAGGAATTTTTTACTTGAAAAAAAATAAAATGTTGAACCTAGAGGCATTCTACCTCTGAGCTACATTCCTAGCCCAATTTAATTTTAATTTTTTTATTTTTGGTGGTAATGGGGTTGGAACCCAGGAGCTTTTCTACCTCTGGGCTATACTCCCAGACCTATCTTACACTTTATTTGGAAACAAGGTCTCACTAAGTTGTTGAGAGCCTCACTCAGTAGCTGAGGCTGGCTTCAAACCTGTGCAATCCTCTCCTGTTAAAAGGTGTGGTGGAATACCCCTGTAACTCAGTACTTGGGAGACTGAGATGGGAGGATCTGGGTTCCTGGCCAGCCTCAGCTACTTAGTGAGGCCTTCTCTAACTTAGTGAGACCCTGTTTCAAAATAAAGAAAAAAAAATCAGGTTGGGGATGTACCTTAGAGGTAGAATGATCCTGGTTTCAATTCCCTAGTACCACAAGGAAAAAAAAAAAGTTTAACTTGGGGCTTGAACCCAGAGGCATTCTACCTCCAAGCTGGAATTTATTTCTTATTTGGAAACAGGGTCTAAGTTGCTGAGGCTGGCTTCGAACCTGGAATGCTCCTGTCTCAGCTTCCAAGTACTGGGATTACAAGTGTACGCCACTGCTCCAGGCTAAAATTCAACTTAACTTTTAATAAAGTCAGTTTGTATACCCTGGGTCAGATCAGTTTTAATGAGTGTCTTCATAATCTCAGTTTCTAAAGATTTCCAATTTTAGCTAGGGACTGGTGGCACGGGTCTGTAATCCCAGTACTTGGGAGGCTGGAACAGGATTGCAGGTTGGAGGCCAGCCTCAGCAACTTAAGAAAGTCCCATTTCGAAGCAAAAACTAAAGGCTGGGTGTGGTGGAGCACACATGTAACCTAAGTACTTGGGAGGCTGAGACAGAAGGCCTGGGGATGTAGCTCAGAGGTAGAATGCTCCTGGATTCAATCCCCAGCACCCCCCCCCCAGTTTAAAATTCAACCCCCCTCAAGGTTCAAGGTCAGCCTCAAAAGTAGTGAGACTTCTCAACCTAGGGAGACTCTGTTTCAAAATAAAAATAAAATGGGGCTGGAGGTATAGTTTGAAGAGTTCAATCCTCAGTACCCAAACAAACAAACACAAACAAACAAACAAACAAACAAACAAACAAACAAACAAACTGATATTGGTAAGGGGGGATAGAAGAGGTCAGCTTACACCATTTCTAGGACTTTGCTGTTTACATATGCTTTCTCATGCATCATCCCATATAACTCTTCTCAACTAGCGTAAATGAATTTTAGGAAGCTGGACTAAAACTACAGTAAAGACCTTTTAATTCTCAGTCTCCAGAAATCCTAGTGTATACCCGTCCTCGATATTTTACACTCTAGGTTGTAAGGAGAGAACTAGGAGTTGCTAGCCCAAATGCAACCTGAACTAAGAACTTCCTTACCTCTCTGCACCACACTGGTACAATTTCTCAAAATTAAATCTTAGAATGGATGGATACAAAAGGCCAGGCGTGGTGGCGCACGCTTGTGAGGCCTTCTACAACTCAATGAGACCCTGTTTCAAAAATAAAGAATAAAAGCTGCATGTGGTGGTGCATGGCTTGTAATCCCCGCGCTTGGGAGGCTGAGACAGGAGGATCGCGCAGGTTCGAAGCCAGCCTCAGCTACTTAGTGAGGCTCTCAGCAACTTAGTGAGACCCTGTTTCCAAATAAAATATAAAATAGGTCTGGGAGTATAGCCCAGAGGTAGAAAGCCCCTGGATTCTGCCCCCAGAACCCCCCACCCACACACAGAATGGATGAATGGCACAGCATACTTGTCAAAGTATAGCAACTGAGCCCCACTCCATCTTGAAAGGTTGTGCCATTCTTAGTGTAACCTCTATCACCACCATCTTGTCTTTATTTTTTTTTTCTCTTTGTTCACGGTACTGGGCAGGGAACCCAGGGGCATTTTACCTCCAATCAACACCCCTAGCCCTATCTCTTTTTTGAAGATATCTTTTTTTTGTACTGTTGAACTACACCCCGTGCCCTATTTTTTATTCTTTATTTTGAAATAGGGTCTTACTGGTTTGCAAAGGGCCTCGCTAAGTAGCTGAGGCTGTCCTTGAACTGCGATCTTCCTGTCTCAGCCTCCCAAATGCTGGGATTACAAGCGTGCACCATCATCTTCTGCTACCATGTTGTCTTTAATCATTTTCCTGCTGTCTCCAAGATTACACTGTCATTTGGAAAAAGCAAGGTGCAGAAAAGCATGTAGTAGTATATTACTTTTCTGATTAAAAAAGGAGGTAAATAAGGATATATAAATAAAATCTTAAAATAAAAAGAAAAGACATTTATATAAATGGTTACTTCTGGATGGGCATGGGAGTAAAAATGAGTAGATGAGGGTCAGAGTGGCATCAGACTTGTCACTGTTATCTTCCATACTTTTTAATTTTTTTGTGTGTAGTAATGGGGATGGAGCCCAGGGGCCTTCTAACTCCAAGCCATGTCCCCAGACCTATTTTATTTTTATTCTGAAACAGGATCTCACTAGGTTGATGAGTCTCACTACTTGCTGAGGCTGTCCTTGAACCACTGATCCTCCTGTCTCAGCCTCCTAAGTACTGGGATTACAAGGGAGCACCACAACACCTGGCTTACTTTTAAATTTTGAATCCTGCAAATAGTATTATTACTTTTAATTTTTCCAAAAGTCTCCCCCTTCATTCTGCAGCCACTTTATACCTGATCTCTTTTTCATGTGAAAAAGGAAGCATTCTAGAAAGAATGGTAGTGCCTTCAAAAACATCAGAAAATACCTTATCCCCACAATAAGCGACTATTTGCTCAATTTCTAGCTATTGTAGCAACAAATATTTATTTATTTGCAGAACTGGGGATAGAACCTGGGACATCCTATCTCTGAGCTACACCCCCAGCTCTATATTTTTTATTTTTCACAGCATTGGGGATTTAACCCAGGGGCATTCTACTTCCGAGCTATACCCCTACTCCTATTTTTTTCTCATTTTTTAAAAATAGGGTTTTCCTAAGTTGCAGAGGGCTTCACTGTGTAGCTGAGGCTGCCCACGAAACTAGATCCTCCTGTCTCAGCCTCTCAAGTACTAGGATTACAAGTATGAGCCACCACGCCTGGCTAAGAAATATTAATTTTGATTAGCTTTAATTAGTTCAACTTCTGCCACATAAAAAACTATCATTCAGGGCGTATTTATTTCGAGTCACCCCCCCCATGCCATTTTGGCATGGGGCTGTATTTCTATCTTTCTAATAAACATCTTTAAATCTTCAAAAAAAACCCCTATCATTCATGAATTTTTAGAAACCACAGAGAAGTATAGCTGGGCATGGTGGCGCACGCTTGTAATCCCTGCGCTTGGGAGGCGGAGACAGGAGGATCGCAGCCAGCCGTGCTGGCTTAAGAGACCCTGTTTCCAAATAAAAATATAAAAAATAGGTGTCTGGGAGTGTAGCCCGGAGGTAGAAGGGGTTTTAGGAACCCCAGTACCATCAAAAGAAAAAAAAAAAGGCATCTATTCAAGATTCAGGCACTGCCAGTTTTTACTTTTTTCTTTAAGATAGATCACCCCACTGTAGACTCCATAGCATTATAATGGTGTACTGTAAAAGTAGGCTAGCTATTTCTTTTGGGGGGTACTAAACCCAGAGGAATTCTACCTCTGAGCTACAACCCTAGCTTATTTATTTTTATTTTGAAACAGGGTCTCACTAGGTTGAGGACAGTCTCACTACTTGCTGAGGCTGTCCTTGAACCTGCGATCCCCTGTCTCAGCCTCCCAAGTACTGGGACTACAAGGAGGGGTGTGTCACCGTACCCAGCTAGGCTAGCTGCTTTAAAGCAGTTGTTCAGGCCAGGCTTGGTGGCGCATGTTTTTAATCCCAGCATTTGGGAGGCTGAGACTGGAGGATCGTGGTTCGCGGACAGCCTCAGCTACTTAGTGAGGCCCTCTGCAACTTAATGAGACCCTGTTTCAAAATAAACATATAGTCGGGCGTTGTGATATACACTTGTAATCCCAGCATTTGTGAGGTTGAAACTGGAGGATCGCATTTCACAGCCAGCCTCAGCTTCTCAGTGAGGCTCCTTGCAACTCAGTGAGACCCGGGTTCAAAATAAAGAATAAAAAGCCGGGCGTGGTGGCTCACGCTTGCAATCCCCGCGCTTGGGAGGCTGAGACAGGAGGATCGCACAGGTTCGAAGTCAGCCTCAGCTACTTAGTGAGGCTCTCAGCAACTTAGTGACACCCTGTTTCCAAATAATATATAAAAAAGGTCTGGGAGTATAGCCCGGAGGTAGAAAGCACCTGGGTTCCACCCCCAGTACCACCACCAAAAAAAAAACAAACACAAAAAACAAAAAAACAAAACAAAAACAACATAGGGCAGGGGGTATAGCTCGGAGGTAGATTTTTGGTACTGGGGATCAAATCCAGGGGCTTTCTACCTCTGAGCTACACCCCCAGCCTGATTTATTTTTATTTTGAAAAAGAGTATCTCCAAGTTGATAAGAGTCTCACTACTTGCTGAGGCTGTCCGCAAACCTGCGATCCTCCTGTCTCAGCCTCCCAAGTACTGGGATTGCAGGTGTGCACCACCATGCCCGATTGTATTACCACCTTTTAATTTTACCAAGAGGATAACTGCCATTCCATTCTCAACCCCATCATTTACTATCATCACTATGTAATTTGAAAACATATTCCAATGCCAATAAAATGGAAAGAATAACGTCATAATATAAACAACTGGCAGTATTAGACTCACCAAATATACATACTCACGATTATCCTTTCTTCAGACAGATAAAATCTTTGTAGGCATCAGTGTCTCAGAAACTCAGTTCTAAATCATACTTTTCTCCCTCACAGCTCAGTCATGATGAATTACTAGCTAAAGTTCTAGTCATTACCAGCAATATGTGTTAAGTAGCTGAGGCTATCCTCGAACTGCGATCCTCCTATCTCAGTCTCCCAAATGCTGGGATTACAAGCGTGCACCACCATTCACAGCTGATATGTTATATTTTAATGTGGTATTCCTTTATAAGCAATTGTGGGTTATCTTGTTCATATAGCCTCATCAAATCACCATCAATTCTACTAAGTTCCTCATTTCCCTAGGATGAGAAAGTGGTTTAAGTGCTATTTTAAGAACGAGAAAAATGGGCATGGTGGCACATGCTTATAATTCCAGTACTTGAGAGGCTGAGGCAGGAAAATGACAGGTTCGTGGCCAACCTTAGGAAGTAGTGAGACACTTAGCAACCTAAGTGACACCCTTTTTCCAAATAAAAATAAAATAGGTCTGAGGACATACCTCAGAGGTAGAAGGCCCCTGAGTTCAATCTCTAGTATAAATGAGTAAATAAGAAAGAGTAAACAAGCCAGGCGTGGTGGCGCACGCTTGTAATCCCCGCGCCTGGGAGGCGGAGACAGGAGGATCGCGCAGGTTTGAAGTGCTGGCTTAAGACGCCCTGTTTCCAAATAAAAAAAAGTATAAAATAGGTCTGGGAGTGTAGCCCGGAGGTAGAAGGGCTTCCAGGAACCCCAGTACCACCACCACCAACACACACACACACACACACACACACACACACACACACACACACACACACAAAAAGAAAGTGAACAAGCTGGGTGAGGTGATGCACACTTATAATCCTAGTACAGTACTTGGGAGGCTGTTACAGGAGGATTGCAGATTCAAAGTCAGCCTCAGCAATTTTGTGAGGCTTTCCACAACTTAGCAAGACCCTGTTTCCAAATAAAAAAATAGGGCTGGGAGTATAGCCCAGATGTAGACTGCCCCTGGGTTCAATCCCCAGTACCGCAAAAAGAGCCAACAACTGAACAAACCTGAGCCAGGCATGGCGGCACACGCCTGTAATCCCAGTACTTGGGAGGCTAAAACAGGAACAATCACAAGTTCAAGGACAACCTTAGCAACTCAGTGAGGCCCTGTTTCAAAAGCAAAAATAAAAAAGGTTGGGAGTATAGCTCAGTGGTAAAATATCCCTGAGTTCCATCCCCAGTACCGCACATATAGAAAAAAGACTCAGTGGATAAGAGAGCTGGAATCGCAACCCAGTACTTGCCTATCATGTGCGGAGCACTGGGTCTGATCCCTGGCAGTGCAACAAAACTAGGAGATAAGAAGAAAATATAGTCTGTTCCCCCCCATCTTGGCAGTCCGGTATTTCACCATGGAAATCAACAGTGCAGTGCTGCATACTATAAACGAATGAAAAATTACTATAGAGCAGCTATATGACTGGCTATCACATGACTGACAATACAGATATGCTACTTCCTTTGCCCCTCTCTATCCAGTAAACTAAAATGACCAAGGCTGGCATTTAGACTTAACATACTCCTTCAAATCAGTGGCAGACACTGAGACCTCCAAGTTGCACAATCTCACGTTCACAGGTTACGTTTCAGTTTGTTGTACTCACTTTCCAGCTACTGAACACATGTTCAATGGGAACAAGGGCTGATTGCTCCTTTTCCAGAGGAAAAACCAGCTGCTCTGCCTGCCGGTTCTTCTGAACAATAGGGTCCCATTTGGAGAGGGTTTTTGAGGTTTTATTGAATGCTACTTCTCTGTGGATCTGGAGCAGGGAAAGTACATAAGAGAGAGATATGAGATTACGCATCAAACTCAAAGGACTAACAAGATAAGGAGGCAATGTTTCTTAACCAAGAAAAGCATCAGGATGCTAGAGATGAAATCTTATTTACTTCTATGGACTGCAACTGTTCTTAGCTTATTCTGAATCTTATCCATGGAGGGGAAGTCCTAAGTTCTTCTCCCATTTTTTAGCCCCCTTTCCTCTTTCTATTGCCCTATTTTCCCTTGTCAATTTAATTTCTTCCCTTCATCAGACGACTTTCTCCATAACTTACCTGTTCAACCTCTTCTTTGTTAAGGGGCAATTCCACAGTCTTCTTTGATTTGACTCTATTCAGTTGTTTTTTCACAGCAGCCAATGAGGATGAAGTTTTAACAGGCTCAAGTAGATCTGCAAGGACCAGTTTTTCTCCCGATCCTATAAGAAGGCCAATCTTTCTGGTTAGACTGGGACACAAGGCAAAATCTTTGTTGTTGTGGTGGCGGTACTGGGTATTGAATTCAGGCACATTCTACCTCAGAGTTATGCCCCCAGCCTTCCCACCTTATAATCTTTATTCTTTTGAAACAGGGTCTCACTAGGTTGCTGCAAATCTCACTAAGTTGCTGAGGCAGGTCTTGAACTTGAGATCCTTCTGTCTCGACCTCCCAAGTACTGGGATTAGAGGAGTGTGCCACCATGCCCGGCTGCCAAATCTTTTTTGTGGCGTTGGGATTGAACCCAGGGCATTCTACCTCTCAGCTACACCTCCAGCCCACTATCTTTACTTGGAAACTGTCTTGCTAGGTTGCTTACAGCCTCACTAAGCCGCCAAGGTTGGCTCTGAACCTGTGATCCTCTTGTCTTGGCCTTCCAAATGCTGGGATCACAGGTGTGCACCACCGTAAGCTCCAAAATCTTAACACAGGGAACAGCTTTAATAGAAACTGTAGGCTGACAAAATGTGTAGAGAAGCAGAGTAATTCTTACTTCAATCCCCTATTCCTAGCCACAGCAACATCCTCTCTTCTATATTTCCAAACATAATAGGGAGCATGGTGGAAAAGAGGAGAAAACTATTTAGTCAAGAGATAAGTCATTTGCTTTTCTCTCCCCACTGCACTTCATTATTTGCCTAGCAACCAAAGTGATCTTTTCAAAATGTTTATTACAGCCAGGGTGTGGTGGTGCATACCTGTAATTCTAGTACTTGGGAGGCTGAAATAGAAAGATTGAAAGTTCAAGACCATCCTCAGGTCTTGAAACAGGCCACCCTGTTTCAAAATAAAAAATAAGCCGGGCGTGGTGGAGCACACTTGTAATCCTAGCATTTGGGAGGCTAAGACAGGATAGCGGTTTGCAGGCAGTCTTAGCTACTTAGTGAGGCCCTTTGCAACTCAGTGAGACCCTGCTTCAAAATAAAAAATAAAAAATAGGGCTGGGGGTGTCGCTCAGAATGCCCCAGGGTTCCTTCCCCAGAACCGCAAAATAAATAAATAAAAATAAAAAAAAATAAATAAAATTTAAAAAAGGCTGGGGTGTCCCCAGAACCGCAAATAAATAAATAAATAAATAAATAAATAAATAAATAAATAAAGGCTGGGGTGTAACCCAGTGGTAGACAGTTTCTGGAACACACACACACACACACACACACACACACACACACACACACACACAAAACATGTTACAGCATGTCATGTCATCAATTCTGCTGGAAATTCTCCAATGGCTCCCCATCATATTTGTAACCTAATCAACCTAAAGAACATAGCCCTATGGAATTTTATTCCCGTCTGCCTTTCCAATTTCACACCATACCACTATGCCCTAGTCACACTTCCCTTCTTCCTAATCTTCCACCCTCCTGTTTGTTTCTTCCTTAAAGTCTTTCTACCAGCTGTTTCCTTTGCCTGAAATGCTTTTTCCCATTTTTGCATGATTGGATTTTCTTCTTTTTGTAGCTTTGAAATCTAAGCTTCAATTCTGCCTCTTCAAGGACCTTTTATGACCAATCAATCCAATGTAGTAACTTAGTCACTTTATTCCATTACTGTTTTATTTATTTATTTATTTATTTATTTATTTATTTATTTATTTAAGGGGAGAGCACGAACACAGTCCCCATTAACTTGTTTCATTTATTTTTTAAAATATGAAATGCTTCACATATATGTGCATTATCCTTGTGCAGGGGCCATGCTAATCTCGGTATCATTCCAATTTTGGTATATGTGCTATCAAAGTGAGCACCATTATCCTCTCTTCCCACCCCCCAGTGTACTGGGGATGGAACCCATGGGCATTCTACCTCTGAGCTACACTCCCATCCCTATTTTAAAATAGAGTCTCACTAAGTTGAAGAAGGCCTCATGAAATTACTGAGGCTGTCCTGGAACCTGTAATCCTTCTGTCTCAGCCTCCCAAGTACTGAGATTATAGGTGTGTGCCACCACACCCAGCTTAGATCATGTATTTTCAAAAGGGTTAATACTGTCCCTTCATCACCCACCTAGGTTGTGTAAATTAGTTCTTGTGGTGGGGGTAAGTGATATTACAGAGTATACAGAGTAGATACTATTGAGTTTTGTGCCTCCCCAAGGCTCAACTGTGTCCAACAAATCTCATTCCTGGAAGGGGAGGCAGAGTCAATTAAACATGCCTGAAAAAGCTTTTCAGGGGAGTAATAAAGAAATAAGTTGACCTAGGTATGGAGACACATGTTTGTAATCCTAGTACTTGGGAGGCTGAGACAGGAGGATCACAGTTTGCAGCCAGCCCCAGCAACTTAGTGAGACCCTGTTTCAATAAAATAGGGCTGGCGGTGTGGTTCGAAGGTAGACTGTCCCTGGGTTCCATCCTCATTAACCACCCCCGCAACAAAAGTTGAGAACGCTGTACTAGTTGAAGGCCTTTGAGTACCTAACTTGACTCTAACTCCAGCTAGAGAGAATATCTGCTTGTCCTAAGTGTTGAAAGAATCCGAATACAAATGAAATCATGAACATTAAAGACCTACACAAATATGAAGTATGACTAAGCCAGACATCTGTCTTCATTCATATTCTTGTATCCCAGAAGTATACAGTCAAGCTCCACAGAAGATCCTGATCTTAGCCTTCTGAGCTTTCTTTCAGAAATAGAGGATCACCTTTCTAAACTCACTCTCATGTATAAGCATCTATGGCTTGATGCATTAATCACATCAAAAAGACTTCTTGTGATGTAAGGTGACCACTATGCTTTTGGAATCCCACAAGCTCTACAGATATCTACCTTTGTTCAACTTACCTTCAGAACTGACATAGAACTCGGATACCTTCAGACTAGCCTCAGATCTCTCAGCCCGTTTACACCTGAAATTAGGAAAAATGATATAGAGAGATGGATCCGTTTTGGAGAGAACAAGTATTTCTTTCTTCAAAGGCATGTTATTTGCTTCTAGGGTCAGCTTATCACAAAGCAACACATACATCTGTTCCTAACCTGGATTTGATAGTATAAACCTACTATCTCATCTCTTTATGCAGACTCAGTCCCTCATAACATCTCTAACAGGAACAAATAATGCCAATTCAATGGCTTAAAGGATTTTAAGTGTAGATTAAATAAGGATTCCAATGCTTGAAGGCCTAACATAATAATAGCAAGAAGGACAACAGCTAACAACAATTTTATAATGCTTACTATAAACTAGCTGCTGCTGTTAAGATCTTTGCATTAGGAAGTCAATAAATGGTAGTTGCAGAGAAGTCTCAGGGAATCAACTAGTTATAAACTACCCAAATTGATGGAAACATTACCTATTCTTTCCATCAAGGGAACTGATTGCTTCCAAAAGCTTTTGATGCTTTCTCTCTCCATCACTGTCCCCCTAAACAAAAAAGGAAAAACCATCAGAACAATGACAGGGGTAGCGCAAGGTAGGGGGAAGACAACATGGAAACTCAGGCCTACGTAAAATCTTTGGCTACTCTGGTCAGTGGAGAACTTGGAGAACTAGTGAATCAGATGTGGTTTGGTGTGCAAACATCCCAGCCCAAGCTCAAAGTATTGCTTCAAAATCCAAACTCCCTCATTATACAGAAGATAGATCATTAGTAACTTGAGAGCTAATGCTATGCTTGTCCTAACTTGTTTTGAGGAAAAGGGAATGATGTTTCTAAATAGAATAAATAGTGTGATCCGGCACAAAGACCCTGGCATATAGTTTAAGTCATAGCCACAATTACCAAGGTAGCTTTTCCCAAGAGGAAATACTCAACAAAAGTCAACAACAACAAAAAAACCCCTCATTATTAAAATGGATTTTCTATGTGCTTCACCCTCCAAGAAAAAATTTAAATACCTCTGTGAGGAGAACAGATTTAAAACTCCTATAGCTTTTGTTGGAGATCCAGTTTATGTGGAAGCTAGGGAGAAAATGGGTCATAGGAGGAACTCTAGATGGAGAAACCATAGAGGAGCAAATAAAGTGACCTGAGGGAGATGAGAGGGGAAAGAGGGAAATTCTCTAATGTACATGATGTAGATTCCCAGACATGTCAATCACTAAGCAAACACGAGGAGGAGGGAGGGAATGGGGTGGAAACTGAGAAAGGGCTAAATGAGTGATGTATGCATGCATGCCTCTACCATCTTGTACCCCATTAAGATGTATGACTACAATGCATCAATAAAAAATTAAAAAGAAAAAATATAGATATGGATGTTAGTAAGGTAATTAGAAATACTACAAAAGTCCAGGCTCAGGAAATCTTGTAACGAAGACCATGTATTTTGGTCTTAAGAACTATCCTTGCCGGGCGTGGTGGCGAACGCTTGTAATCCCGCACTTGGGAGGCTGAGACAGGAGGATCACACAGGTTCGAAGCCAGCCTCAGCTACTTAGTGAGGCTCTCAGCAACTTAGCGAGACCCTGTTTCCAAAAATAGGTCTGGGAGTATAGCCCGGAGGTAGAAAGCCTCTGGGTTCCACCCCCAGTGCCACACACACACAAAAAGAACTATACTTAAGCAACTTGAAGGTTGCAACTAATGTAGTCTTCAACTTCCATGGCACTTCATACAGTGTCTTTTAGGTGAAAAATGAAATAACTGGGCTTTATTTGAGACTGGAACAATTATATATAATGTCGCCAACCTTTTCCTTACCAGGAATGTGTTGTGTACCCTAATTCTGAGGGCAGTTTAGCAGTTGTCACCCACCTCATCTTCACTAGCACTCAAGGGATAGTTGTTTGGCAGATCCACTAGCTCCTCCTGCTGGCTCAAAGCCAATAGGCTGTTTAAAAAAAAAGGAAACAAATATAAACATTTGCACTTTGTTAGTGTTAGAGGCCCTGGGTTTGATCCCTTGGAAGAGTTACAAAGGGGGGCAGTTAAACGTACACCTCAATCAGGCATCACCTCCAAGTAAGAGCACTTGGTGATAGCAATACAAAATTGCATGAAAAAGATCTTCAGTGATTAGCACTGCATTGGCCACTGAGAAGCTATAAAAATGACACTAGGTAGGGTAGTAGCAAACACCCTACAATGCACCAATAAAAAATTAAGGCACCCTGGGTCTTAAGGGAAAGCACTTTCACGATTACTATTTTTTTTTCTTTCTTTTTTTGTGTGGTACTGGGGATTGAATCCAGGAGCATTCCACCTCTGAGCTATACCCACAGTTCAATATTTTATTCTTTATTTTGAAAACAGGATCTAAGTTGTGGAGGGCCTCACTAAATAGCCGAGGCTGGCTGGCCGAAAACCCGGATACTCCTAGCTCAGCCTCTCAAATGCTGGGATTACATGCGCGAGCCACCACGCCCAGCTCCCGATCATTATTTCTATGCACCCTCCACACATTTGGCACTTTAACAGGTGTAACCTACCCAAACTGTCATCTGAATCATTTGGTCTCAGAAATGGAGGAGAAGCGAGTAAGCCACTTTCCCTGAGGCTTGCTGAGCGAAGTACTTAACTAAGTAGATTGGTACCCCCAAAACAAATTAGAGTCTAGTATTACCTAATAGAATACTTCGGTATCTGCAGAGTAAACATCACCAAACGGACATTTAGTCTCCATATGGGGGAATCCATAAAACATCAGAGAAGCGGAAATGTGGGTAATTTCAATAGAACTCCTGTACCGCCAGCACCGAGGGCTAAATCCGGCAGCGGCAGAAAGGAGGTCACGTGACGAGCAAAGTCAAACATTTTAACTTCGTTGCTGAGGAAAAAGCCTGAATCCCGAACAACAGGGATGCAGCTAAAAAAAAAGCTGAGGCATGGAGGGATCAAACTAAATTAAACGGCTTTAAAGGATGGATCTCAGAAGAGTAACTACGGGCGGGTCCTGGGAGGGGAACGACTGCTGTTTGTTAAAAGACGAGTAGCATTTCCTAAAGGCCGGGAAACTCGGCGTCCCAAGAGTCCTCAGACTCTCTTCCCTTTTCCCCCTTACCCCTCTGCAGCCCGGAGAGCCTTCATCGCAGCAGCCTTACTTCTCACATGGGTTAAGAGCGGAAGCCGAAAAGAAAGCAATTTCCGTGCCGGCCGCAAAGCAACTTCTGCTTCCGCTAATCGCGCGCGACGAGCGACGTCACTTCCGCTCCGTCGAGGCGCCGGGGAGGTCGGAGTGCCTTCGGGAGCTCCTGCGCCGGACCGCGAGGCTGGAGGCGAGGGCTGGTCGGTGGGAGGGGCTAGCCTTTCCTCACCGCCCCGTCTCTCCCTAGCGCAGGCGGGGTCTCCCTAGCCGCCCGCGTTTCCCGCGCGGCCCGAGGTGGCCCGGCCGAAGGCGACCAGCCTTCGTCGAGCCTTCATTGTCTCCTCTTCCTCTAAACCCAAGGGCTCCGGTTGAAAGCGTCACACAAGCCAATCATTGGCCAGCCCGAGGCTTTAACCAATGCCCAGGATGTGGCCCGCCTATGCCCGATCGGCCCCGGAGACTCGACGACGGACAAAGCAAGTTTCTTTTCATTTTTAGGAATAATTCCTTTTGCGCTCGTGCCTCTTGATATTGCGTAACAATTTCATCCAAGAATGGGCTGTGGCAGTGGCAACACTTCCTCATCTTCCAGAAACTTTGAAGATAGTATGTATTTGTAGTGCTGGGGATGGATCCCAGGGTCTCACGCATGCTAGGCCAGCGTTCTACCTCTGAAGTACACTCGCAGCCCCTCCCCCCATTTTTTTTTTTTTTATTAAAATAGTAAACCCGGCGTGGTGGTCCACGCCTGTAATCCCAGTATTTGGGGGAGGCTGGGACAGGAGGATCACCTGTTAAAAGCCAGCATTAGCAAGTCAGCGAGACCCTGTTTCAAAAATAAAGAATAAAAAATAGGGCTGGAGGTATAGCTCAAGGTAGAATGCCCCTGGGTTCAATCACCAGTAATGCAAAAAAAATTAATTAATTAAAAAGGCTGGAGATGTAGCTCAGGATTAGAATGCTCCTGAGTTCATTCTATCCCTACACACACACACACACACACACACACACACACACACACACACACTCTTGTCACCAGGCGTGATGTGCTCACTTGTAATCCTAGCACTTGGGAAGCTGATATGGGAAGAGCACAGGTTGGAGAACAGGCTCAGCAATTTATCGAGGCTCCCTTGCGACTCAGTGAGACCTTATTACATAATAAAAATAATATAGGAAACCGGGCTTGGTGGAGCATTTTTGTAATCCCAGTACCTGGGAGGCTGAGACAGGAGGATACAGGTTTTTGACCAGCCTCAGCTATTTAGCGAGACTCTTTGCAACTCAGTGAGACCCTGTTTCAAAATAAAGAATAAAAAAATACGGCAGGTGGTGTAGCTTGGAGGTTGAATGCCCCTGGGTTCCATCCCCAGACCCCCCCCCAAAAAAAACAACAACAACAACAACAACAAAAAACAGGGCTGTGGTTGTACCTGTGGCTCAGA
Source organism: Muscardinus avellanarius (assembly GCF_963383645.1). Lineage (NCBI taxonomy): Eukaryota > Metazoa > Chordata > Mammalia > Rodentia > Gliridae > Muscardinus > Muscardinus avellanarius. Next base: position 77,236,776 of record NC_137792.1, read on the forward strand.
GGTAGAATGTCCTGGGTTCCATCCACAGTATATCCTCACGCCAACCCACACACACAACAAAACATAAAAAAAAAAAGGACTGGAGTGTAGCTTAGAAGTAGATGTTCTGGGATCAATCTCCAGTACCAAAAAACAAAAAAAATTATTGTCATTTATTCTTTTAATTCATTCTCATTTTGTTTTGCCCCACTTTTTTTTTTTTTTTTTTTTTTTTTTTTGCGGGTCTGGAGATGGAACCCAGGGGCATTCGACCTCCAAGCTACACCCCCTGCCCCTGTTTTTTATTCTTTATTATTTTTTTTAAAACCAGTCTCACTGAGTTGCAGAGGGCCTCACTAAGTAGTTGAGGCTGTCCGCAAACCACGATCCTCCAGTCTCAGCCTCCAGCATGCTGGGATTACAAGCGTGCACCACCACGCCCGGCTTGCCCCACTATTCACTGAAATCTCTGGACAGGATCATCAGTGACACTCAAGGTTGCTAAGGAAAATGGATACTTAGCCAGGCATGGTGGCACACACCTGTAATCCAAGTATTTGGGAGGCTGAGACAGGAGGTTCAAAAGTTCACTGCCATCCTCAGCAACTTAGTAAGACTTTATTTCAAAATGAGAGAGTGCTAGAAGCCAGGCGTGATGGCCCACATTTGTAATTCCAGCATTTGGGAGGCTGAGACAGGAGGATCCCTGTTCATGGACAATCTTGGCTACTTAGTAGAACCTTTTGCAACTCAGTGGGACCCTGTTTCAAAATAAAGATCCCCACTACAAAACAAAACCAAAACAAAAAACAAAAAAACCCCCAGAATTTTTCTGTCTTTGCCTTCTCAGATTTTTTGTTGCTTATTTTTTATTTTTATTTTATTTTATTTTTTGTTGCTTATTTATTTATTTATTTATTTTGTGGTACTGGGGTTCCTGGAAGCCCTTCTACCTCCGGGCTACACTCCCAGACCTATTTTTACATTTTTTAAAAAATTTGGAAACAGTGTCTCCTAAGCCAGCGCGGCTTCGAACCTGCGTGATCCTCCTGTCTCCGCCTCCCAAGCACGGGGATTACAAGGGTGCGCCACCACGCCCGGCTCTTCTTTTATGTTTTGTTAATGTTTTGTTTTCTTATTAATTAAGGAAATATTTTGGCCATATGTGCCAGGCCTCTAGGTATTTGGGGATATACTGGTGAACAAAGCAGATGTGTTCCTCGGCTTCGTAGAGCTTACTTTATTTTTGGGGTTTTTGAAACTCTTTCCTGGGGTTTCAGGGCTATTTTCTCTTGATATCTTAACTTTATGACCACCTTCCTCAATCTTCTCTGCTGGATGCTTATTATTATTTTTTGTTTGGTGGTACTGGGGTTCCTGGAAACCCTTCTACCTCCAGGTTACACTCCCAGACCTATTTTATATTTTTTTATTTGGAAACAGGGTCTCTTAAGCCAGCACGGCTGGCTTCGAACCTGCACAATCCTGTCTCCGTCTCCCAAGCGCGGGGATTACAAGCGTGCGCCACCACACCTGGCTTGCTGGATGCTTTTAATGTATTTATTCCCTAAAAGAGGATGTTCCCTAGAATTCTGCTCTCAGTCCTCTTTATGTATCTCCCATGCTTTTCCTAAATGAAATTGCCTGTGTGTAAACTCCAACATCCATACTTCTTGCCTGGCTCTCTTTCTTGAGCTCCAGATTAGTATCTGTAATTGCTTCCTGACCATTCGTTTTGTCCCCCAAGCACATCAAACATGAAGTGACCAGTAATTTCTGTCTTTTCCACCAGAGTTTTGTATTTCCTATTTCTATGATTGGCCCATCAACTACCCAATCAAGTCAGAAGTCTAAGAGCATCTCAGATTCCCTTCTCCCTCATATTCTATGTTTGTTCCCTCACATCATCACTTTTTTCTTCCTGACTCTCCCTCACAGATGTCGCCTTCTTTCCACCATTATTGCTATTGCATTAGCTCAGACCCTTGCAATTTCAAGCTTGTGATTTGTTGTAATCTTAGAGAAAATGGGAGGCATGTAACATATTGATGAATAGCATGAGTTTTGAAGCTAGCTGTTACTTTCTAGCTTTGTAATTCTTGAGTAAGTCACTTAACTTTTTGTTTTTGTTTTTTTGTGGGTCTGAGGATGGAACCCAGAGGCATTCAACCTCCGAGCTACACCCCCTGCCCATTATTTATTTATTTGTTTATTTATTTATTAATTTTGCGGGTCTGGGGACGGAACCCAGGGGCATTCAACCTCCGAGATACACCCCCTGCCCTATTTTTTATTCTTTATTTTGAAACAAAGACTCCCTAAGTTGCAGAGGGCTTCACTAAGTAGCTGAGGCTGTCTGCAAACCATCATCCTCCTGTCTCAGCCTCCCAAATGCTGGGATTACAAGCGTGCGCCACCACGCCCAGCAGTCACTTAACTTTTTGTGTCCTTGTTTCATCTTTAAGATGGGAATGATAATAATAATACATTGGGTAGTTGTGAGGATTAGATGGATTAATAAACATAAAACAGTAGAATAAGTGGGAAACTCTTAGAATAGTTGTACATCAAATGCTCAATAAATGTTATGTTTTTTTTTTTTACTGGTCTTTTATCTCTATTCATACAATCATGTAATTGTACCACATTGTGCCCCTACTTAAAAGAGGCAAATAGACCCTTATCACCAAGATAAAATAAAAATATTTTCCATAGTACTAGGGAGGCTGAGGCAGGAGGCTTGCAGGTTCAATGTTAGTCTCAGCAACTTAGCAAGACCCTGTTTTAAAATAAAAATTAAAAAAAGGGCTGGAGAATGGGGCGTGGTGGCGCACGCTTGTAATCCCAGCATTCGGGAGGCTGAGACCAGAGGATCGTGGTTCGCGGACAGCCTCAGCGACTTAGTGAGGCCCTCCACAACTCAGTGAGACCCTGTTTCAAAATAAAGAATAAAAAATAGGGCAGGGAGTGTAGCTCGGAGGTCAAATGTCTCTGGGTTCCATCATCAGACCCACCAAAAATAAAAAAAAAAAGGGCTGGAGTATACCTCAGAGGTAGAATGTCCCCAATTTCAAACCCCAGTGCAAATAAAAATCTCTTCAGGCAGCCTCTCCTTTCTCTTTGAATCTCTTGTTACTTCCCTCAACATACTCTAAATTATATTTTTATGAACAGGTGATGTGTTCCTAATATTTTCTAAAATACTAGTAAGAGGATTTTAGAAAGCATTGGTTTTTTATGGATCTAAGTAAAGGCAGTACGTTCGCTATGCTAAGACAGCTTTGAGGCAGGTCCCCTAAGAACTCTTCCCTCACAGTTTTATTCAGATCGCCACCCCATTTCCTTCTTATGTATAATTATGAAACAGTCAATGAAATATTTTAGCTCAGACCTAAGGGATGAAGAGTGTGCTTCGCAAAGAACTGGGGAAGAGTGTTCAGGGCAAAGAAAAAAATGTGTACCCAGACCTTCATAGTTGGGAAGACTTTGGATTTCTTTTTCTTTGTACTGAGGATTGAATCCAGGGACATTCTACCTCCCAGTTCTACCCCAGCCCTTTATTTTTATTTTTATTTTTTTTATTTTTTGGTGGTACTGGGGGTGGAATGCAGAGGCTTTCTATCTCAGGGCTATACTCCCAGACCTATATATTTTTTTTTATTTGGAAAGAGGATGTCACTAAGTTGCTAAGAGACTCACTAAGTAGCTGGGGCTGGCTTCGAACCTGCGCGATCCTCCTGTCTCAGCCTCCCAAGCGCGGGGATGACAAGCGTGCGCCACCACGCCCGGCTAAATTTTTTCTTTTATTTTGAAACAAGGTTTTGCTCAATTGCTGAGGCTGGCCTCTATCCTGAGATCCTCCTGTCTCAGGCTCCTAAATACTGGGATTATAGGCATGCACCACTGTCTCCAGTTTGGGAAGAGCCTTTTATATTTTAGAAACAGAAAGGACAGTGTGGCTGGATCATGGTGAATAAGAAGATACATAAACCAGGTGCAGTTGCATGTGCCTATAATCCCAGTACTTTTGAGGTTGAAATGGGAAGATTGCAGGTTCAAGGCTAGCCTCAGCAATGTAGTGAGATTCTTAGCAACCTAGCAAGACCCTGTTTCAAAGCTGAGCATGGTGGCACACACTGGTAATCCTAGCATTCAGGAGGCTGAGACAGAAGAATCGTGATTTGAGACCAGCCTCAGCTACTTAGTGAGACCCAGTTTCAAAATAAAAAGTAAATATAGGCGTCAGGCTTGTAATCCCTGCACTTGGGAGGCTGAGACCCGAGGATCGTGGTTCGCAGACAGCCTCAGTTACTTAGTGAGGCCCTCTGCAACTTAGTGAGATGCTGTTTCAAAATAAAGAATAAAAAATAGAGCAGGGGGTGTAGCTTGGAGGTCGAATGCCCTTGCGTTCCATCCCCAGACCTGCAATATATATATATATATATATATATATATATATATATATATATCTGAGCTATACACCAGCCCTATTTTTTTTATTCTTTATTTTGAAACAAGGTCTTAGTAAGTTATGTGTGTGTGTGTATATATATATATATATATATATATATATATATATACACAAATAACAGAAAAGGATGGAGAGATAAAAGGCTTCATGTAGGGCCTTGTAGGCCTTGGCCAAATTTGAATTTTATTTTATTTATTTATTTTTGTTGTGTTAGTAGGGATAGAACCCAGGGGTATTTTACCTCTGAACTACACCACCAGCCCTATTTTTTATTCTTTATTTTGAAACAGGGTCTCACTGAGTTGCAAAGGGCATCACTAAGTAGCTGAGGCTGTCCGCGAACCACGATCCTCCTGTCTCAGCCTCCCAAATGATGGGATTACAAGTGTGCGCCACCATGCCTGATTTAGTCAAATTTGAGTTTTACGCCAAGTAAAATGGACTACAAAGAAAGAGTTCTGTAGAAGAGTTACAAGCTAAGTCATATGAACATCATTTTGGCTGTTGTGTAGAGATTGGATGGGAGTAGGGCAAGAGCAGAAGTGGGGAGATCAGTCAGAAAGCTATTGTGTAGGCCAATAAAAGACGATGATGGCCGGGCGTGGTGGTGCAGGCTTGTAATCCCTGCGCTTGGGAGGCTGAGACAGGAGGATCGCGCAGGTTCGAAGCCAGCCTCAGCTACTTAGTGAGGCTCTCAGCAACTTAGTGAGACCCTGTTTCAAATAAAATATAAAATAGGTCTGGGAGTATGGCCCGGAGGTAGAAAAGTCCCTGGGTTCCACCCCCAGTACCACCAAAAAAAATAATCAGTTAAAAACCCTTGATTTTAGCCGGGCATGGTGGCGCACGCTTATAATCCCAGTACTTGGGGGGCTGAGACAGGAGGATCACAGGTTCCAAGCCAGCCTCAGCTACTTAGTGAGACTCTCAGCAACTTAGTGAGACCCTATTACCAAATAAAATATAAAATAGGTCTGGGAGTGTAGCCTGGAGGTTGAAGGCCCCTGGGTTCCATCCCTAGTACCACACACACACATACACACACACAACCCTTGATCTTGATTAAAACTATTAGTGATCATCAGTGAATAAAAATATATATCCCCAACCATGAATATGTTTTTTTTCACTTGATTTTATATTTTTATAAAAGGACCTAGGCTTAATGAAAACTTACAACACGATAACAATTGTAATTTTGCCATAAATTCATAACTTTGTATGCCATGCAACATCTGAGGTAGTCCTTGAACATGGTAGGGTGTCAATAAACGCTTTTCTAATTAATGAGTAAAGTTGTAAAGTCGTTCCATGTCATTCATTTGAATAAAGATTTATCAAAATAATTATTTGTAAGCTGGGCGTGGTGGCGCACGCTTATTATCCCAGTATGTGTGAGGCTGAGACTGAAGGATCACAGTTCGTGGACAGCCTCAGCTACTTAGTGAGGCCCTCTGCAACTCAGTGAGACCCGGTTTCAAAATAAAGAATAAAAAATAGGGCAGGGGGTGTAGCTTGGAGGTTCAGTGCCCCTGGGTTCCATCCCCAGACCCGCAAAAAAAAAAATTCGTACACAATTAACATATATATATATATATATATTTGTGGTACTGGAGATTGAACCCAGGGGCATTCTACCTCTGAGCTACACCCCAACCCTATATTATTAATATACTTTTTTTGGCGGGTCTGGGGATGGAACCCAGGAGCATTCAACCTCCAAGCTATACCACCTGCCCTATTTTTTTTTAATTCCTTATTTTGAAACAGCATCTCACTAAGTTGCAGAAGACCTCACTAAGTAGCCGAGGCTGGCCGTGAACCGTGATCCTCTGGTCTCAGCTCCCTGAATGCTGGGATTACAAGTGTGTGCCACCACGCCCGGCTACTATATTTTTATTTTAAAAAAAGGTCTTGCTAAGTTGCTCAGAGTCTCACTACTTGCTGAGGCTATCCTCAAACTTGCAACCCTCATGTTTCAGCCTCCCAAGTACTGGGATTTACAAGCATGTGCTAACATGCCTTCCTATTTTTTTTTTCAGAATTTGGGATTGAACCCAGGGCATTCTATCTCTGAGCTATACACCAGCCCTATTTTTTTTATTCTTTATTTTGAAACAGGGTCTTAGTAAGTTATGGAGGGCCTCACTAAGTAGCTCAGGCTGGCTGTGAACCTGTGATCCTCCTGTCTTCCTGTCTTAGTCCCCGGCTATTTTTTTTCTTTTTGCAGATCTGTGGATGGAACCCAGGGGCATTCTACCTCCAAGCTTTGCCCTCTGCCCTATTTTTTATTCTTTATTTTGAAACAGGGTCTCACTGAGTTAGTTGCAAAGGGCGTCACCTAAGTAGCTGAGGCTGTTCGCAAACCACAGTCCTCTGGTTCCAGCCTCCCAAATGCTAGGATTACAAGCATGTGCCACCACACCCGGCTTAGTCCCTGGCTATTTTTATATTGAAACAGGGTCTCACTAATTGCTTAGGCTGGCCTCAAACCTGTGATCCTCCTATTTCAGTCTCCAAAGTACTGGGATTATATGTGTACCTCCACGCCTGGCTACCATTTCAGATTTTTTTTTTCCAGTACTGAGGATGGAACCCAGGGCATTCTACTAAGTAGTTGAGGTTGGCTGTGAACCTGCGATCCTCCCGTGTCAACCCTGCAAATACTGGTATTATAAGCATGCGCCACCATGCCCAGCTGATCCCAGTGTTTGGGAGGCTGAGACAGGAGGATTACAGGTTGGAAGTGGGCCTCAACAATTTAGAGAGGCTCTTATCAAGTTAGTGGGACCCCCCCAAATAAAATAGGCAAAAAAATAATGCTAGAAATATAGTTCTGAGGTAGGATTTCAGTGGGTTCAGTCTTCAACATCCCCAAAGTGCTTTTGCATTCATTATGAACATTTGATTATTTTTTATTAATTTTTTTGTTGTTGTACTCGGGATGGAACTCAGGGGTGTTCTATCTCCAAGCTACAATTCCAGCCCTATTTTTAAAACATTTTTATTTTGAAATAGGGTCTCACGAAGTCGCTGAGGCTGGCCTTAAACTTGCAATTCTCCTGCCTGAGCATCCCAAGTGGCTGGGATTACAGGTGTCTGCCATCATGTCCTGAATTTTTGTTTTTTTTTTTTAACTGGGTGTGATGGTGCAGGCCTGTAATCTCAGTACTTGGGTTGCCAAAACAGGAGGATTGCAAATTCGGAGCCACCTTCAGCAATTTAGTGAGGCTCTCCACAACTTAATGTAACTTGGAGGTAGAATGCCCCTGGGTTCAATCCCCAGTACCACACACACACACACACAAACACACACACACACACAAATTAAGAGCCAGGCATGTTGCTATATATACTTGTAATCCTAGCACTTGGAATGCTGAGATAGGAAGATTGCAGTTTTGTGGCCAGCCTCAGCTACTTAGTGAGGCCCTCCACAATTTAGTGAGACCCTGTTTCAAAATAAAGTATAAAACAAAATCACTAAGCCAAGCATGAGAAGGAGAGAGGGTGGAAGGAGGGAGGAATGGGGTGGGAATTGGGGAAGAGCTAAATGAGTATTGTGTGCTTGTATACCTCTACCATTTTGTATTCCATCAGGATGTATGACTACAATTCACCAATTAAAAAATTAAAAAAAATAAAGGATAAAAATTAGGGCTGGGGGTGTAGCTCAGAGATAGATGTCCCTGGGTTCAATCTTCAGTATAAAAAAAAAAAAATTTTTTAAATCTAGAAGCCAGGTGTGGTGATGCAGGCTTGTAATCCCAGTACTTGGGAGGCTAAGACAAGAGGATTGCAGCTTTGCAGCCAGCCTCAGCTACTTAGTGAGGCCCTTTGCAAATTAGTGAGATTCTGTTTCAAAATAAAGAATAATAAAAAAAAAATAGGGCTGGGGGTGTAGCTCGGAGGTCCCTGGGTTCAATCCCCAGTACTGCAAAAAAAAAAAAAAAAAAAAAAAGGACTTTAGTGGTTGTCTCTGAAATTCTCTTTTTAGGCAGTTCTTTCTTTTGATATTCTTTTTCTTTTCTTTTTTTTTTGGGGGGGGGTCTGGGGATGGAACCCAGGGGCATTTGACTTCCGAGCTACAACCCCTGGCCTTTTTTTATTCTTTATTTTGAAACAGGGACTCACTAAGTTGTGGAGGGCCTCGCTAAGTAGCTGAGGCTGGCCGAGATTCTTTTGTCTCTGCCTCCAGAATGCTGGGATTACAAGCGTGTGCCACCACTCCCGGCTTTGATATTCTATTTTGACAATTATTTTCTACCTCTGAGCTACACCCCCAGCCCTATTTTTTTATTCTTTATTTGAAACAAAGTCTCACTGAGTTGCAGAGGGTCTCACTAAGTAGCTGAGGCTAGCTGCATACCTGTGATCCTCCATTTCAGTTTCCCAAATACTGGGATTACAATCGTGTGTCACCATACCCCAGTATATTCTGAAAAAAAATTTTTTTTTGGTACTGGGGATGGAACCCAGGGGCATTCTATCTCCAAGCTACATCCCTAGCCCTATTTTTTTTTTCTTTATTTTGAAGCATGGTCTCTCTGAGTTGCAAATGGCCTTACTAAGTAGCTGAGGCTGTCCGCGAACTGTGATCCTCTTGTGTCAGCCTCCCAAATGCTGGTATTATAAGAGTGTGCCACCACACCTGGCACCTGGTTTATATTCTGACAATTTTATTTATTTATTTATTTATTTATTTATTTTGGTGCTACTGGGGGTGGAACCCAGAGGCTTCCTACCTCCGGGCTATACTCCCAGACCTATTTTATATTTTATATTTTATTTGGAAACAGGGTCTCACTAAGTTGCTGAGAGCCTAAGTAGCTGAGGCTATCTTTGAACCTGTGTAATCTTCCTGTCACAGCCTCCCAAGCGCAGGGATTATTATTATTAATTATTATTATTATTATTATTATTATTATTATTATTTTTGGTGGTACTGGGGTTCCTGGAAGCCCTTCTACCTCCGGGCTACACTCCCAGACCTATTTTATACTTTTTTATTTTTGGAAACAGGGTCTCTTAGCCAACGCAGCTGACTTCGAACCTGCGCGATCCTCCTATCTCTGCCTCCCAAGCGCGGGGATTACAAGCGTGCGCCACCGCGCCCGGCAGCGCAGGGATTATAAGTGTGCACCACCACGCCCAGCGATATTCTGACAATTTTAATCACAATATTGTCCCTGGACTCGTAGCTCCAGTCTGCTGGCATCAGCCTTGGTTCCTCCTTCCTGTTTAAGCCTCACTCCAGGCTTACAGGTGGGCTACTCTCATTTGTTTCCCATCTTCTAGAGATAACTCCCCTTTTTTTTCTTTTTTTGGTGTTACTGGGGATGGAACCCAGGGGCTTTTTTTTTTTTACCTCTGGGCTACACTCCCAGACCTATTTTATATTTCACTTGGAAACAGGGTCTCACTAAGTTGCTGAGAGCCTCACTAAGTAGCTGAGGCTGGCTTTGAACCCGTGTGATCCTCCTGTCTCAGCCTCCCAAGCGCGGGGATTACAAGTGTGCGCCACCACGCCCGGCTCGGGATAACTCCCTTTTATTATATGATGTCTTGTATCTTGAAAACCATTTTCTATATATTATTTGGTTCTTTGTTTCAGGTGGGAGGGTAAATTCAATAACTTTTAATACTGTTTGTCCAGAAGCAGAAACAATAATTTGGATGATTTTCTAGATATCTTATTGTGACAGGTTTCTAATTCAATTCTCTAAAAGAGAACATACTTGGTAAGATTTTAAGTATTTTTTGTGTGTCTGTGTGTAGCATCAGAATTGAACCCAAGAGGATTCTACCTTGGAGTTATACCCCCATTTTTTATGTTTTGTTTTGAAATAGGATCTTACTAGTTGCTAAGAGTCTCACTAAGTTACTGTGGCTGGCTCTGGAACCTGTGATTCTTCTGTCTCAGCCTCCCAAGTACTAGAATTACAAGTATGAGCCTTCATGCCATACTAGATGTTAAGTCTTTTAAGTTTATGGCCTTAACCCGGGTGTGGTGGCTTGCATTTGTAATCCCAGTACTTGGGAGGCTGAGACAGGAGGATTACAGGTTCTCTGCCAGCCTTAGCAATTTAGACTCTCAGCACCTTATCAAGAATCTGTTTCAAAATAGAAAAACAAGGCCAGGCAGGGTGGCACATGCCCATAATCCCAGAATCTGGGAGGTTGAGACAGGAGGATATCAGGTTCAAGGCTGATAGCCTCAGCAAGTAGTGAGACACTCATCACCTAGCAAACTTGCTTTAAAAAAATATATGGCCAGGGGTGTAGTTTGGAGATAAAATGCCCCTGGATTCAATCCCCAAGCCCCCAGTACCACAATAAATAAATAAATAAATAAATAAAAATAAAATGGGGCTGGGGGTAGCTCAGATACAGAATGGCCTGGGTTAAATCCCTAGTACCACAAAAACAAATAAACAAATTATGGCCCTGAATAGAGTGTCTTGGTTAATGTTTTATGTGTTCTAGAAAAGAGTATGTATTCTACAGTTTTTTTGGTATCCATTCTACAATGTTAATTAGGCCAAATTGTTGATACTGCGTTCAAATCCTCGATAGCTTAACTGATATTTTTGTGCACTTGTATCAATATTGAAGGATGCATGTTAAAATCTCGGCCTATCATTGTATATTCACTTATCTCCCTACTTCTTCAATTTTTGGTCATGGATTTTAAAGCTTTGTTATTAAGTCCATTCATATTTTTGGATTGTTGTCTTGATGAATTGCTTCTTTTTAGCATTATAAAATGATCCTCTTTATCTCTGATCTCGGGTAATACTCCTTGTCTTCAAGTGTCTTTGCCTGTGTCTTATATTAAAATAGCCATGCCATCTTTGATAAGCTTAGTGACGATATGGGATTTAATTTTATCCTTTTACTTTCTACCTATTTATCTTATTATTTGAGGCATATTGTTTTCTGTGGTGCTTCAGATTGGACCCAGGGCCTCATACATGCTAGGCAAGTGTGCTACTACCGAGCTACATTTCTAGCCCCTTAAGCCTATTTCTTGTAAGCATCATACAGTTGCATCTTACCTTTTAAAAATACAGTCTGCCAGTCTTTTCTTTTTAATTGTCATTTATAGTTAATATAATGATTGCTATTTGTCTTCTCTGTTTTTTCTCTTTTCCTCCCTCCTTTCTATTCTTCATTTTGAATAACAACTTTTACTTTATTTATTTTCTTGTGGTACTGGGGATTGAACCCAGGGGCATTCTGCCTCTGCACTATTACCCCATCTCTATTTTATTTTGTATTTATTTTTAAAATTTTTATTAGTGCATTGTAGTCATACATCTCAATGGTGTATAAGATGGTGGAGGCATACATACACACATCACCCAATTAGCCCTTACCCATTTCCACCCCATTCCCTCCCCCTCCCTCCTTCTCATGTTTGGCTTAGTGATTGACATTGATATGTTTGTTAAAGTACATCATGTGCACTAGACAATTTCCCTCTTTACCCCTTCTATCCCCTCAGATACGTTGCCTTATTTGCTCATCTGTAGTATCTCCTTCTTCATCTAAAGTTCTTCTGTTTTTTTCCTCCTTTCCTCCCTCCTTTCTCATTTTTATTTTTATTTATTTTTTGAAGATTTAAAGGAGTTTATTAAAAAAATAAAAATACAGCCGGGCGTGGTGGCGCACGCTTGTAATCCCTGCACTTGGGAGGCGGAGACAGGAGGATGGTGCAGGTTCAAAGCCAGCCTTTCTGGCTTAAGAGACCCTGTTTCCAAATAAAAAAATGTATAAAATAGGTCTGGGAGTGTAGCCTGGAGGTAGAAGGGTTTCTAGGAACCCCAGTACCACCAAAAAAAAAAAAAAAAAAAAGAAAGAAAGAAATACAGAAGATAGTTGCAGCCCCATGCTAAAGCATGAGGGGGTGCTTTGAACGAAATCACCCCTTATTTTTATTTTGAATAAGAACTTTTATTTATTTATTTTCTGGTGGTACTGGGGATTGAACCCAGGGGCATTCTGCCTTTGAACTATCACCCTAGCCCTATTTTATTTTTTATTTTGGAACAGGATTTCCTTTGGTTTCAGAGGCTGGCTACAAACCTGCAATTCTCCTGTCTGAACTCTCAAGTACTGGAATTACAGGCGTGTGCCACCACACTGGGCTAGACCCTGTTTAAAATAAACAATCAATAGCTGGGTGTGGTGGTCCCCAGCATTTGGGAGGCTGAGACAGGAGGTCTATGTTCCTGGACAGCCTCAGCTACTTACTGAGACCCTCAGCTACTTAGTGAGACCCTCTGCAACTTAATGAGACCCTATTGCATAATAAAGAATAAAAACTAAGCCGGGTGTGGTGGCGCACGCTTGTAATCCCCGCGCTTGGGAGGCTGAGACAGGAGGATCGCACAAGTTCAAAGCCAGCCTCAGCTACTTAGTGAGGCTCTCAGCAACTTAGTGAGACCCTGTTTCCAAATAAAATATAAAAAGAGGTCTGGGAGTATAGCCCGGAGGTAGAAAAGCCCCTGGGTTTCACCACTAGTACCAAAAAAAAAAAAAGAAAAAAAAAGGATACCCTCTAGAAAACCGGACTTTGTGGTATATACGTGTAATCCCAGTCCTTGGGAGACTGAGACAGGAGGATCGCAGGTTCTAGGTTAGCCTTGTCTACTTAGTGAGACCCTCCGCAACTTAATGGGATCCTGTTTCAAAATAAAGAAATAACTGGGTGTGGTAGACGCTTGTAATCCCAACATTTGGGAGGTTGAGACAGGAGGATCACGGTTCGCGGACAGCCTCAGCTAATTAGTGAGGCCCTCTGCAACTCAGTGAGACCCTGTTTCAAAAATAAAGAACAAAAAATAGGGGTAAGGGTATAGCTTGGAGGTAGAACACCCCAGCAAAAACAAAAAACAAAAATAAAAAAAGAATTAAAAAGTAGGACTGGGAGTAAGCCAGGCATGGTAGCGCATGCTTGTAATCCCAGTATTTGGGAGGCGGAGACAGGAAGATTGCAGGTTTGAGGCCAGCCTTAACAACTTAGGGAGGCCTTCCGCAACTTAGTGAGACCCTGTTTCCAAATTGGGTTGGGGGTTAGCTCAGAGTTAGAATGCCTGAGTTCAATCACTGGTGCCACACATACACACAAAAAAATAGGGTTGGGAGTGTAACTTGGAGGTAGAATGCCCCTGGGTGAGACTCATCAACTCAATGAGACTTTTTGGTGGTACTGGGGGTGGAACCCAGAGGCTTTCTACCTCTGGACTATACTCCCAGACCTTTTTATTAAAATATTTTTGATAAGTTGGGTCCTGCACTCATGTGACTTTGTGTCACATGACCTCTGCAGGGCAAGGGAGGGGCTGAAACCACCGCGAGAATTGGGCGTTCCCGCGAGTAAACCCTCCTCTCGCGAGATGCATACCTTGAAAAGGAGAGCCCACGTCCTCAAGCTTCGGACAGGCGCGCGGGCCCCACGGTGCCTCGCCCTGATCCCCGGGAGAGCCGTGCCATTAAAACTTTACATGCCACAGATCTCTCTCGTGTTTTTCATACTCCGCTGTACTCACATTATTTTTTATTTCACTCGCATTAATTTTTTATTTTACTTATCATTTGGTGCCGAAACCCATCATTAATTTTTTATTTTACTTATCATTTGGTGCCGAAACCCGGGAGAACTCTTGGGTCCCTCCCCATTTTTTTATTTTTATTTTTTTATTTTTTCCCCTTTTTTCTCTTTTTATTTTTACTCTCTTTTTAAGCCCTGGACTCTCCGACCCGCCAGCAGCTCGACTGTGAGGCCCCACACCAGCGCTCCGCTTGCAGGCGTTGCTCCCACCACTGCCGCTGCTGCCGCCCCGTGCCTGCCCAGACCATAAGCCTTCTTCCCCAGCCCCGCACTCTCCGGGAGAGCCGGCGGCCTTCTTCCTGCCCCGGGCTCTGCTGAGAGTCCGTGGCCATCTTTCCAGCCCCAAGCTCTGCTGAGAGCTCGTGGCCATCTTTCCAGCCCCGAGCTCTGCTGAGAGCTCGTGGCCATCTTTTCGGCCCCGAGCTCTGCTGAGAGCCGGTGGCCATCTTTCCAGCCCTGAGCTCTGCTGAGAGCGTGTGTCCATCTTTTCGGCCCCGTGCTCTTCTGAGAGCCGATGGCCATCTTTCTGGCCCCGCGCTCTGCTGAGAGCCAGTGGCCGTACAGGCTCCGCCGGCCGCCAGGCTGCCAGTTCCACCCGCCCGGAGCCAGGCTCCTTGGGTGATGCTGGCACCTGTCCTGCTTGCCGACCTCCTGCACGGGCCAGGACCTCTGCCTGCCGCTTGGACCTCCTAAAACCGCCGTTCCAGCTCGGCGCTCCAGTCACCGCCGGGACCTCTGGCCGGTTTGCCCCGCCTGCCCCGAGCCAGGCTCATTGGGCGGCACACAGCCGGCTTCGGTGTCCGCCACAGTCACCCGCGCCAGGAGTAGCTCTACTCGCTGCTGCTGCTCCGTTTTGTCCGCCCAAGCCAGGCTCACTGGCGGTGCTCCTAGGGGCCCAGCCTCAGCGACTGCCACATGCATGGAAACCATTTTGTCTCCATGCCGCAAACCCGGCAAGCCATGCCACCTGCGTGCCACCGTTTGATCCCGCCTGCGCCAGCTGCCAGTGCCGTCCACACCAGCCACCGGCATCCGCGCGCCCCAGCTCCACCGCGCCCCCAGCAGCTTCTCAGTGCTTCTGTTGCAGCCAGCACTGGCTGGCAACGCTTCACTCCGGTACACTGTCTCCTTCCCTTGGTTAGCGGGTTCCGGACTTGAGTCTTCCGGTCCACTGGGACCCCCAAATCCAAGCGCTTGGTGACCCATTGTCCCCCGGTCCACTGGGACCACCCTCCGAATGACCAGGTCATCCTCCGGTTTTGAGAAGGGATGAAGATGTTCTTCTCTATCTCTTAACATCTGTTTCCAAACGATTGAGCAGGGAAATCGGGGACGCCCACTTCCTGTTCTTCGTTTCTGCCCGCGAACCAATTATGGGAAGTCGAACCTTTATAGTAGCAGATGCCCTGAGAGCCTGTCTGCCTTGATACGAGTTGGGAAATGGGTTGCGGTGGCCCAGGAATAGTTAGGAACTTTTCTTTTTTTTTTTTTTTAATTTTATTTTATTGGTGCACTGTATTCATACATCATAGTGGGATACAAACTTTTGTAGACATACATGCACACATCGCCCAGTCAGCCCCCACCCGATCCCCACCCCATTCTCTCCCCATCCCTCCCTCCCATGCTTGGCTTAGTGGTTGACATCTAGTATTATAGCAATTTATCCAAAATTAAAAATGATAATCTCACATAACAGTTTCATTTGTCTGATACCAAGCTTTTGATGACTTAAAGATAACATTTTAATATTTCTTTTTGCTTTCTTTCTTACCAGAGAATATTTTTTTCTTTTTTTTAGGTGAAACTATCATATATTTATTTTTCAGAAAAAAATCTATCCTGATATGGAATATGGACTCTAGATACCCAAAACAATCTCGAAGCAAAAACAAAGCTAGAAGATGTATATTTTCTGATTTCAAACCATATAAAGCTACAATAATTGAAACAGTGTAGTACTGTTCTAAAGGCAGATATATAGACCATTGGAGTTAAATACAAGCCTAGAGCTAACTTCTTCCCTATATTGTCAAGTTATTTTTGACATGGTTTCCAAGAAGATTTGGTGGTGGAAATAATAATCTTTTAACTAAATATTGTTGAAAAATAATAATTACATGGAAAAGAATAAAATTGGACCCTTACCTAATCCCACATACAAGTATTAACTCAAACTAGATAAAAGACCTAAATATAAATCTTAAGACTATAAACTTTTAGGAGAAAATCTGGGTCATAAAACCTCACAACATTGAAATTGGCAGTGATTTCTTGGATATGATTTCAATGGCACAGGCAACAGAAGAATATACAAACTCCCTAAAAAATAAAAGAAAATATTGTATATCCAAAGACAATGTAAACAGAGTTAAAAGTTACTAATAGAATTGGATAAAATATTTCCAAATGCTATATCTGAAGGTATATTAATATTCCAACTAGAAATCCTAAAAATTAACAACAATAAAGGCAAACAATACAATTTAGAGATAGGTAAAAGACTAACATAAATAATGAATCTCCACAGATAACCAATCTTAGTTGTCTGTTGGATGGAAACTCTTGTTTCTCTGGTTCTGGTGAGTGTTACCTATTTCTTCTTTGTAGTTAATCTCTTTGAGTATTTTCTCTAGTGCTGGTTTTGAAGACATAAATTCCTTCAGTTTCTGTTTGTCATGGAAGCTTCTTATTTCTCCATCTAATTTGATAGAAAGTTTTGCTGGATAGGAAATTTTTGGCTGGAAGTTGTTTTCTTTCAGAGTTTGGAATATGTTACTCCAAGCCCTTCTGGCTCTCATGACTTGGTTTGGGAAGTCTGGAGTGATTCTAATTGGTTTGCCTCTGAATGTCACTTGGCCCTTTGTTTTTGTTGCCTTTAAGATTCTCTGCTTGGCTTCCACATTGGTCATTTTGACAATTATATGGCGTGGGGATCCTCTTCTCCGATCCTGTCTAAAGGGAGTTCTATAAGTTTCCTGGATCTGTGTATCAACCTCTTGCTCTATGTTTGGAAAATTTTCTGCTATTACTTCCTTGAAGAGATTGTTGATCCCTTTGGTATCACTTTCTTTTCCCTCCTCTATTCCAATTATTCTTAGGTTAGCTCTCTTAAGATGGGCCCATATTTCTTCAATGTCAGATTCCTGCTGTTGGATATCTTTTTCTAGATTAGAAACTATGCATTCATTTTTGGATTGCTCATCTTCTAAGAGCGAGATTCTGTTCTCCATGTGGTCTAATCGGTTGTTTGTGCTTTGAATTGAGGCCTTTACTTCATTAATTGCATCCTTTATCTCTTTTTGGCTCTCTCTGAGTTCTTTTCGAAGCACCTCTATTATTTCTACAGTTATTTTCCTGATTTGATCTTCTAGAAATCTCTGATTTTCTGTTTTATCAGGTTCTGATGTTGTGGGGTTGTGCACATTCAATACTTCAGTGTTATTCCTCTTTCCCATGATTTCGGAGGTTTGTGCCTTCTCTGGGTTCTTCCCTTGGGTCACTATGGCTTCACTTAAGGTGCTCTGGATCTCGAGTCTGTATTATCTCAGACCCTACTACTCCTTTACTGGGTTGTATCACAGAGTCTCCGACCCAGGGAGTCGATAGAGGCTGCTTTAAACTATGGGGGTTGCCAGGTTGCACGTTCTCCTATGGTGTGATATCTCTGCCACCACCTCTCCCTCACTGGGTCAAGTCCCAGGAGGCACAATACTGGGATTTCTCCTCTGTGGCCCGCAATTTGACTCACTGTTCTTGAGTACGTAGATGTAGCTGTACTGGACTCGGTGAATTCACTGCTGCTGCCGCCGCCGGTGGCAATATGGCGCCTCTGCCACGCCCTCGGCCATGAGGCTGGCGTATTTTTTCTTCTCTGGTTTTGATTTCCACTCTGAATCCCTGCAGCGTGTGCTGAGCTCAGCCACTGGGAGCTTTAAATGCTGTCTGCGCCGAAAGATCCCACCTGGCTGTTCCGCATCGGCTCACCTCGGCTTGCTGTAGCCGTCCGCTGAGTTCGCCGCTGCCGCCGGCAGTATGGCGCTGCTGCCGCGTCCTCGGGCGCGTGTGTCTCCTCTGTGGCCCTGAGCTCTGTTCTCAGTCCGCTTTCTCTCTGGAGCCTGGTGGTTTTTTTGTTTTTCTGGTGATGGTGTTTTCTGGCTATGAAAGGCGCTCTTTTTGTGGTAATGGAGATTGGTTGTTAGCGGGACTCTTAAGCCCCGCTTTTCTCGGTCGCCATCTTCCCGGAAGTCCCTGGAAGTTCAGGAACTTTTCTAAGCGGTCTGATATCCCTCCAAATGTTCTCCCCTATCAGCTGCCATTTATTTTCCCACCAGCCACCATTTTGTGATGGCGCGCAGTCGCTGCCTGGTGACGTCACAGTCGCCATCTTGGCCCCCACCAGACTGCAATTTTGCTGTCCGGCCGCTCCACACGGTCCTAAACATGCTCGGCTTCTGGCTCCCTTTCCGGCCCGCTTGGGAACGCCCTAGGTGCTGCGGGAAACGCCGGGGCCAGGCCAGGGCTGGGGCGACACCCTCTGTCTGCCCATGCGGAGTCCGCGTTGCCATTCTTGCTGGACACCTGTCCCGGGACGCGCTCTTTGTGTGTGAATGTAGGTCCATCACAGCTGATAGAACCTTAACATGGCATCTAAAGTTTTAATTCCAGAGAGAAACAGGCAGAGATGGAGTGTACACTCCGACTTTGCCAAAAAGCAGATTCCTGGTAGCTGCCCTTCGGCTGGCGGTGGTGGCTCAGGCCTCTGGAGTGCCACCTTGGTGTGGAAGACTGCAATGACGACTACCTCCAGGAGCCTGCCTGAAGTGGGCGAAGCCACGCCCACCAATCAGACTGTTCCCGGCGTGTGGCCAGGAGGGCCACTGGAACAGTGCCCTTGGAAAAGGATGAGCCCCAGGTGCCTCAACACAGGGGGAGCACCTTTCCAGACCAGGCCCCGCCACTGGCCCTACTCAGCCTGGCTGAAGACTGACGGCTCCTGGATCCCTCAACCTCCATCCTCTTTGCCAGCTCAGGGTAGCTCTCCAGGTACTGAGTAAGCCAGTCTCCTTTTTGGTCACCTGCTCAATCTCATGATTTGTTTTTTTCTTTAATAGCCCTTGCCTGTTCAAGCCTCCTCAAGCGCACATCACTAAGCTGTTCAGGGTAACCTCCAATTCGCACTGCAGCTATGCCCCCACCTGCACCCCCTTCTGGGGGACTGGACTCCCGACTCCTCCCGGCCTGGGGCCCCTGACGATGCCCCTTGACAGCAGGAAGAAGCTAGAGGGTCCAATCGTCATCTGTTATCCCTACCATCAAAAGGCCAGGATGATAAGTTGGGTCCTGCACTCATGTGACTTTGTGTCACATGACCTCTGCAGGGCAAGGGAGGGGCTGAAACCACCGTGAGAATTGGGCGTTCCTGCGAGTAAACCCTCCTCTCGCGAGATGCATACCTTGAAAAGGAGAGCCCGCGTCCTCAAGCTTCGGACAGGCGCATTAATTTTTTATTTTACTTAAAAATTTTATTTGGAAACAGGGTCTCACTAAGTTGCTGAGAGCCTCACTAAGCAGCTGAGGCTGGCTTCAAACCCGTGTGATCCTCCTGTCTCAGCCTCCCAAGTGCAGGGATTACAAATGTGCACCACCACGCTTGGCTTAACTCAATGAGACTTTATTTCAAAAGTAAAAATAGCACTGTGGGTGTAGCTCAGAGATAAAATGCTCTTGTGTTCAATCCCTAGTAATATGTGCCCGCGCGTGTGTGTGGGTGTGTGCAAACACACCCACACACCTGTCTGCTCACCTGCCCGCACAAAAAAAATGAGTTCAAGAGGGAAGTTGAAGCCAGGCGTTGTGGTGCACGCTTGTAATACCAGGATTCGGGAGGCTGAGGGATGAGGATCGTGGTTGGCAGACAGCCTCAGCTGCTTATTGAGGCCCTCCAAAACTTAATGAGTCCCTGTTTCAAAATAAAGAATAAAAATTAGGGTAGGGGGTGTAGCTCGGAGGTCAAATGCCCCTGGGTTCCACCCCTAGACCTGCGAAGCAAAAAAAAAAAAAAAAGAAGGAAGTTGATTTGATGGTTAATTTTATGTGTCAACTTGACTGGGACATCTGGTACCAGATGATTGGCTAAGCATTCTGGGTGTGTCTGAAGGATGTTTACTGATGAGATTAGCATTTGAAATGGTAGATTGAAGCTCTGTGTGGTGGCACAGGTTAGTAATCCCAGCTTTTAGGAGGCTGAAACAGGAGGATCTGGGTTCACAGACTGCCTCAGCTACTTAGTGAAGCCCTTTGCAAATCAGTGAAACTGTTTCAAAACAAAGAATAAAAATAGGGCTTAGGGTATAGCTCAGAGGTAGAATGCCCCTGGGTTCCATCCCCAGTAAGGGGGGGGGGAGTAGATTGAGTAAAACAATTTGTCCTTCTTACTGAGGGTCCATCTCTGTCCACTGGAGACTTTAACAAAAGACAGGCTCAATTTATTTCTCTGTTTATTTTTCAAACTAGGACTTTGTTCTTTTAAACTGGTACTGGAATTTACACTATTGATTTTTGAACTTCTCAGACCTTTGGACTTGAACTGGAACTATACCACAGGTACTTTCTAATTCTCCAGCTTGCAAATGACATATCATAAGCTTTCTTAGCCTCCATAATTATGTGAGCTGACTCCTCATTTTGTGTATATGTGCATGTATACATAGGTTTATTTATTTATTTATTTATGTGTGTGCATGTGTGGTACTGAACTGAACCCAGGGACATTCTACCCCTGAGCTATTCCCCCAGCCCTACTTTATTCTTTAATTTGAAACAGGATTTCACTAAGTTGCAGAGGTCCTCACCAAGTTACTAAGGCTGGCCTCGAACCCAGATCCTCCTTCTCAGCCTCCCAAATACTGGAATTACAAGCATGCATCACCATGCCTGGCTCCAAGCCCTATTTTTATTTTTTATTGTAATGTTGAAATTGAGTCAGGGGTTGCAAAGGAGGCAAAAACCAGACAAGTTTTTGTGTGAGACCAGGCCTCTTTAATTAACTGGCACCTTTGGGCAAGGTCTGCTGACCGTGGAGGAAGGGACTGATGATTGGTCAGCAGAGTCACACCACAGCAGAGAGGAAGTGAGGGTATTTCTGTAGCTGGGGTCTTGGGGGTGGGGGCTAGTGGCGTGGGAATGCCGGTCTTCTTGTAACCTCTGGAGTCTTGTGATATCTCTGCTTCTGGCTTCTGGGATTCTGCCTCCTGTCTCATCAGGGGAGAGAAGGGGACCGAGGAGGAGGGACTGGAGGGGGAAGGGACCCGACCTCTCATTTATTTTGAAACAGGGTCTCACTAAATTTCAGAGGGCCTCACCAAGCAGCTGAGGCTGGCCATGAACCTGTGGCCCTCCTGTCTGAGCCTCCCAAGTACTGGGATTACAAGCATGGGCCACAACACCCAGCTGCCTATTTTTATTTTTGAAACAGGGTCTGAGTAGGTTGATGAGAGTCTTACTACTTGCTGAGGCTATCCTTGAACCTGTGAACCTCCTGTCTCAGCCTATCAAGTACTGGGATTGTCATGGGAAAACATGACAATTCTGTAGGGTTCTTGGCTTACAATGGCTGAAAAGAATTTCAGCACATGCCATTCAGAGAAAAGACAGAAGTCTTATTTAGAAAAGTGAGAGATTTGAGGGGGAAGGCAGGCCATCTTAAGAGGTGGAGAGCATCTGAGCAAGAGAGTTCTTGCGGCTTTTTCAGTTCTTTCATAGAACCCCCATGAGGGGGTGGGTGGGATCCCACAGTGGAGGTCTGGACTTCCTCTTCAGGTTTCCCAGGCAAGGGCAAGGGGTTGTGGGTAGTCAGTGTCTGACCTTTGTCCTCCTGGATCCTTTGTTTACTAAGCATCTCAGGTGGATGCTTTGTTTACTAGGAATCTCAGATGGAGATGGTAGGAGAGGCTATTGTGATTAAGGATGTGGGCACATTCAGGCTTCTGCGAAATACAACACTTCTGGATTTAAAGATTATGCACTTTCTGGATTTTATTTTATTTTTTTTGTGGTATTAGGGATGAAACCCAGGGGCTTTTCTACCTCCAGGCTATACTCCCAGATCTATTTTCTTTTTTATTTGGAAACAAGGTCTCACTGAGTTGCTGAGAGCCTCACTAAGTAGCTGAGGCTGGCTTTGAACCTGTACGATCCTCCTGTCCCAGCCTCCCAAGTGCTGGGATTACAAGTGTGTACTACCATTCCGGGTTTCACTTTCCAGATTTTTTTTTTTTTTTTTGGTGGTACTGGGGTTCCTGGAAGCCCTTCTACCTCCGGGCTACGCTCCCATACCTATTTTTACATTTTTACTTGGAAACAGGGTCTCCTAAGCCAGCACGCGCGGCTGGCTTCGAACCTGCGCGATCCTCCTGTCTCTGCCTCCCAAGCGCGGGGATTACAAGCGTGCGCCACCACGCCCGGCCCACTTTCCAGATTTTAAAACTACATTTTTCTTTTCTTCCCAATTCATTTACTTTCTACCTAATAGTTGATCAATTATTGTTATTATTTTTTATGATACTGGGGGTGGAACCCAGGAACATTCTACATCTGTGCTAAACTCCTATCCCTATTATTTATTTATTTTTATTTTTGCGGTACTGGGGATGAAACCCAGGGGCATTATACCTTCGAGCTATACCCATAGCCCTTTTTTTAATTCTTTATTTTGAAACAGGGTCTCATTGAGTTGCAAAGGGCCTCACTAAGTAGCTGAGGCTGTCCAAGAACCGTGATCCTCCTGTCTCAGCCTCCTAAATGATGGGATTACAAGCATGCACCACCATGCCTGGCTCCCTATTTTTATTTTTATTTATTATTATTATTATTATTATTATTATTATTATTATTATTATTTGCGGGTCTGGGGATGGAACCCAGGAGCATTCGACCTCCAAGCTACAGCCCCTGCCCTATTTTTTATTCTTTATTTTGAAACAGGGTCTCACTGAATTGCAGAGGGTCTCATTAAGTAGCTGAGGCTGTCCGCGAACCGCGATCCTCCAGTCTCAGCCTCCCAAATGCTGGGATTACAAGCGTGCACCACCATGCCCGGCTTTTTTATAATTTTTTAAATTGGTGCATTGTAGTCATATATCTTAATGGGATACAAGATGGTGGATATATACATGCACACATCACCCAATTAGCCCTTACCCAATTCCCACCCCATTCCCATCCCCCTCCCTCCTTCTCATGTTTGGCTTAGTGATTGACTTTGATATGTTTGTTAAAGTACATCATGTGCATTTGAGAATTTCCCTCTTTCCCCTCCCATCCCCTCATTTAGGTAGCCTTATTTTCTCATCTATAGTATCTCCTTTTTCACCTACAGTTCCTCCTATGACCCATTTTCTCCCTAGCTTCCACATATTAGGGAAAACATCCGATTTCTTATTTTTTTGTGACTGACTAATCTCACTTAGCATAATGTTCTCCAGTTCCATCTATTTATCTGCAAATGATGTAATTTTGTTCTTCTTTATGGTTGAGTAAAATTCCATTGTGAACTGGGCATGGTGGCACATGCTTGTAATCCTAGCATTTGGGAGGCTAAGACAGGAGGATCACAGGTTTGAAGCCAGCCTTGGCAATTTAGCAAGGCACTCTGCAACATAGTGAGACCCTGTTTCCAAATAAGTAAAATGGGACGAGTGTGGTGGCACATGCTTGTAAACCCAGTGCTTGGGAGGCTGAGACAGGAGGATGGCACAGTTTTGAAACCAGCCTCAACTACTTAGTGAGCTTCTCAGCAACTTAATGAAACCCTGTTTCCAAATAAAGTATAAAATAGGTCTGGGAGTATAGCCTGGTGGTAGCAAAGCCCCTGGGTTCCACCCTCAGTACTACAAAAAACTAAATAAAATGGGCTGGGGGCTTAACTCAGAGGTAAAATGCCTCTGGGTTTAATTCTCGGTGCCCTAAAAAATCTATTGTGTACATATCCTATAGTTTTGTAATTCATTCATCTGTTGATGGACATCTTAGCCAGTTCCATAGTTTGGCAATTCTGAATTGTTCAGTTATGAGCATAGATACACATGTATTAGTTTGGTATTTTGGTTTCCATTCTTTTGGGTAGACACCCAGAAGTGGTATTGCTGGATCATATGGTAGGTTCATTCTCATTCTTCTGAGGATCCTCCATACTATTTTCCAAAATGGTTGCACTAGTTTGCAATCCCTTCTCCACATCCTTGCCGGAATTTGTTGTTTGTGATTTGAATGATTGCCCTTCTAAATTGGAATTAGGTGAAATCTCAGCATAGTTTAAAAAATTATTTGACCTCTGAGCTACACCCCTTGCTTTAGTTTTTTTATTCTTTATTTTGAAACAGAAGTTGCAGAGGGCCTCAATAAGTAGCTGCAGCTGTCTGTGAACCACGATTCTCCGGTCTCAGCCTCCCAAAAACTGGGATTACAAGCATGTGCCATCATATCCGGCTTTCAGCATAGTTTTGATTTGCATCTCTCTGCTAATGATATTGAACATTTTCCTACATTTATTGGCCATTTAAATTTCTTTTGTGAAGTTTCTATTTAGTTCACTTGCCCATTTTTTGATTGGGTAATTTGTTTTATTAGTTGTGAGTTTCTTGAGTTCTCTGTATATTCTAGATATTAGTTTTCTATCAGAGGAGTAGTTGGCAAAGATCTGATATTCTGCCGACTCTCTCTTCAGTTTCTGATAGTTTTCTTTGATGCACAGAAGCTCTTCAGTTTAATGCAAACCTACATATTAATCATTATTTTATTTTCTTATGCATTTGGGGTCTTGTTGAGAGAGTTTTTACCTGTGCCTATGTGTCACAGTTTTGGACCTATGCCCTCTTCAAGGAGCTGCAAAGTCTCTAGTCTGATTTCCAAGTCTTTGATCCATCTTGAATCGACTCTTGTGTAGGGTGAGAAAGGGGGGTTTATTTCCATTTTTCTGCACATGGTTAACCAGTTTTGCCAACACTGTTTTTTGAAACTATCTTTTTTTCCAGTGTATGTTTTGGGCCCCTTTGTCAAAAATCAAATGTGTATAAGTGTGCAGTTGCTTCTGAGTCTTCTATTCTACTCCATTCGTCTATGTGTTTGTTTTTGTGTCAATACCATGCTGTTTTTCTTAATATGGTTTTGAGGTATAGTTTGAAGTCAGGTATTATGATTCCTCCTGCATGGTTCTTGTTTCTGAGAAATACTTTGGCTATTCTTGTTTTTTCTTTTTCTTTTTTTACTGTTCTAAATAAATTTTTTTTTTTTTGCGGGTCTGGGGATGGAACCCAGGGGCATTTGACCTCCGAGCTACACCCCCTGCCCAATTTTTTATTCTTTATTTTGAAACAGGGTCTCACTGAGTTGCAGAGGGCCTCATTAAGTAGCTGAGGCTGTCCTCGAACCGCGATTCTCTGGTCTCAGCTTCCCGAATGCTGGGATTACAAGCGTGCTCCACCACGCCCGGCTCCTGTTCTAAATGAATTTAAGGACTGATTTTTCTGTGTCTGTAAAGAATGACCTTGGTAATTTAGTGGGTATTGCACTGAATCTGTAGGTCACTTTTCGTAGAATGGCCATTTTTTTTAGAACGGGGTATTGAACCTAGGGGCATTCTACCTCCAAGCTATAGACCCAGCCCTATGTTTTATTCTTTATTTGAAAACAGGGCCTCACTAAGTTGCAGAGGGCCTTACTAAGTACCTGAGCCTGGCTGTGAATCTGTGATCCTCCTGTCTCAGCCTCCCAAGTATTGGGATTACAAGCGTGTGCCACCATGCCTAGCAAGAAGGCCATTGTGATGATATTTTTCTGCTTGTCCAAGAAAATGGACGATCCCTCACTAAGTATTAGCTGAGGCTGTTCTCAAACTGTGATCTGCCTATCTCATCTTCCCAAATGCTGGGATTACACAAGCATGCACCCCCATGCCCAGCTAGTTTTTTTTTTGTTTTTTAAGCAGTTCGAAGTTCTTGGAACTGGGTGACACCTGTGTCGAAAACTGGGTGATACATGTGTATTTGGTTAAACACATTGGCCAACTGGAACCAGGCGGCAACACCTGTGTCTGTAATCATATGTATCAGCCAATGGAACTTTCAGGGGTGGGGGGTTTGCCAGTGTCCAGCTCAGACATAACATCCTGGCCTTTTGGTAATGGGGATGCTGAAATCTCACAAACTATTTCCTGCTGGTTGGGGGAGTATAGTAGTGGGATATAAGCTGGGACTAGGCAATCAGGGGTCCATGGGCAGACGAGTGTATGGCTGTAGCCGGAGCTGGTTAATGGTCACCCAAGATATATCTGTGACATGGAAGCGAGTGAATTTTAAGAGGCAAGGAGCTCAAAGGAAAAAGAGACAGATTAAGATCACTGGTCCTAGCATAGGTAGGATCCAAGTGGCCAGGTAGTTTTAAAACCAGCCAGAGAGGCTGGGCGTGGTGGCGCACACTTGTAATCCCCGTGCTTTGGGAGGCGGAGACAGGAGGATCACACTGGTTCGAAGCCGGCCCTGCTGGCTGAAGAGACCCTGTTTCCAAAAATAAAAAAGTATAAAATAGGTCTGGGAGTGTAGCCCGAAGGTAGAAGGGCTTCCAGGAACCCCAGTACCACCCCCCCAAAAATAAAATAAAATAAAAAATGATAAAATATAAAACTAGCCAGAGAAAGAGTTGGTCTGTGTGTGTCTTACTTGCACCTCCTCGCCCAGTTTGGCTAGGGAGTGTATGTTCTGTTCCACCAGACCAGATTCATTGATGTAGTAGCAACATTCTTCCTTTAAAAACAGACAGGTTGGCTGGGCGTGGTGGCACACGCTTGTAATCCCATTATTCAGGAGCCTGAGATTGGAGGATCGCGGTTCGTGGACAGCCTCAGCTACTTAGTGAGGCCCTCCGCAACTTAGTGAGACCTTGTTTCAAAATAAAGAATAAAAAGTAGGGCAGGGGGTATAGCTCGGAGGTCGAATGCCCCTGGGTTCCATCCCCAGACCCGCAATAAAATAAAATAAAAACAGACAGGTTCGAGTAACTTATTTTCAAATTACTCTGCTGCATTTACAATTCTTTAATGCAGTGCTTTGTAAATTTTGTTCCTTCTTTCTGCCTTTGTAATAATAAAATTGCTTAAGCTTATAGCAGTAGAGTTCTGGCTATTTTTTTTTACAAATAGCTAAGAATAAGAACCCACAGCTATATCTCACACCATTACAGTTTTGGTGTGGCACCGTAACAGTTTTTGGCGCCCAACAATATGGGGCACCGTAAGAGTTTTTGGCTCCCATGCGGGCCTCTGTCTGTGGAGCCAAATGCCGTTCCAGCTGACAGTGGGCTAATGCTGTCACTGCATCTTAAAGGTCAGTAACCTTCCCCAAAACATGATTGAATCCTGGCAGATGACTGGATAACTGGTGCCGACTGGCTCTCTGTGATTGTGGAGACCCCCTGCCACTGCTTAGCTATGGCAGACTCTCCAGGGGGAGGGAACAAGAAGGGACTCCAGCCCCTCTTTAAGCTTACTATATGAACTCATAGGCAACCAAACAGTGACTTTGGGAGCCTCATGCCTTTCGAGGTAATAGCTCATGATGCCTTATGTTCTCGTAAGTGAGGCTAGATCTGTGTCAAAGGTCTATATTGGGGTTCTGATGAATCCCACTATTGTCTTGTAAGGTCCAAATGAGTGCCCATTCATTCTGACCCCATAAAAGATGGGACACTCTTTTAAAGAGCCCTGTAAAAAGTTAAATCCAAAAAATACCCACAGCCCACTTCCAGAGAACCCCAAAACAGAGGGACAACAGCCATCAGTCCTTACTAAACAGCAGCTGCAGGACAGGCTATAGGGAAATAAGCCTGCTAGGTAAGCCAGGCAAGGCTGCTAGTTTCTAGCGGCCACACCCTGCAAGCTGTATTCAGTAGATAGACCCAGCCTCCAACCACTCAAGGGGCGGCCCATGTGCACCCCGTTGGTTTGTGAACCCTGGGAGTTCACATGCTGCAGTGGCCCTGAACTTCCAGTGGCTGGAGTCTGAGCTTTAGGTTTAGAGGCCTGAACGGCTAAGAGTCTAAACTCTGCTTCTGAGAGCTGGACTGCTCTGTAGCTCCAGTGGCCTGTGATTCTAGGGTCCTAGTGCTGCCAGATTAGCCTCCAATCTTATCTGCCCATATAATTCTTGCAGAGACCAGTGTCCTCTATGTCCTAGGCTCCTTTCTTCTGTCACCTAACATAGCATAAGCTACTGGCCCCCTGTACAAAATTTAGAAAGGAGCAGTAACAGCAGGGAGACTGAGGGACCTTGAGAAAGCTGTAGAACAGACCCAATTTTGGAGAGAAGATCCCTTCCTAGCAAGGGGCAGGACAGGAGGGCATAACCAGGAAGGAGTGAGTGAGAGGGCTATTATCTAGGTGGCAGGAGAGCAGCCCCGTAGTTAATGGGTAGGTGGGTTTGCCATCAATACCCATAACTGAGACTGTGGAGGGAAAAACAGGTCCTGAAAAGGAGGGCAGGACAGAATAGGTGCTTTCATGTTGACCAACAAGGATATTGGCTTACCCGCTACCTGCTACCTTAAGTACTACTCTGGGCTCGGTGAGGGTGATGGGGGTTGTCAAGTCTGGGCTCCATAAATCTTCAGCCAATCCCAACATTGTCAGTGGCAGGGCCTGATCTGGAAGGGTGGTCCCCCAACACTGAGATGCAAGAGGCCCACCACTCTTCCAGGGGCAGTCACTCTTCCAGTGGCCACTCTAGCCGCATGCTGGGCAAGGCTTAGTTAGGGTTCTGGGGCAAGGGCACTGTCTGGCCCAATAGCCTTCCTCACCGCACTTGAAGCATCTTCTGGGTGGTGTTCGTCTGGTTGTTGCGATCCCAGTATGTGCACGTTTATATTTTATTTTGGAAACAGGGTCTTAATAAATTGCTGAGAGCCTCACTAAGTAGCTAAGGCTGCTTCAAACCTATGTGATCCTCCTGTCTCAGCTTCCCAAGTGCTGGGATTACAAGTGTGTGCCACCATGCCCAGCCCTTTTTGAGTTTTTTTCTTATGGATGTCAAGGGCTGACTGCATAATGAAGTGGGTGGCCAGGTCAGTGGCCCTAGCTGGGAACCCAGGGTTTATATGAGTATATAAAGTGAGGGCCCCAGTCAGACAATTAAGAAAGACCACAGGATTTTCACCTGGGCTCTGGGTGACTTCCCTCAATTTTTGAAAGTTAACAGCTTTATAGGAGGTCACCTTCATGTAAGCAAGGAGAAACAGGATCATGTGGTCTCAGCAGTGGCAGCCATCCCTACTCTCAGGGCCCCAGTCTGATAAGTCTAGCCCACCTTCTGACAAGGAACTATCTGGGCTCCCATCGGCATGGTGGCATCAGTAAGGTGGGCCTGCTCTGCATGATCCTCTGCTGCCCTCAAGACTGTCTCTCTTGTCTATAGTTAAGGTGGAGGAGAGAATGATATGAATATCATGCCAAGTACGGTTGTAGGCCTGAGAAAGATATCAGAACTCCTTAATAAAATTGGTAGGGTCGGAAGAGAAGGTGCCTAGTCACTTTTCAATCTGGGAGAGGTCTGGGAGAGGGAAGGGAACATGAATCCAGACCACCCCTTCGGCACCAGCAACCTCATGGAGGGGACAGAGAAGGGAAAGGTCACAAGAGTGGGTATGTTTACTGAAAGGAGACAGTGTCAGAGGAGGTAGGGGAGGGGAATCAGTGGAGGCAGGACATGCGGCAATGGTGATGAAGACAGATCAGCAAGAAATGGATAGAGGGGTCAAAATGTAGTAGTTGGGGGATAGGTTGACAGAAGGGGGTTGAAAGGAAAAAGGGGGGCCTGGGTAAGATGGGGGATGGGTCAGGGGAGAAGAGAGATTTTCAGGGGGTTCAGACAAGGCAGATGGAGGAGAAAAGAGGTCATTAGAGGGGTCAGAGTGGGTGGAACTGACTGGTGAGGGGGTTTCCCTGGGCCAAAAGGACTTGGGCAATAGAACAGGAGAGACAGAGAGAGGGGGACAGGAACACAGAAGGGAAAAGGCCTGGACATAGGGGACCTTGGACCATCTGCCATCTTGCTTGCAAGAATTATTGAGGTCAGTGAGTATGCCAAAATTAAAAGTCCCATTTTTGGGCCACCATGACACATTGTCTAATTCATACTGAGGCCAGGTAGTATTGCAATAATGAATCAAATGCTGGGGATGCAGATCCTGAGAAAGGCACAGTTTTTTTCAAATTTGAAAGAAGGCATCCCAAGGGGGATTGTGAATCTGGCTTAGAATTTAGATTTCCCATGTCTAATCCTCAGAGCCAGTAGGCAAGAACAAAGAACCAGCATCCCAGACATTTGGTCAGGGCTATGGACGGAGAACCTGAGGGTGGAGGGGATGTCTTCCCAACCAACCTTGGTCTGGAGTCTTGTGGCAGAGACCATCTGTGATGTGGCTGTGGATTGTGGACAGAGAGGCTGGTGAATGGCCTTGGAGGATTGACATGAATACGGACTTATCACTGCCATTAAAGAGTTGGGAAAAGATGAGGTCTGAGGGTCCTGGGTTACAAGGAGGGAGAGGAGGTCATCCAGGATGGCAAGGCAAGGTACTCACTCCTCTTGGGTTTTGGTGCCAAATGTAAAACTGCGACAGAGAGAAAGAGGCAAGCAAGCCAAGTAAAAAGCAAGAGGCACTTTATTCTGCACTCCTGGATGAGGTTCACTGGTCCAAAGGTGGGGCTAGTGAAGCGCGCACCCAGGGTTTGCGGGTTGAAACTTTTTACGGGACTGTTTTCTAAGGGCGGGGAGATTGAGGAGTTGGGGGCTTTCCGGTCAGTTAGTTTGTTGTTTCTTAAGCAGTGGTCCATATCGAAGTTCTTGGAACTGGGTGACACCTGTGTTGGGAACTGGGTGACATATGTGTATGTGGTTAAACGCATTGGCCAATTGGAGCTGGGTGACGACACCTGCGTCTGCAATTATGTGCACCAGCCAACTGGAACTTTCAGTAGTGGGGGGCTGCCAGCGTTCCTGCTCTGACCTAACACTAGTCTTGTTCCTTTTTTTAGAGGATATTTTTGCAGTTTTGCCCTGTTTAATATGATGTTGGCTGTGGGCCTATTGTATATTGCCTTTCTGATGTTGAGATATGTTCCTTCTATTCTGATTCTCTGCAGAGCTTTTAGCATAAATGGGTGTTGGATTTTGTTGAATGCTTGTTCAGCATCTATTGAAATGATCATGTGATTTTTGTCTTTGGTTCTGTTTATATGATGTATTATGTGGTTTGTTTTTTGTATGTTGAACCAGCCTTGAGTTGCTGGGATGAACCCTACTTAGTCATGATGTATGATTTACTTTTTTTTGTGGTACTGGGAATGGAACCTAGGGGCATTACACCTCTGAGCTACACCCCCAGCCTGATTTTTTTATTCTTTTTTTATTTTGTGGTACTGGGGATGGAACCCAGGGGCATTCTAACTCTAAGCTATACCCCCAGCCCTATTTTTTATTCTTTCTTTCTTTCTTTATTTATTTATTTTAAGGGGAGTAAAAGGTTTATTGGAAGCAGCAGGGAATGGGGCAAGGGTGGCTGAACACCCCCAAAGGGGCTGGAGCTCTGGGTCCAGCAGCTGCCTTCAGGACAATACTTGAGAGTAGCCCAAGCCGAATTGCTTTCAGGTGCAGGCTGCTTTCTTCCGGAGTCCACATGATCTGCCAGAAGGGAATAGAGAAAAATGGCCGAACACCCCATAGGGGCTGTCGGAACTCCGGGGTCCAGTAGCTGCCTTCAGGGTCACTACCCGAGTGTCGCCCGAGCCAAGTGCCCATCAGTTGCAAACTACTTTCTCCCAGAGTCCACACGATCTGCCAGAAAAGAGGTACAGGTCACCCCTAGGGGCCTGGTCAGCCATGACGTCCAGCAGAGGCCTTCAGGTCACTACTCGAGGCCTTCAGGTCACTACTCGAGAGCCACGTGCCCTCAGGTGCACTCTGCCATCTCTCAGGGCCAACACGACCTGACCTGCGAGAGAGAGAGAACAGCTCCCCAAAAGGGGAGGGGGTCCTGAGCAGGAAGTCCCCGCTTTTGCCATCTGACTGGCCGATGCCTGACCGCTTGCAAGTCCGTTTGTGGTTAGGGTGACTCCAAGGAGAATTTGCATAGGACATTTGCAAGTTCTTTGAAGGGTCTCCTTTCAGGAATGCCAGACTTGCTCAGTGGGTTTGTTGATTAGGAAACTCAGGATGGCTTTGTGAAGCTCTGGCCTTCTTATCTCCTGAGCCTTTGGAATTTCAGGCATTTGTCGCCCCTCAGGAAACTCAGGAAATTAACTTTTTTCTACCAAGGCCTTTTCCCTATCTGCCTATTTCCTTTCTATCTCCTCAATCCCCCCTTCCAAATAGGGAACCCTAACTGCCATTAGGGAAACGGGGCGATGACCATTCTTAGCGACTTCCTGCTGTAAGGGGGCGTCGTGGGGCAGTGGCAGTTAGGACCCCATCGGAGGTGGGCAATCTAGACGGCCATGGTAGACTGGGGCTTGGAAATTCATGTGAGGCTCCATTTGAAGGATTATTTGTAGCTTGAATCTTTCTAAAGGAGAAGAGATGAACTGGTTAGCATGTTAAGAAGACATGGACCGAAGATGAGAATGACAATTAACCTGATTAAAGAGCCCAGAAAGGGCAGCAGCCATGAAGTAATAGATGGAAACCTATTTTGGATCTGTTCCCATATTTGGGGTGACAGAGATTTTGTAGCTCGTTTTTTATTCTTTATTTTAAAACAAGGTCTCACTGAGTTGCAGAGGGCCTAAGTAACTGACACTGTCCATGATCCTGAATCTTCCTGTCTCAGACTTCCAAATGTTGGGATTACAGTGTGTACTAACATGCCCAGCTAATTTTTTATTCTTTATTTTGAAATAGGGTCTCACTAAGTTGCAGAGGGCCTTACTAAGTAGCTGAAGCTGGCAGCAAACCCAAATCCTCCTGTCTCAGCCTCCTAAGTACTGGGATTACAAGCATGCACCACCATGCCCAGTGTGTATGATTTTCTTGATGTGATTTTGAATGTGTGTTGTTAAGTGTTTTATTTTCGTAGTTTCACATCTAAGTTCATCAATGATATGTCTATAGTTTTCTTTTTTGAACTGTCTATATTTGGTTTTGGTATTAATGTGATGTTGGCTTCTTAGAATGTATTTGGGAGAGTCCTGTTTCTATTTCATGGAATAGACTGAGAAGTATTGGGATTAGCTCTTCTTATGAAGGTTTTATAAAATTCACTTGAGAAACCATCTGGTTCTGGGCTTTTGTTTGATGGTAGGCTCTCTATTGCTGCTTCAACATCTTTGTTATTGGTTGGTTTACATTTTCTATATATTCTTGGTTTAATTTAGGAAGATTGTATGTATCTAGAAAATTGTCAGTTTCTTCTAGATTTTTCATTTTGTTGCAGTCAGTTTTTCAAAGTAGTTTCTGATAATCCTCTGGACTTCCACACTGTCAATAGTAATATTTCCTTTTTCATCTCTTATTTTAGTAATTTGGATTGATTCTCTCTTTCTTTTGGTTAGGTTGGTTAGTGGCTTATCTGTCTTGTTTATTTTTTATTCAGAAGCCAGTTTTTTATTTTCTGTATTGTTTTTTAATTCTCTACTTCATTGATTTCTGCTTTGATTTTAATAATTTCCTGTCTTCCACTGGCTTTGGGGTTAGACTGTTTCTGTTTTTCAAGGGCTTTGAGGTGTGCCATTAGGTTATTTATTTGGTGATTTTCTGTCCTTCTTATGTGAGCACTCATTGCTTTGAATTTTTCTCTTAATATTGTCTTCAAGGTGTTTCAGATGTTTTGATATATCGGATCTTTATTTTCCTTTTTTTAGTGGTACTGGGAATGGAACCCAAGGGCTTTCACCTCCGGGCTATACTCCCAGACCTATTTTATATATTTTTTGGAAACAGGGTCTCACTAAGTTGCTGAGAGCCTCACTAAGTAGCTGAGGCTGACTTTGAATCTGTGCGATCTTCCTGTCTCAGCCTCCCAAGTACTGGTATCACAAGCATGTGCCACCACGCCCAGCTCTTTATTTTCATTTGTTTCTAGGAATTTTGTAATTCCACCCTTCTTCAGTGACCCATTTCTCATTCAGCAGTGTGGTGTTTAGTCTCTACATGTTTATGTGGCTTCTCTGGGTCTTCTTATAATTGATTTCTAGTTTTATTTTATTGTGGTCTAAAAAGAGGCAGGGAAATAATGTCACATTTTTTGAATTTGCTAGAGCTCACATTGTGACTCCTGATGTGGTCTATTTTGAAGAAGGTTCCATGAGTAGCTGAGAAAAATGTGAACTGTGCTGTAGTTGGGTAGAATATTCTGTATATGTCTAATAGGTCCATTTGGTTGATGGTGTTCTTTAGGTCTCAGGCATCTTTCCTGACCA
Organism: Muscardinus avellanarius; assembly: GCF_963383645.1. Taxonomy (NCBI): domain Eukaryota; kingdom Metazoa; phylum Chordata; class Mammalia; order Rodentia; family Gliridae; genus Muscardinus; species Muscardinus avellanarius. The sequence goes on from NC_137792.1 coordinate 77,271,303, forward strand.
TTTTTTTTGGTGGTACTGGGATTCCTGGAAACCCTTCTACCAAGTGCTGGGATTATAAGCATGCACCACCATGCCTGGCTGTTTGATCAGTTTTTATTTTATTTATAGTTTTATTTTTTTATTTTAATTAAAGGCAGACTGCCACATGCAGTGCCTCATTTGGATGTGTCTGGAGTCTTGGAAGCTTGACTACCCTACGTTCTCCTACAAATGGACCTTGAGAGCTTGTTTGGAGGTTCTAGCAGGGGAGCGCAGCTACTCGTATACCCTTGACCAAAGACCGGTTCTGGTCCTCCTCTATTCGGGGAAGGTCGTCCTCTTTGACCGAGCGCACAGCTTCGGGAGGGACGCACATGGAGCGGTGAGGGAGGAAGGGGACACCCGCCTAGCCAGCCAGATCAGCCGAATCAACCCTGGCGATCAATGGGGTGACAGATGTCGCAGCCAGATCACCCTCACATCCTTGATCAGTTTTTAAAACTGGTCTTCTAAAATTCTGAGTTGAAGCCAGGCATGGTAATACATGCCTATAATCCCAGTACTTGGATTGTAGGTTTGAAGCCATCCTGAGTAACTTTATGAGCCCGTTTCCAAATAAAATAAGACAGGGCTGGAGTATAGCCCATGGGTTCCATCCCAAGTAACACACGCGCGCGCGCGCACACACACACACACACACACACAAATGAAGTTCTCAGTTGAAAAAATCCATGCTGGTATTGATGTAGGTTAATAGCTTTACTTGTGTGACCTCATTCATAACTACAGTCAGGATCTTGGTTCACAGAGTGAACAGGAGAAATGAACCATAACTACCCTTTTCTGGTGCTGCCTAAATAAAGTCTGTGTTGTCTAGACACAGACATGTATTTTTTTTTTTTTTTTGGTGGTACTGGGGTTCCTAGAAATCCTTCTACCTCCGAGCTATACTCCCAGACTTATTTTATACTTTTATTTGGAAACAGGGTCTCTTAAGCCAGTGAGGCTGGCCTCGAACCTGTGCAATCCTCCTGTCTCTGCCTCCTAAGCATGGGGATTACAAGTGTGCACCACCACACCCGGCTGACATGTATTTTTTTTAATCCTCAGCAAGAACTCCCTCCCCTAGTACCTTGATATAAATTGCCTCATACTCTAATAGAACTGGGACATGTTGATATGCTCAAACTCTGGTATCCTGATGTTTCCATAGTAACTAATGCACACAAAGGGAGAAAAGATGGAGAATAAATAAAGATGGAGATTAGCATTTTAACAAAATAAGTGAGGGCAAAAAGGCTTTAGACATGTGATTACCTCTTGTTTAGGAATATGAAGATATTCATCTCCTTAATAATGGGGTCATAAAAGTTGTTAAAATAAAACTTGTCAGCAGCCATTTATATTCCATTTACCTCTATAATCATCACCATCAAAAACATTTAAATGCTTCTCTGCCCAATAATACTGTAGAGAGTGAGTTAAATGGACATAGTTACCATTTTCCTGTGAGCCTACAGTAGGATGGGACAGGTTAGGGAATGTTCATACTCTGTCAGGCAGAGCTTTGACACAGTGGGTATTATTTTTCTTTTCCTTTTTTTTGGTGGTACTGGGGTTCCTGGAAGCCCTTCTACCTCCAGGCTACACCCCCAGACCTATTTTATACTTTTTTATTTTTGGAAACAGGGTTTCTTAAGCCAGCGCAGCTGGCTTGGAACCTGTGCGATCCTTCTGTCTCCCACTCCCAAGCGCGGGGATTACAAGTGTGCGCCACCACGCCCGGCGACACAGTGGGCATTATATGGAGTGGGGATTCAAAGAAGCCTACTCAATCCTTTATAATGTGTTGACTTTGGTATGGTTCAATCACCACTACCACAAAACAACAACAACAACAATAACAACAACCGGTTTTTATGGATTAAATTGTGTCCCCCCATTTATATGTTTATTTTTATTTTTTATATTCTATTTTATTTTTATGTGGATCATATTGAAAATGGCATACATTCACAAAGTGCTTGGTGCCCTTCCCCTTGCTTCTCCTTCCCCCTTCCAACAATGAGTGTCTAGGTTGTCCATGCTACATTCACACTTGTACACATATTCGAATGTAGCGCCTCTATTAATTAACCTCAGCCTTCTTCCTCTCCTATTCTTCCTTTCTAGTTTTGCTGAGGTTTCCCCTCCATTGTCTGGAGTTCCTCTGGTATCCCTAATATTCCCTAGTTTGGGCATATTAGAGAAAACATATGTACCTTTTCTCTCTGTGCTTGGCTGATCTCACTTAACATAATGTTCTCCAGGTCTTTCCATCTTCTTGCAAACAACATGATTTTGTTCTTCTTTATAGCTGAGTAGAATTCCATTGTGTGTATTTCCCATAATTTTGCAATCCATTCATCTGTTGATGGAGACCTAGGTTGGTTCCATATTTTGGCTATTACGAATTATGCTGCTATGAATATGGATATGCGTATTTTACTGAAGTTCTCTGATTTCAATCCCTTTAGAAAGATGCCCAGGAATGGTATAGCTGGATTATATGGTGGATCCATTCCCAGTTTCCTAAGGAATCTCCATAGCAGCTAAACTAGTTTGCACTCCCACCAACAGTGTAAGAGTTTGTCTTTCTCCATATCCTCACCAACATTTGTTATTATTTGATTTCTTTATGCTTGCCACTTGATTGTGGTTAGATGGAATCTCACTGTAGTTTTTTTTTTTTTTTTGCGGTCTGGGGATGGAACTCAGAGGCATTTGACCTTCATGCTACACCCCCTGCCCAATTTTTTATTCTTTATTTTGAAACATGGTCTCACTGAGTTGCAGAGGGCCTCACTAAGTAGCTGAGGTTGCCCGTGAACCACGATTCTCTGGTCTCAGCATCCCAAATGCTGGGATTACAAGCGTGCGCCACCACACCTGGCTTTCACTGTAGTTTTGATTTGCATCTCCCTGATGGCTAATGATGTTGAACATTTTTTCATGTATCTATTGGCCATTTGTATCTCTTCTTTTGTGAAGTATCTATTCAATTCAGTTGCCCATTTTTTTTTTCTTTTTTTCTTTTTTTTTTTTTTTTTGCGGGTCTGGGTATGGAACCCATGGGCATTTACGCCCCCTGCCCTATTTTTTTTTTTTTTTGGTGGTACTGGAGTTTCTGGAAACCCTTCCACCTCTGGGCTACATTCCCAGACACCTGTTTTTTATATTTTTATTTGGAAACAGGGTCTCTTAAGCCAGCGAGGCTGGCTTTGAACCTGTGCGATCCTCCTGTCTCTGCCTCCCAAGCACAGGGATTACAAGTATGCACCACCATGCCCAAGTCCTATTTTTCATTCTTTATTTTGAAACCGGGTCTCACTGAGTGGCAGAGGGCCTCACTAAGTAGCTGAGGCTGCCTGCGAACCAAGATTCTCCGGTCTCAGCCTCCCGAATGCTGGAGGGAGGCTACAAGCATGTGCTACCACGCCTGTCTGCCCATTACTTGATTGGGTTATTTGTTATAGAGTCTCTTGAGCTCTTTGTATATTTTGGATATTAGCCCTCTATCAGAGTGGTGGCTGGTAAAGATCTTCTCCCATTCTGTAGGCTTTCTCTTTAGGTTCTTGATTGTTTCCTTTGATGAGCAGAAACTTTTTACCTTTGATGCCATCCCACTTGTTAATTCTTGCTTTAATTTTCTGTGGTTTGGAGGTCTTGTTGTGAAAGTTACTGCCTGTGCCTATATGTTGGAGTGTTGAGCCTATGCCCTCCTCTAATAACTTCACAGTCTCTTGTCTAATTTCCAAGTCTTTGATCCATCTCGAGTTGATTCCTGTGCACGGTGAGCGGTAAGGATTTAGTTCCATCTTTGTAAAAAATGGATAGCCAGTTCTCTCAGCACCATTTATTGAAAAGGCTGTCTTTTCTCCAGTGTCTGAGTTTGGCCCCTTTGTCAAAGATTAATTGACTATAGGTGTCTAGGTTTGTTTCTGTATCTTCTATTCTGTTCCGTTGGTCATTATGCCTGTTTTTGTGCTAATACATGCTGTTTTTACTACTATTGCTCTGTAGTATAATTTGAAGTCAGGGTTTGTGATGCCTCCTGCATGTTTGTGATGCCTTCTGAGAATTGCTTTGGCTATTCTGGATCTTTTCTTTCTCCATATAGAATTCATGACTGATTTTTCTAGGTCTATGAAGAATGTCGTTGGTATTTTGATAGGAATTGCATTGAACCTGTAGATCACTTTTGGCAGAATGGCCATTTTGATGATAATTATTCTGCCTATCCATGAGCAAGGGAGATTGTTCCATCTTCCAAGGTCTTCTTCAATTTCTTTCTTTAATGTTTTATAGTTTTCACTGTAGAGGTCTTTTACATCTTTGATTAGGTTTATTCCTAGGTATTTTATTGGTTTTGAGGTTATTGTGAATGGAATTGTTTTCTTTATTTCTTTTATTGTGCATTCATTGTTGGCATATAGAAAAGCAACTGATTTCTTTAGATTGATTTTTTTTGTGGTACTGGGGGTGGAACCCAGGGACTTTTCTACATCCGGGCTATACTCCCAGACCTATTTAATACTTTATTTGGAAACAGGGTCTCACTAAGTTGCTGAGAGCCTCACTAAATAGCTGAGGCTGGCTTCAAACCTGTGTGATCCTCCTGTCTCAGCCTCCCAAGCACTAGGATTACAAGCATGTGCCACCATGCCTGGCTAGATTGATTTTGTATCCTACAACTTTGTTGAATTGGTTAATCAGCTCCAGTAGTCTTTTGGTTGAGTTCTTTAGGTCTTCTAGATAAAGGATCATATCATTTGCAAACAAGGATAGTTTTTTTTTTTTTTTTTTTTTTTGGTGTGTGTGTGACACTGGGGATGGAATCCAGGAGCCTTCTACCTCTGGTCTACACTCCCAGACCTATTTTATATTTTTGTTTGGAAACAGAGTCCCACTAAGTTGCTGAGAGCCTCACTAAGTAGCTGAAGCTGGCTTAGAACCTGCATAATCCTCCTGTCTCAGCCTCCCAAGTACTGGGATTATAAATGTACGCCACCACTCCTGGCTCCAAGGATAGTTTTAATTCCTCTTTTCCTATCTGAATTTCTTTGACGTTCTTCTCTTTCTTATTGCTGTGGCAAGAATCTTAAGGACTATATTGAAAATGACTGGTGATAGTGGGCATTCTTGTCTTGTTCCTGATTTTAGATGAAATTCTTTTGGAGATTTTCCCCATTCAATATGATGTTGGCCTTGGGTATATTGTATATTGCCTTAATGATGTTGAAATACATTCCTTCTATTCCAGTTTTCTACAGTGTTTTTTTTTAAACATGAATGGATGTTGGATTTTGTCAAATGCTTTTTAGAATCTATTGATATGATTATGTGGTTTTTGTTCTCAATTCTATTTATGTGGTGAATAATGTGTATTGATTTGTGTAAGTTGAACCAGCCTGGCTTTTCTGGGATGAAACCAACTTGGTCATGGTGTACAATTCTCTTGATGTGGTTTTGAATACATATAGCTAGTATTTTGTTTAGAATTTTTGCATCTATGTTCATCAAGGATATTGATCTGTAATTTTCTTGAGGTATCTTTATTTGGTTTTGGTATTAATGTGATACTGGCCTCATAGAATGCGTTTGAGAGAATTCCATCTCTTTTGATTTCCCAGAACAAGTTGTGAAGTATTGGTATTAATTCTTCATTGAAGGTTTTGTAGAATTCAGCTGCTGTGTTTATTTTGTTTGTCAAGAGGCTGTTTTCTTGGTTGTTGAACTTTATTTGTTCCAGCTACTGAGATGTGCTTCGTCCTGCAGTCACCATTTTGAATCCCGTATGTTTAAATACTAATTCCCAATGTGACTATATTTGGACGTAGTGCCTATGAAAGGTAAGAGAGTTTATTTGGGTTCATGAGATTGGGATCCTAATCTGATAAGACTCTAATAGGGAGAAGAGACACCAGAAATCTCTCTTTTTCAGAGCATCACAAAGCGAAGGCCATGTGAGGACTCAGAAAGTAGGTGGCTGTTTGTAAGTCAGGAAGAGAGCTCACACCAGGATCCAAACTGACCAGCACACTGACCTGGGACTTCTTGTCTCTAGAACTGAGAAAACATTTTGGTTATTTAAGCCACTGAATGTACATTATTTTGTTGTGGAAGCCTGAGTTATTTGGCATGCCACTGTATGTCATAAGCAACCAATTTATTTGTTGTTTATTCAATTCTTTCAGATGGGAATAGACTTTGAAAGGGTGGAGGGATGATTATTTTTGTGGTACTGAGAATTGAACCCAGGGGAATTCCACCTCTGAATTACATCCCCAGCCTATAATTATTTATTTATTTGCAGTACCGGGGAGGAACCCAAGGGCATTCTACCTCGAGCTATACCCCTAGCCCTATAGTAGCTGAGGCTGTCTGTGAACCTGGATCCTCCTGTCTCAGCCTCCCAAATGCTGGGATTACAAGCATGCGCCACTATTCCTGGCTATATTATTTTATATATATATATATATATATATATATATTTTATGGTACTAGGGATTGAACCCAGGGACATTCTACCTCCAAGCTACAATCCCAGTCCTACTTTATTTTTATTTTGAAACAAGGTCTTGCTAGGTTGATGAGAGTCTATCTACTTGCTGAGGCTGTCCTTGAAACTATGGTCCTCTTGTCTCCGCCTCCCAAGTACTGGGATTACAGACATACACCAGCATGCCTGACTTCTTAAAATTTATTTATTTATTTATTTATTTATTTATTTATTTATTTATTTATTTATTTATTTTGTGATACTAGAGATTGAACCCAGAGGCATTCTATCTCCCAGGTACACCCTTAGCTCTCTTTTTATTTTTTTATGTTTTGGTGTGGTACTAGGGATAGAACTCAGAGGCATTCTACCACCTGAGCTATATCCCAGCCCCAATTTTTTTTATTCTTTATTTTGAAATAAGGTCTCACTAAGTTGCAGAGGGCCTCACTAAGTAGTTGAGGCTGGCCATAAACCTGCGACCCTCCTGTTTCAGCATCCAAGTACTGTGATTACAAGTGTGTCCCACCATGCCTGGCTTTATTTTTTTAATTTATTTTTTATTTTTTGGTGGTACTGGGGTTCCTGGAAACCCTTCTACCTCCGGGTTACACTCCCAGACCTATTTTTATGTTTTGTTTTATTTGCAAACAGGGTCTGTTAAGCTAGAGAGGCTGGCTTTCGAACCTGCACGATCCTCTTGTCTCCACCTCTCAAGCACGGGGATTACAAGCGTGCACCACTACGCCCTGCTAGGCTTTTTATTTTTGAAACAGGGTCTCACTGAGTTGTGAAGGGCCTCGCTGAGTAGCTGAGGCTGTCCGCGAACTGTGATTCTCTGCTCTCCACTTCCTGAATTCTGGGATTACAAGCGTGTGCCACCACACCTGGCTAATTTCTTACTTTGAAACAGAGTCTCACTAAGTTGCAGAGGGCCTCACTAAATAGCTATAGCTGGCTGTGAACCGTGATCCTCCTGTCTCGGCCTCCCAAATACCAAGTTTGTACTACAACGCCCTGCTAAGAAATGACTTTTTAATTGTAGGATAATGTAAATTAAATTTGTAAAGATAAATGTCATACTTGTATATGCATTCCACCCAGAACAGAAACAGATTCAGAAAGGATACTGAATAATTCCAAGAGGTAGATAGCTTATCTGGGATTCAGTTTAGATTGATTCCTTTTCTACTTAGGAGAGTTAAGGAATATATTCTTGCCAGGCTTGTTGATGCACAATTGGACGTAAAATAATCATATTTCTGGACCAGCGCAGTGGTGCTCACCTGTAGTACCAGCTACTTGAGAGGCTGAGGCAGGAGAATCACAAGTTCAAGGCCAGCCTGAACTTTTCAAAAGAAAAAAAGTTGGTTGAGTGTGGTAGTTCATACCTGTAATCTTGTTACTTGAGAGGCTGAACTAGGAAGGTCACAGATTCAAGGACAATCTCAGCAACTTAGACTCTGTTTCAACTGTTTCAAAATAAAATAAAATAAAATAAAATAAAATAAAATAAAATAAAATAAAATAGGGTTGGGGTATAGCTTGGAGTTAGAATGACCCTGGCCTCAATCCCCAGTACCAGAAAAAAAAGTAAGGGCCTGGAGATGTAGCTCAGTGTTAGAGTGCTCCTGGGTTCAATTTTTAATACCACAAAGAAAGGAACATATTCTTAAGAAAAAACATACTTAGCTGAGTGTGGTAGTATATGGTTGTAATTCCAGTTCATGGGAGACTGAGACAGGAAGATCACAGGCTCATGGCCAGGCTCAGCTACTTAGTGAGGCTTTTTGAAATGTAGTGAGATCCTGTTTCAAAATAAAGAATAAAAAAATTGGGCTGGGGTTGGTGCTCATAGGTAGAATGGGTTGAGCTGGGCGTGGTGGTGCACGCTTGTAATCCCTGCGCTTGGGAAGCTGAGACAGGAGGATCACACAGGTTTGAAGCCAGCCTCAGTTACTTAGTGAGGCTCTCAGCAACTTAGTGATACCCTGTTTCCAAATAAAATATAAAAAGAGGTCTGGGAGTATAGCCCGGAGGTAGAAAAGCCCCTGGGTTCCACCCCCAGTACCACACACACACACACACACACACACACACACACACACAAAGAATACCCCTGGGTTCAATTCCCAGTACCATAAACAAAACAAAAGAAAACAACTTCAAAACATATCACTTTATTATTATTATTATTATTTTTTTTTGGTGGTACTGGGGGTGGAACCCAGAGGCTTTCTACCTCCCGGCTATACTCCCAGACATTTTTATTTTATTTTATTTTGAAACAGGGTCTCACTAAGTTGCTGAAAGCCTCACTAAGTAGCTGAGGCTGGCTTCGAACCCATGCGATCCTCCTGTCTCAGCTTCCCAAGTGCGGGGATTACAAGCGTGCGCCACCATGCCCAGCTCAAAACATATCACTTTAAAAAATTAGTCTTCAAGCTGGGCATGGTGGTGCACACTTATAATCTCAGTACTTAGGAGACTGAGACAGAAGGATCTGGGTTCGAGGCAGCCATAGTTACTAAGTGAAGTCTCTGCAACTTACTGAAACCCTGTTTCAAAAATATGATATGAAAAATCTGGCTGAGGAGTAGCTTGGAGGTAGAATGCATCTGGGTTCAATCCCCAGCACCATAAAAAAATCTTCAGAGCTGGGCATTGTAGCTAACACTTGTAATTCCAGGACTTGGGAGGCTGAGACAGGAGGATCACAGGTTTGCGGACAGCCTCAGCTACTTAGTGAGGTCCTTTGCAACTCAGTGAGACCCTGTTTCAAAATAAAGAATAAAAAAAGACCTGAGGGTGTAGCTTGGAGGTAGAATGCCCCTGGTTTCCATCCCCAGTACCTAAAAAAAAAAAAAGAAAGAAAGAAAGAAAGAAAAAAGAAAAGAAAATTAGTTATCTTAAGCTTATCTATGTGTGTGTATTTGTTTGTGTGTGTGTGTGTGTGTTACTGTTTAGTGAACTCTGGAGCATTCTGAGCTACATTCCACCCCTATTTTATTTTAATTTTGAAACAGGGTCTCACCAAGTTTCTTTCTTTCTTTTTTTGCAGGTCTGGGGATGGAACCCAGGGGCATTCAACCTTTGAGCTACAGCCCCTGCCCTATTTTTTTTATTATTCTTTGTTTTGAAACCAGGTCTCACTGAGTTGCAGAGGGCCTCACTAAGTAGCTGACTGCGAACTGCGATCCTCAGGTCTCGGCCTCCTGAATGCTGGGATTACAAGCATGCGCCACCATGCCCAGCAAGTCTCACTAAGTTTCTAAGAGCTTCACTAAGTTGTTGAGGCTGGCTGAGAACCTGTGATCCTCCTTTCTCAGCCTCCCAAGTATGGAGATTACAAGTGTGTACCACCATGCCTGAGTTCAGTTTAGTTTTTTTCTGGAGATGCCTGGAGAAGGTATATCAGGACCATTTCCCTTAAATAGCCAGAGATATGGAATATATTCTCATGTTTAGGAGGACCTTAGAGGTCACACAAAGGAGTATATCTAATCTTAGTTGTCTGTTGGATGGAAAGTCTTGTTTCTCTGGTTCTGGTGTGTGTTACCTATTTCTTCTTTGTAGTTAATCTCTTTGAGTATTTTCTCTAGCGCTGGTTTTGAAGACATAAATTCCTTCAGTTTCTGTTTGTCATGGAAGCTTCTTATTTCTCCATCTAATTTGATAGAAAGTTTTGCTGGGTAGGAAATTTTTGGCTGGAAGTTGTTTTCTTTCAGAGTTTGGAATATGTTACTCCAAGCCCTTCTGGCTCTCATGACTTGGTTTGGGAAGTCTGGAGTGATTCTAATTGGTTTGCCTCTGAATGTCACTTGGCCCTTTGTTTTTGTTGCCTTTAAGATTCTCTGCTTGGCTTCCACATTGGTCATTTTGACAATTGTGTGCCGTGGGGATCCTCTTCTCCGATCCTGTCTAAAGGGAGTTCTATAAGTTTCCTGGGCCTGTGTATCAACCTCTTGCTCTATGTTTGGAAAATTTTCTGCTATTACTTCCTTGAAGAGATTGTTGATCCCTTTGGTTTCACTTACTTTTCCCTCCTCTATTCCAATTATTCTTAGGTTAGCTCTCTTAAAATGGGCCCATATTTCTTCAATATCAGATTCCTGCTGTCGGATATTTTTTTCTAAATTAGAAACTATGCATTCATTTTTGGATTGCTCATCTTCTAAGAGCGAGATTCTATTCTCCATGTGGTCTAATCGGTTGTTTGTACTTTGAATTGAGGCCTTTACTGGCTATATGGCACTGCTGCCGCACCCTTGCCCGTGAGGCTAGCATATTTCTTTTCTGGTTTTGAGCTCCGTTCTGAGTCCCTTTCTTCTCTGGAGCCTGGTGCTGCAAGGGAAGATGGTGCCGGTGTGGCTGCCACCACAGTGCGGGCTAGTTTCTTTTCTGGTCTCTGGTTGTTATTCTAGTCTTCTTTTCTCTGTCCCTTGTATTTACAGCTTTTATTTTTCTGCTGATGGTGTTTCATGGCTATGAAAATCGCTGATTTTGTGGCATTAGAGATCGAGTGTTAGCGGGACTTGTAAACGCTGCTTTTCTTTGTCTCCATCTTCCCGGAAGTAGTCCTTGTTCTAATAACTGGAAATAGAACAGCAAACCAAACAGATGAAATTACCTGCTTTTATTGAGATTACATTCTAGCAGGGAAAGCAAAAATAAGTGAGATAAATAATTAAAATCCGTGATGGCACACGCTTGTAATCCCCATACTTGGGAGGCTGAGACATGAGGATCGTACAGGTTCAAAGCTAGCCTCAGCTACTTAGTGAGGCTCTCACCAACTTAGTGAGACCCTGTTTCAAAATAAAATATAAAATAGGTCTGGGAGTATAGTCCAGAGATAGAAAGTCCCTGGGTTCCACCCCCAGTACCAGCCAAACAAACAAACAAACAAACAAACAAACAAAAAAACAGTAAATATGTGCTGGGTGTGGTGGAGCACACTTGTAATCCCAATACTTGGGAGGCTGAGACAGGAGAATCCTAGGTTCAAAGCCAACCTCAGCAACATGTGAGATTTGTATCAACCTAGTGAGACCACATTAAAAAACAAACAAAACCCCAAAACCCCAAAACAAAACAAAAACTGGGGGTAGAACTCAGAGTTAGAATGCCCCTGGCTTCAATCCCCATTGTCTCCCTTTCTGTCTCTTTCTCTCTCACACATATGTATACACACACATTCTCTCTCACATACATACACTCACACACACACAACACACACACATAAACACAGTAAATGCTGAGACAGGAGGTTTGTAGGTTTGAAGACAGTCTCGGCAACTTGGTGAGATCCTCAGCAACTTAGGGAGACCCTGTTTCAAAATAAGAATAAAATAAATAGTGCTGGGGGTTTAACTTAGATTTGTAATGCCCCTGAGTTCAATCTCCAGTACAAAAAAATGCTGTGGAGAAGAATGAAACAGGGAAAGGGGATAGGAAGTTATTGGGTAGTGGCTGCAACCTGTCTGAGAATGTTGGAAGCCTTTTTAGTCATCAATTTGAGGTCGCCTTGGTCTGGCTTGGGAGGGGCACAAACTGTCTACCCACGTGGAGATTTCTACATGCAGACAAATCTCCAAGGAACAAATGAGATCGATAATCAAAAACCCTGACAACTTTCCTGTTTACCCTTTCCTTCCCTGTTTCATCTGTAACTATCTTGATGTTTTTCCCTGATTCATCTCATGACTGCTTTGCTGACTCCTTTTATTAATCATTTTTCCAGTGTTTTGGTTAAAAAGCACAGTAAAGCCGGGTGTGGTGGCACACACTTGTAATCCCTGCGCTTGGGAGGCAGAGACAGGAGGATCACGCAGGTTCGAAGCCAGCCATGCTGGCTTAAGTGACCCTGTTTCCAAATTTAAAAAAATATAAAAAATAGGTCTGGGAGTATAGCCTGGAGGTAGAAGGGCTTCCAGGAACTACAGTACCACACACACACACACACACACACACACACACACACACACAAAAGCACAGTAAAAACAAGCTGCTGATGGAAGTACAGGTATGAGAGATAGCTTTCTCCTCCCCAGCCCCTTAATTTCCTTCTTTCTCTGATAATAATAATCTCTAAAAATCATTACGACTCTATTGTCGTTCATGCGATAGACTTCTAATCAATCAACATCAACACCATCTGCTACAAATGATAACCATTGTGGGCCAGAACACCTAAGAAGTTTTGGTGAGGCTTTGCATCCCTTCAGCTGACAAGGTCACAACCAATGTGGAAGGGAATCTGTAGGGCTGGGAAACAATTTGAGGAATAATTCATCTCATATGCATTGTTTGCTTAGACAAGGGATGGAGGTTGATGTTTTTTCTCCTTGGGCTCTCATTGGGGCTTGTTTGAAACCTTTTAGAGAAATACAGGCTTTTCCTGTGGTTGTTGGAGAAGTTTCTCAGCCTGGGATGCCCTATGCTGCTGTGCAGCCTTTGACTTCCACTTAATAGGCTGCAGGGAAAACATGAAAGTAGAAAGAATGATTTCTTTCCTCTTCTACTTAATAAATTGTCTCCTAAACAATCCTTTTAGAAATTATTTAATCCCCTGTACTCCATTATATGTGGCTCTTAAGAAGGGTCTGGATAAGGGTTAAAGTGATTGAGATTCTATCTTTCAACAGATAATATCTGTCATATCCAATTATTTAAGGTCCTAATTCAAATAATCCACAGCAAAAAAAAATATTTGCAGTACTAGAGATTGAATTCAGGGTCATTCTATCTTCATGCTACACCCTCAGCCTTATTTTTAATTTATTATTTTGAGACAGGGTCTCACTACGTTGTAGATAGCCTCACTAAGTAGCTGAGGCTGGCCGCAAAACTGCAATCCTCCTGTCTCAGCCTCCCAAGTACTGGAATTATAGGCTTGTTCCACCATGCCTGGCTCCACAGAAAATGTTAAGAAAACATGTCACTTTTTATTTTATTTTATTGTGGTACTAGGGATTAAACCCAGGGGCATTCTACCTCTGAGCTACACTCCCAGCCCTATTTTTTATTCTTTATTTGGAATCAGGGTCTCACTAAATTTTGGAGGGTCTCACTAAGTAACTGAGTCTGGCTGAGAACACTCGATCTCCCTGTCTCAGTCTCCCAAGTAATAGGATAACAAGTGTGTGCCACCACACCCAGCTTCCTTTTGATATTAAATTGTTAAAAAGCTAGGCATGGTTGCACATACTGTAATCCCAGTACTTGGAAGGCTGAGGTAGGTGGATAGCAAGTTTGTGGTCAGCCTCAGCTACTTTACTTAGTGAGGCCATCTATAACTTAGACCCTTTTTCTTTGTTTTGAATCAGGGTCTCATTGAATTTCAAAGGGCCTCACTAAGTAGCTGAGGCTGCCCATGAATTGCGATCCTCCTGTCTCAGCTTCCCAAATGCTGGAATTAAAAGTGTGTGCCACCACACCTGGCTTAGTTTAGTGAGACTCTGTTTCAAAATAAAAAATAAGGCTGGGAGCATAGTTTGGAGATAGAACGGCCCTGGGTTCAATCCCCAGTTCTACACACACTAAAAAAATCAATCAATCTATCATGAGGAATGCATACATTGGACTTTACAAATGCTATTAATTCCATTTTATAATGTTGTTCGTTCTCTTACACTCTAAAAGTTAATTCTAGGACTCTAAAGCTCTTTATATGACCCCCCTCACTGACAAAGAAAATGAAAAAACAATACAAATTTACAACAAAACATAGCTTTTTCTTTGAGGTTCTGAGGATCGAACCCAGGGCCATTCTATCTCTGAAATACATCCTATCCCTATTTTTAATTCTTTATTTTATTTTTTTATTTTTTGGTGGTACTGGGGGTGGAGCCCAGAGGCTTTCTACTTCCAAGCTATATTCCCAGACCTATTTTCTATTTTATTTGGAAACAGGGTCTCACTAAGTTGCTGAGAGCCTCACTCAGTAGCTGAGGCTGGCTTCGAACCTGTGCAATCCTCCTGTCTCAGCCTCCCAAGGGTGGGGATTACAAGCGTGCATTACCACGCCCGGCTCGTGTCCTTTCTTTTATGGTCTGTTACTCAGTGGCACAAAAAAATGTTTGTAAGAGGTTGTGTTTTGTTATTTAAAACTTTACATTTAGTACTACATTTGTTTATCTATAAAATAAAATGCTTGACAAATTAAAGTTACAAGATGTTTGCTTTCTGCCTATGTTTATATGTCTGTATGTATAAGTGTATTGTCTGTCTGTTATAGACAAAGTACCAAAATTGGCTTTCAAATAAATTAGTACTCACAAACTAAAAAAAAATAATAATAACAATAACAGCAAAAACAGATTCAAATTACTTTTAGTTCACATGACTTAAATTCTTAAAAAATAAGTTAAGGCCGGGCGTGGTGGCGCACGCTTGTAATCCCTGCGCTTGGGAGGCAGAGACAGGAGGATCGCGCAGGTTCGAAGCCAGCCGCGCTGGCTTAGGAGACCCTGTTTCCAAAAATAAAATAGGTCTGGGAGTGTAGCCCGGAGATTGACGGGCTTCCAGGAACCCCAGTACCACCAAAAAGAAAAAAAAAGTTAATTTAAATTTGTTGATAAGCTGGTGTGGTTGTGCATGCTTGTAATCCCATCATTTGGGAGTCTGAGGAGGATTGCAGTTTGCAGCCAGCCTCAGCTACTTAGTGAGACCCTTTGCAACTCAGTGAGAGAGAACCTGTTTCAAAATAAAGAATAAAAAATAGGATTGGGGGTGTAGCTCAGAGGTAGAATGCCCCTGGGTTCCATCTCCAGTACAGAAAAAAAATTAACATGATTCTTTTCCCAGGATGCTTTCCAATCAGGATGGTATGTCTACTTTTGTTAGATGTTTAAAGTAAAATATTTTTGTTTAGTTTTTTTCTTTACAGAAAAAAGGCCTAAAATGTAAAGATACTTTGTAATATCTTGGTTTTTATGGATAATCTAAAACAACTATTAAAATGAGTGTATTGAGCAAATATAAATGGTATACGTTTTTAATAAATGTCTCTTTAGAGCCAGGTCTGGTGGTGCACACTTGTAATCCCAGTCCTTGGGAGGTTGAAACGAGATCACAGGTTTTCAGCCAGTCTCTGCTACTTAGTGAGGCCCTCCACAACTTGGAGTGACCCTGTTTCAAAATGAAGAAAAAAAAATAGGGCTGGGAGGCCGAGCATGGTGGTACACACTTGTAATCCTGGTACTTGGGAGGCTAAGACAGGATTATCGCAGGTTCCCTGCCAACATCAGCCACTTAGCGAGGCCCTATGCAACTTAGTGGGACCCTGTCTCAAAAATAAAGAATAACAAATAGGGCTAAGGGTATAGCTCAGATGTAGAATGCCCCTAGTTCAATTGCCAGTACCTCCAAAAATACATAAAAGTAAATAAATAAATAGATAAATAAGGCTGGAGATGTAGCTCTGAGGTAGTATGCCCCTGGGTTCAATCCCCAGCTTAAAAAAAAGTCTTTAACAATTATGTATAACTTAAAATTTTACTTTGCCTAACCTGTACACTCTCCTAAGTTTATTCCTGGCCACTGCAGTTTGATTCACTTGTTTGGACTTAAAAATTGCTTTTTCAGTACCTGTCTGACTCCTGTAAACCAAATTAGAAGACCCCAAAACCAGTAAACTTGGACTTGATTGCCTCAAGGTTTAAGAACTCCCCCACCATTCTGGAGAGTCCGCAAGTCTTTTTCTTCCGGGACCTTGGGCTTCACTCTCCTCCAATATATTGGTAACCTCCTCCTTGGACACAAGTCTCTTAAAGGATGTGTCAGAAAAGCAGGTCAGCTATTCTCTGTGGTTACAAGGTTTCTTTTTTTTTTTTTTGGTGGTACTGGGGTTCCTGGAAGCCCTTCTACCTCTGGGCTACACTCCCAGACCTATTTTTCCATTTTTATTTGGAAACAGGGTCTCCTAAGCCAGCGCGCGCGGCTGGCTTCGAACCTGCGCGATCCTCCTGTCTCTGCCTCCCAAGCACGGGGATTACAAGCGTGCGCCACCACGCCCGGCTACAAGGTTTCTGAAATAGGCCCAGGTCTGCCAGCAAAAAATAAAATATCTGGGATTCACCATACAAAAGGAAAAAAAAAAAAACTGTTGCAGGCAGTGAAAAAGGAGACAGTCCAGTCTATTTCTGCCAACCAGAGAGCCCTCTAGGAATTTCTGAGTGGTAAGATTCTGTCACATTTGGATGCCAAACTTTGCTGTCACAGTAAAACCTATTTGTGTGGGAAAATGAACAAAAACAGGCCTTTCAGCAACTTAAAAGGCAACTTTTAAAAAGCCTTTCACCTTGATTGTCTCAAAAAGAAGAAAGATAGCAGTCCAGTTTCTATTTCACCAACCAATGCTAGGCTTACTGTATGAGAACTCTTGTGTACAGCTAAAGATGGTACATACCTTGAATTCAGTCACCCTGGTGCCACACAGCAATGAGCCACGGATCTGGGACTGTAAAAAGTGATGATGCAAATCCACTCAGAGAGGCCAGACTTAACAACAAACAATGAACCCTTTGATTCAGAATTCACCAGGAACATGGCAGTTGCCTTAGGCAACAACTGGGAGTTGCACTCCCCATACAGGCCACAGAATTCAGGGAAAAAATAGGGCTAACAAAAACTAGGTTAAACAAACAAACAAACAACAACAAATAATCAGGTAAGACTCAAGTCTTACCTTTAATCCTGTTTAAAATTACACCTCTTTTGGGTGTATTCATTCGAGTCACCCCTCCATGCCAGTCTGGTATGGAGCTGTACCTATCTTCTGTATTTCTATCTTTTTAATAAACTTCTTTAAATCTTCAAAAACAATAAAATTACACCTCTTTTGTCTACAGGACCATTTTGTCCTTCCAGAAAACCCTAAAAGAAAAAAAAATTTGGGAGAAACCCCCCAAACTGCTACATTCCAATTACTGATTTGGTATTCTCTTTTCCCCTCTCCTTTTTTTTTTTTTTTTTTTTTTTTTTTTAGAACTGAGGATTGAACTCAGGGGCATTCTACCTCTGAGATACACCCCCAGTTCTATTTTTTATTTTTTATTTTTAAACAGGGTCTCATTAAGTTGTGGAGGACCTCGCTAAGTAGCTCAGGCTGGCTGCGAACCTGAAATCCTCCTGTCTCAGCCTCCCAAGTACTGAGATTACAAGAATGTGCCACCACACCCCACTCCCCTCTCTTTCTGCTTATACTCTGTTCAAGGTTATTTACAGGCTTATTATTTCAGCCCATTCTAGCTAAAATGTAAACACCTGAAAAAAAACAAAAACCTCTTCAAAGTCCAGGCCACTGTAAAATTTCGATAGATGATTTTAATTTATTACTTTGTTAAAAATGTACAAAATTATTTCAGAATGTAAAGTAAAAAATGGAAGCTGGGCATGGTGGTACACGCTTGCAATCCCAGCATTTGGGAGGCTGAGACAGGAAGATCATGGTTCACAGACAGCCTCAACTACTTATTGAGGCCCTTTGCAACTCAGTGAGACACTGTTTCAAGAAACCAGTATGTAGTATGTAGGGATGAGAGAGAAAGCGAAAGAGAGAGAAAGAAAGAGAGAGGGAGAGAGAGATGTTGAGAAGGTATATGATATGAGAAATTTTGATAAGGAAGGATAAAAGGAAAGGAGGATATTTTATTTTATTTTATTTTATTTTATTTATTTTATATTTTTGCAGGTCTGGGGATGGAACCCAGGGGCATTCGACCTCCAAGCTACACCCCCTGTCCTATTTTTTATTCTTTATTTTGAAAGAGGGTCTCACTAAGTTGTGGAGTGCCTCATTAAGTAGCTAAGGCTGTCCGCGAACCGTGATCCTTTGGTCTCAGCCTCCCACATGCTGGAGTTACAAGCATGTGCCACCACACCAGGCTTGGAGAATATTTTAGAAATAAGAAAGTATCTTATATGGTAAAGTTTATCCTAAGATTGTTCCAAATGGGAAGGGAATGACTAGGATAATAATCAGAAGGCTAAAAGCATAAAATGTTTATATTTAAAATTATTCAAAATGTTGATAGTGAAGTTCTACTAAGATAATTTCCTATGTTTTCTAATGTATCTGTTTTTTATGGTTATCTCATTAAGCTCTAGGTTCTAAATTTCACTTCAAATGTAAAAATTAACTCTTATGCAACTGTATTGCTTTATTTGTGCTTCCAAAATGTTAAAAATGTATAAATGGGTATTATACAAAATACCAGTCAGTTTAGCTATCCAAGTTCATCATAACCACCTGATGCCAGCAGCTCTGGAGCCAACAGCTTCAGAGGCAACCCACTAGACTGCTTATGAGAAATCTAAAAAGTCAAACAAGCTGTTACTCAGGAGGACAATTTGCCCTTCTCCAGTCACACTCTGAAGACACAGTGGAAGGCCGAAGAGTGCCCATCTCAGGCCACAAAACTGAACTCTAAATTTTATGTCATAAGTGTTTTCTCTAGCTTTTTTTTGTAGTACTAGGGGTGGAACTCGGGGGCATTTTATCTCTGAGGTACACCCCCAGCCCTATTTTTTTATTCTCTATTTTGAAACAGGGTCTCACTGAGTTACAAAGGGCCTCACTAAGTAGTAGCTGAGGCTATCCATGAACTCGGACCCTCCTGTCTCGGCCTTCCAAATGCTGGGATTACAAGCGTGTGCCACCATGCCTGACTCTCCTCATAAGTGCTTTAAAACTGATTTTATTAGTGGGATTTATGGTGGTCTTAATTTTAACACTTAATTGTCTACTCAATTTGACTTTGCATGGTTAATATGAAAAATAATTGGCATTTACCATTAATGATTCCATAATTGACAAACCTACTATTGTAAGATTTGATGCATATCAGATTATATCTTGTGGCAGCCTGGAAAACCAGTGAAAGGTCTCCCAGGCTGACAAATATTACTGACCTTGTCTCAAAAACAAAAAAGGAGAAAATGTTGGAAGCCTTATTAGTCATCAGCTTTAAGGTCACCTCTGTCCGGCTTGGGAGGGGCACAAACTGCCCACAAAAGTGAGAATTTTTGCACACAGGCAAATAACCAAGGACCAAATGAGACTAATGCAAAGACCCTGACAACTTCCTTGTTTACTCTTTCCTTCCTTGGTTCATCTGTGACTACTTTGATGTTTTTCCCTGACTCAACCTATGACTGCTTTGCTGTCTTCATGTGATTAATCATTTTTACAATGTTTTGGTTAAAACTCTTAATAAAATTGGGCTCTGTGGCACACACTTATAATCCGAGTACTTGGGAGGCTGAGACAGGAGAATTACATGTTAGAAATCCAGCCTTAGCAACGTAGTGAGGCTGTCAGTAACTTAGTGAGACCCTGTTTCCAAGAAAAAAAATCAAGCCACTGGTGGAAGGACAGCTAAGAGAGATGTCTCTCTCCTCCTCAATCTCCTCAACTGCCATCTTTCTAATAATAATTATCTCTAAAATTTTTATGGCTCTATTGTTGTTCATGTGAGAGACTGCTAATCAATCAGTCAACACTAACACAACCTGCTATATGAGAAGTAGACATTTGAATAAGAACCTGAATGTACCAGTATTAGGAAATGGCCTAAAAGATTAGAAAAATAAGTTTTGGTCATTAATATATGTGTCAAAAATTGGTTTATGGAGGTCAGATCTGTGAAAGAGAAGGGCAGTTAGGGTTTGGTTACTGCCAGGACTCAGGTAGCTGTTATAATCCAAAGTACCCTCACTAAAATTAATTAGCAAGTGGATAGAGGAGTTGGGACCTAGGACTTTCACATTCTAAAAACAGGTTTGCATAATAAATGATAGGTAGCAAGGAGCTAAGAAGTCCCCAAGAGTGTTGTGAGGAGGGGACTGACCTTTGTGAAAGGAGAATAGGTACCACATGGCCCTTGACCTTGTGAGTCATTCTGGTCTGAACAAAGAAACTTAGGTGTATACCAGCAGTTAGGTGGGAAGTTAATGGGTGGACTTACACCTAGGTCATAGGATTACATGGTAGAGTAAGATGGGGGACTTTGTATCTATAAAAAGCTGTTTTATATTTTGAACTCTGGTGACTTTGTTCTGGGTCATCCCACTATGTCACTTTGTGGCATAGTGCTTTACTCTGAGCCTTATCTTTCCCTCTTTCTAATGGTGCCATAACAGTTACAACCTGTATTTCTATCTTTGTAATAATAAACTTATTTAAATCTTCAGCAAGAGTTCGGACTAGTGTACATCCATCCTAAGTCTGGACAAGAACCCACAGTTTATGGGAACAGTTTCCAGGAGCCTAACAGAGCTCCCTGAGAACAGTTCCTAAACTATAACAGTCCAAACCGTAACACTGAAGGTTCAAATCATGCAAATATTTGAGGAAAGATAATTCTAGGCAGAAAGAGTAGCTAGCACCAAGGTTTTGCAGTGGGTGCATGTTCAGTTTGTTCAAGGGACACAAAGGAGGCCTCTGGGGCTGGTGTGGAATGAGAAAGGGTAGTAGCAGTGATGAGGTAGAATAGAAGAAATAAAAATTTTAGATAGAAAGGAGACACATTAGGAAGGAAAGGAAAAATATGGTTTTAAAATCTGAAGCCTTCAATTTAAAAGAGCTAGGTTATTCTTAAAAAGCCAGGCCCATACTTTGAAATCATAATAGGCTGGCTCATAAAATTCCTGAGGCGATTAAGCCTGAGAGCTTCACCTTTTTTCTGCCTCTAGGAAGATCCCCCCAAAAGTTACTGTACCAGTATTGGAAATGGCCTAGGAAGATTTGAGAAAGCTCTGATTATTATATTTCAAAAACTGGTAAAAGGACTTGGTTTCTGTCAAAAAAGCAGGCAACTATTCCAATGTAAATTAACCTAGCTAAAGGTAATTAACAAGTCCATAGGAGAGGGGAACAAGGACTTCCTCATTCTCATTCTAAAGACAGGTTTACATAATAATTGGATAATCTAGCTAGGATGGGAGGAGGGGGTTGACCTTTGTGAAAAGAGACACCTAGGTGGGAAAGTAAGAGGACATACCTTACAGGGTAAGGGGAAGTACTTTACAGGGATGTTTACTATGTCAGAATTACGTGAACAAGATGGAGGTCATGTGTATAAAAAGCCTGGTCCACTTGTTGTATCTTTGGTGAATTCATTTGAACCCCGCACCCCATGCCACTCTTGAATGGTGTGCGGCTGTAACTGTCTTCTGTATTTCTATCTTTTTAATAAACTTCTTTAAATCTTCAGCAAGAGTCCGGGCTAATGTGTATTTATCCTTAGCTCAGGATAAGAACCCACACTTTTTTTTTATCTTTTTATCTCCTTTTTTGTGTGTGTGGTTTTATTGGGAAATTATTCCCAGGGGTCTAACAAAGATCCCTGGGAACAG
Organism: Muscardinus avellanarius; assembly: GCF_963383645.1. NCBI lineage: Eukaryota > Metazoa > Chordata > Mammalia > Rodentia > Gliridae > Muscardinus > Muscardinus avellanarius. The sequence goes on from NC_137792.1 coordinate 77,293,183, forward strand.
TTTCCCCCAAATGGTAACCATCTTCCTCCAAACCCGTAACAGTTAAATCTTTTGTTAAATAGCTTTGTAAACAGGCTTCATGTCTATTCTACCTGGGATTCTTATCTAAAAGTATTTCCTACCTTTTGTGAACCAAAAAGCTTCAAAGAGAAGAGGCTGCCATCTCATGTGTTCCTGGCTACCTCCTCTCTAGAGGACTCTTATAAGAAGTATAGGTCTGAAGAGCTCTTTGCCATTCTAAGCCATTTTGAGTGATTTTGAGCCATTTTGAGCCATTTGGGGGGCTGCTCTGGGGCAGCTTTTGCAGCTCTTGCCCCTCTTTCCCTGTGCCACTCTCATGCTTTTGAGATGGCCAGCAGTTCCTCTGAATGAGTATATTTACTTGAATTAAAACCTCTGTTTTTAGAAGGATAGGAGAGGAAGAAGGCTAGGGTTGATTAATGAAGGAGCTACATTTAAATTTGTGTAAAAATATAAATATAGCATGGTTAACCTGGACACTCATTGTTGGGATGGGGGAAGGAGAAGTAGGGGGGAGGGTATCAAGCATAGTCTGAATGTATGCCATTTTCAATATGTTCCACATAAAGATAAAAAATAAATTAAAAAACAAAACCTCTGCTTTTATCTCTGACTGGCGCATATTGAAATTATTTTCACCACAGAAGCCAAGAACCCACAGAAATTATCGTGTTGCTTATAACTGCAGGAGACCCAAGGGGTGGAAGCTGGTCAGGCAGACAGATTTATAAGGCTTAGTTAGTCATTGTATTTGAGGTGCAAAGGAAGAAATAAAATATTAGGTAGGGAGGAGACAAATTGGGAAGGAAAGGAAAATATAGTTTTAAAATCTAAAAACTTCCTAATCCTTAGTTTCACATTACAGAGTTTGTTTGCTCTTAGACAAAAGCCCTGAATGAGCCTCACTTTTAATCATAATGGCTTAGCTTCATACCTGAAATTCCTGAGATGATTAGATCCCAAAAGAAAAACTTTCACCTTTTGTTAGAACCTGGTAGGAAGATCTTAGAGGAAGTCACACATTTGCCATGCATCTGGCTTCATGCCTCAACTCCCTGGGATTTTTATTTCAGAGGAACTACATTTGTCAGCCTAAAAATTCAATGGAAGGAGACCACTATCCCATGTTTCCATGTGCTCCTAGCCACCCCCTCACTAGGTGTCCTATAAGAAAGGGATTGTAAGTGTTATGGTTTGGAAACTGATGTTACGGTTTGGGGGAAACTGTCCCCGGGAACCTCTATTAGGGTCCCAGAAACAATTTCCCTCAAACCACAAAAAGACAAAAACCATGGGTTCTTGTCCTGAGCTAAGGATAAGTATTCAATAGCCTGGATTCTTGCTGAAGATTTAAAGGAGTTTATTAAAAAGATAGAAATACAGAAGATAGTTACAGCCTCATGTTAGGGGTAATGAGGGGGTGTTTCGAGTGAATTCACCAAAGATACAACATGTGGACCAGATTTTTTATACACATGACTTCCATCTTGTTCACGTAATTCTGACGCAGTAAACGTCCCTGTAAGGTACCTCCCCTTACTTTCCCTGCCAAGGTGTACTTTCCTGCCTAGGTGTCTTTCTCAAAGGTCAATCCCCTCCTCCCATCCTAGTTAGATTATTATGTAGATCTATCTTTAGAAAGAGAAAGTCCTAGCTCCTCTCTCCTATAGACTTGCTATTACTTTTAGCTAAGTCAGTCTAAGTTTCAATAGGTGTTTGCTTCCTGACCAAACTAAGACCAAGTCTTTCACAGAATTGCCCCTCACCCAATTTTAGAAACATATTAATAATTAGAGCTTTCGCAAATCTTCCTAGGCCATTTTCAATACTGGTACAGTAAGGATCCCAGGGTCACACTCTCATACTCTTGAGGTAGCCTGTGTTTCCCCTTCAATATGTATCTCTATTTTTCTTGAATTAAATCTCTGTCTTTGAGCTAGGCATGGTGGCACACGTTTGTAATCCCAGCATTTGGGAGGCTGAGGCAGGAGGATTGTACAGGTTCAAAGCCAGTCTCAGCTACTTAGTGAGACCCTGTTTCCAAATAGAGTATAAAATAGGTCTGAGAGTATAGCCAGGAGGTAGAAAAGCCCCTGGGTTTCATCCCCAGTGCCACCAAAAATCAATCAATCAATCAATCACTCAATCAATCAATCTCTGTCTTTGTCACTGACTAGCTCATGTTGAAATTCTTTTGGCATGGAAGCCAAGTACCCAAAGGGGCCTGAGGTAAATTTATCTTTCCCAAACTGAGAACTAACCAGAACTATTCAGGACTCTTCTTTGAATTATTCTGACATAATGACTTTGGCTTTTGTTCTGAGTGAGATGGGAAGCCATTAGACAAGCCATGGGCAACAAAAGTGTGAGTTAAGTTTAAAAATATCTCTCTAGCTGCTATGATATTTATAGACTACAAGGGGGGGGAGGGAAGAAGCATGGAGACCAGCAAGGGGAATATTGCAACAATCCATTCTCTCAAAATTCTTCTTTGGTTTACCAGCATTAGACTTCATCTATTAACTTCCTGCTCTGATGGACGGAGATTTAGCTCTCTCCAACTACAGCACCACCTCTCTTCCTCCTAATACATCACTATTTTTAGTTCCTCTGTTTAACATCCCCCCCAAACATCCATTAATGTGCATCTTTTTGTTTATATGTCTTTTTGGTTATCTTTGTGCCTTTGTATGGTATTAGAAATTGGACCCAGGGAATTCTACCTCTAAGCTACACTCACAGCACTATTTTACTTTTTATTTTCTTCTCTGTTGCCCAGAGGTAAGCCTTTATGGTAACATTCTTCCAGAATCATAAAATCTACGTTATGGTGGGAGACTGTTGTGGGGGCCCTGTCGGTCTCCCAAACTGTAACAGTGAGATATGTAGCTGTGGGTTCTTGTTCTGAGCTATGTGTAGAAAACAATAGCCTGAACTCTTATGTTGTAGGCTTAAGCGATTTTATTATTACAAACATGGAAAAATAGAAGAGATAGTAAAGCCCTACACCCCAAAAGGGGGGTGTAGGTGAGTGACTTGAAAATAAATCACTGGAGGTTTTTGGATCCAGAACAGTCTTATACCAAAGTAATAGTACCCGACTAGATCTGCCCCTTCTCTGGGGCAGGTCTTTTTTTTTTTGGTGGTACTAGAGTTCCTGGAAACCCTTCTACTTCCAGGCTACACTCCCAGACATATTTTATATTTTTATTTGGAAACAGGGTCTCTTAAGCCAGCGCGGCTGGCTTCGAACCTGAGTGATCCTTGTCTCTGCCTCCCAAGCACAGGGATTACAAACGTGGGCCATCATGTCTGGCTTGGGGGCAGGTCTTTTGATGTGGGTATTCCTTCCTGTAGACCTGCCCTGTCTCAAGTACAGAACCCAAGCCTTTTGTTCAACCCTAAAATGTGTTAATTGATTATCCAGTCTGGATCTCTTGAAGGCTTATGGCACCCCCCACATCCTTGGGAAATCTTAGTTTATTTTAGAAATGTAAAAGACCCTGAGCTTCCTCTATTTTCTTACTAATCACCCTTTGTGCTTGGAGCTCTGCAGGATCTCTTTCCTGTCTGCCCTGTCTCCAAACTCTGGCTTTCTAATACCCAAGTTATTAATTTACTTATTTTTGATGGTACTGGGGGTAAAACCCAGGGGCTTTTCTACTTCTGGGCTATACTCCCAGACCTATTTTATACTCTATTTGGAAACTGGGTCTCACTAAGTTGCTGAGAATCTAAGTAGCTGAGGCTGGCTTTGAACCTGTGGGATCTTCCTGTCTCAGCCTCCCAAGTGCTGGGATTACAAGCGTGTGCCACCACACCCAGCACAAGTTATTTTTTAAAAAATTTGAAACCATTTTTCAATACCAGCACATTAATACATTTTAAAGCCTTTCCCCAATACTGGCACAGTACATATATAAATCATACACATACAAACACAAATTGGTTTCTTTATTTTTTGTGGTACTGGGAGTGGAACGAAGGGGCTTTTCTACCTCTGGGCTATACTCCCAGACCTATTTTATATTTTATTTGGAAACAGAGTCTCACTAAGTTGATGAGAGCCTCACTAAGTAGCTGATTCTGGCTTTGAACCTGTGCAATCCTCCTGTCTCAACCTCTGCAAGTGCTGGGATTACAAGCGTGCACCCCCACGCCCGGCAGTTTCTTTGTTTTATAAAAGTTGTATTTTATAAGTGTTGATACACCTACTTTTTAAGTTGCAGAGAGCCAGACTAAGTTGCTGAAACTGACTTTAAATCCTCCTGTATCAGCCTCAAGTACTCAGGTTACAGGGATACACCATCATTCCCCACTGATGCAACTTTTTTTTTTTTTTTTTTTTTTGCGTGCCTAGGAATGGAACTCAGGGGCATTCGACCTCCGAGCTACACCCCTTGCCCTATTTTTTTTTTTAATTTTATTTTATTGGTGCACTGTATTCATACATCATAGTGGGATACAAACTTTTGTAGACATACATGCACACATCGCCCAGTCAGCCCCCACCCGATCCCCACCCCATTCTCTCCCCATCCCTCCTTCCCATGCTTGGCTTAGTGGTTGACATCTAGTATTATAGCAATTTATCCAAAATTAAAAATGATAATCTCACATAAAAGTTTCATTTGTCTGATACCAAGCGTTTGATGATTTAAAGATAGCATTTCAATATTTCTTTTTGCTTTCTTACTAGAGCATATTTTTTTCTGTTTTTTTAGGTGAAACTATCATATATTTATATATTTATTTTTCAGAAAAAAATCTATCCTAATATGGAATATGAATTCTAGATACCCAAAACGATCTTGAAAAAGAACAAAGCTAGCAGATATATATTTTCTGATTTCAAACCATATAAAGCTACAATAATTGAAACAGTGTAGTACTGTTCTAAAGGCAGATATATAGACCATTGGAGTTAAATACAAGCCTAGAGCTAAATTCTTCCCTATATTGTCAGGTTATTTTTGACAAGGTTTCCACGAACATTTGGTGGTGGAAATAATAATCTTTTAACTAAATATTGTTGAAAAATAATAATTACATGGAAAAGAATAAAATTGGACCTTTACCTAATCCCATATACAAGTATTAACTCAAAATAGATAAAAGACCTAAATATAAATCTTAAGACTATAAACTTTTAGGAGAAAATCTGGGTCATAAAACCTCACAGCATTGAAATTGGCAGTGATTTCTCGGATATGATTTCAATGGCACAGGCAACAGAAGAATATACAAACTCCCTAAAAAATAAAAGAAAATATTGTATATCCAAAGACAATGTAAACAGAGTTAAAAGTTACTAATAGAATTGGATAAAATATTTCCAAATGCTATATCTGAAGGTATATTAATATTCCAACTAGAAATCCTAAAAATTAACAACAATAAAGGCAAACAATACAACTTAGAGATAGGTAAAAGACTAACATAAATAATGAATCTCCACAGATAACCAATCTTAGTTGTCTGTTAGATGGAAACTCTTGTTTCTCTGGTTCTGGTGAGTGTTACCTATTTCTTCTTTGTAGTTAATCTCTTTGAGTATTTTCTCTAGCGCTGGTTTTGAAGACATAAATTCCTTCAGTTTCTGTTTGTCATGGAAGCTTCTTATTTCTCCATCTAATTTGATAGAAAGTTTTGCTGGATAGGAAATTTTTGGCTGGAAGTTGTTTTCTTTCAGAGTTTGGAATATGTTACTCCAAGCCCTTCTGGCTCTCATGACTTGGTTTGGGAAGTCTGGAGTGATTCTAATTGGTTTGCCTCTGAATGTCAGTTGGCCCTTTGTTTTTGTTGCCTTTAAGATTCTCTGCTTGGCTTCCACATTGGTCATTTTGACAATTATATGGCGTGGGGATCCTCTTCTCCAATCCTGTCTAAAGGGAGTTCTATAAGTTTCCTGGATCTGTGTATCAACCTCTTGCTCTATATTTGGAAAATTTTCTGCTATTACTTCCTTGAAGAGATTGTTGATCCCTTTGGTATCACTTTCTTTTCCCTCCTCTATTCCAATTATTCTTAGGTTAGCTCTCTTAAGATGGGCCCATATTTCTTCAATGTCAGATTCCTGCTGTTGGATATTTTTTTCTAGATTAGAAACTATGCATTCATTTTTGGATTGCTCATCTTCTAAGAGCGAGATTCTGTTCCCCATGTGGTCTAATCGGTTGTTTGTGCTTTGAATTGAGGCCTTTACTTCATTAATTGCATCCTTTATCTCTTTTTGGCTCTCTCTGAGTTCTTTTCGAAGCACCTCTATTATTTCTACAGTTATTTTCCTGATTTGATCTTCTAGAAATCTCTGATTTTCTGTTTTATCAGGTTCTGATGTTGTGGGGTTGTGCACATTCATTACTCCAGTGTTATTCCTCTTTCCCATGATTTCGGAGGTTTGTGCCTTCTCTGGGTTCTTCCCTTGGGTCACTATGGCTTCACTTAAGGTACTCTGGATCTCGAGTCTGTATTATCTCAGACCCCACTACTCCTTTACTGGGTTGTATCACAGAGTCTCCGACCCAGGGAGTCGATAGAGGCTGCTTTAAACTATGGGGGGGTGCCAGGTTGCACGTTCTCCTATGGTGTGATATCTCTGCCACCACCACTCCCTCACTGGGTCAAGTCCCAGGAGGCCCAATACTGCGATTTCTCCTCTGTGGCCCGCAATTTGACTCACTGTTCTTGAGTACGCAGATGTAGCTGTACTGGACTCGGTGAATTCACTGCTGCTGCTGCCGCCGGTGGCAATATGGCGCCTCTGCCACGCCCTCGGCCATGAGGCTGGCGTATTTTTTTTTCTCTGGTTTTGATTTCCACTCTGAATCCCTGCAGCGTGTGCTGAGCTCAGCCACTGGGAGCTTTAAATGCTGTCTGCGCCGAAAGATCCCGCCTGGCTGTTCCGCAGCGGCTCACCTGGCTTGCTGTAGCCGTCCGTTGAGTTCGCCGCTGCCGCCGGGAGTATGGCGCTGCTGCTGCGTCCTCGGGTGCGTGTGTCTCCTCTGTGGCCCTGAGCTCTGTTCTCAGTCCGCTTTCTCTCTGGAGCCTGGTGGTTTTTTTTTGTTTTTCTGGTGATGGTGTTTTCTGGCTATGAAAGGCGCTCTTTTTGTGGTAATGGAGATTGGTTGTTAGCGGGACTCTTAAGCCCCGCTTTTCTCGGTCACCATCTTCCCCTATCTTTTTTTTTTTTTTTTTTTGAGTTACTGGGGATGGAACCCAGGGGCATTCTACCTCCAAACTACACCCTCAGCTTTATTTTTTATTCTTTATTGAGTTGCAAAAGGCCTCACTATGTAGCTGAGGCTGTCCGTGAACCATGATCCTCCTGTCTCAGCCTCCTAAATGCTGGGATTACAAGTGTGTGCCACCACGCCCAGCTTTGTATTTATTTTTAATGACTGCACAGGTGCTAGTGTATTCTCCCTAAGACTATTTTAATACCTTGAAGGGTAAGATCATGTCATGTTTCTTTGGTATTTCTCACAGTGCCTAGTATAGATTTGGCAAACTGTAACAGTACAGATTTAATCACTGGTGGTGATTAAAAAACTGGTTTATATTTATGGGCTATGCAATGTTTTGAGGTCAGCTCCTGGAATGAGAGGGTTGGGCAGAGTCAGACTAGGGATGTGCCAAGTCAGTATCAAATGTTCTCACTGAGACATCAAGTTTTGACTATAATCTGGGAACCTATCTGTATAAAGAACCTAACACAATCGCTGGCTCAGAGGAGGTCCTAATAGTCTCTGTTACAATTGTTAAGATTCTTGGGTTTGCCAGGAGTGGTGGTGCATGCTTGTAATCCCCATGCTTGGGAGGCAAAGACAGGAGGATCACGCAGGTTCGAAGCCAGCTGTGCTGGCTTTAGAGACCCTATTTCCAAAAAAATAAATAAATAAAATAGGTCTGGGAGGGTAGTCCAGAGGTAGAAGGGCTTCCAGGTACCCCAGTACCACCACCAAAAAAAAAAAAAAAAAAAGATTCTTGGGTTTCTTTAGTGTGGGGGGGCTGCTGAGGACTGAGCCCATGAGCTTTCTACCTCTGAGCCACACTCCCAGCCCTTTTTATTGTTTTATTTTGAGCTGGGTCTCACTAGGTTGCTGAGAGTCTTAAGTTGCTGAGGCTCCCCTTGAACCTGTCATCCTGTCTGAGCCTCCCAAGTACTAGGATTACAGGTATGTGCCACCACACCCAGCTTGATTCTTGTTTAATGAGAAGGTATTATTAGGGCTAGTGTTCAAGTATAGCACCTAAAATCATTCTGGGTGGAGTTCAAAACCCACAGTCCAGAAATGACTGTGTCCAAATTGAGCACCGGCAGTAGCAGCCAGGCCTCAGAGGCAGAAAGGGATTATTATTAATTTTTTTTTTTTGGTACCTGGGATGGAACCCAGGGGCATTGTACCTCTGAGCTACACCCTAGTCCTATTTTTTAGTATTTTTATTTTTTGAAACAATGTCTCACTGAGTTGGAAAGGAACTCGCTAAGTGGCTAAGTGGCTGAGGCTGTCTGCGAACCGCGATCCTCCAGTCTCAGCCACCGGAATTACAAGTGTGCACCACCATGCCCAGCCGAAAGGGATTATTATTATTTTTGTGGTACTGGAAATTGAACACAGAGGAATTCTACCTCCGAGCTACACTCCCAGAGCAATTTATTAGTTGGAAATAGGGTCTCATTAGGTTGCTGAGAGCCTTGCTAAATTGTTGAGGCTTGCGTTGAACCTGTGATCTTCCAGTCTCAGCCTCCCAAGTGCTAGAATTACAAATGTAAACCAACACACCTGTCTCAGAAACAGAAGTTTGGTCTCTGATGCTTGAAACAGAGGCTCAGTTGCATTCATATGAATGCTTTTCCTTTCACCCCAGGCAGGTTTTTTTTTTTTTTTTGGTGTGTGTGTGTGTGTGTGTGTGTGTGTGTGTGTGTTATGGGAGATTGAACCCAGAAGCTTTCTATCTCTGAGTGACACTCCCAGCCCTATTTTATTCTTTTATTAATTTATTTATTTGGTACTGGGGATTGAACCCAGGTGCATTCTACTTCTGACCTATACCCTCAGTCTTTTTTATTCTTTATTTTGAAACAGGGTCTCACTAAATTGTGGAGGGTCCCACTAAGTAGCTGAGGCTGGCCTTGAACCTATGATCCTCCTGTCTCAGCCTCCTAAGTACTGGAATTATAGGCATGTACTACTATACCCAACTTTTATTGGCTTTTTATTCATTTGGCTTTCATGCACGGGCATCTTAAAGATGCTGCTTAGTCTGGAGAGGAGCCAACAATCCCAACACAATGCTGTGAACACAGGAGGTACTTAATGAAAGCAGTTCTATTATCTCTCACCTGTTGAAACAGATATAATATGGCAGAAATGTGTAGTGTTCACTTGAGAAGATGGTGCTAAAGAACAGCCATTAACTAGAACAAGATAACTGCCCAAGATTTTCCCTTTTGGCAGTGAGGTAAGACTGGAAATCAAGCAGCCAGTCAGATAAGGATTAAATTTAGTGATGAATTTAGAGGCTATGAAAACATAGTGGAACATGGATAGCAGGGGCTTATTCTTCTTACCTCTTTATACTCAATTGGTAGCGTGGCTGAAGGAGGGAAGTAAGAAATGGGAGTTGCAAAGATACTATTATAACATTCAGCATTATTTAGATTTCTGCTACATGCCAGGCATTTAGCACATATCATCTCCAATCCCATTCATAACTCTATGAAGAGCTGGAGGTGGTGACACACATTTGTAACTGCGGTACTTGGGAGACTGAGACAGCAGGATCACAGGTTCATGGCCAGCCTCATCTATTAAGTGAGGCCCTCTAAAACTTATTGAGATCTGGTTTTAAAATAAAGAATAAAAAATAGGGCTGGGGGTGTCACTCAGAGGTAGAATGCCCCTGGGTTTAATCCCCAGTACCATAAAAACAAACCAAACAAATTCTATGAGGTAGATAAAATTGTCTCTCAGTATTTGGGATTTGTTCATGATCCCATTGGTTATGATATCCATGAAAGTTCAAGTTCTTCATGTAAAATGCATATAATCTACACACATCTTCACACATTTTCTTCCGTACTTTAAATAAACGTGGCCATGTGTGGTGGCAAAGCCATGTAACTCCAGCAGCTCAGGAGGCTGAGATAGACAGATCACAAATTAGAAGCCAACGTTGGCAATATAGCAAGACCCTGTTTCAAAATTAAAAAAAGAAAACAGGAGCCAGCATGGTGGCATACTCCTGTAATCTTAGACCATGGGAGGCTGAGACAGGAAGATCACAGGTTTGAGGACAAGCTCAGCAAGTGGTGAGACTCTTATCAACTTAGTGATTCTTTGTTTCAAAATAAACATAAAATAGGGCTAGGGATGTGGCCCAGAGGTAGAATCCTCCTGAGTTTTGCTGGGCGTGGTGGGAGACACTTGTAACCCCAGTATTTGGAGACTGAAACAGGAGGATTGCAGATTTGCAGCTAGCTTCAGCAACCTTGTGAGGCCCTTTGCAACTTAATGAGACCTTGTTTCAAAACAAAAACAAATAAATAGTGCTGGGGTTGTGGCTTGGATATAGAATGTCCCTGAGTTCAACTCCCAGTACCACACACACAAAAAAAAATTAAAAAGAACTAAGGATGTAGTTCAGTAGTAGAATACTCCTGGGTTTAGTCCCCAGTACTGAATTAAAAAACCCTTATATTATTACTTATAATACTGAAAACAATGTAGATGCTCTGTAAACAGTTGTTATCCTGCATTGTTTAGGGAATAATGACAAGAAAGAAAGTCTGTTAATGTCCAGTAGAGGTGTTAATTCCCCCAAATATTTTTGTTCTGCAGCTGGTTGATACAGAGGGTTGATCATATTAGCTGTATTTTACAGATAGGAAAATAGGCTCAGAATGGATATATTGCTTGCAAAAGTTTTTTAAATTTTAAATTTTAATTTTTTTGCGTACTGTGGAGTTGAACCCAGGGGCATTCTACCTCTGAGCTACACTCCCAGTCCTATTTTTTATTCTTTTTTTTGTGGTAGTGGGGATGGAACACAGGGGCCTTCTACCTTCAGGCTACACCTCCAAACTATTTTCTATTTATTTGGAAACAGGGTCTCACTAAATTGCTGAGAGCCTCACTAAGTAGCTGAGGCTGCCTTCGAACCTGTGCAATTCTCCTGTCTTAGCCTCCCAAGTACTAGGATTATAAGTGTGTGCCATCACGCCCGGCTCTTTATTCTTTATTTTGAAACAGGGTCTCACTAAGCTGTAGAATGCCTAACTAAATAGCTGAGGCTGTTCAGGAACCACGATCTTCCTGTCTCTTCTTCCCAAGTTTTTTATTTTTTTGGTGGTACTGGGGTTCCTGGAAGCCCTTCTACCTCCGGGCTACACTCCCAGACCTATTTTTACATTTTTATTTGGAAACAGGGTCTCCTAAGCCAGCACGCGCGGCTGGCTTCGAACCTGCGCGATCTTCCTGTCTCTGCCTCCCAAGCGCGGGGATTACAAGCGTGCGCCACCACGCCCGGCTCCTCCCAAGTTCTTAGATTACAAGCGTGCCTATGTGTACCACTATGTGCCTGGCTTGCCAAAATTGATACAAGGTATTAATTAGAAGATCCAGCATTTGAACCTAGGTCTATCTAGCCATAAGACTTATGTTCCTTCTGTGCTACATACTATTCTGCCTCTTCTATGTCAACAATAGTAGCCTAGGCCTCAGAGAAACAGATATTGCTTAAGAATACAAGCTGGGACTTCCGGGAAGATGGCGACCGAGAAAAGCGGGGCTTAAGAGCCCCGCTAACAACAAACCTCCATTACCACAAAATCAGCGCCTTTCATAGCCAGAAAACACCATCACCAGTGAAACAAAAAAATCACCAGGCTCCAGAGAGAAAGCGGACTGAGAACAGAGCCACAGAGGAGATAACCGGCCTATCGCCCGAGGACACGGCAGACGCGGCGGTAGCAGCGCCATACTGCCGGCGAATTCACGGGACGGCTACAGCAAGCCGAGGTGAGCCACTGCGGAACAGCCAGGCAGGATTTCTCCGCGCAGAGAGCATCTAAAGTTCCCAGTGGCCGAGCTCAGCACACGCTGCAGGGATTCAGAGTGGAAACCAAAACCAAGAAGAAAAACACCAGCCCCACAGCCGAGGGCGTAGCAGCGGCGCCATATTGCCACCAGCGGCAGCAGCACCGAATCCAGCGAGGCCAGTACAGCTACATCTGCGTACTCAAGAACAGTGAGTCAAATTGCGGGCCACAGAGGAGAAATCCCAGTACTGTACTCCCTGGGACTTGACCCAGTGGGGGAGGGGCAGTGGCAGAGATATCACACCATAGGAGAACGTGCAACCTGGCACCCCCCACAGTCTAAAGCAGCCTCTATCGACTCTCTGAGTCGGAGACTCTGTGATACAACCCAGTAAAGAAGTAGTGGGCTCTGAGATACTACTGACTCAAGATCCAGAGCACCTTAAGTGAAGTCATAGTGACCCAAGGGAAGAACCCAGAGAAGGCACAAACATCCGAAATCATGGGAAAGAGGAATAATACTGGAGCAATAAATGCCCACAACCCCACAACATCAGAACCCGATAAAACAGAAAATCAGAGATTTCTAGAAGATCAAATCAGGAAAATAACTGTAGAAATAATAGAGGTGCTTCGAAAAGAACTCAGAGAGAGCCAAAAAGAGATAAAGGATGCAATTAATGAAGTAAAGGCCTCAATTCAAAGCACAAACAACCGATTAGACCACATGGAGAACAGAATCTCGCTCTTAGAAGATGAGCAATCCAAAAATGAACGCATAGTTTCTAATCTAGAAAAAAATATCCGACAGCAGGAATCTGATATTGAAGAAATGTGGGCCCATTTTAAGAGAGCTAACCTAAGAATAATTGGAATAGAGGAGGAAAAAGAAAGTGAAACCAAAGGGATCAACAATCTTTTCAAGGAAGTAATAGCAGAAAATTTTCCAGACATAGAGCAAGAGGTCGATACACAGGTCCAGGAAACTTATAGAACTCCCTTTAGACAGGATCGGAGAAGAGGATCCCCACGCCACATAATTGTCAAAATGACCAATGTGGAAGCCAAGCAGAGAATCTTAAAGGCAACAAAAGCAAAGGGCCAAGTGACATTCAGAGGCAAACCAATTAGAATCACTCCAGACTTCCCAAACCAAGTTATGAGAGCCAGAAGGGCTTGGAGTAACATATTCCAAACTCTAAAAGAAAACAACTTCCAGCCAAAAATTTCCTACCCAGCAAAACTTTCTATCAAATTAGAAGGAGAAATAAGAAGCTTCCATGACAAACAGAAACTGAAGGAATTTATGTCTTCAAAACCAGCACTAGAGAAAATACTCAAAGAGATTAACTACAAAGAAGAAATAGGTAACACACTCCAGAACTAGAGAAAAAAGATTTTCCATCCAACAAACAACTAAGATTGGTTATCTGTGGAGATTCATTATTTATGTTAGTCTTTTACCTATCTGTAAAGGGTATTGTTTGCCTTTATTGTTGTTAATTTCTAGGATTCCTAGTTGGAATATTAATACACCTTCAGATATAGCATTTGGAAATATTTTATCCCATTCTATTAGTAACTGTTAACTCTGTTTACATTGTCTTTGGATATACAATTTTTTTTTAGGGAGTTTGTATACTCCTCTGTTGCCTGTGCCTTTGAAATCATAACCAAGAAATCACTGCCAATTTCAATGTTGTGAGGTTTAATGACCCAGATTTTCTCCTAAAAGTTTATAGTATTAAGATTTATATTTAGGTCTATTATCTATTTTGAGTTAATATTTGTATATGGGATTAGGTAAGGGTCCAATTTTATTCTTTTCCATGTAATTATTATTTTTTAACAATATTTAGTTAAAAGATTAATATTTCCACCACCAAATGTTCGTGGAAACCTTGTCAAAAATAACTTGACAATATAGGGAAGAATTTAGCTCTAGGCTTTTATTTAACTCCAATGGTTTATATATCTGCCTTTAGAATAGTACTACACTGTTTCAATTATTGTAGCTTTATATGGTTTGAAATCAGGAAATATATATCTTCTAGCTTTGTTCTTTTTCAAGATAGTTTTGGGTACCTAGAGTCCATATTCCATATTAGGATAGATTTTTTTCTGAAAAATAAATATATAAATATATGATAGTTTCACCTAAAAATAGAAAAAAAATATTCTCTGGTAAGAAAGAAAGCAAAAAGAAATATTGAAATGTTATCTTTAAGTCATCAAAAGCTTGGTATCAGACAAATGAAACTGTTATGTGAGATTATCATTTTTAATTTTAGATAAATTGCCATAATACTAGATGTCAACTACTAAGCCAAGCATGGGAGGGAGGGATAGGGAGAGAATGGGGTGGGGATTGGGTGGGGGATGACTGGGAAAAGTGTGCATGTATGTCTACAAAAGTATGTATCCTACTATGATGTATGAATACAGTGCACCAATAAAAATAAATAAATAAATAAAAATTAAAAAAAAAAAAAAAAAAGAATACAAGCTGGTCATGTGTGGGCAGGACATTCTATGGTTCTCATTTTTGCTTATCAATTCATTCTATAAATACATACTTTATGGATAGCTGGAAAGTAGGAAGAGGAGTTCAAGTCAGGTAGGTGGATAGGTGTGTGGGGAGTAGGGCAAGGGGATACTGGAAGGTTGAGACTAGAGAAAAGAAAGACAAATGTAGCCATTTTGAGCTGAGATGCAGGGTGGGGGCTGATTTTATATGTGTTCTTGGCTGCAGTACCTGTACCAAATGGTCTCTGGAACAACACTCACATGCAATCTCCAACTCAGTGGTGGCCCTCGGGCTCTGAGGACCTTCAAAACTTTTAACAGCACTTTATACCTACACACACACACACACACACACACACACACACACACACACCATAAATATAGAGACAGATTTAAACAAACACACCAGAATATACATCGTCACATGCCTTATAAATTGGAAAGCTATACCTTGATTGTAATGGTGTTTTTAGGATTCAGTATACAACTGTAATTCTCTTTCAAGAGAGCCAGCACCGATTTGGATGTATACAGTGAGCAATTTGTTGGAAAGAGAAAAGAAAAGAAAAAATAAAAAACTCATTTTATAGTCACAATCTAATGTGTCTATTCAGACTTTAAGGACTACACAAAGTGATGTAACTATATAAAAGGAGGTGCTATGAAATGTTCATTGACATAACATTTTCTTAATTTTCTTTCTTCTAGCAGTGAGTATGACTAATAACAAATTGCAATAAAAGCCTGATTTACATAGCCACTAATACCAAAGGGAATGTGACCCAGAGCAGGGAGGGATCGAGCTCAGGAATGCATTGCTATGACACATAGATTCCAGGACTTCCCAGGCTTCACCTGCACTTGAGGTATGGACAGAGTAGGTTTGGGTGCTGCAGAGGCTAGATTTTGGACAGCTCCAGCTAGGTTAAACAAGCTGTTCCTGAGAGAATCTGACATATACAGGCTTGGGAATCCCGGAGAGCTGATTGGGCTGAGGGAAGTTCCTCTCCCTTCCTTGCCAAGTGTGTGTAATACCAGCACCATCCAGTAAAGATCAAGCCAAGGATTATAATCAGCATGAGTGCTCAGGAACAATAGAAGCTTTATAAAGATATATTTTCTTCTACAAATTAATTATAACCTGTCTCTCTCATAAGAGAATTACATAGTGAGTTTTTAATCTTTTTAAATTTTTTATTGGAAGGTGCCACAAAAGTGTCATATATAATCATTTTGTAGTTTTTTGTTTCATACTTTATGAGACCCAAATACTAGAAAGGAGAGATAGTTCTTGACCATGTATGTGGTCCTTCATTAAACTAACAACAATAACAACAACAACAACAACAACAGCAACAACAACAAAACTGCCTCTGGAAAAAGAGATCTGGCAGTCTGTTTTATATTGATTCCAAATATCCTCAGTCTAGAGAAACTTTTGTTAAGCTCAGGAAGTCCTAGGCTGGTAACATAGGCACTTTCTTTTAACATTGTAGCAGGTGAGGAGAGGCCACCTTGATTCTTCTTTTTATTTCCTGTTGTAGTTGTAATGCAAAGTTCAACCTATAATATTGGGGTTCTCACCTGTTTTCCCTACACCAACCTCATACTTTATTTTTTGCAGTACTAGGCTTGGAACCCCGGGTCATTATACCTTCGAGCTCTACCTCCAGCCCTATTTTTTATTCTTTATTTTGAAACAGAGTCTCACTGAGTTGCAAGGGCCTCAGTTGAGGCTGTTTGAGAACTAGAATCCCGTTTCTCCAGCCTCAGCCTCCCAAGTGCCAGGATGCTCAGCATGCTCCGCCACACCGGCCTTCAACCTCACACTTTCAAAAGACACAATTCACCGGGGTTGGTAGCAGGTGGCTTAAGGTGGCAGTAACTTCAGGGTGTGGAGTGGCAGAAGGAAAGAATCTGGCTGGCAGGTGGAAGTTATGTCTTGGTTTTCCCCTTGCTTATCATAAGCTTTCCTAATCTAATAGAAATTTACAACTATCTTAGCAGTCTTTATTTCATTATTTACCTAGAAATATGTATGTCATATAACTGACATTTCTCTAAATCCCTTAATATCAAGAAATTGTTTTTGGTACTGCAAAATATTTCTGTCCTTGGGGACAGTTATCCCCTTTAAGTTCCTTTTTTTCTTTTCTTTTTTTTTTTTGTGGCACTGGGGATTGAACCCAGAGGCATTCTACCTCTCTGAGCTACACCCTCAGCACTATTTTATTTTTTAGTTTGAAAACAGGATCCCACTAAGTTGCGGAGGCTGGTCTCCAACCTGCAGTCCTTCTGTCTCAGCATCCCAAGTACTGGGATAACAAGCTGGCCCCGCACGGTCAGCTTTCAAGCACCTTTTTACGTTTGTTTTGTTCTGAAAGCGTTAGAGATGCAGGCCAGAGTGGCCGGGACAAAGGTGGGGTCCCGGGTTACAAATGGAACGTTGGAGGCAGAAGACTTGTCTTTATGTTGAAAAAGAGCAAAATCCCTAGTTATGGTTGATTTTTATGTAAATAGGGCTGTTGGGGCCCTGGGCAGATTTAGTTCAGGGTGAACGTCCGGATCTGTGAGCTAGTGTAGCTTCAGCATCTCGCCATGTGTGTATGTGGGGGAAGGCTGGTACCCGTCCCTCTCTGTCCCTTCAGCAATACCCTTCGCCTACGTCTTTGCGTACCTATATTAATAGAAGGCACTGGCGCTCAGACCCCAAAAAGAGGCTGTCAGCGACTTGGCAGGTGGGCAAGTAGCAGCGCTATGGGTGGGGGAGTGGGTGGAGCATAGTCGAGTGGCGTTCGGAGTAGCCAATAGCAGGGGCGGTAGGGGCGGGGGCGGGGAATCTATTTAGCCAATGGAAGGCGAGAAACTGCTGGAGCGACCTGGTGACGTGAGGAGCGTTCCATTTGGCCAGCGGTGGGCGGTTGCTACAGCTGGTTTAGGGCCCCAGCACTGGGGCCCCTTGTCAGGAGGAGGTAGCATCCCCGGCGGGGAAAAGTCGCTGTCACCTTTGGCAGGCGACGTGGTCTCCTGGGACAGTCCACTTTCTGCCCTCTGTAGCGGGCCGAGTTCGGTCTCCCTGGTTCAGGTAACAAGGGGTGGGAGTAGGGGTGGGGGTGGGGGTCTCCCGGGCTCGACTGCATGGTGGGCTGCCTTCCTTTCAGCTGTGCTGGAACGCGGGGACGCTCGCACCTCCGGTCTCAACACGACAGCCGTCAAGCCCCTGGCCTGGGGTGACTACACGTGGCGGGGCGTGTGTGAGTGTGTAGGGGAGTGTGGATGCGTGTGCGTGCGGATGTGGCGCGCGTCCCAACCTGCCTGGGGCGGTGGTCCGCTGCGTGGCACAGGCAGGGCGGGCCTCCTGAGGCCGCGCCTGCTGCCTGGACCCGGACACGGGCCTCAGGCACCGGGCTGGCCGGGCTGTCGCTGCTTCCTGACCGATTTTGATCTTTGT
This sequence comes from Muscardinus avellanarius, assembly GCF_963383645.1. NCBI lineage: Eukaryota > Metazoa > Chordata > Mammalia > Rodentia > Gliridae > Muscardinus > Muscardinus avellanarius. The sequence goes on from NC_137792.1 coordinate 77,311,224, forward strand.
TCTCCCAGGCTGGATTCTCCTTCCTGATCTCTGTTCTCCTGCTGGGCCGGTTTATCCGGAGGAGATTGTTTTCCAGGTTAGTTTTACACAAAGGAAGTGTTCTGTGCACCTCTGGTGCCCCCTCCCCTTCCTCAAGCTGTCTACCTTCTCATTTGCCCAGCTGGAAGCTTAGTCCCTTTTTGAACCTTTGCCCTCCCCAGCCCGGGAATGATCTCCAGTTGGTTGTTTCTTGCTTGTCAGTCGGGTTGCAGGCTTCCGCCTCATTCTTGCCAGTGTGGGGCATGTAGTATCAGTAAATAGAGGCCATAGCTCCACACCTGAGAGGAAGCAAAGAATCACAGTGGCTCAGAAGGGTTAGGCCTGGAAATTCAGGATACTGAGTGGAGATGGTACTTAAGAGATGTCCCAGAAAGCAACCTTATGCCTTGTCTTACCTACTCCCCTCACCCCCATCATCAGTTGCCAACCATTCCAGAATCTCTTCTGCTTAAGTCAGCCCTTCACCTACAGGTCTGTGATGTGGTTTAAGATTCCCACAAATGTTAGGCTAGAGCAGCAAGATTATTTCATTTCTTGGACTCAGGAAGTTACAGAGGGTTTGATTAGGGGAAATCTGTTTTGCATAAATACAGTGTGTGTATATGTACATTATCCAGAATCTCTCAGCTCTGTCTGAGGGTGACTTATCCCTGGTGTGATTCATATTCAAGTGGCTAATTGAAGAAAGTGAAGAATTGGAGGGGGAAAGGAACAGCTCCTTAAGGACAGAAACTTGACTGTTATTTTTAAAGCCCTTTGAATGAAGATTAAAGGACATTGTACTACATAGCAGATAGTACTCTGGGCTGGAAATCAGCAGGCATGTTTTCTTGTCTCAACTTTGCTTCCCTGTGACCCTGGATAAATTGTACCCTCTTTCTGGTCCTTGGTTTACTCATTTACAAATAAGATTATTGGGATGGTCACTTATAAAATCCCTTCTAGTTCTAAGTGTCCACAATTATCAAATCATCAACATGAGTTTGGAAGCATACAGTTGATTTAAGAAATGCCAATTTCCTTCTTTTTGGAGAACCCTTACTCGTTTCTCCTTTTAGAGGATAAACACATACTGGAAATATACTTTCCCTGCTTCTCCAGCCCCACTCCTTCATGCAGTATTGATTTTTCTGCCTCTGGGAAAGGAAGTTTAAACTGCATTTTCTTATTCTTGCTTCATTCTTTTTCCTTTTTGTGTTTTTTCTTAGGGCCAGAAGTTGGACTTTTGATGATGTTTGACCCAGCAGCAGTAATAGCAGGCCATGTGATTTCACAGCTGGGCTCAGCCTCTGTATCTTCTCTTGTGTAACTGCAGAGCCTATTTTGGACCAGGAATTCCAATCATGTCTGTGATGGTGGTGAGAAAGAAGGTGACACGGAAATGGGAGAAACTCCCAGGCAGGAACACCTTCTGTTGTGATGGCCGTGTCATGATGGCCCGTCAAAAGGGGATCTTCTATTTGACACTCTTCCTCATCCTGGGGACATGTACACTCTTCTTCGCCTTTGAGTGAGTTGCCATTGAGTAGAGTTGCCTTATTATGGTTACTTTGGGTCAAGGGGAAGAACTTTCTTTCTGAGGAGTTTCTGGCTAGTCCTTAATGGCTTTTACTGTCCTCTTGAACAACGTCTATAGTAATGCCAACTGAATTAATTGCTTTGTGGTATGTACTTCTGACAAGGACTAAGATTTTTTAGTGTGTGTGTGACACTGGGGATTGAACCCAGGGCATTCTACCTCTAAGCTGCACCTTCAACCCTATCTTATTTTTAATTTTGAAATAGGGTATCACTAAGTTGTGGGGGACTTCACTAAGTAGCCGAGGCTGGCTGAGAACCTGTGATCCTGCTGTCTCAGCTTTCCAAGTACTGGGATTACAGGTGTGTGCTACCATGCCAGCTCGGTACCAGTTTTATAGCTGATTTTGGGCTTCCCCTGACAAACTTGAGCATAAGGGAAATACTGTCCTCCCCTTTCAGTGACAGAAACTTTATGACAGACTGCCTCCACTCTACCCCTCTCAAGTCTAGGGGTATTCCTTCTTATTATAACATCATCTAACAATACTCAAGTGTGTTAGTATGGATCCCATTTCCTTAAGCTCTGGCTCTTAGATGGCTGTTAAATTGAAAATACAAGGTTGGGCGTGGTGGCGCATGCTTGTAATCCTAGCATTTGGGAGGCTGAGACAGGAGGATCAGGGGTTTGTGGCCAGCCTCAGCTCCTTAGTGAGGCCCTTTGCAACTCAGTGAGACCCTGTTTCAAAATAAAGAATTAAAAAATAAGGCTGGGGGGGGTATAGCTCAGAGGTCGAATGCCCTGGGCTCCATCCCCAGTACTGCAAATTAAAAAATAATTTAAAAAATGGAGTTGTAAGCCAGGTGTGGTGGTGCATGCCTCTAATCCCAGTACTTGGGAAGCTAAGACAGAAGGACCATAGATTTGTGGCCAGCCTCAGATACTTAGTGAGGCCCTCCACAACTGTTTCAAACTAAAAAAAAAAATAGGGCTGGGGGTGTAGCTCAGAGGTAGAATGCACCTGGCACCAAAAATAAAATAAAAAAAAAGTGAATTTTGCCAGGCATGATGGCACATGCTTGTAATCCCAGTACTTGGGAGGCTGAAACAGGAGGAGTGCAGGTTTGATAACAGCCTCAGCACCTTAGTGAGCAAGACGTTCAAGCTCGGCAACCTAACAAGATCTATTTCAAAACAAAAATAAGAAATCAGTCTGGGGGTGTGTCTCAGATGTAGTGGATTCCATTCCCAGCACCACACATACACACACAAAAGTGAGTTGATCTTTTTTTCCTTCAAAATCACTCAGTGTGAACCAACCTTTATTCTGTATATAACTGATGTCAGCTTTGGAGTTATTTTTTTCTGTGATGTAATAGCTAGTACTAGAGCCACTGTTTGAAGTCTGTGTAGGTTACTGCTCTAGGGAGGTGGCCAATTGAATTCTAGGGCACTGTGGCAAGGCTATTAGATATGTTGAGAATGCTCTACACGCAAAGGATGGGAGCAGTTCTAATTCTTTAGTGAATACTGTAAGGAGGGCCTTGAGGAACAAATTAATGTTCATGTAGACTGAGAGCCACACCTGATATGAGCCTGTCAAGGTTCATTTGCATGTGTGGCCTGGAAATGGAATTTCTATGCTGAGATGTGGCCAGTGGAGATAGGAAGGGGCTCCATAACTAGGCTTCATGGGTAATTAAAATGACACCTGGTCCCTTTGGGCTCATTTTTGTCCATGTGTAAGAGCTGCAGACTTTCCCAGTGTATCCAGAGTGATTTTTGGGTTGCTTTGCTAGACTCTGCTGGTTGCAGCTGGTTTGAGTAATATCAGGGGGAAGTGGTGGTGGTGGTGGTGGTGGGGCCAGTTTATAATAGCAGTCAGAAGAGCTCTTTGTTAAAGATCCTTTGGCTGTTGCTGCTGACTTTGTGAAGTATTTGGTGAAATCAGGCAGGTTGCTGAAGGTTTCTTAGCTATTCTCTAGTCTTGAGTTTCATGGCTGAGTGTCTGCACTCGCGTGTATTCACCATGTGTTTGTGTGTGATACAAGTGTGCATGTACAGTTAGGCAGGCATATGAGTAACACAAAACAATTTGTTTTCCTTCTTCTCACCCTCTTCTCCAAATTTTCTTTGCTTTATTTTTGCCTTGCTTCTTATTGGAAGGTCAAAGCTGAACTCTACTGTCATTCTCTCTCTCTTTCCCCCTTTTTGTTTCTCCCACTTTTTTTTTTGTAGTACTTGGGGTGGAACCCAGGGGATTTTCTACCTCTGGTCTATACTCCCAGACCTATTTTATACTTTATTTGGAAACATGGTCTCATTAAGTTGCTGAGAGCCTCACTTAGTAGCTGAGGCTGGCTTCCAACCTGTGCAATCCTCCTGTATCAGCCTCCCAAGTGCTGGGATTACAACATGTGCCACCACACCTGGCTTTCTCTCCCACATCTCTGATTCAATTTTTATGACTGGAATCATTCATGATAGAGATGAGACTTGTTTCCAGGCCTTGAGTGAGTTGGTGGCTCTGGGTTCAGGAAACTTCCAGTTTGACTGGCAAGGGAGAACTTGTAACTCGGAACATTTTCTGTTCGGCCCTTTTTGTATCTGGGAGCCAGCAAGAAACTCTGACTTGAATCTGTTCCACTAATGCCCTGGTAGACAAACTGCTCATGGGACGAAGCTTATCATTAGCCAGGTTACTCTTTGACAGAGACAGGTTGAATTTTCTTCCAAGATGACTTACCACCATGAATTATTTCTTGTGTTTTTCCTGTAGATACAGAGGGTGAGGCTGTTTGTAAAACTTTTCTGAGTTCCAGCTGTTTACTTCAAAAAAGTAAATATTTTGAAGGTAGAGCTGGGAGAGGGAGGAGAGGAGGAAGTAAATGTGTTGGCTAAGGAGTGGAATGGGGAAGTATAAATCTAGCAAAGAGGAGAGATCCTGGTGATGAGTTGTCTTTTACTGAGAATGGTGGAATTTGTGTTTGTGAATGTGTGTGTCTGTCTGTATAGACACACGTACATTCTAGGTAGTCATAGCCTTGTGCTTAACCAATGATGGGCTATACAAGGCAAACCAGCATGCCTTTGAGGAATTAAATTTCTCTTTTTGGTCAAAGTTTTCTTTTGGAGTCTATAAATTGCTACGAACCACATAGTGGAGGGTAGGTTTTGGGGGGATAGGTAGCATCTGAACTTCATTGTTAGCATTAGAACTCAGTGAGACCTCGGGAAATCAACTGAGCTAGCCTTTTGCCTTTGGGCAAGGGTGCTTGAATAGCTTAATGGCGGTCTATTTTCATTCTTAAATTGTCCAGAAGCATAGACTTCATCCTATGGCTACTGCATTTTTGCCTTGTGGGAAAATATTCCAAATCTTGAGACATATCTGGATCTGAATTTTAGTAACAGGGTCCTTTTTGTAGCAGGTGCTTAGGAACAAGTGTGAGCTGATTTATGGCTGTTTGTAGCACAGCTCTGTGTCAGCCAGATGGCTTGAGAAATCTGTTGGGTTTATAGATGACCCTTAATGAAATATATGCAAGTGTTAGTAATGTCAGTGGATGCCTTGTATTTTTATTTTATTTTTTATTTTTTTCTGTGGGTTTGGGGGTGGAACCCAGAGGCATTCTACCTCCTTGATACACCCCCTGCCATATTTTTTTTATTCTTTATTTTTGAAACAGGGTCTCACTGAGTTGCGGAGGGCCTCACTAAGTAGCTGAGGCTGTCCGTGACCCGCGATCCTCCGTTCTCAGCCTCCCAAATGCTGGGATTACAAGCATGCGCCACCACGCCCGGCTTTGCCTTGCATTTTTAGATTATTGTCTTTATGAATATTGACTTTTCAAAGGAGAAAGATCTGTGATTTTCAGTGGGTCAGACTGTAGGTTGAATGCATAAAACAAAACAAAACAAAAGGTTGTTCACTCAGGAGCCAGTGAGCTCAGTATTGTTAGAAGTATTTCTGAAGAGGCTGGGTGGCCTTCCTCAGGGAAGTTTGGCTTCATAATCACTATATCTCTTGCAATTCTGAGGACCTGAAATTCTGTATAATTCTGTATTTCTCTGGAAGATTCAAAGACACACAAAAGCAGAGTATAGATTACCAGTAGGTAGTTGTATTTAAATGTAATTGTTTTCATAGTAAATGTGCTTAAATGTAAAAGCAGAGTGAAAATTGTATAATACTTAAAGAGAAAGGACTTCCCAATTGATTCTCAGCATGAACTACTTAGGAAATGCGAGTGTGTAAGCCAATTTCAGCCTTAAGCCCAGGAACCATTTTCAGTCTTTTCTGCTTAAACCCTGTCCAGCTTGCATGGTAAACACACAGCCACTACTTTGCCCTAGAGTGTCAGGACATATGGCAGAATGGCACCAACAACCTGTAAGCTGTCCACCTACTAAAGGACTATGGTAGTATTTGGTTATACTCAACTGCCTGCTAAAGTATGTTCCTTAGGAAAGGACCAAGCACAGTGTCTTCTGGAATTGGCTTCCTATTTTTTCTTTTTTAACTTTGTCACCAGACCTCTAGGATGTTCAAGGTCCCTATTCTATTTTGGGGATGCTGAGGATTGAACCCAGGGACATTCTACCTCTGAGCAATAACCCCAGCCCTTTTTATTTATTTATTTTTTGGTGGTACTTGGGATTGAACCCAGGGTCATTCTTCCTCCAAACTATAACCCCAGTCATAATTTCTTCTTTATTTTTTATTTTTATTTATTTATGTATTTACTTATTTATTTTTTGGTGGTACTGGGGGTGGAACCCAGAGGCTTTCTACCTCCGAGCTATACTCTCAGATCTATTTTATATTTTATTTGGAAACAGGGTCTCACTAAGTTGCTGAGAGCCTCACTCAGTAGCTGAGGCTGGCTTGGAACCTGCGCGATCCTCCTGTCTCAGCCTCCCAAGCGCGGGGATTACAAGTGTGCGCCACCACAGAAGAATGTGCAACATTCTTCTTTATTTTGAAACAGGATCTCACTAAGTTGTGGAGGGCCTCACTAAGTAGCTGATGTTGGCAGCAAACCTGCGATCCTCCTGTCTCAGCCTTTCAAGTACTGAAATTAGAGGTGTGTGTCACCATAACTGGCTGTTTCAGACTTTTTTTTTCAGTACTATGGATTGAACCCAGAGGCATTCTACCTTTGAGCGACACCCTTAGCCCTATTTTTTATTCTTTATTTTTGAAACAGGGTCTCACTAAGTTGTGGAGTTTCTCTCAAAGTAGCTGAGGCTGGCCATGAACCTCCAATCTTCCTGTTTCAGCCTCCCAAGTACTGGGATTTCAAGCATGCGTCACCATGCCCGGCTATTTCAGACTTCTGTGGCAAGAATGACTGTGTGATGCCTTGATTTTTTGGGTACTGAGGGTTTGAACCCAGGGGCATTCTACCTCTGAGCTGTACCCCAAATCCCTTTTTTGATTTTTAATTTTGGAATAGGGTCTTGCTAAATTGCTAAAAGCTTGCTAAGTTGTTGAGACTGGCCTCAAACCTGTGATTTTTTTGTCTTAGCTCCCAAATACTGGGATTGCAGGCATATACTGCCAGGCATGGCTGATTGTGCGACTGTTGACCCCTGAAATAGAAGCAGCTTGCTGCTATGATAAGTATTTATGCCCTCACTGTACTGTATATGGAGGAAATCCTATCAAGGTGCCCTCAGATCAGTTTCTGTTAGATTGGTGCTCCTAGGTGCTTTTGATACTTATTGGTAGAGGGGGTTTTGAATTGGATAAACTGATAAAAGCTTTTTGTAACAACTGTTTAGTAATTGCCCCACTTCACCTAGCTCATCCAAATTCTGTCTGTTTCAGATTTTTTTTTTTTGTGTGTGTGGTACTGGGCACTGAACCCAGGGGCATTCTACCGTTGAGCTATACTCTCAGCCTGATCCATCCATTCACCCACCCTTCCTTCCTTCCTTCCTTCCTTCCTTCCTTCCTTCCTTCCTTCCATCTTCCTTCCTTTTTTATAATATTGGGGATTGGACCCAGGGGCATTCTACTTCTGAGCTACATGCCCAGCCCTATTTTTTATTCTTTCTTTGAAACAGGGTCTCACTAAGTTGTGGAGTGAGGCTGGCTGAGATCTGCGATCCTCCTGTCTTAGCCTCCTAAGTACTGTACTAGTGTGTGCCACCACACCTGGAGTTTATTTATTTATTTATTTATTTATTTATTTATTTATTTAATTTTTGAAACAGGGTCTTGTTAAGTTGTTGAGGCTGGTCTCAAAACTGCAATACTACTGTCTTAGCCTCCCAGGTACTGGAATTACAAACGTGTGCCACCATGCTACCACGCCCCACTCAGATTCTTTTCTTTTCCTTTCCGTCCTGTCCCTTCCCTTCTCTTCCCTTCCCTTCCCTTTCCTTTCCTTTCCTCTCCTTTCCTTTCATCTGTCTGTCTGTCTGTCTCTCTCTGCAGTACCAGGGATTGAACCCAGGGGCATTCTATCTCTGAGCTATACCTCCAGCCCTATTTTTTATTCTTTATTTTGAAACAGGGTCTCACTAAGCTTTAGAGGGCCTAAGTAGCTGAGGCTGGCCTCTAAACTTTGATCCTCCTATCTCAGCCTCCCAAGTACTGGGATTACAAGCGTGCACCACCATGCCTAACTCAGATTCTTTTTATTGTACACATCACTTGTTGTAACAGTCACATAAAATTTCTTATGTTTCTGAATTCTATAGTATCACACTTTTTACTTTCCCCCCACAACTCTAAGGGAGCCTGTTCAGGATCAGTGACTACCTTCTCTATCTGTGTAGCCCTTATAGTGCTCTATATCAGGCTTTACATAGAGTAGGTAGTTAATAAATGTTGAACAAATCCATTCTGGATGCACTTCAAATGTAATAGTCTTTAACTCACAGACTCACAGGATGGGAGAGCTGGACTCTACATCCTTTTATGGGTGAGGAAACCAGGCCTAGAGAAGTGAGGTTATTTCATCAAGATTGCTTGACCAACCAGTGTCTCAATAGAACACTACCATTCATTTCGTCACCTTTTGACTATGGAATACTGAAGACATTCAGGATATTATAAGCCAGAATACCCTGGTCACAAATTTAGACCAGGATAATCTGTGTTCTTGCAAGCTAGGGTGTGTGTTCCTACCTAGGTTATTTGGGTCTCCCAAGCGCATGCTCCTAGAAACTGAAGGCATTTTTTTTTTTACTTTCTTTTTTTAGTACTAGGAATTGAATCCAGGGCATTCTACCTCGGAGCTACACCCACAGCCCTATGTTTTATTTTTTATTTTGATACATGGTTTCACTGAGTAGTGGAGGGCCTCACTAAATAGCTGAGGCTGGCCACAAATCTATGGTTTCCCTTTACCAGCCTCCCAAGTACTGGGATTATAAGTAAGCGCCACTACACCCGGCAACTGAAGGCATTTTTGTAGAAAACTGACAGCAATCCAGCATGGCATTACAGTTGCCTTGCAGGAGTTGGAGTTCCATCTCAAATGTGAATGGACAATGCAAGGAGCTTTGTGAATTGATTAGGGATCATCACTTCTGTGGCTACTCCTAGATCCTATTGTCAGGATGAGGGTAGATTAGAGACAAATGGAGCCATGTGTGTTCTCTACCTTGTTACTCTGAGGGTGATCCTCATGCAAGGGGCATCATGTCCTTGTGACCAAATGCATTAGAAAAAGCAGATCTGGTTGGGCATGGTGGCACACACTTGTAATCCCAGTACTTGGGAGGCTGAGACATGAGGATCACAGTTTTACAGCCAGCCTCAACTACTTAGTGAGGCCCTTCAGAACATAGTGAGACCTTGTCTCAAAATAAAGAATAAAAAATGCCAGGTGTGGTGGCGCACGCTTGCAATCCCAGCATTTGGGAGGCTGAGACAGGAGGATTGGGGTTCGTGGCCAGCCTCAGCTACTTAGTGAGGTCCTCTGCAACTCAGTGAGACCCTGATTCAAAATAAAGAATAAAAAATAGGGCAGGGGGTGTAGCTCAGAGGTATAATGCCCCTGGGTTCCATCCCCAGCAATGAAAAAAAAAGAATAAAGAATAAAAAAAATAGGGCTGGGGGTATAGCTTGGAGGTAGAATGCCCCTGGGTTCCATCCCCAGCAATGAAAAAAAAAGAATAAAGAATAAAAAAAATAGGGCTGGGGGGTATAGCTGGGAGGCAGAATGCCCCTGGGTTCAATCCTGAGTACAGAAAATAAAAAAGCAGATCTGACAATGCAGTTATCAGGGTTGAGGAAACCATAGGACTGTATGAAGCAAAGCCAGATTTTGACATGGAAGAATAAAGAATATCCCTAGGTGAGATTGGGAAGAGGGATGGTCACTTTATCATCATTTCAAGTCAAGATAGGATTCTCTGAGAATTAGCCTATGGAAGTCAGTTTATGCTTCATGTAGTCTAGGAGTCTGTCTGTGACTTGGTCAACCAAATAGCAGTTTTAGCAAGACATACTGTTTTTTAAAAAAAATATTGATGTGTTACAGTATTTAACTAAATTTAACTCCTGATAAAGCATGTTCCTTGAGGAAAGGCTGGGTTATGTCTCTCTCTTGCACAATTTGCTTTCCTTCAACAATTCTGTGTGTGTGTGTGTGTGTGTGTGTGTGTTTGTGTTTTACTGGGGATGTAACCAAGGGGAATTCTACCTCTGAGCTACACCCTCAGCCCTATTTAATTTTTAATTTTTTAATTGTAATTAAAAAATTTTTTTTGGTGGTACTGGGGATGGAACCCAGGGCTTTTTTTAACTCCGGGCTGTACTCCCAGACCTATTTTATACTTTATTTGGAAACAGGGTCTCACTAAGTTGTTGAGAGCCTCACTAAGTAGCTGAGGCTGGCTTCGAACCTGCGCGATCCTCCTATCTCAGCCTCCCAAACGCTGGGATGACAAGCGTGCACCACCACGCCCGGCCTTATTTTTTACATTTTGAAACAGGGTCTCACTAAGTTGCAGAGGGCCTCACTGAGTTACTGAGGCTGACCCTGAACCTTGGATCCTTCTGTCCCATGTAATCCCATGTCCTGGGATTACAGGGATGTGCCAAGATGCCCAGCTTCCTTTAACAATTCTATTTTTTATGGTATTGGGAATGGAACCCAGGGACATTCTACCTCTGAGCGACACCCCCAGCCCTATTTTTTTAATTCTTTATTTTGAAACATTTCTCACTGAGTTGCAAAGGGCCTCACTAAGTAGCGGAGGCTGTCCTTGAACCACGATCCTCCTATTTCAGCCTCCAAAATGATGGATTATAAGCATGCACCACAATGCCTGGCTCCCTTGAACAATTCTTTATGATTCTGTCATTCCATATTCCCATGTATGTTTTCAGCCTCTACCACCTTTTATAGTATAAGTTCCACACTGTCAGTATCTACTGAATGCCTCTCCCATCTTTTGAGAATGTCTTGAGTATAGTGATCCCGTCGTTTGTGAAAATCAAGCACAAAAAACAAAGATGTCCTCCAGCCTGCTGACGTCATTTGAGACGTTCATTGAAGGAGCGAAGGTACCCACTCAATCTTCCTTTTCAGATGTCAGAGCTGGTTTTGTGTTTAAGAACAGAGGATACACTGCATGCCTCTTGCAATAGCAAGAAGCTAGTTAATTCAGTGTAATTAGTAGGATGTTTATGGGATAGATCAATAAAAAGACAGGAGTCTTGTGGGATAATAAGGCCAATTAATGGATGACCTTAGAATCCTGGCATGTGTAGTTTGAGGCTTAATATAGTTGAGAGCAGGGAATTGGTTCTAAGTTCTTAAGTAAGGGAATACTGTAATTGAAATTTTAAATTTGTTGCTATAACTGAAATTTGGCAACTACTGATTAGGTTTTCTTGGATACAGATGTGTGTGTGTGTGTGTGTGTGTGTGTGTGTGTGTGTGTTTGTGTGTGTATGTGCAGTGTGGTAGTGGGGATTGAACCCAGGGGCATTCTACCTCCAAGCTACCTGTCCAGTCCTGTTTTATTTTTTATTTGGAAACGGGGTCTTGCTAAGTTGTTGAAAGCCTTGCTAAATTGCTGAGGCTGGCTTTGAACCTGTGATCCTCCTGGCTCAGCCTCCCAAGTACCAGGATTACAGGTGTGTGCCACCATTCCTGGTTCTTGGATACAGATTTTTATGGTACTAGATATTGAATCCAAGGGCATTCTACTTCTGAGCTACACCCTTAGCCCTTTTTTCATGTTTTTATTTAGAAACAGGATCTCTCTAGGTTGCAGACAGTCTCGCTACATTGTTGAAGCTGTCCTCAAACCTGAGATCCTCCTGTGTCAGCCTCCCAAATACTGGGATTATAAGGTGTGTGCTGCCACACCAAGTTTGAATTCAAATTTTGAATTTCCTCTGTGAGAGGATGGCTTATCACTTCAGAGGTGGAAAATAATCCTCTTCCATTAATTTCCCCCCATGGTTACAGGAGCAAAAGAGGGCTGCACATTTTCTTCTGCCCTTCACATCGCAGTGCATCTGGAGCCTGATTTTGAATATTTTTTGTGGTACTGTGGGTGGAACCCAGGGGCTTTTCTACCTCCGGACTACATCCCTGACCTATTTTTTACTTTAATTGGAAACAGGGTCTCACTAAGTTGCTGAGAGCCTCACTAAGCAGCTGAGGCTGGCTTCGAACCTGTGCGATCCTCCTGGCTCAGCCTCCCAAGCGCGGGGATTACAAGTGCGTGCCATCACGCTTGGCCAATTTTTATTTTTTATTTTTTGTGGGTCTGGGGATGGAACCCAGGGGCATTCGACCTCCAAGTTATACCCCCTGTCCTATTTTTTTATTCTTTATTTTGAAGCAGGGTCTCACTGAGTTGCAGAGGGCCTCACTAAGTAGCTGAGGCTGTCCGTGAACCGCAATCCTCCAGTCTCAGCCTCCCAAACACTGGGATTACAAGCGTGTGCCACCATGCCCGGTTTGAATTTTGTTTTTAATGTTAAACTTTTTTTTGCGGTACTGGGGATTGAACCCAGGGGGGTTCTACCGCTGAGGTATATCCCTAGTCCTATTTTATAAACAGGGTCACACTGAGTTGCCGAGAGTCTAAGTTTCTAAGGCTGGCTTTGAACCTCTGACTCTCCTGTCTCAGCTTCCCAAGTACTGAGATTACAGAAGTAAACTTTTTTCCTTCTCAGAAGACTCTGGGTATTATCAGAAGAACCTTGACACTGTCTAATGGGTGGTTTTCTATATGTATTAAGCTCTAGAGTTTGAGTCTTAATCTGTTTCAAGCTGCTATCTCACAAACTACCATAGATGTGGTGGTTTGTAAACAATCAAAATTTATATCTCATAGTTATAGAGATTGTAAAGTCCTACATCAAAGCACTGGCAGATTCATTGTCTGTTGAAGGTCTGCTTCCTGGATGGCTGTCTTCTTGCTGTGGGTGGCCTCTTATTGCAGAAAGGGCATGGGGTTCTCTAGGGTTTCTTTTATAAATCCCATTTGTGAGGGTAGGTCCTTAGGTGACCTAATCACCTATCAAAGGCCCTGGACACCTCCAAATACCATCATATTGGGGTTTAGATTTCAACACAAATTTCGTGGGTATCCAGACTTTCGTCTACATCAGGTAGGTAGTAAGAGAATAGACAACCATCAGTGTCTGGGAGGACTTAGAGCAGAGGCTTATTCCTATCAAGGAGGACCAAAGGGCATCATGAAGCTATCTGAACCCTGGCCCTTCCCTGATGTTCTAAGTGTAGGTCTTCCTTAAACCATCCTTAATAGCTGCTACTAGGGCAGTTTCAGGCAACTTCTAGGTCCCCAAGAGAGCTCTTTTCTGACCACTTATAGTCCTTAGAATCTGAATCACTAATCTAACACTTGATTATTGGTCTTATACTATTTTTAGCTATTTCATATGTTGTTTTCCATAACAAAATTAAATCGTATTTCTCTTGTTCTTCATTTGTTGGACTGATAAATGCTTGTTGGCTGATTTAGTGACATACTAAAAGAACAAACAAAGCTGGGCGTCGTGGCGCACGCTTGTAATTCCAGCATTTGGGAGGCGGAGACCTGGAGGATCGCGGTTTGTGGACAGCCTCAGCTACTTAGTGAGGCCCTCCGCAACTCAGTGAGACCGTGTTTCAAAATAAAGAATAAAAAATTGGGCAGGGGGTGTAGCTCGGAGGTCAAATGCCTCTGGGTTACATCCCCAGACCCGTAAAAAAATAAAAAAATAAATAAAAGAACAAATAAAACATAAAACATATAGCAAGAAGGCTACTGGGGAGACTAAAATCAGAGTACTCTATAGACTAGCAATTCAAATTGCCTCTGTGAGGCACAGTCTTGCCATGGAATCTGGTCTCTTACCAGCTCTACTCATGAATCTCTTGTTTTTTTTTCAGGGAAATTAAAGTTTCTGACATTATCATCCCTCCTTATCATCCCTCCAATGAACTAATATGCTAGGGCTGGGGGATGGGACATGACGTACCAGGCCAGCCTGGCACTGCTGGTTACTGCTGGTCAGTACCACCATGTGGCCCATGGGGACATATGGTTGTCCAGTCCTCTAGCTCAGCCATGGAAGCCTGAGTCTAGTCCAAACATTGATGGATGCTAGCTTAAATGATATTGTTTCTTTTGATGGCAGAAATGAAGAATAGGTGGGGACATGGCTAACTTTGTAAAATTCACAATCGAGAATAGGAACTTCTAACCCCCTGGAAGGAGGAAGGCTTCTTGGTACTTGGAAGACAAAGGGAAGTTCTGTTTCCAGAAGTGTATGGATATCATTATTCCAAGGAATGATATAGGCAGAAAATATGAGGGGGTTTCAAATACAATTTATGTTCAGTTATGTTTATGTGACAGATCCAGTCTATCTCTAAGACAAATTAGTGATGTTTGAAGATAAATAAACATCACTAACTTTTGGGAATCATCATCAAACTTTCACATAGCTTATTTTTTGCCAGAGACAGACCTCTAGCTTCCTGCAGTTATGAGAGTAATCTAGGGGGACATTTATAAAGTCTTCAGTTGACAAATACAAATTATGTATATGTATATTTATGGTGGATAACATGGTGGGGGTTTTGTTTGTGTGTGGTGCTGGGGATTGAGTCCAGGGGGATTCTATCTCCGAGATACACCCTGAGCCTTATTTAATTTTTGTTTGGAAACTAGATTGATGAGAGTCTTGCTAAATTGCTAAAGCTGGTATGGAACCTGCAATCCTTCTATCTCAGCCTCCTAAGTACTGGGATTACAGGCATGCACCACCACTCCTGGCTCTTAACATGATGCTTTGATGTATGTATATTATAAAAAAGAATAGCTATTTAAAATACGTAGTACTTCACGTATTTACCTCTTTTATGGTGAGAACATTTCAAATCTTTTTAGCAATTTTCAAGTAATTTCTTTTTTCTGGTACTGGAGATTGAACCTAGAGGCAGTCTACTTCCAAGCTATGTCCTCAGCCCAATTTTATTTCTTTATTTGGAAACAGGGTCTCACTAGGTTTCTTAGAGCCTTGCTATGTTGCCGAGGCTGGCTTTGAACCTGTGATTCTCCTGTCTCAGCCTCTCAAGTATTGTTTATAAGCATGTGCTATGTTGTCCAGGCTGGTCTTGATCTCATGAACTTAAGTGATCCTCCCACCTCAGCTTCCTGAGTATCTGGGACTATAGGTACTTCCACCATGTCTATCTTAGAGGGTATTTTTTTTGTACTGGGGGTGGAACCCAGGGGCTTTTCAACCTCCGGGCTACACTCCCAGGCCTATTTTGTACTTTATTTGGAAACAGGGTCTCACTAAGTTGCTGAGAGCCTCACTAAGTAGCTAAGGCTGGCTTTGAACCTGTGCGATCCTCCTGTCTCAGCCTCCCAAGTACTGGGATTACAAGTGCATGCATCCATGCCTGGTCTTAGAGGGTATTTTTTATTTTTTATTTTTATTTATTTTTTTGGTGGGTATTTTTTAAAATCATAACTTTTGAAGACAGACACTGTTGGATTGTAGTTTACAATTGTGCTGGCTCTCAAAGTTTCCTTTTACTCAGAGTAGAAAGGCCTGCTAGTCTCACATCTGCCTTCCCAGCCACACACACTCACTAGAGACAACTGGATGCCAGTAGCCTCATCTTGAGGAGAACAATACAATGGGCCTGTTGTCTACTTGTTGACACAGAGTGGATTGTTGTAGCAGGTGCAGAAGATAGTCTGTGTGGAGATTACAGAGACCTTTCTCCTTGATGGCGTAGCATAATTCAATCTGTTGCCTTTTGTCTGGTCTACAAGCAGGTGTTGGGACTGGACTTAGTTAAGCTTGGGTCCTCCTGTGCAGGGAGAAGTGTTCATTTTGAATTTGGCGAGGGATGATTTTTCTATTGCTCTGTATTAGTTCTTCTTTTTTTGTGGTACTAGGAATTGAACCCAGTGGCATTCTACATTGAGCTATACCACTAACCCTTTTTATATGCTGAGGCTGGCCTTGAACCTGCAGTCTTCCTGTCTCAGCCTTCCAAGTATTGAGATTACAGTACATCATGTCCTTTTTTTTTTTCTCTTGATGGGTCTGGGGATGGAACCCAGGGGCATTTGACCTCCGAGCTACACCCTCTGCCCTGTTTTTTTTTTTTTAATTCTTTTTTTGAAACAAGGTCTCACTAAGTTACGGAGTGCCTCACTAAGTAGCTGAGGCTGTCCATGAACTGCGATCCTCTGGTCTTAGCCTCCGGAAACTGTGATCCTCCGGTCTTAGCCTCCCAAATGCTGGGATTATAAGCATGCGCCACCACGCCAGGCTACATCATGTCCTTTTAATAAAAAGAAATAAGGCCCCGTTGGTAACTAATCAGATAGCTCTGATTATTTTTTGCCAGGTTTTTTTTTTTTTGTGTGTGTGTGTGGTACTGGGGTTCCTGGAAGCCCTTCTACCTCCGTGCTATACGCCCAGACCTATTTTTCCATTTTTATTTGGAAACAGGGTCTCCTAAGCCAGCACGCGCGGCTGGCTTCAAACCTGCGCGATCCTCCTGTCTCTGCCTCCCAAGCGCGGGGATTACAAGCGTGCGCCACCACGCCCGGCCTTTTTACCAGTTTTTGATTGGAGACTATACTCAGGGCAGTTTGAGTCCTGGAGATATTACTTTGTTTTCAGGAGTAATCTTAGGTATGGGCAGTGACTAGGAAGATGGCTGTTTTCTGTTAGTGTGGTGATTTTTTTTTTTTTTTTTTTGCAGTACTGGGGATGGAACCCAGGAGCATTCAACCTCTGAACTATACCCCCAGTCTGGTTTTTTATTTTTTATTTTTGCGGGACTGGGGATGGAACCCAGGGGCATTCAACCTCCAAGCTACACCCCTGCCCTATTTTTTATTCTTTATTTTGAAACAGGGTCTCACTAAGTTGCAGAGGGCCTCACTAAGTAGCTGAGGCTGTCTGTAAACCATGATCCTCTGGTCTCAGCCTGCCTAATGTTGGAATTACAAGCGTGCGCCACCACTCCTGGCTTATTCTTTATTTTGAAATAGGGTCTGACCGAGGCTGGCTATGAACCCCTGATCCTCCTGTCTCAGCCTCCCAAGTACTGGGATTACAAGCGTATGCCACCATACCTGGCTTAGTGTGGTGATTTCACTTGACTTTTTCATAAAACAAAGCCTATGTGTCTTCTGAATCCTTTGGGTCCCTGATAAGTGGTGATGATTTTTGTTTCTGAATTCAGTTTTTTATGCATATCTGTGGGGGAGAATGATGGGAAGGAGGGTAATCTACAAGCTAGGGAAATACATGAACCTTAATTACCCTGAACTCAGCTGCCAGATCCTTCAGTTTTCAACCCCACCACTTGGACTTTAGGAAAAGGTAGTAAATCATTAAAAAGCAAGCTAAGTCCAAGGGTTGTGCTAAAAACAAGTAAGCAAGCAAGCAAGCAAGCAAATAAAACAGCCACTAAAATAATCTCCCAGGTTTAATGCATATGTACACCTTTAGCACAGACTGCTTAGCCTAATATAAGAGTTGGTTTGCATTCCTCCATGCAGTTGAGCATGTGGCAGGGAGGCAGCGGGAGGATCTCACAGGGGTTGTAGAGAAACTGCAGTGAATATAGAACCTGGGGTTAAACATTTGCCCTGAATGAGCTGCAGAATGCTTATGCCCCATGTTGACAAGGTAAGCTTTTTCCTTAGCTTACTTTCTCTGCTCTCTCTCTCTCTGCTCCTTACTCAACCACTTATAGTTTACCTCCAGTGAAGATCTCTGTTTTCAAGGAGAAATATGCCTCAGGAGGAGGATAAAAATAGGTCAGTGGTAACTATCATCACATATTCCCAATGACTGGGTTTGAAATTCAGTTTAGATCAACAAGTATTTATTGTTAGCTTCTCTCCCATTTGTATTAGGGCCTGGGAAATATTGAATCATGATGATAATGTAAATAGCTGACATTTATTTAGCATTTACCATATGTCAAGTGCACTCTATGCATTTTATTCATATTAGTGCATTTGATCCAAATGATGACACCCTCAAGTACAGTGATTATCTTCCTTTTACAGATAAGGAGACTGAAGTTGCCTAAGTCACCCAAGAGTTCCTGGTCCAATTTAAACCCAAGAGTTCCTGGTCCAATAAGACCAAGTTCTTGCTCTTATGAAGTCCAGTCAGGGGAGTTGTAAATAACATTCTGAGAAAAATCTAGGAAATAATATAGGGCTCTGCAATAAGATTACAGGGAGTGGAGAAGGGAGAGATTACCGCAACATATCATAGACCTTTTGGAGGAGACAAGACTTTTTTGAGTCTCAGATTCTTCATCTATCAAATAGGTATAAGATAATCTACTTCATAGATTTAGTGTGGGAATTGGAAGAAATAATACATTTAAAGAACTTAGTGCAGCCAGGTATACTGGGATTATAGACATGCATCACCACTCCTGGCAGAGGAAATGTGGCTTCCAGTGGCTTGGTAGCAGGCATAGGTTAGCTTGGGGATAAGGGAAGTCTTTTAAGACTATCTTTGTGTGTTTCAAGTGGCATTGATCAATTAAGAATGTGTTAGGTATTCTAAGAGAATAAATAGCATGGTCCCTGCCCTTGGGATACTGCTGATTTTGTTGTGGAGACCATAGTGACAAACTTGTAGCAAGTGGAGATCAACATAAGATAGGTATAATTAAATGTTGAATTGCTTGCTTTCTTCAGGTGTCGTTACCTGGCGGTTCAGCTGTCTCCTGCCATCCCTGTGTTTGCTGCTATGCTCTTCCTTTTCTCCATGGCCACACTGTTGAGGACCAGTTTCAGTGACCCTGGAGTGATTCCTCGGGCCCTACCAGATGAAGCAGCTTTCATAGAAATGGAGATAGGTGAGTCTCCCAACCACCTATACAATGTTCAGTAAGGAACGGGATCATAATAATAGTTGCAGATTTGCAATCTATGATTCTAGTTTTTTTCTCTCTGGGATCCTGAAATGAAGATCATGACCACAGTGTGAATTTATTAAGACAGATATAAAAAGTTTCTTTTTTTTGTGGTACTGAGGATTGAACCCAGGGGCATTCTACCTCTGAGCTACACTTCCAGCTCTATTTTTTATTCTTTATTTTGAAATGGCGTCTTGCTAAGTTGCAGCGGGCCTCACTAAGTAGCTGAGGCTGGTCACGAACTTGTGATCCTCATGTCTCCCAAGTACTGGAATTATAAGTATGTGCCACTACACTTGGGCAGTATAGCAAGATTCTAAAGTCTTATGCTTTGTTTTCCCTTGCGTTGGGTTGGACTGCAGGAAGGATTTGTCACCAACGTCTGACTACATTGCTTTCTAGAGGATATTTTTGTTTGTGTGTGTGGTACTGAGAATGGAATCCAGGGGCATTCTACTTTTGAGTTACACCCTCAGCCCTATTTTATTTTTATTTTGAAACAGGGTCCCTCTAGGTTGCTGAGTGTCTCACTACTTGCTGGTCTGTCCTTGAACCTGTGTTCCTCCTGTCTCAGTCTCCCTAGTACTGTGATTACAGGTGTGTACCACCATGCCTGGATTTTTTTTGTGCTGAAGATTGAACCTAGTGGCATCTACCTCTAAGCTATACCTCCAGCCCTTTTTATTTTCTTATTTTGAAACAAGATCTTATTAAATTGTTGAGACTCCAATAAATTCTGGAGTCTGGTCTCGAACCTATGATCCTCCTGTCTAAGCCTCCAGGATTACAAGTGTATGCTCCCATGTCTGGCTCACTCCTGGATTTTGAGAATTATGTTTTCTTTGGGGAGGTGAGAGTGTCACCAACACATTTGTTTTCTTGACAAAAGTTTTAAACTCTTTCCCCCATAAAATATTCCTACATGCATGCACATATATACAAGTTTGGATATAATTTCAGGAATTCTTAAACTTTCAAAAACATGTACATGGGACCTCTGACCAAGAGAATTCCTACTTTAGGGAATACAGAAGGTGAGAGGGGCATCAGTGGTGCCAGGAACCACTGTGAATTCTAGGAGAGGTAGAGGAAGCAATTACAGGCTCAGTATTGTACAGTATGCAGCTGAGGTTAATAATATTTCAGACAGAGATTCAAATGCTTCACATAGCTGGGCATGGTGGCACACATCTATAATCCTAGTATTTGGGAGGCCGAGACAGGAGGATTGCAGTTCGCAAACAGCCCTAGCTACTTAGTGAGGCCCTCTACAACTCAGTGAGACCCTGTTTCCAAATAAAGAATAAAAAATTGGCTGAGGTTGTAGCTCAGAGGTAGAATGAATGCCCCTGGGTTCCATCCCTGGTAACACACACACACACACACACACACACACACACACACACACACACACAGACTAGACTTAGTAACTTATCAAGATCCTCACCAACCTATCAAGATCCTGTTTTAAAATAAAAAATAAAGCTGGGCATGGTGGCACATGCGTGTAATCCCAGTATGTGGGGGTTGAGACAGGAGGATTACAGGTTGTGGCCAGACTCACCTACCTAGTGAGGATCTCCACAACTTAGTGAGACCCTGTTTCAAAAATAAAGAATAAAAAGTAGGTCTGGGAGTATATCTTGGAGGTAGAATGCCCCTGGGTTCAATCACCAGTGAGAGAGAGAGAGAGAGAGAGAGAGAGAGAGAGAGAGAGAGAGAGGGAGAGAGGGAGGGAGAGAGAGGCAGAGATCTAAGTGCTGTTTTTTTCAATCTCCATCTGGGTTATTTTTTATAGTCCCCTTTTGGTTCCCATATGGAGAAACTAAGGGTCAAGGCAGTACCTTGACTTGTCTCCGGCATCTCACAGCAGGTTGTCAATAAGGTTATCTTTTTTCTCCTCTATCACTGGGCTTGGGACACAAACTCAAGCTCTCAGATTGTGATCTCTGCATTTAGAATATTTCTCTGGGTGGAAGAGTGCATTCTTGAATTAATGTGTATATTTTAGCAGGTTTTTGTCAGTTTATATTCAGCCCTGTACTGGGTATGCTGTGGAGAGAGGGATGGGGAGAGAAGTCATATCATCCCTTTGCTTCATAGCGCCTTCTGTGAGGAGAATGAAGCATGGACTCCCAGGTGCCTTCATGTGAAGCATATGGAAGCCCAGGTGTGACAGTGCTTGCCTATAATGCCAGTATCTGGGAGGCTGAGACATTAGAATCACAGATTCAAGGCCAGTGTGTGATAACTTAGTGAGACTCTGCTTCAAAATAAAAAATAAAGAGGGTTGGGGGTGTAGCTCAGAGGTAGGACACCCTTGAGTTCAATTTCCAATATCCAAAAAATATATACAAAGGAATATTCAAGTAGCATGACCAGTACTTATATCATCCTCTAATGAATAGCTATTCCCATTTATTTTTAAAGATGTAATACACTGTTACTGATTGATTTCACAGCACCTACCCCACTCCGTAGAAAAAGGAAAAATTCTTCATATGTCAGATTTTTATTTTTCAGTACTGGGGATTTAATCCAGGGGTATTATACCTCCCGGCTATAGTCCCAGCCCTATTATTTTGAAACAGTGTTTTACTAAGTTGCAGAGGGTCTCACTAGATAGCTGAGATTGGTTACAAACCTGTGATCCTTAGTGAGGTAATCCTCCTGTTTCAGCCTCCCAAGTACTGGGATTATAAGTGTGTGCCACCATGCCCTGCTCAGCAGATATTTTTAAAATCAAAGCGAATTGAAAAATACTCTGTTTTTAGAATTATTCTGTGTGAAAAGGGTACACAAGACAGACACTCTCATATGCTGTGGATGAGCAAGAGTGCATACTCATACAATTTGTTTGGGAAACAGTTTGGCAATAAATAATACAGGCTTTAGGGACTTATACCCTTTCACCTAGTAATTAAGGATTCTCTTTAATGGGTCTCTAAGGTTTTTGCTAAAGGAAATAATAGATATTTTAAACTGTAAAAGGGGTTTTAGTGTATCATTTTTCTTTTTTTTTTTGTGGTACTGGGGATGGAACTCAGGGGCTTTCTACCTCTAGGCTATATTCCCAGACCTATTTTATATTTTATTTGGAAACAGGGTCTCACTAAGTTGCTGAGAGCCTCAAAGTAGCTGAGGCTGGCTTCCAACCTGCGTGATCCTCCTGTTGCATCCTCCCAAATTCTGGGATTACAAGTGTGGCCTACCAGGCTCCACTCATTTTTTTGTTTTTTAAAGATGAATATGGCTATTTTGATGCTGACAGTATCATATATTATGGCTCAGACTTCAATGTGCCTTTCTTTCTGTTTCAGAAGTGAATTTTAGAGCCAGGTGTGATGGCATACACCTGTAATCCCAGTACTTGGGAGGCTGAGACAGGAGTATCGCAGGTTCATGGCCAGCCTCAGCTACTTAGTGAGGCCCTCTGCAACTTAGTGAGACCTTGTTTCAAAATAAAGAATACAAAATAGGGCTAGGGGTGTAGCTTGGAGGTAAAATGCCCCTGGGTTCCAGCCCCAGTACCACCAAAAATTTTTATTTATTTATTTTAAAAAATTTATTTCTTTTACTTTTATGTGGAGCATATTGAAAATGGTATACATTTGGACTATGCTATGTACCTTCCTCCCCACTTTCCCTCCCCCCCCACTTCCCCTTCCCCCCTCCAACAATGAGTGTCCAGGTTAACTGTGCTATATTTTTACACAAATTCGGATGTAGCTCCTTCATTAATCAACCTCAGCCTTCTTTCTCTCCTATCTTTCCATTCTAGCTTTTGTGAGGTTTCTCTTCCATTGTCTGGAGTCCCTCTGGTATCCCTAATACTCCCTAGTTTGGGCATATTACAGAAAACATATGTCCCTTCTCTTTCTGTGCTTGGCTCATCTCACTTAACATAATGTTCTCCAGGTCTTTCCATCTTCTTGAGAATGATATGATTTTGTTCTTCTTTATAGCTGAGTAGAATTCCATTGTTGTGTATTTTCCATAATTTTGCAATCCATCTGTTGATGGAGAGTTAGGTTGGTTCCATATTTTGGCTCTTACGAAGTGTGTTGCTATGAATATGGGTATGGATATGTTATTGTAGTTTTCTGGTTTCAACCCCTTTGGAAAGATACCCAGGAGTGGTATAGCCAGATCATATGGTGGATCCATTCCCAGTTTTCTAAGGAATCTCCACACTGATCTCCATAGTGGCTGAACTACTTTGCACACCCACCAACAGTGTAAAAGAGTTCCTCTTTCCCCACATCCTCACCAGCATTTGTTGTTATTTGATTTCTTTATGCTTGCCACTCTGATTGGGGTTAGATGAAAAAAAATAAATTTAACACATGAATATTTTCTTGGGAAAGGAAGGAAGGGACTGGGATTGAGTGATCAAAGGGGATATAATCTTTTGGTTATAAAGTTTTAAGTTTTTGCATGCAACATCATGTGTGTGTGTGTGTGTGTGTGTGTGTGTGTGTGTGTGTGTGTTACCAGAGATTGAACCCAGTGGTGTTCTACATCTGAGCTATGCCCCCAGCTATTAAATTTTTTTTGGTCTTGAAACAGTGCCTTGCCAAGTTGCTGAGAGTCTCATTAAGTGGCTGCATCTGTCCTCAAACATGTTATTATTTTGTCTCAGCCTCCCAAAATACTTGGAATACAGTTGTGTGCCAACATGCCCAACTCATTTTTTTCCTGAGGTACTAGGGATTGAATCCAGGGGCATTCAAACCCCCTAGATATACCCTCAGCCCTTTTCAATTTTTGTTTTGAAACAGGGTCTTGTTAGGTTGCTGAGAGTCTTGCTAAGATGCTGAGGCTGTCCTTGAACCTGCAATCCTCTTGTCTCAGCCTCTCAAGTATTGGAATAACAAATGTGCACCACCATGCCTGATAGATGTATGACTATCTCTGAGTTGACAGACTGTCAGTGATTTTTATATTTTGTTTATATTTTGTTTTACCCCTTTTTTCAAAAAGCATATAATATCCTCATTTTAGTAATTGTTTTTCTAATTCTGTCTTTTTCTTGCATATTTTATGCTTATGTATGTATTTTTATGCATATATTTTATTTATTTTTTCAGAGTTTGAGATTAATTGATATTGAATAAAGAAACATTCATATCCAAAATAATAATAGTAATAAAATTACCATCATAATGATCAATAATAATAGTAGTACAATTACCATCATAATGATTATCATCTGATAATAAGACAGTATTTCTTTTTTTTTTATTGGTGCACTGTATTCATACATCATAGTGGGATACAAACTTTTGTAGACATACATGCACATCGCCCAGTCAGCCCCCACCGAATCCCCACCCCATTCTCTCCCCATCCCTCCCTCCCATGCTTGGCTTAGTGGTTGACATCTAGTATTATAGCAATTTATCCAAACTTAAAAATGATAATCTCACATAACAGTTTCATTTGTCTGATACCAAGCTTTTGATGACTTAAAGATAACATTTCAATATTTCTTTTTGCTTTCTTTCTTACCAGAGAATATTTTTTTCTATTTTTTAGGTGAAACTATCATATATTTATATATTTATTTTTCAGAAAAAAATCTATATGGGATTAGGTAAGGGTCCAATTTTATTCTTTTCCATGTAATTATTATTTTTTAACAATATTTAGTTAAAAGATTATCATTTCCACCACCAAATGTTCGTGGAAACCTTGTCAAAAATAACTTGACAATATAGGGAAGAATTTAGCTCTAGCTTTTATTTAACTCCAATGGTTTATATATCTGCCTTTAGAATAGTACTACACTGTTTCAATTATTGTAGCTTTATATGGTTTGAAATCAGAAAATATACATCTTCTAGCTTTGTTCTTTTTCAAGATCGTTTTGGGTACCTAGACTCCATATTCCATATTAGGATAGATTTTTTTTTCTGAAAAATAAATATATAAATATATGATAGTTTCACCTAAAAAATAGAAAAACAATATTCTCTGTAAGAAAGAAAGCAAAAAGAAATATTGAAATGTTATCTTTAAGTCATCAAAAGCTTGGTATCAGACAAATGAAACTGTTATGTGAGATTATCATTTTTAATTTTAGATAAATTGCCATAATACTAGATGTCAACTACTAAGCCAAGCATGGGAGGGAGGGATAGGGAGAGAATGGGGTGGGGATTGGGTGGGGGCTGACTGGGAAAAGTGTGCATGTATGTCTACAAAAGTATGTATCCTACTATGATGTATGAATACAGTGCACCAATAAAAAAAAAAAAAGAAAAAAAAATCTATCCTAATATGGAATATGGATTCTAGATACCCAAAACGATCTTGAAAAAGAACAAAGCTAGAAGATATATATTTTCTGATTTCAAACCATATAAAGCTACAATAATTGAAACAGTGTAGTACTGTTCTAAAGGCAGATATATAAACCATTGGAGTTAAATAAAAGCCTAGAGCTAAATTCTTCCCTAT
The DNA here is from genome assembly GCF_963383645.1 of Muscardinus avellanarius. NCBI lineage: Eukaryota > Metazoa > Chordata > Mammalia > Rodentia > Gliridae > Muscardinus > Muscardinus avellanarius. The sequence goes on from NC_137792.1 coordinate 77,336,658, forward strand.
ATTGTCAAGTTATTTTTGACAAGGTTTCCACGAACATTTGGTGGTGGAAATAATAATCTTTTAACTAAATATTGTTGAAAAATAATAATTACATGGAAAAGAATAAAATTGGACCCTTACCTAATCCCATATACAAGTATTAACTCAAAATAGATAAAAGACCTAAATATAAATCTTAAGACTATAAACTTTTAGAAGAAAATCTGGGTCATAAAACCTCACAACATTGAAATTGGCAGTGATTTCTTGGATATGATTTCAATGGCACAGGCAACAGAAGAGTATACAAACTCCCTAAAAAATAAAAAAAATATTGTATATCCAAAGACAATGTAAACAGAGTTAAAAGTTACTAATAGAATGGGATAAAATATTTCCAAATGCTATATCTGAATGTATATTAATATTCCAACTAGAAATCCTAAAAATTAACAACAATAAAGGCAAACAATAAAATTTAGAGATAGGTAAAAGACTAACATAAATAATGAATCTCCACAGATAACCAATCTTAGTTGTCTGTTGGATGGAAAATCTTGTTTCTCTGGTTCTGGTGTGTGTTACCTATTTCTTCTTTGTAGTTAATCTCTTGGAGTATTTTCTCTAGCGCTGGTTTTGAAGACATAAATTCCTTCAGTTTCTGTTTGTCATGGATGCTTCTTATTTCCCCATCTAATTTGATAGAAAGTTTTGCTGGGTAGGAAATTTTTGGCTGGAAGTTGTTTTCTTTCAGAGTTTGGAATATGTTACTCCAAGCCTTTCTGGCTCTCATGACTTGGTTTGGGAAGTCTGGAGTGATTGTAATTGGTTTGCCTCTGAATGTCACTTGGCCCTTTGTTTTTGTTGCCTTTAAGATTCTCTGCTTGGCTTCCACATTGGTCATTTTGACAATTATGTGGCATGGGGATCCTCTTCTCCGATCCTGTCTAAAGGGAGTTCTATAAGTTTCCTGGACCTGTGTATCAACCTCTTGCTCTATGTTTGGAAAATTTTCTGCTATTACTTCCTTGAAGAGATTGTTGATCCCTTTGGTTTCACTTTCTTTTTCCTCCTCTATTCCAATTATTCTTAGGTTAGCTCTCTTAAAATGGGCCCATATTTCTTCAATATCAGATTCCTGCTGTCGGATATTTTTTTCTAGATTAGAAACTATGCGTTCATTTTTGTATTGATCATCTTCTAAAAGCGAGATTCTGTTCTCCATGTGGTCAAATCGGTTGTTTGTGCTTTGAATTGAGGCCTTTACTTCATTAATTGCATCCTTTATCTCTTTTTGACTCTCTCTGAGTTCTTTTCGAAGCACCTCTATTATTTCTACAGTTATTTTCCTGATTTGATCTTCTAGAAATCGCTGATTTTCTTTTTTATCGGGTTCTGATGTTGTGGGATTGTGGGCATTCATTGCTCCAGTATTATTCCTCTTTCCCATGATTTCGGAAGTTTGTGCCTTCTCTGGGTTCTTCCCTTGGGTCACTATGACTTCACTTAAGGTGTTCTGGATCTCGAGTCAGTAGTATCTCAGACCCCACTACTCCTTTACTGGCTTTTATCACAGAGTCTCCGACCCAGAGAGTCGATAGAGGCTGCTTTAGACTGTGGGGGGTGCCAGGTTGCCCGTTCTCCTATGGTGTGATATCTCTGCCACCGCCACTCCCCCACTGGGTCAAGTCCCAGGGAGTACAGTACTGGGATTTCTCTTCTGTGGCCCGCAATTTGACTCACTGTTCTTGAGTTCGCAGATGTAGCTGTATTGGACTCGGTGAATTCGCTGCTGCTGCTGCCGGTGGCAATATGGCGCTGTTGTTATGCCCTCGGCCGTGAGGCTGGCTTATTTCTTCTTGGTTTTGAGTTCCACTCTTGAGTCCCTGCAGCATGTGCTGAGCTCAGCCACTGGGAGCTTTAGATGCTCCCTGCGCTATAAAATCCCACCTGGCTGTTCCGCAGCTGCTCACCTCGGCTTGCTGTAGCCGTCCGGTGAACTTGCCACTGCCGCCGGCAGTATGGCGCTGCTGCCGCGTCCTCGGTCGTGAGGCCGGTGTATCTTCTCTGTGGCTCTGAGCTCTGTTCTCAGTCCGCTTTCTCTCTGGAGCCTGGTGATTTTTTTGTTTCTCTGGTGATGATGTTTTCTGGCTATGAAAGGCGCTGATTTTGTGGTAATGGAGATTGGTTGTTAGCGGGGCTCTTAAGCCCCGCTTTTCTTGGTCGCCATCTTCCCGGAAGTCAAGACAGTATTTCTTAGTGAAAGATTTACTTGCTTAGTCTTGTATCTCTATTGTTCTTATCAAAATATGTGAATTATCCAATTTGGTATCTATGTTTATAAACCTTACCTTACAGATATTGGGCCAATGCTATATTAATTTGTCAAGACTTTTCTTACTTGAAATAGCTTTTTGCCTGGAATTGTAAAACATTCTGCCATCTAAAGTAATTTTCTCCAAAACTCTTAACACTGTTCCTGAGTCTGACCTTACAGCTTTACCTACTGGGTTCATTCCTAAATTCAGATCTTTCCACCTTTCTTTCTGAGGAAATACACTGAACTTGACTTATCAATCTTTAGGATCTATTATCAACTAGGGTTATAAAAGGTGCTCAGCAGATTTCATTATTCTGTTGCATGTACAGTGCATTCTTCTAAGACTTTTCATTAAACTATTTTTATGTATACTTTAGTTTTGTGTTTAAGATAGTATCTTCTTATACATATTACATTTTAGTTATGTTTCAATATACATTTTCATTTTGTTCTGTATTTTTGTTCATTTTGATTTATATTTTGCTTTTCTACCACTCATTTGCCTACATCATTTTAAATGGATGCATAATATTTCATTCAGTGACTCTATCATACTTTAGTAGTTTTACGTCTGAATTCATCAATGATATAGGCCTATAGTTTTCTTTTCTTGAGCTGCCTTTATTTGGTTTTGGTATTAATGTGACACTGACTGAAGATGCAAAACTGATAAACAAAGTACTAGCAATACGAATTCAAAACTACATCAAGAAAGCTGGGTGTGCTGGCCTATGCTTATAATCTCAGCACTTTGGAAGCTGAGACAGGAGGATCACAGGTTCGAGGACAGCCTCAGCTACTTAGTGAGGCCTTCTGCAACTTAGTGAGACCTTGTTTCAAAATAAAGAATTACAAAAGCCTGGGAGTATGCCGGGCGTGGTGGTGCACGCTTGTAATCCCCGCGCTTGGGAGGTGGAGACAGGAGGATCACGCAGGTTCGCGAAGCCAGCCGTGCTGGCTTAAGAGACCCTGTTTCCAAATAAAAAAAGAAGTATAGGTCTGTGTCTGGGAGTGTAGCCTTGAGGTAGAAGGGCTTCCAGGAACCCAGTACCACCAAGAAAAAAAAAAAGCCTGGGAGGGTAGCTTGGAAGTAGAATGCCCCTGGGTTCAATCCCTAGTTTAGCAAAAAAAAAAAAAAGATAAATTAGTTTGTTTTTGTGTGGTGGTACTAGGGATTGAATCCAGGGGCATTCTATCTCCAAGCTGCACCCATCCCTTTTTATTTTGAAATAGGGTCTTGCTAAGTTACTGCATGCTGGCCTTAGATCTGTGATCCTTTGGTCTCAGCCTCTCACATACTGAGATTACAGATATTCACCACCATGCTTAGCTTTTGAAGAAATACTTTTTTCACATGTATATAACAGAATCTCATGGCACTCAGTGGAACTTTGGAGGAACACTGGGATGTTGAAATTCGATTCTGGAAATGTATACCTGGACATGCCAGTGTGACTAGGGAATCTTTGATGACCTGCATTGCTTTTGGAGAGGTGGTGAGGTTTTGGTGCTCAAGTAATAGCTAGCAGTGAATTAAACTGTGCTTACTGATTTACAGAAGCTACCAATGGTGCGGTGCCCCAGGGTCAGCGACCGCCCCCTCGTATCAAGAATTTCCAGATAAACAACCAGATTGTGAAACTGAAATACTGTTATACATGCAAGATCTTCCGGCCTCCCCGGGCCTCCCATTGCAGCATCTGTGACAATTGTGTGGGTAAGTTAAGCCAAGGGCACATTTCCTAGAGGAAAGGCTGAGTTGAACACGGGGGGTCAGGGTTGTCACCGATTCTTGGTAAAAGTCAATGGAGGTGAGAAGATAGATTCAGATGGGTACATTTAGATTATAAAGAAACTCCTGAACAATGGCAAAGCAACTGTACTTGTGTAGACCAAATCATAATTTAGATATTCTCTATTCTAAAATGATAAAAACTTTTTTAGTAAACGGGAAAGTCAACTACCCATTTTTGAACTGGGGCTTGAACCCAGGGGTATTGGAGTTTCCTGTACTGGATTCTTGTCCTGTGGTGCTCTCATTACATAGGGGGAGGAGCATCCCATCCACTGGAGGGCAGTATTGAGGAAGGAAGGCTGTATCAGAACTATCAGAACTAGCATTCTCAAGAAGAAGGGTGCTAGCATTCACTGATTTCCAACTATATACCAGACACTATGCTAAGTGCTTCCCTTTCTTTCATTTAAGTACTAGGATTGCAAGCATGTGCTACTATACTCATAGTCTATGGGAGATAGAAAATGCACATGTATCGCAGGGTGTGGTGGCTCATGCTTGTAATCCCAGCATTTGGGAGGCTGAGACAGGAGGATTGTGTAGGTTCGAAGCCAGCCTCAGCTACTTAGTGAGGCCCTTTGCAACTCAGTGAGACCCTGTTTCAAAATAAAGAATAAAAAATAGGGCTGGAGGTATAGCTCAGAGGTAGCATGCCCCTGGGTTCCATCCCCAGTATTGTATAAAAAAAAAAAAAAAAGAAAAGAAAAGAAAAGAAAATACACATGAATGTTTCAGGAGCAGTGGTGCACACTTGTAATCATAGTACTTGAGAGACTGAGACAGAAATATAGCGGGTTCAAGGCCAGCCTCAGCAACTTAGTGGGACCCTCAGCACTTTAGTGAGATCTGTTTCAAAAATAAAAAAGAAAGTCAGGCATGTTTTATTTTTTTTATTTATTTATTTATTTATTTATTTATTTATTTTGGTGGTACTGGGGTTCCTGGAAGCCCTTCTACCTCTGGGCTACACTCCCAGACCTATTTTTACATTTTTATTTGGAAACAGGGTCTCCCAAGCCAGCGCGCACGGCTGGCTTCGAACCTGCGCGATCCTCCTGTCTCTGCCTCCCAAGTGCGGGGATTACAAGCTTGTGCCACCACGCCCAGCCAGGCATGTTTTATTTAAGTGTTTTATTTGAATTATGATAGGCATGATTTATTTGCTTATTTATTTATTGGTACTGTAGATGAAACCAAACAGTATTCTAGCTCTGTGCTATATCCCAGCCATTTTCTACTTATTTATTTATTTATTTATTTATTTATTTATTTTTATGGTACAGGGGATTGAGTTCAGGGACATTCTACCTCTGAGTGACACTCCCAGCCCTATTTTATCATATATTTTGACATAGGGTCTCACTAAGTTGCTGAGGGCCTCTAACCTATAATTCTCTTGTCTCAGCCTCCCAAGTACAGGAATCACAATTATGTGCCACTATGCTCAGCTGAGGAAACAATATATTTTTTTTTGCGGGTCTGGGGATGGAACTCAGGGGCATTTGACTTCCGAGCTACATCCCCTGCCCTATTTTTTTTATTCTTTATTTTGAAACAAGTTCTCACTACGTTGCGGAGGGCCTACTAAGTAGCTGAGGCTGTCCATGAACTGCGATCCTCCAGTCTCAGCCTCCCAAATTCTGGGATTACAAGTGTGCACCACCATGCCCGGCCTTGAGGGAACAATATTTAAATAAGATCTGATGTGAGTGTTTCATAAAATATTCCCTTTCCTTACTAATATTCTTTTTTTTTTTGCCAAACTAGGGGTTGGACCCAGGTGCAACCTGGGTACCTTTGAGCTACACCCCCAGCCCTATTTTTTATTCTTAATGTTGAAACAACATCTCACTAAGTTGTGGAGGGCCTCACTAAGTAGCTGAGGCTGGCTGCGAACCTGCAATCCTTTTGTTTCAGCCTCCTGAGTACTGGGATTACAAGTATGCGCCACCACCTCCAGCTACTAATATTCTTAAACATAAAGAATTTATACAAATTAAGTTTTGAAAAGAACTGACATCCCAATAGAAATATGGACAGTTTATGAAACAGGGCATATAACTGTGTAATTAGTATAAAATGTTTCTACTAATAATCAAAGAAATAAATATTAAAATTGCTCAGTAGACTGTACTGACAATCTGTAAAGTAGGCTTTTGTGTGTTAGAGAAATTTCCTGCACCAAACAGCTAAATATAAGAGGAGTTAGAGGTAGCTGGGCATGGTGGCGCATGCCTAGTAACCTCAGTACTTGGGAGGCTAAGATAGGAGGACCACAGATTCAAGAACAGCCTCAGCAATTTGGTGAGGTCCTTGTAAAAATAGATCTGGGGCTGTCGATGAGAGGTAGAACACTCCTGGGTTTGATCTTCAGTACCACAAAAACAAGGAAATAAATATTAATATAGGATTTTTTTTGTGGTATTGGGGGTGGAACCCAGGGGCTTTTCTACCTCCAGGCTATACTCCCAGACCTATTTTATACTTTATTTGGAAACAGGGTCTCACTAAGTTGCTAAGAGCCTCACTAAGTAGCTGAGGCTGGCTTCGAACCTGCGTGATCCTCCTGTCTCAGCCTCCCAAGTGCTGGGATTACAACATGTGCCACCATGCTCGGCTAAGATGCATTTTTCTTTTTTTGGTGGTACTGGGGATGGAACCTTTCTACCTCTAGGCTACACTCCCAGACCTATTTTATGTTTTATTTGGAAACAGGGTCTTTTAAGCGAGCAAGGCTGGATTTGAACCTGCACAATACGATCGTCCTGTCTCTGCCTCCCAAGTGCAGGGACTACAAGCGTGCGCCACCATGCCCGGCATTAAGATGCTTTTTTAATTATAGAAAATTAGTGAGGAAAACCTGATTAATGCATAGTCCTGTACTGATAGGAATGTAAATGGGAACAAATTTTGGGAAGGCATCCTTATATAAAATTCATCAAAAGCCTTAAAATATGTGTACACTTATGCCAATGACTCCCTTTCTAGGGAATCCATCTCAAGAAATCACATATTTGTGCCAAAAGTTTTAGGGATGGAAATGTATACTTCATATATATTATGAAACTGAGCTGGGTGTGGTGGCACATGCTTGTAATCCCAGTACATGGGAGGGTCAGACAGGAGGATTCAGGTTTGTGGTCAGCCTCAGCTACTTATTGTGGCTCTCTGCAAATTAGTGAGACCTTGTTTCAAAATAAAGAATAAAAAAAAAAACAGGGCGGAGGGTATAGCTTGGAGGTAGAATGCCCCCTGGGTTCAATCTCTAGTACTGCAAAAAAAAAAAGAAGAAATATAATAAAAATGAAAAAAATTGGAAAGGATCTAATAGTGTACCAAGTAGATGAATAGTCAAGTAAATTATGGGAATGAATACAATAGGATATGGAAAAAGCCTATGATAGGAAGCTAAATGACCTAAAATAGAAGCTAGGCTACATTTATAGTGTATGGTCTCGGTTACATATTTAAAAATACTTAACAGAAGCCAGGTATGGTGGTACATACCTTTAATCACAGTACTTGGGAGGCTGAGACAGGAGGATTGTAGGTTCAAGGCCAGCTTAGGTCACTTACTAAGGCCCTGTCTCAAAGTAAAAAATAAAAAGGACTGGGGTGGTAGCTCAGTGGTAGAGCACCCCTGGGTTTAACCTCTAGTATCACAACAAAACGAAACAGGAACTTATTTTCTATCAATTCATCTCAGAATTATTTATGAGATTATACCTTATTTTATAATGATATGTTTATTAGAGAGTAATTTCTTATATGTCCTAGAGTCTGTTTCTGGGCTCTTAGCATTTCACTGAGCTATGCCAGATTATACGTACTGTGTGTATATGTGTGTATGAATATATATATATATATATATATTATTTATTGTACTAAGTATTGAAACTGGAACATTCTACCTCTGAGCTATATCCCCAGCCCTATTTTTTTTAAAAAATTTTAAATTTGGAAATAGGGTCCCACTAAGTTGCTGAGGGCCTCACTATATTGCCAAGACTGACCTATGATCCTCCTGCATCAGCCTCCTAAGTACTGAGATTATAAGCATGTACTAGGTCTGGCATAGTTTTATGTTTTTTTTTTCAGTAAAGACAAATACATATAATTGCAAATACACACTTATTTTTGCTTTCAAATGAATTATGTAAATGGAAGCACAGAGAAGATAACTAAAGATCGAGAAAGGCCACATTACTTATTTTTGAAAAATTCCCTATTTCTACCTATTTATTTTTATTGAACTTAGTGGGCATACCTTCAGGTTTTTATTTAGAAAAGGGAAGTCTTTACTCTGAAGTGGCTCAGTGAAACAGACCACCTCACTCCTTAGAGCCTTGAAATTTTTTTTATATGTAAAATGGAGAAGAGTTTATATTCTTTGGCCTAACTTCCAGAATAATTGTAGGGATCAAATGAGATGCCCATGAAAACATTTTGAAAAAAGTAGACAATGTAAATCCATGTTTGTTTGTTTTTTTTTACAACTGAAGTAGGTGATAGCCCTGGGGTCTTTGATGTAGTATTGTGTAAGCCAGGCATGGTGACACATGCCTGCAATCCCAGTACTTGGGAGCTGAGATAGGAAGATCACAGGTTCAGCAATATAGAGAAACTTTCAGCAACCTATTGAGACCCTGTTTTAAAATAAAAAAATAAGCCAAGCATGATGGTGCATACTTGTAATCCTAGTATTGAAAGGCTGAGACAGGAAGGACTGAAGGTTCATGGCCAGCCTAAACTACTTAGTGAGGTCCTCTGCAACTTAGTGAGACCCTGTTTCAAAGTAAAGAATAAAAATTAGGGCTTGAGGTATAATTCTGAGGTAAAATGCTCCTGGGTTCAATCTCCAGTACTGCAAAAATACATACATACATATATACATACCTAAAAATAGGGCTGGGGTGGAGCTCAGACATAGAATACCCCTGGGTTCCATCCCCACTACCACCAAAACAAGTAGTATTGTTCTTGTTCTTGTTCTGGAGGCTGTGGTATTGGATTATCTTTCTTCCACAGAGCGCTTTGACCATCACTGCCCGTGGGTGGGGAACTGTGTTGGAAAGAGGAACTACCGCTACTTCTACCTCTTCATCCTTTCTCTCTCCCTCCTCACAATTTATGTCTTCGCCTTCAACATCGTCTACGTGGCCCTCAGTGAGTATTCAGGGCAGTGTGTTTCTGCAGTGGGGATGGGCAGGGGAATACTTGAGGGCAGCTTAGGGGATTGAGTAGGTTTCTGATGGGATTTTGCCATTGCAAGGCACCTCAAGACTGGCTAGAAAAGAGTGCTACTGTCCGCTCTTGAGCCTGGATGCAAACCTTAGCTCAGTTATTTACCAAGCATGGTAGCCTTCCCTCTTACCATCCACTAGGCACTGGGACCATAATTACTAGTCTATATCCAGACTACTATGTATTTCTGAGGCAATCCCAAAGGTTGGGGATGTATTTCAGCTCTGTGCATCCTTTCCTCTTCTGCCTTGTGTGAGGTGGCAGAAGAGATTTTACCAAAGCAATACCTTTCAGTAGCTCATGGTCTACGTGGGAGATAGAAAGTACATGTGCAATTCTTTTCAGCAATAAAGAAGAATGAAATTAGTCATTTGTAAGAAAACAGAAGGACCTGGAGAACATTATGTTAAGTGAGATTAACCAGTCACAGAAAGTGAAAGGTCATATATTTTCTCTAATATATACAAGCTAGGGAGTAAATGGGATATCAGAAGGACTGCAGATAATGGAGGACAAACCTCAGTGGAGCCAGGGAGGAGGTCTAAGGGAAGGGGAGGAGGAGAAGGACTGAGGTCCATTAATAGAAACACTACCATCCACTGTGTATATATGTGAATATATCAACGTCAATCTCAGTACTCTGTATTGGGAAGGGGGGAAATGGGGAGGTGGGGGGAGCCCCACCAAGTGCTGTGTGCATGTATGTCATTGTCAACATGATTTACATTGTGATGTGAGGATATAATGCACCAATAAAAGCACATAAAAAAGAAAATACACATGCATGTGCTGGGCACAGCAGCCTATGCCTGTAATTCCAGTTCTTGGGAGACTGAGATAGGAGGATGACATTTGAGGCCAGCTTCAGCAACTTAGCAAGATCCTGTTTCAAAGGGAAAAAATAAAATAGGGCTGGGGGAGTAGCTTAGAGGTAGAATGACTCTAGGCCCAATACCCAGTAACACACAAAAAAGAAAAGAAACACATACACGTGCGTGTGTATACCTCACAGATATGTCTAAATGCAAGTGGGCTGTGGAACTCAGGGCGTGGTTTTGTTCAAGGAAGCTTTGCGAAAGGAGAAGTGCCCTGAGCTGGATTTTGCATAAGAGAAGATCATAAATAGGTGAAGAGAGGATTTTTCTTGTCTATTTCTGGTTTCTTTGATCTGCTAATATCTCCTTACATGTCCATATTTGGGGGCTGGGTAAAGGGAGGGGGGCCCATTTTGACATCTGCCTAACTACTCCAGTGCCTGGCCCTGCATTGGAGGCCAGACTCTTGGCCCTTGTATGAGGGAGAGTTGTTCTCTTGCCAGAATGGAATCTGGGATAGGGAGGGAAGGATGCAATTGGGCACTAGGACACTTTGTCAGACTACTACAATAACTAATTTTCCTCTTTACTTCCCCTCTCAATTTCACAGAATCCTTGAAAATTGGCTTCCTAGAGACGTTGAAAGAAACTCCTGGAACATATCCTTCCTTGGCTTTATGTCCTTGTGAAGCCATCTCAAACCACTTCCCAGCATGTTTTCTCCCTACAGCTCTCCTACCATCTAGTTTTCTAGATAGCAGAGAGTGCCAAAGTCTAAAATGGAAAAGTATAGTCTTAATGGTAGCAGCCAGAATGTAAGATGGCCAGGGATTAGAGGGAGGTCTTTCCTTCACCCTCTTCTTAGCTGCCTCCTCCCAAGTTCTCCTCCAGGCTCAGCCCATTTCCTTTAATGTTCTGTACTTTTACTCAAATCTTGTGTATCGTTTACTGCAGGCCCTGCCTTCCTGTTACAGCTAAGGCTCATTTTGTACAGTGGCTATATTTCTATAAAGGAGATATAGATTGCTATAAACCATATCCTCTTTCTTTCCCTCTGATTTTTCATGCACAAAGTTTATTTTTGATGGGCTTTCCATTGGCAGTGATGGGCAAGATTGTGTAGCTTTGGCCCACTCCTACACATTCTCTTCAGAGGGCCAAAGATGAATAAACAGTCAAACAAATAAATAAACTAGAGATATTAGGGATTTATTCATTATGAATAAACAGAAATCTTTTTCATCAAGCATCTCTCCAGTGAGTTTAGAATTTATCCATTGTTTTGTATGGATATTTGGCTTTCTGTGATATTTGTTCCAAGAGGTAAAGATGGTGTGACTGCTACCACAAATATAGACTGAAGTGTCAAGTCTCCTCATGTGACAACTTCAACATTCCTTAACCTAACGTTACTGTTCTAGAAGTCCTCATCTGCTTCTTCACACTCTGGTCCGTTGTGGGACTGACTGGATTTCACACTTTCCTTGTGGCTCTCAACCAGACAACCAATGAAGATGTGAGTCAATGATCTCATTTCCTCACCACATTCTGCTTCTCCTCAAGCCTGTTTTCTTGTTACCTGCTAGAGAATGGAGTTTCAGGCCCTGGATGGTTGAGGCAAACAGACATCTGATGTGGGAGATTGTTAATTGTTTAGGTGGGGAAAAATGCCAACTGCTTTGCTTTAGAGCTGAATACCTATAGGGCATTAGGAAAAAGAGATTGAAAAGCTAGGTAGAAAGAAGGCCTTTAATTGTTCTTAGTTTTTTTTTTTTTTTGGTAGTACTGGGGTTCCTGGAAGCCCTTCTACCTCCGGGCTACACTCCCAGACCTATTTTTACATTTTTATTTGGAAACAGGGTCTCCTAAGCCAGCACGCGCGGCTGGCTTCAAACCTGCGCGATCCTCCTGTCTCTGCCTCCCAAGCGCGGGGATTACAAGCGTGCGCCACTGGCTGGCTGATGCATCTGGATTTGTAATGAATGAAGAGAGTTGGTTGTATTGAATAAATCCTTACTTTAAAAAATGTAACCAGTGCTGAGCGTGGTGGTACAGGTTTGTAATCCCAGCACTTGGGAGGCTGAGACAGGAGGATCGCAGAGGTTTGAAGCCAGCCTCAGCTACTTAGTGAGGCTCTCAGCAACTTAGTGAGAGCCTGTTTTCAAATAAATTATAAAAAGTAGGGCTGGGGGTGTAGCCCAGAGGTATAAAGCTTCTGGGATCCATCCCCAGTACCCTAAAAAAAATGTAACCAGCCTGCCGGGTGTGGTGGTGCATGCTTGTAATCCCAGCATTTGGGAGGCTGAGACAGAAGGATCATGGTTCTTGGACACCCTCAGCTACTTAGTGAGGCCCTTTGCAGCTCTGTGAGACCCTGTTTCAAAATAAAGAATAAAAAATATGGGTGAGGGTGTAGCTCGGAGGTAGACTATCCCTTGGGTTCCATCCCCACATCCCCAGTACTGCAAAAAAAATGTTACCAGCTATTTAGCAAGACCTTGTTTCAGAAAGAAAGAAAGAAAGAAAGAAAGAAAGAAAGAAAATAGGATTGGGGTTGTAGCTCAGAGTTGGAGAGCACCTGGGTTCAATTCCCATTACAAAAAAAATTAACAATGAATCCATATTCATTGTAGAAAATCAGAAAATATAGCCAGGTGTGGTGGAGCATGCTATAATCCCAGACTTGGAAGGCTGAGATAGGAGGATTGCAGGTTCTCAGCCAGCCTCAGTAACTTAGTAAGGCCCTCCACAACTTAGTGAAACCCTGTTTCAAAATAAAATAATAAAATAGGGCTGGGGATATAGCTCAGAGGTATAACACCCCTGGGTTCCAATCCCAGTACTGAAAAAAAAACCCAAAAACCCCCCAAAAAACAAAAACAAACCAGAAAATACAGATTTAAAAAAGTAGAATATAAGTCCCTGTGGCTTTACCTTCTAATTATCACCTTTGTTAATAATGGTTTGATTTATAGCCTTTCAGTCTTGTCTAGACTTGTTCCTGTATTTATGTATATATTACATATTTTTATTTCTTGTGATACTGGAGATGGAACCCAGGGGCCTTCTACCTCCAGGCTACACCCGTTTTTTATTTGGAAACAGGTCTCACTAAGTTGCTGAGGCTAGCTTTGAACCTGTGATCTTCCTGTCTCAGCCTTCCTAGCACTGGGATTATAAGCATGTTCCACTACCCTGGCCAATATATATATATATTATATACATTATAATATACATTATATAATATGTATATTATATATATATAATATACTTTATATATATATATAATGTGTGTGTGTGTAAAACAATGTATGTCATTTATTTGCTTTTATCTCTGCTTTTGTGAACATTTTCATATCTATATATGATTTCTTTTGTGTTGTGATAAAATTTATATAAGATATGCTATCTTAACTGTTTTTAAGTGCATAGTTCAGTGACATTGAGTACATTTACAATTTTGTGCAAACATGGCCACCAATCTACCTCCTGAACTTTCTCATCATTCCATGCTGCATATATTTCTTCAGCATGATTTTTAATGTGAGCCTTGGCTTTTATCTTGTAGATCAAAGGATCGTGGACAGGAAAGAATCGTGTCCAGAATCCCTACAGCCATGGCAACATTGTGAAGAACTGCTGTGAAGTGCTTTGTGGGCCCTTGCCCCCCAGGTACTCAAGGGACTAAAACGTTTTGACTCTTGGGATAAGTAACCAAACCCTTTCCTATTGCCTAGTCTGATACATTATTCTTTTTATTATTTTGGTGATACTGGGGTTCCTGGAAACCCTTCTACCTTTGGGCTACACTCCCAGACCGATTTTTATACTTTTTTATTTTGAAAACAGGGTCTCTTAAACCAGTGTGGCTGGCTTTGAACCTGCGCGATCCTCCTGTCTCCGCCTCCCAAGCGTGGGGATTACAAGCGTGCACTGCCATGCCAGGCAAATAGAAGTTTTTTTGTTTTTGTTTTTTTGGTGGTACTGGGGTTCCTGGAAACCCTTTTACCTCCGGGCTACACTCCCAGACCGATTTTTATACTTTTTTATTTTGAAAACAGGGTCTCTTAAGCCAGCGAGACTGGCTCTGAGCCTGCGCGATCCTCCTGTCTCCGCCTCCCAAGCACGGGGATTACAAGCATGCGCCACCACTCCTGGCTCTGATGCATTATTCTGAATGTGTCCTCTTGGTGTCAAATAAATCTTTCCAAGGATTTTCACCTGGCACCATATCTACACAGACCATAGATCATGGGCTGGTTATTTTTAAGGGAGGATCTTTTGTTTTATTTCATTTGTATTCTGGTTAATGTGGCATTCACTGATTTGTGGAATAAAAAGTGAATGGAAGAAAAGGAGGCATGTGTTAGGATCAGGCTAGACTGCCAAAGAACAGGTTTACATTTTTCAACATATATAGCAGCGTTCAATGGGCTGGGTGGGTGGCGGTTTGAATACCAAGTCTGTGCTTAACTCTCCTATTTCTTCAGCGTGCTGGATCGAAGGGGTATTTTACCACTGGAGGAAAGTGGAAGTAGACCTCCCAGTACTCAAGAGACCAGCAGGAGCCTCTTACCCCAGAGCTCAGTAAGTGTACCTGATTTAAAGCTGACTCCACTGTAGTGTGTAGGCTACCTTTATAGCTTAGAAACATAATTTAGCAATTTCCTATTTGAATCTCTCCAGCTTCCCCATCTCTGCTTCTGCCCTAACATTGCCGTTAGCTTTCGGTGTCCTAGAAGTACATTAAGACCTGTTCATTTCTTTAACATGTATTGAGCAGCAGCTGTTCTGTGTCAGCCTCTGTGCTAGGTGCTGGGAATATACCAGTGAACAAGGCAAGCACCATCCCTGCTTTCAAGGAGCTCATTGTCAGGTGGGGATGAAGGAAAAGAAAAATGCCTTTGCTCACTGTTGTGAGCACTGCCTTGTTGAGAGAAGAAAACATTACAGGAGCAAAGATGGGGTCAGAGGACTGTGTTGCAGTTAAAGATTTGGTTACCTTGGTAGAAGGGGGCTTTTTTTTTTGCTGGGATATGCAGATGTGGACATTTTCTCAGCTGTCCTGGTCAAGATGTATTTCATAAAATATGATCTCTGAAGTTATTATTGAACTTTGTTTTTAAGTGCTTTATTGAGGTATGATTCACATACCATCGATCCTTATTTAAAATTTGTAATTCCTTGGTATCATATATTAACAGAATCGTATGATCATCACAACAATCAATATTTTTGTGATACTGAGTATGGCACTCAGGGGCTTTCTACCTTTGGGTCACACCCTCAGACCTATTTTATATATTTTATTTGGAAACAGAGTCTCACTAAGTTGCTGAGAACTTCACTAAATTGCTGAGGCTGGCTTTAAATCTACAATCCTCCTTTTCAGCCCCCCCAAGTACTGGGACTACAAGTGTGTGCCACCATGCCCAGCTTACAACAGTTAATTTAATTAAATTATCTTCCCCTTCAGGAAACTTTGTACACATTGGTAGCCACTCTCCGTTTCCCCCCAACTCCTTTAGCCCCATTCCTAGACAGGCACTAGTCTGTTTTAGATTTGCCTCTTCTATACATTTCCTATAAATGGAATTATATGTGTTTGTGGCTGACTTCAATATATATATATATATATATATATATATATATATATATATATTCATATTTTGTGGTACTGGGGATTGAGCCCTGGGGCATTTTACCTCTAAGCTATACCCCTGGTCCTATTTTTTATTCTTTATTTTGAAATAGAGTTTTACTAGGTCGCTGAGAGTCTCACTAAGTTGCTGAGGCTAGCTTGGAACCTGTGATCCTCCTGTGTTAGCCTTCTAACTACTGGGATTACAAGCGTGCACCACCATTCTTCCACTCACAATATTTTTAAGGTTTGTCCATGTTGTAGTATGTAGCAGAACTTCATTCCTTTATGTAACTGAATAATATTCCATTATTTGGGTATACCATAGTTTATCTATTCATTGGTTGATGGACATTTGGGCTGTTTACACTTTTTGGTTATAAGCAGTGCTGCTATGAAAATTTGTGTATACCAGACATGGTGTTGCATGCTTGTAATCCCAGTACTTGGGAGGCTGAGACAGGAGGGCTAGTTAGTGAGGCCCTCCGCAACTTAGTGAGATCCTGTTTTAAAATAAAGAATAAAAAAATAGGACTGGGGTGTAGCTCAGAGGTAGAATGCCCCTGGGTTCCATCCCTGGTACTGCCAAAAATAAATTGTGTACAAGTATTTGCATAGACATATGCTTTCACTTAATTTGGCCATAAACATGTTGGGTCATATGGTAATTTTATGTTTAACCTTTTTAGGAATGCTGGACTGTTTTCCAAAGTTACTGCACTATTTTATATACCACTAGCAGTGTATGATTTCAGTTTCTTTGCATTTTTGGCAACACTTATTATCTGACATTTTGATGTTAGCCATCTTAGTGGGTATGAATTGGTATTGTTGTATGCAGAGTTTGTGAGAAATGACTTGATAGCCCAAGGGAAATGTGCCAATTGAAGCCTTTATTAGCTGGCCAGCGGCCCAGCCCTCAGTCTAAAATCAGACCAGAGGGGCACGCCGACTGCCTGGGGTAGGGGGCTTATAA
This sequence comes from Muscardinus avellanarius, assembly GCF_963383645.1. NCBI lineage: Eukaryota > Metazoa > Chordata > Mammalia > Rodentia > Gliridae > Muscardinus > Muscardinus avellanarius. Next base: position 77,353,428 of record NC_137792.1, read on the forward strand.
GGCGTAGGCAAGTGGGTTACAGAAGCAGAATTTGCCGGTTAGGAGGTGTTGGGGGAAGGGCTACCACATAGGAATTTTAGGTAAAGATAAACCATGTTGGGGGAAGGGGTAGTCTCTTCCCCGCTGGGAGTAGCATAGTCATTCCTAGAGGAGCTAGATTGAACTTTATCTTATTTATTTATATTTTGCGGGTCTGGAGATGGAACCCAGGGGCATTGGACCTCCGAGCTACATGCCCTGCCCTGTTTTTTATTCTTTATTTTGAAACAGGGTCTCACTGAGTTGTAGAGGGCCTCACTAAGTAGCTGAGGCTGTCTGCGAAACGCGATCCTCCGGGTCTGTCTCAGCCTCCCGAATGCTGGGATTATGAGATTGAATTTTAGATTAGTGCTCGCAACAGGAAAAGGGAGGAGGAGATCAACCGGAGTCTCCTCTGCTTCCACAGTATCTCACTGTTTTTTTTTTTTCTTTTTCTTTTTTTTTTTTTTTTTTTTTGCTATTGTTGTTGTTATTGTTTTGTGGTACTGGGGATTGAGCCCAGAGACATTCTACCACAAGCTACATCCCTAGTCTTTTTTTATTTTTTGTTTTGAAACAAGGTCTCAATATGTTGCCGAGGCAGTCCTCAAACTTGTGATCCTCTTGTCTCAGCGTCCCTAGTACTAACAGGTATGTACCACCATTCCCGGCTTTCTTGTGGCTTTTTTTTTTTTTATATATATTGGGGATTGAACTCGGGGGCATTCTGCTGCATTCTATGCCCTAGTGCTATTTTATTTTTTACTTTGAGAAAGCATTTTCTAAGCTGCTGAGGCTGGCCTCAAAGCTGTCATCCTCCTGTCTGAGCCTCCTAAGTACGAGGATTACAGGCATGCACTACCATGCCCAGCTTTTATTGTGCTTTTGATTTGCATTTCCCCAATGACTAAAGGTGCCATACATATCTCCATTGTGTGTGTGTATTTTTTTTTGTACTGGGAATTGAACCCAAGGGTATTCTAAATCCACGCTACACCCCGAGCCCTATTTTTAATTTTTATTTTGAAACAGGGTCTCGTTAGGTAGATGAGAGTCTCACTGTGATGCTGAGGCTGTGGTAAACCTGTGATTTTCCTGTCTCAGCCTCCCACATACTGAGATTTGCAGGAAATATGTCTGGCAGCATATTTTCATTGTAAGTATTGGTCATTTATTTATCTTCTTTGAAGAAGAGTCTATTCAAAACCTTTGTCCATTTTTAAAATTGAGTTATATGTCTTTTTATTATATAAGTTGTAAGAGTTCTTTATATGATTTCTACACAAGTTCCTTACCAGATATATGATTTGTAAATATTTTTCTCCATCCTGTATATTGTCTTTTCACTCTCTTGACTGTGTCCTTTGAAGTTTAATTTTTTTGTAGTCCAATTTATCAATTTTTTCTTTTGTTGCTTGTGCTTTTGGTGTCATATTTAGGAAACTTTTGCCTAATCCAAGGTCATGAAGATTTATGCCTTTATTTCCTTATAAGATTTTTATATTGTCAGCTCTTACATTTAGGTTTTTTGATACATTTTGAGTTAAGTTTTATATCTGGTGTGAGGTAAGGGGTTTAAGTCTTTCTTTTGTCTGTGAATACCCAATTGTCTTTATCTTTTGTTGAAAGGACTATTCTTTTTTCCATAGAATTGTCTTAACACCATTGTTGAAGATCAATTGACTGTAAATGTGAGAGTTTGTTTCTGGACTCTCAATTCTATTGTGTTGATCAATATGTCTGTTCTCATGCCTATACCATACTGTCTTGGTTTCTTTAACATTGTAGTAAGAAATTAGGAAATCTGAGTCCTTCAGTTTTCTTCTTCTTTCTCGTTAATGTTTTTGGAATTTCTAGGTCCTTTGGATTTCTATATGAATCTTAGGACCAGCTTATCAGTTTCTTGCCAAGAAACAAGTTGAAATTTTAATGGGGATTGCATTGAATCTATAGATCAATTTGGGGAATATTGCCGTCTTAACAAGATTAAGTTTTCTGAGCCATTAACAAGGGCAGTAATTTTATTTATTTGGTCTTTTTTTTATCCCTTTCAACAATATTTTATAGATTTCAGTGTAAGTTTTACACCCCTTTTGTATTTTTTTATTTAAAATTTTTTCTGGTGGTACTGGAGATTGAACCCAGGGGTACTCTACCACTGAGATATATCCCAGCACCCCCCCCCCCTTTTTATTGTGGCTCTGGGGATGGAACCCAGAGGCGTTTGACCTCCAAGCTACACCCTCTGCCCAATCTTTTATTCTTTATTTTGAAACAGGGTCTCACTGAGTTATGAAGGGCCTCACTAAATAGCCGAGGCTGTCTGCGAACCGTGATTCTCCAGTCTCAGCCTCCCATATGCTGGGATTACAAGCGTGCGCCACCACGCCCGGTAATCCCAGCCCTTTTGAATTTTTATTTTGAGACAGAGTTTTGCTAAGTTGCCAGGCTGGCCTCAAGTTTGTGTACCTCCTGCCTCAACTTCATTAGTTGCTAGGATTACAGATTTGTCTCATTGTGGCTGGCTATATTTTATACTTCTTTTGTTACATTTGTTTAGAAATATTTGTTCTGAGCCAGGCGTGGTGGCACACATTTGTAATTCAGTTTGCAGACAGCCTCAACTACTTAGTGAGGTTCTTTGCAACTCAGTGAGACCCTGTTTCAAAATAAAGAATAAAAAATAGGACATTACCGGTATAGCCCAGAGGTAGAAGCCCCTGAGTCCCATCTCCAGTCTTGCAAAAAAAAATTGTTCTTTCATTGGTATTGTAAATGAAATTGTTATCCTAATTTCATTTTTGGATTGTTCATTGGGAGCATATTGAATTGTACATTGGGTGTACACAATTGATCTTTCTATATTAATCTTGCATCTTGCAATCTTATTGACCTTATTTATTAGTTCTAATTGATGTTTAGTAGATTTAAACTTTGTTTTAAAATAGAGTTCTTGAGCTGAGCGTGGTGGCATATGCTTGTGATCCCAGCATTTGGGAGGCTGAGACCGGAGGATCATAGTTCACAATTTAGTGAGACCCTGTTTCAAAATAAAGAATAAAAAAAAAAAAAACCGGGCAAGGGGTGTAGCTCAGAGGTCGAATGCACCTGGGTTCCATCCCTAGACCCTCAAAAAAAAAATTAGAGCTTTGGCTGGGGATGTAGATTTGTGGTAGAGTGCTTGCCTAGTATGCATGAGTCCCTGGGTTTAGTTCCCAGCTCTAAAAATAAAGAGTCCTATTTTTATGTGAATATTTTCATAAAGTAGGTCATTATTCTCTACTTTACCTTTCCTAAAATTTGAATATTCTTTTAAAGTACAGGAAACCCATGTTTATGTTATTATCACTGTTTTGAATGTATTTTTCTTTATTGTGTGTGGTACTGGGGATTGAAACCAGAGGACTTCTACCTCTGAGCTATATCCCCAGCCCTATTTTATTTTTATTTTGAAACAAGGTTTTGTTAGGTTGATGAAAGTCTCACCAAGTTGCTGAGGCTGTGTTCAAACCTGCCATCCTCCTGTCTCAGCCTCCTAAGTACTGTGATTACAGGTGTACACCTCCATGCCTGGCAAGATTTTAATTTTCTGATCATTCTGGTCCAAAGTCATATAGTTTAGGTTAGTAAAATCATTGGGTCAGGCCAGGTTAGACAAGTACATTATACCATTCCATCATGAATGGAGTGTTTTAGGCAGCATTCTCACTGCTGTGGTCTTAAATATAGATCCACAAAATTTGGAGGAGGAAAGATGAGGGCTTTTCAGTCCATAGAATTGGCTCTGAGGCACAAATGGTAGCAGAGGGATGCTGTTCTCACATTATTGCAGATGGGAAGCAGAGAAAGAGCAAGGAGAGGGGGTGATATATATATAATCCCCAAGGCCACATCCCCAGTGATTTACCTCCTCCAACCACATACTACCTGCCTGCTTAACCACACAATAAATTCATTAATCAATGGATTTATCCACTGATGAGATTAGAATTCTCGAGATTCAATTATTTCACCTCTGAACATTTTTGCATTGCCATTCATTACATGAGGTTTTCCAGTTGACATTCTACATCCAAACCATAACAGGAGGGTTGTGAAATTATTTGCAGTTCCTATTAGTGTTATCACAAATACTAAGCCGGGCGTGGTGGCGCACGCATGTAATCCCAGTGCTCGGGAGGCTGAGACAGGAGGATCATGCAGGTTCGAAGGCAGCCTCAGCTACTTGGCGAGGCTCTCAGCAACTTAGTGAGACCCTGTTTCCAAATAAAATATAAAAAAATAGATCTGAGAGTGTAGCCCAGAGGTAGAAGTCTCCTGGATTTCATCCCTAGCACCACACAAAAAAAATACTAATGGAAATATTGATCTACAACAGACAGTTAAGGATTGAACTCAAATCAACTTCAGTTGTATTCTGCTGAGATGATAGCCTGATCTTGGGTCCAAGTTTGGTGACAGTTGGCTTCATATCTGTAGCATCACTGAGGTCAGGGCCTTCAGAGGAGAGCTCAATGTCTAGATTATCTGAATTTGGATTTTGAGAGAGCTTTGCATTGAATCTGATATCTTTTCCTTCTCAGGTCCCAACAGAACATCTGAACACCAATGAGATGCCAGAGGACACCAGCACTCCAGAAGAGATGCCACCTCCAGAACCCCCAGAGCCACCACAAGATACAACTGAAGCTGAGAAGTAGCCTACTATGGAAGAGACTTTTGTTTTCATTTAGTTAGGGCTATGAGAAATTTCAGGGGAGAAGATAAACCTGAGACAGAGAGCAAGTAAGCTGTCCCTTTTACTATTTTCCTTTGGTCCTTAGTTACTCAATTGCACACTGGCATTTTCTTGCTGCAAGCTTTTTAAAATTTTTTCTGGACTCTAGGCAGTGGCAGAAGATGTCAGTCACCTCTGGCAACTGGCCAAATGGGTCTTTTGGGCCCTGACACTAGTTTCCCATGGGATCTCCTTGGACTCCCCTCTCTTTCTTGCAGATCTCAGCTCTCCAGCTCGGGGTAATTGGTCTCATTCTTGGGCTAAAGATTCTTGAGTCTGGCTCAAGTCCTCTCAAGCTGCTGCATGTCCTGAGTCCAGAGGCAGTCACAGAGACCTCTGGCCAGGGAATCCTAACTGGATCCTTCTCCTTCAGAATTGACCAAGATGGAGAGTGGAGTTGGAGGATTCTCTTGGCTACAAAGTGCCAGCATTGCCAGCCAATCCTTTTAAGGAATAGGGCAGGTACCTTCCACATGTATTTATTCATGTAGCTTCTCCTTTGTTTCCCATCTACTCTCAAATGCTCAAGGCCCACCCTTTCCCTACTAGATATATGTAAGTAGTTGTAATAGGGATAACAATTTACATTTCTCATAGATTCTCCAGAAACTTTTTAATACCTGTGCTATTCTCAAGAATTGACAAGATGCCAGTGGCATAGCCCCTTACACTCTCTGCCTCATCTCTCCTCCTTTCTCATGAGCCTCTTTTAATGTTTTTTCTTTTGACTCTTGCTCCCATTAGGAGCAGGAATGGCAGTAATAAAAGTCTGTACTTCAGTAGTTCCTTTTCCTCAGAGGAAACCCAAGTGCTGACTTTAACACTACCCCCTCAGATTCCCTGTGTAAGGCCTGCAGAGGCCCTGAATGCACAAATGGGGAAACCAAGGCACAGAGAGGCTCTCCTCTCCTCACCTTCTATGTCCCCTCAAATAAAAAAGAAAAAGAAAAAAAACAGACTAACCAGTACTTCTATTAAGTCTTGGCTAAGTGAAGGAAAGCCCAGCATTGCTGCCTTCCCAGGTAACCCACTCCAAGGCCTCAGCCCACCTTGGGCAATGGTAACCACACCAGGGGCTTCCTCTGAGCCCCACTCTTCCAGCACTTCCACCAGCAGAGTCCCAGAGCCGCTTCACTCTGGGGGTGGGCTGTGGCCCCCAGTCAGCTCTGCTCAGGACCTGCATTCTTTCAGGGAAGAAGATTTATGTATTATATGTGGCTATATTTCCTAGAGAACCTGTGTTTTTCTCTTTCTAAGCCAGGGTCCTGTCTGGATGATTTATGGGAATGGGAGGGGGTGTAAACCAGAACTTTTAATCTATTTGAAGGCAATTAAACTGTGTCTAATGCAAACTGCCTGTCTCCTCCTTCTCTTTCTATTTCAAGAACCATCATCATGGGAACGTGAATGTGCTTGTGTTGGATGGGAGTTGGCAATGGAAGGGTTGCTTGTGACCACCCATACTTCCATTTTCCAGGGTGCCCTTAGGTTGGAGAGATAGCTCCCAAACTCAGACTCCCTCTCTCTCTCCCTACCTTCTGGGTCAAAGTTTATCTGAAGAAAGTCCTTTCAAGCAATATACAGTGTAAACAAGATTGGGAGGGTAGAGGGATGATACTTAGTTAAGAGAATAAGTTCTTTCTTGGATATTGTTTTCAATCAGATGGACACTGCTAATTGCAAATGATTCTTGGTTATCAAAGCAGGTTAACTCTTGGAAAATTTCATTAGTGATCTTTGACAAGTGATGGTATGTATTTCTTTTCAAATGCTCTGTAGTAAAGAATCCTTACCAAGTTCTAGCTCACTTTTTCCAGTGAATTGAAATTGGTGCGATTTGGCTGCTCCTAGATTTTTCTGTATGTTTTCCTATTTTTCTTTTATTTTTTGTGGTACTGGAGATTAAATCCAGGGACATTCTACCTCTGAACTACACCCCTAGGCCTAATTTTTATTCATTAATTTGAAACAGGGTCTAAGTTGCAGAGGGTCTCACTAAGTAGCTGAGGATGCAGTCCTCCTGTCTCAGCCTCCCTAGTACTGGGATTACAAGTGTGAGCCACCACGCCCAGTACCTTTCTGTTTTTCTTGTAGCAGGATTTGAGTTTAATATTTCTGAGAGATAGAAAACCAAATAGAAATTGGGAGTGATTGACTCAGATTTTCTCCTGTGTCTACTTTCCCATTCTCTTTATGGCTTTCACAGTTTTGTTTTTATAGTTAGATTTTAGTTCAACATAAGGCCATACCTGGAGAATTTGGAAGTCGTTAGGTTTTTTTCCCAGTGAAGCTGTCACTCATATGAACCCCTTTCTAGTAAATACTCAGCTTAGCCTGCTTCAGTCCATTTCCTCTCTTGGGCCTAGATGGATCTCTCTCTTTCTTTAGCTGACCTCAGCCATTCTGCTGATTCTTAGGTCATTCAGAGAAGCTTTCTCTTTAGATGTGAAGGGTCAAACTGAAATCTCTTATCTCTAGTGTGAAGTTTTTTTTAGATTTCTGTTTTCTCATATTCCCTGCCCTCTCCTGTTTCCTTTATACATTTTCTGAATTGAAGACCTTGGCATGAAGATCAGTCCCATTCATACCACGCAGCAGCTGAGACTGTGACTAGTCTGAGCTCTGACGAAAAGAGAAATTAAAGGATCAACCTTACCCTTGGGAAAAGCATTTTATATTGTTTGATCTTTTCAATGGTTGATACTCTCTCCAAATCTCCCCTTCCTTCCCATTCCTCATGCTTCCTGTGCACCCCACTTTCCCAGGCCAGGATGGTTGGCACTGATCCAAAATATCTGGATGTGGGTGGAATTTATGTCCGTTTGGCTTTGGAGCTCTCCTGACCCAAGTCAGATCATTATCTCCCCCTTTGCTTTCCCCAGGAATGGAGTTGCACTAGAGATGGATTCTAACTCTATAGCAGCTAAATTCCAGTCTTCCTATCATGCCTTTACCCCCTAAGGCCCCTTTTCCTATTGACCAAATCTCTTTACTTTGTCGGAGAAAAAATATTTTGTTATAACATCTATTTTCTAATGCAAATACACATTTTTTATATATTTTTAAGATTTTATTTTTATGTGGAACATATTGAAAATGGTATACATTTAGACTGTGCTTGGTGCCCTCTCCCCACCTTCCCCTTCTCCCCTTCCAACAATGAGTGTACAGGTTAAACATGCTATTTTCATACTTTTACACATATTCGGATGTAGGTCCTCCATTAATTAACCTCAGCCTTCTTCCTCTCCTATCCTTCCATTCTAGCTTTGCTGATATTTCCCCTCCATTGTCTGGAGTCCCTCTGGTATCCCTAATACTCTCTAGTTTGGGCATATTAGAGAAAACATATATCCCTTCTCTTTCTGTGATTGGCTGATCTCACTTAATATTCTCCAGGTCTTTCCATCTTCTTGCGAATGACATGATTTTGTTCTTTATAGCTGAATAGAATTCCATTGTGTGTATTTCCCATAATTTTTCAATCCATTCATCTGCTGAAGGAGACCTAGGTTGGTTCCATATTTTGGCTATTACGAATTGTGCTTCTATGAACATGGGTATGCATATGTTACTGTAGTTCTCTGATTTCAATCCCTTTGGAAAGATACCCAGGAGTGGTAGAGTTGGATCATATGGTGGATCCATTCCCAGTTTTCTAAGGAATCTCCACACTGATCTCCATAGTGGCTGAACTAGTTTGCAATACCACCAACAGTGTAAAAGAGTTTGTCTTTCCCCTCATCCTCGCCAGCACTTGTTATTTGATTTCTTTATGTTTGCCACTCTGATTGGGGTTAGATGGAATCTCAGTGTCGTTTTGATTTGCATCTCCCTGATGGCTAATGGTGTTGAACATCTTTTCATGTATCTATTGGCTATTTGTATCTTTTCTTTTGTGAAATGTCTATTCATTTCAGTTGCCCATTTCTTGGTTGGGTTCTTTGTTTTGCTAGTGTAGAGTCTTTTGAGCTCTTTGTATATTCTGGATATTAGCCCTCCATCTGAGTGGTGGCTGGTAAAGATCTTCTCCCATTCTGTAGGCTTTCTCTTTAGGTTCTTGGTGTTTCCTTTGATGAGAAGAACTTTTTAATCTGATGCCATCCTACTTGTTAATTCTTGCTTTAATTTCCTGCGCTTGGTAGGTCTTGTTGAGAAAGTTACTGCCTGTGCCTATATGTTGTAGTGTTGAGCCTATGCCCTCCTCTAATAACTTCAGTCTCTGGTCTAATTTCCAAGTCTTTGATCCATCTCGAGTTGATTCCTGTGCATGGTGAGATGTAAGGATTTAATTCCATCTTTATACAAAAGGATAGCCAGTTCTCCCAGCACCATTTGTTGGAAAGGCTATCTTTTCTCCAGCATATGAGTTTGGCCCCTTTGTCAAAGATTGACTATAGGTGTGCGGGTTTGTTTCTGTATCTTCTATTCTGTTCCACTAGTTAGTATGCCTGTTGGTGTGCCAATACCATGCTGTTTTTACTACTATTGCCTTATAGTATAAATATATATATATATATATATATATATATATTTTTTTTTTTTTTGGTGGTGGTACTGGGGGTGGAACCCAGAGGCTTTCTACCTCTGGGCTATACTCCCAGACCTTTTTTATATTTTATTTGGAAACAGGGTCTCACTAAGTTGCTGAAAGCCTCACTAAGTAGCTGAGGCTGGCTTCGAACCCGTGTGATCCTCCTGTCTCAGCCTCCCAAGCGCGGGGATTACAAGCGTGCGCCACCACACCTGGCTCATATAGTATAATTTGAAGTCCAGGATTGTGATGCCTCCTGCATGGTTCTTATTGTTGAGAATTGCTTTGGCTATTTTGCATCTTTTCTATGTAAATCTCTGCACTTTTTGGTGAGTATACAAATGTGTATGTGTTGGGAGGTTTTCACTCTCTGGTATTTCTTAAAGAAATCTTTCTTTTGGGGGGAAGCCAATTAATGAAGGAGACTTGAGTGGTTTTAGAAATATAGGGCTGTTTCTTTGTGCTTCTGTCTCATTTCTTTACTTGGGCCTAGTGTGAATGATTGGGACCCCATACCCACCTTCTGACTCCCTTCCTTTGAGAGGGCCCTCAACTTAGTGGGTCAGAGAGAAGGACCTATCCTGTACCTGGTACCCCTCTAGGAATTGGATTGGTTCATGTGGTAACGTAGCAACCTAGCTACGCTCCCCCTCCCTGTGGTCTGGGCCTGTTAGTCCTTTCCTTCCAGCTAGTTTATTTTATACTCCTGAGGCTGGGGCCAGGCTAGGGAAAATCACCAAGAGATTGCAGTAAATGTTTTTTTTTTAATGATAATTTGTTTTCATATCTTGGTGCTACTTAAGAAGAACCATGCTCCCAATAATTCCAAAAGCATTTGTGTCACTTTTGAGAGTAGATTCTGGGAAACTCTTGCTATTCTTAGGAAATAGGTTTTAGAAATAGCCTCAGAGACCCAAATTCTGAATATCATGAAAGAATGCAAGCCCAACTTACACACAAAAAAGAGACTTTGTGGATTTCATTTTTTGGATAAGTATAAAAGGGGAATGGGGAACTATAAATCTGCATCTATAAAACTTTCTAATGTCCTACACAGCATGAATGTAGGTGGGAAACCCCAGTGTAATTCATTGGGCTTAAATATTTCACAAATAAACATAAAATGTTTTTCTTTTTCTTTTTTTCTTTTTCCTTTTTATAATTTTTTATTGGTGCATTGTAGTCATTCATCTTAATAGGATACAAGATGGTGGAAACATACATGCACACATCACCCAGTTAGCACTTACCCAATTCCCACCCCATTACCACCCCCTCCCTCCTTCTCATGTTTGGCTTAGTGATTGACTTTGATATGTTTGTTAAAGTACATCACGGGCATTAGAGAATTTTCCTCTTCCCCCCTCCCATTCCCTCAGGTCGCCTTATTTGCTCATCTATAGTATCTCCTTTGTCTAGAGTTTCTCCTATGACCCATTTTCTCCCTAGCTACCACATATTAGGAAGAATATACGATTTCTTATTTTTTGTGACTGACTAATCTCACTTAGCATAATGCCCTATAGTTCTATTTCCCTGTAAATGACATAATTGTGTTTGTCTTTATGCCTGAGTAAAATTCCATTGTGTACATATCCCATAGTTTTATAATTTATCTTGACCTCTTGGCTGGTTCCATAGTTTGGCTATGGTGAATTGTGCAGCTATGAACATAGATACACATGCATTAGTTTGGTAGTTTGGCTTCCTTTCTTTTGGGTAGATACCCAAAAGTGGTACTGCTGGATCATATGGTAAGTTTGTTCTTCTGAGGATCCTCCATACTCTTTTCCAAAGCAATTGCACTAATTTGCATTCCCACCAACAATGTATTCAAGTTCCCACTTCTCCACATCTTCTCCAGCATTTGTTGTTGTTTGTGTTTTGAATGATTGCCATTCTAGTTAGAGTTAGGTGAAATCTCAGGGTAGTTTTGATTTGTGTCTCTCTGATTGCTAATGATATTGAACATTTTTTCATGCATTTATTGGCCATTTGAATTTCTTCTTTTATGAAGTGTCTATTTAGTTCACTTGCCCATTTTTTGATTGGGTTATTTGTTTTCTTGGCGCTGAGTTTCTTGATTTTTCTGTATATTCTATATATTAGTCCTCTATTAGAGGAGAAGTTGGCAAAAATCTTCTCCCATTCTGTTGGCTCTTGGTTGAAGTTCTTAATAGTTACTTTTGCTGTACAAAGTTCTTCCATTTCATGCAATCCCATGTCTTGATTTGCCTTTTAGTTTCTTGTACCTTTGGGGTCTTGTTGAGAAAGCTTTTGTCTATGCCTATGTGTTGGAGTATTGAACCTATGACCTCTTCAAGGATCCTCAAGGTTTCTGGTGTAATTTCCTCCAAGTCTTTGATCTATCTTGAATTGATTCTTGTGCAGGATAATAAAGTGGGATTTATTTCCATTTTCTGCATATGGTTAACCAGTTTTGCCAATACCATTTGTTGAAGAGGCTATCTTTTTTCCAATGTATGTTTTTTGGCCCCTTTGTCAAAAATCAATTGGCTATAAGTGTGTGAATTTGTTTTTGAGTCTTCTATTCTGCTCAGTTGTTTTATGTATCTGGTTTTGTGTCTTGGCCACCACTGCTGCAAGTTTTAGCTGGTATTTTCGCAGTAGGAACTGATGACTTACAATTCCAATGATCTGTAGCTGCTTACTTCAGGTCCTTGGTTGCTTCCTGTTTGTCTCAGGAGTCTGGTGTAGTGAGGCAAGATGGTGCTGCTGTGGTGCTCATGGCCACAAGATGGGCGGGTTTCTTTTCTGATATTGTTGAATGCCACTCTGGATCCCTGGAGGGCATGGTGAGCTTGGCTGCCACTGCTGGAAGTTTTAGTCAGTATTGTGCAGAAAGAATTGATGGCTTATAACTCTGATGATCTGCACCTGCTCACTTCAGGTCCTTGGTTGTTTTACTGTCTCTGGAGTAGGGTGCAGTGAGGCAAAATGGTGCCACCACTGCAAGGTGGAGGGTTTCTTTTCTGCTTTCTGATTGGTCTTCTAACCTTTTTTCCCCTGCCCTCTTGTACCTATCATGTTATTCCTCTACTAGTAGTATTTTCTGGCTTTGTAGAATGCCGGTTTTAAGGTGATGGAGATTGGGTGTCAGCAGGACTTGTATGTGCTTCTCCCTCAGTTGCCATCTTCCCAGGGTCCCCAGAATGTTTTTTTTTATAATATTAATATAAACACTGAATTTCCAGGACCACAACACTTATTTAGATTGGAGGAAGATGTTGAGATAGGAGGACTGCACAGGTTCAAAGTCAGCCTCAGCTACTTAGTGAGGCTCTCAGCAACTTAGTGAGACCCTGTTTCCAAATAAATAATTAAAAAATAGGGCTTGGGGTATAGCCTAGACGTAGAAAAGCCTCTGGGTTTCACCCTCAGTAACACACACACACACACACACACACACAGAGAGAGAGAGAGAGAGAGAGAGAGAGAGAGAGAGAGAGAGAGAGAGAAATAAATCAATAGATTGGAGGAAGATGGTATTTTATTTTGTTCAGAATTTTTACTACCAATTGTTTATAACTTTTGAAAACCATGTCATTAGCCAGGCATGGTGGTGTACTCTTGTAATCCCAGTACTTGGGAAGCTGACATACGAGTATCACAGCCTCAACAACTTAGTGAGGCTTTCAGCAACCTAGAGAGATCTTGTTTCCAAGTAAGAAATAAAACTGGACTGGGGGCATAGCTTGGAGGTAGAATGCCTCTGGGTTCAATCCCTAGTACCAAAAAAAAAAAAAAGAAAAGAAAAGAAAAGAAAAGAAAAGAAAGAAAAGGGAACAAACAAAGCAAAAAGAAAGCCATATCACACTGTTGACTATGCCGTTCATGTGTATTTAAGTTATTGCACAGCCTACCTAGATAAGTCTACTTTTGTAGCAGTTGCATTCAACGTGGAATCTACAGTTAGATGGAAGCATCTCATATTTTAATAAAATATGTTTTAATAATATATGTTTTAATATTTTAATAATATATGTTTTAGTATAGACTTGCCTAGATATTTGTATATTGAAATACATATTATTTTGTTATAAATTACTTTCTTTTTATACTAGAGTTAGTATGGTCAACCCTCCATATTCATGGGTTCTGTGTCCACAGACTCAACTAACCTCAGGCGGAAAATATTTGCAAAGAAGTATGCCTGTACTAAACACATACATTTTTCCTTATCATTATTCTATGACCAATACAGTGTAACAAATATTCACATATCATTTACATTGTATTAGGTAATATAAGTATTCTAGAGATGGTTTGAAGCATATAGGAGGATATGCATAAGGTCTTATGCAAATCTTACAGCATTTTATATGAGGGACTTGAGTATCTGAAGATTCTGGTTTCCTTAGGGCGGTGGGGGATAATGAAATCACTCAGGGGTGACTATGTCATATTGGTATTCTTGAAATTATAAGTATATGCAGGTTATATTAAGTATAAAGTTCATTTTGGGGTAGAGGGTACATTATAAAATATTATAGATAGCAAGGAAGCATTGGGGCTTCCAGGGTTGAAAAACACTGGACCAGATGAAAACCACTGATAATCCATTTAACTCCAGTTTGAATGACAATCATTGAGGATACAAACAGTAATAATTGCTGGTGAGGATATGGGGAAATAGAATGCTATCACATTATTGTTGCAATTACAGATTAGTACAACCACTATGGAAATCATTATAGCAGTTCCTTAAAAAGCTAGAAATGAAACCACCATATGTCCCAGCTATACTACTCCTCAGTGTCTCTCCAAAAGAATTAAAGTTGACCACTATGGTGATACATGCAAACCTATGTTTATAGGAGAACAATTCAAAATAGCTAAATGACCCATTCCTTGTTCAGCAGTGTGTTCAGTCTCCACATGTTTATGTGTTTATTTGGGATCTTCTTATAGTTGATTTCTAGTTTCATTACACTGTGGTCTGAAAAGATGCAGGGTAGTAAGTCACAATTTTTAAATTTTCCTGTGCTCACTTTGTGGCCCAGGATATGGTCTTTTTGGAGAAGGTACCATGAGTAGCTGCAAAAAATGTGAATTCTGCTGTAGTTGGGTGGAATATTATGTATGTGTCTAATAGGTCCATTTTGTTTATGGTGTTATTTAGGTCTCAGGCATCTTTCCTGACCTTTTGTCGGGAAGATAGGCCTAGTGGTGTGAGAGGAGTGTTGAAGTCTCCCATTATTATTGTATTGGGATCTATATGTGACTTAATGTCAAAGAGTTTGTTTTATAAATATGGCTGCACCTATGATTGGGGCATAAATGTTGACTATCGTTATTTCCTCTTGCTGGATTGTTCCTTTTACCAGTAAAAAATGACCTTCTTTGTCTCTTCTGATAAGCTTGGGCTTGAAGTCTAACTGTTTGATATCATAGTTGCTACTTCTGCTTGTCTTCAAGTTCACTGGCATGGATTACCTTGCTTCATCCCTTCACTTTTATTCTGTGAGTATTTTCACCTGTAAGTTATATTTCTTACAGGCAACGTATAGATGGATTCTGGTTTTTAATACATTCTGCCACCTTATGTATTTATTGAAGAGTTGAGGCTATTTATGTTCAGCATGATTATTGAGAAATGATTTTTTTTGTGATACTGGGGATGGAACCCAGGGATATTTTATCTCTGGGCTACATCCCCAACCCTATTTTTTATTCTTTACTTTGAAACAGGGTCTCACTGAGTTGCAAAGGGCCTCGCTAAGTAGCTGAGACTGTCCACAAACCACAATCCTCCTGTCTCAGTCTCCCAAATGTGGGATTACATGCATGCAGTACTACACCTATCTTGAGAGATTATTTTTAATTCCTACCATTTTGAGTTTTGTTTTTGTTTTTATTTTAATTTTTATTGGTGCATTCTAGTCATACATTTTAATGGAGTACAAGATGGTAGAGGCATACATGCACACATCACCTAATTAACTCTTACCCAATTCCCACCCCATTCCCTCCTTCTCATGTTTGGCTTAGTGATTGACTTTGATATATTTGTTAATGTCCATCATGAACATTAGAAAATTTCCCTCTTCACCCCTCCCATCCCTTCAGGTCGCCTTATTTGCTCATCTATAGTATCTCCTTCTTAGTTTAGAGTTCCTCCTATGACTCATTTTCTCCCTAGCTTATGCATATTAGGGAGAGCATCCGATTTCTTATTTTTTTGACTGACTAATCTCAATTACCAGCATAATGTTTTCCAGTTCTATCCATTTCCCTGTAAATGATATAATTGTGCCATTTTGAAATTTGACTTCTGTTTGAGGTAGTATTTTTTTCTTTTTTGTTTGTTTCTTTGATGAAAATTATTGTTTCTCTGGTTCTGGCATGTATTACTTATTTCTCTGTAATAAATTTCTTTGAGTATTTTCTCAAGTGTTGGTATGGAAGACATAAATTCTTTCAGCTTCTGTTTTTTACGGAAGATTTTATCTGTCGAACTTGAGAGATAGTTTGGCTGTGTAGGAAATTTTGGGCTCTAAGTTGTTTTCTTTCAGAGTTTGATATATGTTGCTCCATGCCCTCCTGGCTTTCATGATGGTTTGGGAAGTCTGGGGTGATTCCAATTGGCTTGCCTCTGACTGTCACTTGGTCTTTTGTTTTTGTTGCCTTTAAGATTCTCTCCGTTTCTCTGTTAGTCAGTTTTACTATTATGTGGTGTAGTGAACCTTTTTTCTGATCTTGTCTAAAGGGGGTTCTATAAGTTTCCTGTACCTGTATATCAACCTCTTGCTTTATGTTTAAAAAATTTTCTGATACTACTTCCCCCCCCCCCGGTGGTACTGGGGATGGAACCCAGAGGCCTTCTACCTCCGGGCTACACTCCCAGACCTATTTTATATTTTATTTGGAAACAGGGTGTCTTAAGCCAGCAGAGGCTGGCTTCGAACCTGCACAATCCTCCTGTCTCAGCCTCCCAAGCACAGGGATTACAAGTGTGAGCCACCATGCCCGGCTCTAATATTACTTCTTTGAAAAGATTGTTGATCCATTTGGTTCCACCTTGTTTTCCCTCGTCTATGCCCATTGTTCTTAGATTAGCTGTTTTAAGATGGGACCATATCTCTTCTAAATCTAGTTCATGCTGTCAAATTGTTTTTTTCTAAATTATATACTATACATTCATTTTTGGAGTGATCATCTTCTAAGAGTGAGATTCTATTTTTCATGTGCTCTAATCTATTGTTTATGGTTTGTATCGATGCCTTCACTTCAATGATTGCATCCTTCACTTTTTTCAGAGCTTCTTTCTGATTTCTGTTCAGGATGTCAGATTTTTTCGTTTCTTTTAGCTTTTAGGCTCTCTCTAAATTCTTTTAAAAAATCCTGTATAATTTCTATTGTTAAATTTCTTCCTTTCTTTTTTTTTTGGTACTGGGGGTTGAACTCAGGCCTTTTTTTTAACCTTTGGGCTACACTCCCAGACCTATTTTATACTTTATTTGGAAACAGGGTTTCATTAAGTTGCTGAGAGCCTCACTAAGTATCTGAGGTTGGCTTTGAACCTGTGCAGTCCTCCTGTCTCAGTCTCCCAAGTGCTGGGATTACAAGTGTATGCCACCATACCCAGCCTATTGTTAAATTTCTAATTTGTCCTTCTGACAATCTCTGCAGTTCTGTGTTAAGTTCTCTTATTGTGGGGTCAAGGAAGCTCATTCCTCCCTTGCTTTCCCTCCTTCCCATGATTTCATGTTTCTTTCTTTTTTTGAGTTTGGCAGGATTTATTATAATAATGATTAGAAATATGATCAGCATTTAGAGTGAAAAATTCCATTATTATGGAAATGTCCAAACTAGATGGCCACTGTTATTTTACTTATTTTAATTTTATGTGGTACTGGGGCTCGAACTCAGGGCCTTGTACATGCTATACAAGTACTCTACCATTGAGTCTCATCCCTAGCCGAAGTGGTCACTATTAAATATTTACCTAGTGCTACCAATGTTGGATTGTTTAAAAAATAGTTTAACTAGCACACCATGAATATATAGCAATTGACTCAAAATACTTGCAGATATAAATCGATGTAATATTTTATTTCATTTTCTTCTTGGTAAATTAACTTTTTATTACTTTGTAATATCTTTTTCCTTTTTTTTGGTACTGGGCATTGAACCCAGGGGCATTGTACCTCTGAGCTATACCCCAGGAACTATTTTCTTTTTTTTAAATTAGTGCACTGTATTCATACATCATAATGGGATAAAAAAAAAAACTTTTGTAGACATACATGCACACATCGCCCAATTAGCCCCTACCCGATTCCCACCCCATTCCCTCCCCATCCCTCCTTCCCATGCTTGGCTTAGTGGTTGACATCTAGTATTATAGTAATTTATCCAAAATTAACAATGATAATCTCACATAACAGTTTCATTTGTCTGATACCAAGCTTTTGATGACTTAAAGATAACATTTCAATATTTCTTTTTGCTTTCTTTCTTACCAGAGAATATTTTTTAGGTGAAACTATCATATATTTATTTATTTATTTTTCAGAAAAAATCTATCCTAATATGGAATATGGACTCTAGATACCCAAAACGATCTCGAAAAAGAACAAAGCTAGAAGATGTATATTATCTGATTTCAAACCATATAAAGCTACAATAATTGAAACAGTGTAGTACTTTTCTAAAGGCAGATATATAAACCATTGGAGTTAAATACAAGCCTAGAGCTAAATTCTTCCATATATTGTCAAGTTATTTTATTTTATTTTATTTTTGGTGGTACTGGGGTTCCTGGAAGCCCTTCTACCCCCGGGCTACACTCCCAGACCTATTTTTACATTTTATATTTGGAAACAGGGTCTCCTAAGCCAGCGCGCGCGGCTGGCTTCGAACCTGCGCGATCCTCCTGTCTCTGCCTCCCAAGTGCGGGGATTACAAGCGTGCGCCACCATGCCCGGCTATTGTCAAGTCATTTTTGACAAGGTTTCCACAAATATTTGGTGGAGGAAATAATAATCTTTTGACTAAATATTGTTGAAAAATAATAATTACATGAAAAAGATTAAATTGAACCCTTGCTAACACCATATACAAATATTAACTCAAAATAGATAAAAGACCTAAATATAAATCTTAAGACTATAAACCTTTAGGAGAAAATATGGGTCATAAAACCTCACAACATTGAAATTGGCAGTGATTTCTTGGATATGATTTCAATGGCACAGGCAACAGAAGGGTAAACAAACTCCCTAAAAAAAATTGTATATCCAAAGACAATGTAAACTGAGTTAAAAGTTACTGATAGAATGGGATAAAATATTTCCAAATGCTATATCTGAAGGTATATTAGTATTCCAACTAGAAATCCTAAAAATTAGCAACAATAAAAGCAAACAATACAATTTAGAGATAAGTAAAAGACTAACACAAATAATGAATCTCCACAGATAACCAATCTTAGTTGTCTGTTGGATGGAAAATCTTGTTTCTCTGGTTCTGGTGTGTGTTACCTAATTCTTCTTTGTAGTTAATCTCTTTGAGTATTTTCTCTAGTGCTGGTTTTGAAGACATAAATTCCTTCAGTTTCTGTTTGTCATGGAAGCTTCTTATTTCCCCATCTAATTTGATAGAAAGTTTTGCTGGGTAGGAAATTTTTGGCTGGAAGTTGTTTTCTTTCAGAGTTTGGAATATGTTACTCCAAGCCCTTCTGGCTCTCATGACTTGGTTTGGGAAGTCTGGAGTGATTCTAATTGGTTTGCCTCTGAATGTCACTTGGCCCTTTGTTTTTGTTGCCTTTAAGATTCTCTGCTTGGCTTCCACATTGGTCATTTTGACAATTATGTGGCGTGGGGATCCTCTTCTCCGATCCTCTCTAAAGGGGGTTCTGTAAGTTTCCTGGACCTGTGTATCGACCTCTTGCTCTATGTTTAGAAAATTTTCTGCTATTACTTCCTTGAAGAGATTGTTGATCCCTTTGGTTTCACTTTCTTTTCCCTCCTCTATTCCAATTATTCTTAGGTTAGCTCTCTTAAAATGGGCCCATATTTCTTCAATGTCAGATTCCTGCTGTCGGATATTTTTTTCTAAATTAGAAACTATGCGTTCATTTTTGGAGTGATCATTTTCTAAGAGTGAAATTCTATTCTCCATGTGGTCTAATCGGTTGTTTGTACTTTGAATTGAGGACTTTACTTCATTAATTACATTCTTTATCTCTTTTTGGCTCTCTCTGAATTCTTTTCAAAACAGCTCTATTATTTCTACAGTTATTTTCCTGATTTGATCTTCTAGAAATCTCTGATTTTCTGTTTTATCGGGTTCTGATGTGGGGTTGTGGGCATTCATTGCTCCATTGTTGTTCCTCTTTCCCATGATTTTGGAAGTTTGTGCCTTCTCTGAGTTCTTCCCTTGGGTCACTAAGACTTCACTTAAGGTGCTCTGGATCTCAGTCCCCACTACTCCTTTATTAGGTTGTATCGCAGAGTCTCAGACCCAAGGAGTCAAATGAGGCTGCTTTAGACCATGGGGGGTGCCAGGTTGGGCATTCTCCTATGGTGTGATATCTCTGCCACTGCCACTCCCCCACTGGGTCAAGTCCCTGGGAGTGCAGTACTGGGATTTCTCCTCTAGGGGCCGCAATTTGACTTACTGTTGATGAGTGCGCTGATGGAGCTGTAGTGGACTTGGTGAATTCGCTGTTGTTGCCGCTGGTGGCAATATGGCACTGCTGTTACACCCTCGGCCGTGAGGCTGGCGTATTTCTTCTCTTGTTTTGAGCTCTGCTCTGAGTCCCTGCAGGGTGTGCTGAGCCCAGCCACTGGGAGCTTTAGATCCTCCGTGTGCCGAAAAATCTGCCAAATCCTGCCCGGATGTTCCACAGTGGCTCACCTCAGCTTGCTGTCCGCTGCTCCTCTCTGGAGCCTGGTGGGCTGTTGAATGGATTGGTCTGGTGCCGTCCGGTGAACTCGCCGCTGCTGCCAGCAGTAAGGCGCTGCTGCCGCGTCCTTGGGCGTGAGGCCGGCATATCTCCTCTGTGGCTCTGAGCTCTGTTCTGAGTCCCCCTCCTCTCTGGGGTCTGGTGCTACAAGGAAAGATCGATTTCATGTTTCTTAAGATTGTATCTTTGTTGCTTTTTTGGGGGATCTGGGGATGGAACCCAGAGGCATTCGACCTCTGAGCTACACCCCCTGCCCAGTTTTTTTATTCTTTATTTTGAAACAGGGTCTCACTGAGTTGCAGAGTGCCTCACTAAGTAGCTGAGGCTGTCCGCAAACCACAATCCTCCTGGTCTCAGCCTCCCAAATTCTGGGATTACAAGTGTGTGACACCATACCTGGCTTCTTTGTTGCTTTTGATAGCTTTCTCTTACTCTGTAGGTCAGCTGGCATATATAAGGACAAGTTGTATTATATTAAATGGTGAAGATTGAGTGAGGAGGAAGGTGATGAAGTAGTAACTGCAAGAATAGTCTAAAGTAACAGACTGTAATTAAACTATAGGTATAGTTTTGTACATCATCTTTTGAATTTAGTATTTTCTATATCATTAGGAATTATTTGAAAATAATTTTAATAACTCCATGACATATATTACTCAGTACCTAGAGTTTCAGGAGTTTCAAATTTTTCATCGTTTTAAATGATGTTGTAATGAACTTCCTTGTATATGGGTATGTATTTGATTTCTTCATTTCTTCATTAGATTCTGAGAGGTAGAATTATTGAGTCAAAAATGCTCTTTTAATGAATGAATGAATAAAAGAATTAATTTTGTGGCACTGGGGATTGAACCCTGGGCATTCTTCCTCTTAGATATATCCCTAGCCCTCTTTTATTTTTTATTTGGAACAGGGTCTCACTAAATTTTGGAGGGCCTTGCTAAGTTGCTGAGGCTGGCCATGAACCTGTGATCCTCCTGTCTCAGCCTCCCAAGTACTGAGAGTTTACCTCATTTTAGTGCTTCCCACTTAATTCCTGAAATTTAGATTTAATTCTGTACTTCTCAAATTTTCAGTATCAATGGCACCTGAGGAGCATGTTAAATATGTATATCCCAGGGCCCAGAGACATAACCTCTCAGACCTGCTGGAGGTTATGTCTCAAGGACAGTGTATGGGAGGCTCCATTTAATAATACTAAAGCACTCCTGTAATCCCAGTACTTGGGACAATGAGATAGGAGGATCACAGGCTAATGGCCAGCCTCAGTAACTTAGTGAGGTGCTCTAAAACTTAGCCAGACTGTGTTTAAAAATAAAGAATAATAAAAATAGGGCTGGGGGTATAGCCCAGAGGTAGAATTCCCCTAGCTTTAATCCTCAATAAAATATATACATGCACACACATGCACACACATACACACATACCACACACAAGCTATTGGTAAAAGTATATTTAAAATATAATAAAAACCATTGGTAAAGATGGCCAAAATGCTTTACAAAAAGGATGTCCCGGTTTGTTCTGCCAGCAGTGTATCAGAGTGCCTGCTTCAGTCTATCCCATGTAACATTTGGTATAATAATTTGATAGTTATAAACTTATATCTGAGTGCCATTTGTTTATATTTGGTTAATAGTGAGGTTACACATTTTCTGCATCTCTCCTCCCTGTGTTTATTGCTATTTGCATTTCTTCTGTGAGCTGTCTTTCCAAGTCCTTTGTCCATTTTTTCTTCTGGTAGTAGGTGGATTTCTAATTAATTAATAAACTAGAGGTCAGAGTTCATATTCCAACATGAGCCAGGAAATGAGGGGACCCTTGATTTAGAAGTGGTTTTCCATTGTGTGCCCCTTTGCTTTCGTCAAACCCTCCTTCCTTTCCACTGTCTTTTTAGTCAGTTATTGCTCTTCTATTTGGCTATATATAAATAGCTATTTGGCTGTTCCAATATGGCTAAAATAGAGTTTTGTGCCCAAATAAGAGACATGATGAGGCTGGGTATGGTGATGCACACCTGTAATCCCTGTACTTGGGAGGTTGAGACAGAGGATCTAGGTTTGAAGCCAGCTTCAGCAAAGTAGCAAGACCCTGTTTCCAAATAAAAAATAGAATAGGGCTAGAGGTGTATCTTAGAGGTAGAATGCCTTGGGTTCAATCCCCTAATGACACACACACACACACACACACACACACACACACACACACACACAAAGAGAGGTATGATGATTGTCATGAAATACAGTCTGTATATTAAAATGAATGGAATATATTGATTATATCATCCATGCTGCATATTCATATTCTCTCTCTGTCCTTCTCCCTTTCTTTCTGTCTTCCTCTCTCTCTCTCTCTCTCTCTCTCTCTCTCTCTCTCTCCAAATTAATTACAATGAGTTACTCAAGGTCATATAAAGAGTTATTGGTAGAGCCAACACCAGAATCAAGGTGCATTTACTTCTAGTTCAGAGAGCTTTCCAGCATAACAGACTGCCCTTTCTGTTAGGTAGGGAAAAAAAAGAGTTTGGATAACTGCAAATCACTTTTCATTTGAATGAAATGAATCATTTATTTCACATTCAATAAGTCCTGTTGAACACTGACCATGTGCTTGGATTAACTTGAGGAAAAAAGGCATAGTTGACTTCATTCTCTTCCTATTGAGAAACAGTGATGATTTGGGGATTTTTTTGGCCATTTGTATTAATATTACTAATCTCTCCATTTTGGGCATTCAGAGTGTTGACTATAGTCGGGTTGACATGGGGGTGGTTGGTTTTTTTGTTTTAAATCTCTTTCCAGACCCTATGCACTTAGGTTGAACTGATGCTGGGGTTTCATTAGCACAGAAAGTCAGGAAGTTGCCTTGCCAGGTTCCCACAGTCAAGTTGGCTGTCCTTTTGTGAGTGCCATTGCCCTGGTCTCTTTCTGACTTTCTGACGCTATCCCAAGCCAGGTCCCAGAGGCAATGGTACACAAATGCTATATTGGTCACTGTTAAGTTATAGGAAAAGGTGAAGCCTACATATCAAGTACTATAGAATTCCATTTATTTAGGTCCTTCCTGGAGGAGGAGTCTTGGCTGGATCTAGAGGAGAGGCAGTTCCTTCCCACTTGATTGTGTTGTTGGCTGAATACCATGTAATGTGGCCACTGTTGTGTGAGAAGCTAAGGGAGCTTCTATTGTGAAGGAGGGCTGGGAGAGCTGCTTCTTTTCCAGCTGGGAAACCTCATACCTCATCCTGAATTTCCTGACTCAGGATGGGGGTAGATGTTGGGCTCTGTTGGAACTATGGTTACTGGTGTACTTTTTCCCTTTAAAACAACAACAACAACAACAACAACAACAACAACAACAACAACAGTGTTTTGGCTTTTGTTTTAATGCCCTTGATCTCTGATAGTCCAGCTGCAGTCACCACTTCTGTGGAAAGCCTGAGTGGGGAGCTTAGTGAGTGTGAAATTGGAAGGTGGCTGTCAGGGGCTGAGGCCGCAGTGCCATACATCACAATTCTACAGGGGTCCAGGTGGGAGGAGAGAAACTGTGTGAAGGGAGGCTGTTAAGGATCTGATTGGAACCTGCCTGGAGTACTCTAAGGTAGTGTTATGAGAGGGCAGAAAATCATCTGGAACATACTAATGGCTGAGCTGCTTCCCTCAAGTGACTCTCATGCTGAACTTGGGAGTTGGCTGGACTCTAACTCTCTTCTTTTTTGAAGGGGAGTTACTGGGGATTGAATTCAGAGGCATTCAACTTCCAAGCTATACCATTAGTCTTTTTTATAGTTTATTTTGGTACTGGGGATTGAACCCAGGGTCTTTCTACATATGAGCTATACCCCTAGCCTTTTCTTACTTTTTGTATTGAAACAGGGTCTCACTGGGTTTCTGAAAGTCTTGCTAGGTTGCTGAGTCTTGCTAAGTTTCTGTGGCTGTCCACAAACCTGCTATCCTTCTGTCTTGGTCTCCCAAGTACTAGGATTACAGGTGTGCACTATCATGCTTGGCTTATATTTTATTTTAAGGCAGGGTCTTGCTAAGTTGTTGAGGCTAGTGTCAAATCTGTGATCCTCCTGTCTCAGCTTCTCAAATAGTGGGCTTACAAGCATGTGCCACCATGCTCTGCATAACTCTTTTTTTGAATCTGGCCTGAATCCTATTTCTTCCAGCACCCCTTGGAAGTCCAAGGAAGTTGTCTGATAGGAGTCTAATGCCCAGGACTGATTATCCAACTATGAGCTGGGCAGAGCCAGGGCTGCCTCAGGATCTTCAGATAAGCTTTCTCTTCATCACCAGCTTTTCTGGGCACCAGAGTTGACACCCTTAATCAACCCTTGAAGCCCAGCACCTCCTGGTGGCTTGGATATATTAGTTCATCCCTGGGCCACAGCAGGTCCGAATGTCAATCAGTCTGCAGGCAAGTACATATGAACATGGCCTTTGTGTCTAGTTTTTAGCTCAGTACCCTGGGGAGGGGGAGAAAGGTCAAATAGCTGCCATTTTATGCAGCAGTGTGCCAGGAACTTAATATACATTATCTCATTTATTTCTTTAGCAACCCCAGGAGGTAGGCATTATATCACTGTTGTTTTTTTATTTTTTTTATTTTTTACTTTTTTAAATTGGTGGTACTGGGGTTCCTGGAAACCCTTCTACTCCCGGGTTACACTCCCAGAACTATTTTATATTTTTTTATTTGTAAACAGGGTCTCTTAAGCCAGAGAGGCTGGCTTCGAACCTGCACAATCCTCCTGTCTCCGCCTCCCAAGCGCGGGGATTACAAGCGTGCACCACCACGCCTGGCGCTATATCACTGTTGTTTTATAGAAAGAAATGTGTATGCTTGTAACCTAACCTGAAGTCATATAACCAATAAGTGGTGGAGCCAGAATTTGAAAACACACTTTAATTCGGACACCTTTGCTCTTGATCACTGTACTAACTAGGGGTTAAAGATAACGTGGACCTTGAAGGAATGGAAGTAGTAGAGTGGTGCATATTGAAGTAATCAGACATTCATTTATTCATTTATTGAGCACTTATTTTGTGCTAAGTACATTCACTGGTTTATTAAATTTTAATAATAGCCCCATGGGGCTGGTGCCGTTATTCCCTCTTTATTGATGTGGAAATTGAGCCTTAAGAAGGTTAAGTGACTTGTCTAAGGTGATTGAGCTATAAAATGACAGTGAGGACTTCAACTCAGATTGGCTCAAGCTTCTGAATGCTAGGCCTCCCCTACCCTAGGGTAGATACTACTCATTGCATCCAGGTCCTGAAGGGTTTCAAGGGCAGTCGTCTTTCCTCTTGCACCAACATATTCCCACACTTCCAAGGGAAGGTAGAAGCTACAATTCCCTGGGTCTCTGACATTTCAGACTGTGGTGGGCTCATGGGGTCTCTACCTGTGAAGTCAGCCTTTTGGATTCCCGACCTTGGTTTGCTGAATTCAAGACACTACACAGCATCATCTACAAGTTTATAATACTGGACAAGAGGTTCGAGCAGTCTTACCTGCAGGAGGAGCTTTGAGTCAACCTATAGCTGGGCTCAACACTTTCTTGTCCCTCAGGGAATAGCTTGTTATCTACATTTCCTTGCTGACCCTCCTCACCTACCTCTCCCAAACTCCTTGACTCATTGCAGTCTTGTTCAGTTTGGTCTAGAGACCAAACTGAGCTCCATAGCTCTGAGCCATCCTCTCACTCCCCAAACCTTTCCTCGGGCTGGATTTCAAAGTACCATTTTCTCAGGCATTGCTCTTTTTCTGATATTTTTCTTTTCCTCAGTTTATGTAGCCATTACCCAAATGTTTGTTGTGTTTTGTGTTTCTGGGGATTAAATACAGAGCCGCTGAGCCATACCCTCCCAGTCCTACCCAGAGGTTTAAAAGGTTTAGGAATCTCTGATAGGGGTCCCCTGAGGTGTATGGATTCTTTAAAGCACTTTAGAGACTACCATGACTGTCATCCCAGTACTGGGAAGGCTGAGACAGGAAGATTATAGTTTTAAAGCCAGCCTCAGCAATTTACCAAGACCTCAGCAACCCAGAGAGACCGTGTTTCAAAATAAATATTAAGGTTAGGCAAGATGGCACCACCGCAGCCCCCATGGCCGCAGCTGTTGGGGGTGGGTGGGGTACTTTTCTGTCCTCTGTTCTGCCTTTTAGCTTTAAGTTTTCTCTGCCTTTCAATTTTTGTTGCTTTGTTCAATTTTTTTTGGTGCTAGGGATTGAACCCAGAATTATCCTACCTCTGAGATAGCCCCCATCATCATTATCATTATTATTATCATTATTTTATTTTGAGGTATTGGGGATTGAACCCAGGGCATTCTATCTCTGAGCTGCATCACCTGGCTTATTTTATTTGGAAACAGGTCTTGCTAAATTTTTGAAAGTCTCACTAATTTGCCTTGAACCTGCAATCCTCCTGTCTCAGCCTCTCTGGAATTAGAAGTGTGGGCCGCCAAGCCTGGCTTATAAGATATATGATGTGTGTGTGTGTGTGTGTGTGTGTGTGTGTGTGTGTGTGTGTTACTGGGATGGAACCCAGGGACCTTCTATCTCTGGGCCACACCCCCAGACCCATTTTACTTTTATTTGGAAACAGGATCTCACTAAGTTGCTGATAGCCTTACTAAATTGCTGAAGGCTGGCTTCAAATCTGCAGTCTTTTGGTCTCATCCTCTCAAGGACTGGGATTACAAGTGTGCACCACCACACCTGGCTATATTATTATATTTATATAGGTACTAGGGATTGAACCCAGGGGTGTTCTACCTCTGAGCTATACTACTAGCCCTTATTTTTTTTTAATTTTGAAATAGGGTCTCTTGAAGTTGGCGAGACTGGCCTCAAAACTGTGATCCTCCTATCCCAGCCCCCCAAATCAATATATATATATATATATAATTTATTTATTTCTGGTACTGAGGATAGAACCCAGGTGCATTCTACCTTTGAGATACACCTCCAGACCTATATTTTTATTCTTTATTTTGAAACAAGGTCTCACTAAGTTACAGAGGGCCTCACCAAGTAGCTTAGGCTGTCTGTGAGCTGCAATCCACCTTTTACAGCTTCCCAAGTACTGGGATTACAAGTATGCACCACCATGCCCAGCTCTGCTTTGTTCAGTTTTATGCTGGTTTCTTTCTTTTGTCAAGATGCTGTTTTCATGGTGATAGAGATTGAGTGTCAGCAGGACTGAGATGTGCTGCTTCCCTCGGTTGCCATTCTCAACATAAAAAGTAAAAAAGAGCTGGGCTTGATGGTGCATGTTTGTCATCCTAGTACTTGGGAGGCTGAGACAGGAGGATCACAGGTTCACAGTCAGCTTCAACTACTTTGGCCCTCCACAACTTTGTGAGACTTTGTTTTAAAAAAATAAAAAATAGGTCTGGGGTTGAAGCTTGGAGGTAGCATGCGCCTCGGTTCAATCCCCAGTACAAAAGAAAGAAAGAGAAAGAAAGGAAGGAAGAAAGAAAGAAAGAAAGAGGAAGGAAAGAAAGAAAGAGAAAGAAAGAAAGAAAGAAAGAGCTGTAGGGATCCAAGTGTGGTGGTGTGCACTTGTAATTCCAGTACTTGGGAGACTGAGACAAGAGGATCACAGGTTTGAGGACAGCTGCAGCAAGTAGTGAGTGCGACACTCAGCAACCTAGTGAGACCCTGTTTCAAGATAAAAATAAAATAGAGCTGGGATATAACTTGGAGGTAGAATGCCCCTGGTTCAGTCCTTAGTAAAACACACACACACTACTACTACTACTACTACTACTACTACTACTACTACTACTACTTGGGGCATTATTAACCCCACCCCCAGAAGCTTTTGCTACTATCCTATATTAGAGGTCAGATGTTTGTATTCTATTTGTTTTAATTTTTCAAAAATTGAAATCCTTGCCGGGCGTGGTGGTGCACGCTTGTAATCCCCCGCTTGGGAGGCGGAGACAGGAGGATTTCGCAGGTTCGAAGCCAGCCACGTGCGCTGGCTTAGGAGACCCTGTTTCCAAATAAAAATGTAAAAATAGGTCTGGGAGTGTAGCCCGGAGGTAGAAGGGCTTCCAGGAACCCCAGTACCACCACCAAAAAAAAAAAAAAAATTGAAATCCTTTTAAATTTTTTTTTTTTGCAGAACTGGGGTTTTAACCCAGGGGCATTCTACCCCTGAGTTATGCCCCCAACCTTATTTTTATTCTTTATTTTGAAACAGGTTCTCTTTTAGTTGTTGAGGGCCTCATTAAGTAGCTGAGTCCTGGCTGTGAGCCTATATGATTCTCCTGTCTCAGTCTCCCAACTCCTGGGATTACAGGTCTGTGCCACCATGCCTGACTGATTTCTTTTTTCTTTTCATTCATATAAAAATAATGGATATATTTGAAAGTCAAGTGAACTAAGAATTTAGAAAGTGAATACTTTTAGCCTTCATTGCCCTAGTCCCATTCCATATCCCTCACAAGATTTCCACCTGCAGTCATTTAGTGGTAATTTTTATTCCATGTACTCTTTGATAAAAGTGACATCACCCTATAAATAATATTTTTTGTTGGCTTAAGATACTGATTTATGAATCTTTGGATGGCCGGGCGTGGTGACGTACACTTGTAATCCCCACTCTCGGAGGTTGAGACAGGAGGATCACACGGGTTTGAAGTCAGCCTCAGCTACTTAGTGAGGTTCTTAGCAACTTAGTGAGACCCTGTTTCCAAATAAAGTATAACATAGCGAGACTTCCGGGAAGATGGCGACCGAGAAAAGCGGGGCTTAAGAGCCCCGCTAACAACCAATCTCCATTACCACAAAATCAGCGCCTTTCATAGCCAGAAAACACCATCACCAGAGAAACAAAAAAATCACCAGGCTCCAGAGAGAAAGTGAACTGAGAACAGAGCTCAGAGCCACAGAGGAGATACACCAGCCTCACCCCCGAGGACGCGGCAGCAGCGCCATACTGCCGACGGCAGTGGCGATTTCACCGGACGGCTACAGCAAGCCGAGGTGAGCCACTGCGGAACAGCCAGGCGGGATTTCTCGGCGAAGGAACATCTAAAGCTCCCAGTGGCTGAGCTCAGCACACGCTGCAGGGATTCAGAGTGGAAATCAAAACCAAGAAGAAATACGACAGCCTCACGGCCGAGGGCGTGGCAGCGGCGCCATATTGCCACCGGCAGCAGCAGCAGTGAATTCACCAAGTTCAGTACGGCTACATCTGCGTACTCAAGAACAGTGAGTCAAATTGCGGGCCACAGAGGAGAAATCCTAGTACTGTACTCACTGGGACTTGACCCAGTGGGGGAGTGGCGGTGGCAGAGATATCACACCATAGGAGAATGTGCAACCTGGCACCCCCCACAGTCTAAAGCAGCCTCTATCGACTCTCTGGGTCGGAGACTCTGTGATACAACCCAGTAAAGGAGTAGTGGGGTCTGAGATACTACTGACTCGAGATCCAGAACACCTTAAGTGAAGTCATAGTGACCCAAGGGAAGAACCCAGAGAAGGCACAAACTTCCGAAATCATGGGAAAGAGGAATATTACTGGAGCAATGAACGCCCACAACCCCACAACATCAGAACCCGATAAAACAGAAAATCAGAGATTTCTAGAAGATCAAATCAGGAAAATAATTGGAAATAATAGAGCTGTTTTGAAAAGAATTCAGAGAGAGCCAAAAAGAGATAAAGAATGTAATTAATGAAGTAAAGTCCTCAATTCAAAGTACAAACAACCGATTAGACCACATGGAGAATAGAATTTCACTCTTAGAAAATGATCACTCCAAAAATGAACGCATAGTTTCTAATCTAGGAAAAAATATCCAACAGCAGGAATCTGACATTGAAGAAATATGGGCCCATTTTAAGAGAGCTAACCTAAGAATAATTGGAATAGAGGAGGGAAAAGAAAGTGAAACCAAAGGGATCAACAATCTCTTCAAGGAAGTAATAGCAGAAAATTTTCTAAACATAGAGCAAGAGGTCGATACACAGGTCCAGGAAACTTACAGAACCCCCTTTAGAGAGGATTGGAGAAGAGGATCCCCACGCCACATAATTGTCAAAATGACCAATGTGGAAGCCAAGAAGAGACTCTTAAAGGCAACAAAAACAAAGGGCCAAGTGACATGCAGAGGCAAACCAATTAGAATCACTCCAGACTTCCCAAACCAAGTCATGAGAGCCAGAAGGGCTTGGAGTAACATATTCCAAACTCTGAAAGAAAACAACTTCCAGCCAAAAATTTCCTACCCAGCAAAACTTTCTATCAAATTAGATGGAGAAATAAGAAGCTTCCATGACAAACAGAAACTGAAGGAATTTATGTCTTCAAAACCAGCACTAGAGAAAATACCCAAAGAGATTAACTACAAAGAAGAAATAGGTAACACACACCAGAACCAGAGAAACAAGATTTTCCATCCAACAGACAACTAAGATTGGTTATCTGTGGAGATTCATTACTTATGTTAGTCTTTTACCTATCTCTAAATTGTATTGTTTGCCTTTATTGTTAATTTTTAGGATTTCTAGTTGGAATATTAATATAACTTCAGATAAAGTATTTGGAAATATTTTATCCCATTCTATTAGTAACTTTTAACTCTGTTTACATTGTCTTTGGATATACAATATATTTTTTTTATTTTTTAGGGAGTTTGTATACTCTTCTGTTGCCTGTGCCATTGAAATCATATCCAAGAAATCACTGCCAATTTCAATGTTGTGAGGTTTTATGACCCAGATTTTCTCCTAAAAGTTTATAGTCTTAAGATTTATATTTAGGTCTTTTATCTATTTTGAGTTAATATTTATATATGGGATTAGGTAAGGGTCCAATTTTATTCTTTTCCATGTAATTATTATTTTTCAACAATATTTAGTTAAAAGATTAATATTTCCACCACCAAATGTTTGTGGAAACCTTGTCAAAAATAACTTTACAATATAGGGAAGAATTTAACTCTAGGCTTTTATTTAACTCCAATGGTTTATATATCTGCCTTTTGAATAGTACTACACTGTTTCAATTATTGTAGCTTTATATGGTTTGAAATCAGAAAATATATATCTTCTAGCTTTGTTCTTTTTCAAGATCGTTGTGGGTATCTAGAGTCCATATTCCATATTAGGATAGATTTTTTTTCTGAAAAATAAATATATAAATATATGATAGTTTCACCAAAAACAAAAATAGAAAAAAAAATATTCTCTGGTAAGAAAGAAAGTAAAAAGAAATATTGAAATGTTATCTTTAAGTCATCAAAAGCTTGGTATCAGACAAATGAAACTGTTATGTGAGATTATCATTTTTAAGTTTGGATAAATTGCTATAATACTAGATGTCAACCACTAAGCCAAGCATGGGAGGGAGGGATGGGGAGAGAATGGGGTGGGGATTGCGTGGGGGCTGACTGGGTGATGTGTGCATGTATGTCTACAAAAGTTTGTATCCCACTATGATGTATGAATACAGTGCACCAATAAAAAATTTAAAAAAATAGGTCTGGGAGCATATCCCAGAGGTAGAAAGCCCCTGGGCTCCACCCCCAGTACCACCAAAAATAAATAAATAAAAAATAAAAAATATAAATCTTCAGATGAAGAATTGATACATAAAGCAATATTACTGAACATTTAGTTTGTCTTAATTACCATCCTTTAGAACTTTAATTCTCACAGCATTTTGGAACTAGAAAGCTTTTCTAATCATACAAAATGTATTTTCCTAATTTACATACTAATTACAACTTTAATGCCTTTTGTTTATGCTTAAGTTGTAAGCTCGTTTTTCAAAAGGTTTAGTTAAGACTTCTGGGAAGATGGCGACCGAGAAAAGCGGGGCTTAAGAGTCCCGCTAACAACCAATCTCCATTACCACAAAAAGAGCGCCTTTCATAGCCAGAAAACACCATCACCAGAAAAACAAAAAAAACCACCAGGCTCCAGAGAGAAAGCGGACTGAGAACAGAGCTCAGGGCCACAGAGGAGACACACGAGCCCGAGGACGCGGCAGCAGCGCCATACTGCCGGCGGCAGCGGCGAACTCAACGGACGGCTACAGCAAGCCAGGTGAGCCGCTGCGGAACAGCCAGGCGGGATCTTTTGGCGCAGACAGCATTTAAAGCTCCCAGTGGCTGAGCTCAGCACACGCTGCAGGGATTCAGAGAGGAAATCAAAACCAGAGAAGAAAAAATACGCCAGCCTCACGGCCGAGGGCGTGGCAGAGGCGCCATATTGCCACCGGCGGCGGCAGCAGCAGTGAATTCACCGAGTCCAGTACAGCTACATCTGCGTACTCAAGAACAGTGAGTCAAATTGTGGGCCACAGAGGAGAAATCGCAGTATTGGTCCTCCTGGGACTTGACCCAGTGAGGGAGTGGTGGTGGCAGAGATATCACACCATAGGAGAACGTGCAACCTGGCACCCCCCCATAGTTTAAAGCAGCCTCTATCGACTCCCTGGGTCGGAGACTCTGTGATACAACCCAGTAAAGGAGTAGTGGGGTCTGAGATAATACAGACTCGAGATCCAGAGCACCTTAAGTGAAGCCATAGTGACCCAAGGGAAGAACCCAGAGAAGGCACAAACCTCCGAAATCATGGGAAAGAGGAATAACACTGGAGTAATGAATGTGCACAACCCCACAATTTCAGAACCTGATAAAACAGAAAATCAGAGATTTCTAGAAGATCAAATCAGGAAAATAACTGTAGAAATAATAGAGGTGCTTCGAAAAGAACTCAGAGAGAGCCAAAAAGAGATAAAGGATGCAATTAATGAAGTAAAGGCCTCAATTCAAAGCACAAACAACCGATTAGACCACATGGAGAACAGAATCTCGCTCTTAGAAGATGAGCAATCCAAAAATGAACTCATAGTTTCTAATCTAGAAAAAAATATCCAACAGCAGGAATCTGACATTAAAGAAATATGGGCCCATCTTAAGAGAGCTAACCTAAGAATAATTGGAATAGAGGAGGGAAAAGAAAGTGATACCAAAGGGATCAACAATCTCTTCAAGGAAGTAATAGCAGAAAATTTTCCAAATATAGAGCAAGAGGTTGATACACAGATCCAGGAAACTTATAGAACTCCCTTTAGACAGGATCGGAGAAGAGGATCCCCACGCCACATAATTGTCAAAATGACCAATGTGGAAGCCAAGCAGAGAATCTTAAAGGCAACAAAAACAAAGGGCCAACTGACATTCAGAGGCAAACCAATTAGAATCACTCCAGACCTCCCAAACCAAGTCATGAGAGCCAGAAGGGCTTGGAGTAACATATTCCAAACTCTGAAAGAAAACAACTTCCAGCCAAAAATTTCCTACCCAGCAAAACTTTCTATCAAATTAGATGGAGAAATAAGAAGCTTCCATGACAAACAGAAACTGAAGGAATTTATGTCTTCAAAACCAGCGCTAGAGAAAATACTCAAAGAGATTAACTACAAAGAAGAAATAGGTAACACTCACCAGAACCAGAGAAACAAGAGTTTCCATCCAACAGACAACTAAGATTGGTTATCTGTGGAGACTCATTATTTATGTTAGTCTTTTACCTATCTCTAAGTTGTATTGATTGCCTTTATTGTTGTTAATTTTTAGGATTTCTAGTTGGAATATTAATATACCTTCAGATATAGCATTTGGAAATATTTTATCCAATTCTATTAGTAACTGTTAACGCTGTTTACATTGTCTTTGGATATACAATATTTTCTTTTATTTTTTAGGGAGTTTGTATATTCTTCTGTTGCCTGTGCCATTGAAATCATATCCAAGAAATCACTGCCAATTTCAATGTTGTGAGGTTTTATGACCCAGATTTTCTCCTAAAAGTTTATAGTCTTAAGATCTATATTTAGGTCTTTTATCTATTTTGAGTTAATACTTGTATATGGGATTAGGTAAAGGTCCAATTTTATTCTTTTCCATGTAATTATTATTTTTCAACAATATTTAGTTAAAAGATTATTATTTCCACCACCAAATGTTCGTGGAAACCTTGTCAAAAATAACTTGACAATATAGGGAAGAATTTAGCTCTAGGCTTGTATTTAACTCCAATGGTCTATATATCTGCCTTTAGAACAGTACTACACTGTTTCAATTATTGTAGCTTTATATGGTTTGAAATCAGAAAATATATATCTGCTAGCTTTGTTCTTTTTCAAGATCGTTTTGGGTATCTAGAATTCATATTCCATATTAGGATAGATTTTTTTCTGAAAAATAAATATATAAATATATGATAGTTTCACCTAAAAAAACAGAAAAAAATATGCTCTAGTAAGAAAGAAAGCAAAAAGAAATATTGAAATGCTATCTTTAAATCATCAAACACTTGGTATCAGACAAATGAAACTGTTATGTGAAATTATCATTTTTAATTTTGGATAAATTGCTATAATACTAGATGTCAACCACTAAGCCAAGCATGGGAAGGAGGGATGGGGAGAGAATGGGGTGGGGATCGGGTGGGGGCTGACTGGGCGATGTGTGCATGTATGTCTACAAAAGTTTGTATCCCACTATGATGTATGAATACAGTGCACCAATAAAATAAAATTAAAAAAAAAAAACAAAAAAAAAAAAAAAAAAAAAAAAAAAAGGTTTAGTTAATTGCCAGAGAAATGAAACTTATAATTAGAGCATGCCACCACAAGATGATCATGCTTCAAATCTAGGCATGGTAAGGACTATGCTATATAGGAAGGACTAAGCTATATAGATGATGTTTAGCCTGAGATAGATTTTTCTCCCCCATTTTACCATTTTTTATTCCTCCTCTGGTATTTTTTTTCTGCAGCACCCTATATGATGGCTGTCTCGTGTAGAATGAACACACCATAATGTATCTACCTAATTCTCCTTTTATGTCATTTCCGGTTTCTTACTGTTATAGACAGAGCTGTCAGGAATATCTTTGTGAACTTGTGTAGGTATTTCTAGAGGTCAAATTTTGGAAGGAAAAAGTTTGAGTCAAAGGGCCTTTGAAAATCTTGTTAGACGAGACCTTTGAGAAGCCATATAGTGTAGGGTCAAGCACATGGGCTTGGCAGTCAGGCAGATTCCTTGCTCTGTGACTTCCTAGTCAACCTCTGCCATCTTCCTGAGTCTCAGTTTCCTCCTATGTAAATTGTGATGATGATAGGACACCATCATGGACAGGACACTGAGGATTACACAAGATGTAAAATGCTCAGTGCTGGGGCTCACTAAACACGGCAGTGACTCAGTCCCCTCGAGGCTTTCAGGCCACAGGCAGAGAGATGAATGCAGCTGTGAAAACAGCCTGGAAGCAGAGCAGCCTTGTCCTCACACCAGTGACAACTCTCACTCCTGTTTTTTCTCTTCCTGATGCAGTTAGTGCTATGGAAACAGAGGAATCCAGGGGTCTCTGTCTCTATCTTATTTCCCAGGACATGGTGCAGCTTTAGTGGGCATAGGGTGGGGCTCAGGAGAACAGCTTCAGAGGAAACACCTGACCTCAACTTTTCCTGTCTTGTACCTTGGACAGTCCTGCAGGAGAGTCTATTTTAAAGGCTTTTAACAAGGATCTTGTTAAAATGAACTGTTTTAAGGTTGGGCATGGTGGCACTTCCCCATAATCCCAGGAAATCAGGAGGATGAGGTAAGAGAATGCAAGATTGAGGCCATCCTGGGCAATTTAGCGAGACCCTGTCTCAAAATGAAATAAAAAAGGGTAGGGTTGTAGCTCATTTCTGAGTGGTAGAGCACTCCTAGGTTTGATCTTTGATATCAAACACACACACACACACACACACACACACATTATAGCCAGGAGTGGCAGTACATGCCTCTACTTTTAGTAGTTGGGAGTCTGAGACAGGAGGATTGAAGATTTGAGGGCAGCCTCAGCAACTTAGTGAGACTCTCAGCAACCTAGTGATACCTGGTGTGTGTGTGTGGGGGGGAGATACTGGAGATGAAACTCAGGGCCTTCTAACTCCAGGCTATACTCCCAGACCTATTTTATTTCTTATTTGAAAAAAGGTCATGCTAAGTTTCTGAGAGCCTCACTAAGTTGCTGAGGTTGGCTTCAAACCTGTGATTCTCCTGTCTCAGCCTCTCAAGTACTGGGTTTACGAGCATGTACCACCATGCCTGGCTAGCAAAAGGGGTTGGGGGTTTAGCTTGGAGGTAAAATGCCGCTGGGTTCAGTCCTTAGTCACGCGTGTTACACACACACACACACACACACACACACACACACACACACACACACCTGTTACAGGAAGAGGGAAATAGCTCCCCCTCTGTCTGATTTCAGACTCCAGCAATGCTGTGGGTGCCTGAGGCTGCTCTAGGGAGGGCTCCTTGGAGAGAAGGGCAAAGCCAGCCAGGGCTTTAGATCAGCAGAGTACAGGGCCCTAGGCATCCTCAGGGAAGGGAAAGATGGCCCTGCAAAGACAATAGAAGGACATTTTGCTGATACTAATTTTGAAGAGAGCTGTTTGTCCCTCCTCCCCAACCCTCTTTCCATAGTAAAGATAACGAGACAGTAATTTAATTCTATTTACATTTATTGCTACCAAATTGTCTCATTTCATCTCCTCATATTTATACAAAGTTCCTTTCCCAAAGGTAGCTTTTACTAGTTTCTGGTCAGAAAGTTTGTCCACTAAGCAGACAGTCCTAGATGTAGTGGGCATTGCTTGTTCCATACCAGGAAAAGGATACTATGGGATACGTGGGGCATAGACTTGCTACTTGGGTTGAAACTTCCACCAATAGATACTCTCCTACCTTCTGGAGCTCAGGGCATATGAAAACCTTTAGCAAAGCAATGTTGGATTAGTGGAGTCCCCACTGTCAAGCTTAGTGCTTTCTTTGCTTGTAAAGACCTACATAAGTGGTCAACCTGTACTCAGACTTTATTTATTTTCAAAGTACTGGGGATTGAACTTAGGGAAATTCTACCTCCAAGCCACGCCTCCAGCCCTATTTTATTTTAAAACAGGGTATCAACTAAGTTGTGGAGGGTCTCACTAAGTTGCTGAGGCTGGCCACGAACTTGTAATCCTCCTATCTCAGCCCCTCAAGCACTGGGATTACAGGCATGCATCACCACGCCTGGCTGCATGTGGATTCTGAGGGGCAGTTGTGTCTCTGGAAGTCAAGAATGACCCTCTGCTGCTGGCTTTGTGGGAAGTCTCGTTTGACGGGTTCAGGAACAGAAGGAAGCACATACCATAAGAGGTATGAGCATTGTTTGAAGCTGGAGGAAGTTGCAGCTTGGGCCAAGTCACATGGGAAAGTCTGACATGGAAGAGCAGGATAGGCCATTTTATTCGAAGGCCAGAAAACTTCTCTGTCCCTTTTGATAAGTCCCACCTGTGTTCCGGGCCACGGGTAGCAGAAAAGGAGACATTTCAAGCCACAGGATGTTACAAGGCTTTCAGTGACTACACTGCCTAACCCTGACCAGTCCTAAGCCAAAGAGGGGAAGACACCTAGTTCAAGTTTCTGTGCTTTAGCTGCCAAACCTCTAGAGGAGGAAAGGGGGGATGGTACATGACAAT
This sequence comes from Muscardinus avellanarius, assembly GCF_963383645.1. Taxonomy (NCBI): domain Eukaryota; kingdom Metazoa; phylum Chordata; class Mammalia; order Rodentia; family Gliridae; genus Muscardinus; species Muscardinus avellanarius. The sequence goes on from NC_137792.1 coordinate 77,391,241, forward strand.
TTCTTCACACCTTATTTAGGGAATTCTGCATTCACCCATGATCCAGTGAGGTCCTTTGAAACAGCCAGATTACCAAGGGATTTGCAACTGGCCTGAAATACAGACTTGGTACCCTGTCTAGGAGCAGTGCAACAAGGGTGGGTGGTAGGAGGGTGAGGAGGGTTTGGGATCCTTGATGGTGAGGGACATGGTAGGTTTCTCCATGGTGCCCCACTTGCTGTGGCCATGGCTAGGTTTGTGGGCCACATGCTGGTGGAGAGAGGAAGCCAGACAGGTGGGATCTGCCTTCACGCAGCCCCATATGCACTCCAGCTGAGCCTGTAGGGCCCCAGCTGGGCCTTTGCACCTAACCCTCTATGGGAAAGCAGGGCCAGGCTCAGCACTAGTCCTCTGGGCCTGGGATATTATGGGAGGCTGGGCCCATCTCTGTGGCCTTTGCAGCTCAGGCCCAGCCTCGGCCTATGTCACCTGTACTTCAAGGTGCCCCAGCCAGGGAGAGGCTGTGCAGCTGCTCCTCAGGGCCTGCCAGTTCTGCCTCATCACGTCCGCTCTCCGAACCCTCGAAGCAGCCAGAGTCTCGTGGGATGTCCACCTTGGGTTCTGACACTGTGTGCACTCCTGGATCCTGGCTGTTCTCGATGCCCTCTTCTGCCTCCTCGCTGCCAGCTGCTGGGGATGAGGGAGGAAGACAGAAGACGGGGTGCTTGGTCCAAAGCTGGGGGAGGGGTCAAAAGCCCCAGGGAATGCCCTCATAGGGCTAGGGACCCTGGAAAGTCTCTTGCAGGCAGTCACTCCCCCTGGCCTCCTCCACTGCTCTGGACCCTCTTCTCACTGCTTCTAGCTTGGAAGCAGGAAGGAATTGTTTCTAGACTTGCTCTGTAATCGAGAAGCTCAAACTTCATTAGTACTGAGCTGGAGCCAAGCAACTCGGGCTTGAATCCCAGCTCTAGTACCCAGCTTTGAGGTTTTTTATAAAGGCCCTACTTTCTCTGCCAAAAACTCTCCTTTGATCCAAAAGGCAGTGGAGCCCTATCATCCCTCTCACCTTCCCCACAAACTTTCCTTGAAACTGGAATTCAGCTGTGGGAAGATGCCTTCCTGCTGCAGAGGGGTTCCAGGGCAGGGTGTGGTCATGGGGCACAGCTAGGGTGAACCTTTGTTCCCTGGAATGCCAGCTGGCACCTTTCCCCATAGATTTGCTTCCAAAGCCACTCACTGTCATAGTCCAGCAGCAGCTCTGCGGCCGTGAGCAGCTTGGCTCGGTGCTGTGGGTCCATGATGTTTAGCTCATTGAGGTGTGTCTCCCGCAGCTCTTTGAAGTCTTCCAGTGTCTGGTAGCCATTGAGTAGCAGAGTGGACGTGTGCTCCTGAGGACAGAGGTGGGTCACTGATGCTGCTGATAAGCCGCCCCTGCCTAAAACCTACCCCTACCCATAGCTGGTGTCCCCTGGTTCCCATTCTGGGGGGCACCTCCCTTGCTCTTAGATACTAGTGCAGGTCCAAGCTCATACCTCCAGGCCGATGCGCTCCAGCAGCTCATGCAGAGTCTTAGGCTTGGGCCTCTTGCCCTTGCTCTGGTGGCGGCTGGGGCGCACAGGCACCACAGCCTCCTCGGGCAGCACATCCACATAGATGAATTTGAAAGACCCCAGCTTGCCATTAAGCAGGCCCAGCCATGTGCCCACAGGTGGCTTTTCAATGATCTGGATCACATCACCTTTCTGTGGGAAGAGAGCAGCAAGCAGGGGAGGGAAGAGGGGTCCCTTGACCTCCATCATTACTGCCTACCCTGGCTCAGTCCAATTCCTCTGAAGCTTGTTGAGATCTGGAGGGGCCAGGATGCCATCCTTACCTGCAGTTTCAGCGAGTCGTGGTCATAGGGGCTAGGGGTGAAGTCAGTGTGGACTCGTGCCCGACCACAGAAAGGTCCTGTGTACTGGGGGGCAGGCGATTCCTCCCCAAAGTTGCCAGGGCTGCAGAGCTCACTGCCTGCAAGATATGGGGCAAGGAGGAGGCTCACCTTTGTCCCAGAGCAGGCAGGACTGCGCCCCCAAGGTGCCTTGTAGGGAGCCTGCCTGGACATCCCACTGGCAAGCCTCATGCTGCAGGAGAGATTCAGACCCATCCCCTTGGCCACCCCTTGACCTCTGGGACCTTGGATAATGAGGAGTTGAAAACAGAGGAGAAAACAGCTCACAAACTGAAGAACGGGCAAATTGGGAGGATCACCAGAGCCCAATTGGGCCCACACCCCAGTGCCCAGATAAGGAAAGCAGAGGCCAGACAAGCTAAGTGACCAGCTCTAGGACTCTCACCTTCTACTTGGCAGCACTGGGGCCATTAGACTCCAGTTATCTTTGTGCTCATTCCAGTGCTCCATATACCGGGAAGCCACACTATATGCTAATATTTTACTTTCTCTACTTAATAAGGCTTAATGTTCAGTTACAATGTCCAATGCACACTTGGATGGGCCCTTTCTTCCTGGAAGGGCAAGGTAATGAGTATTTTAAATGCCTTTTGTGCCAGGCGTGGTGACGCATGCTTGTAATCCCAATACTTGGGGGGCTGAGACAGGAGGAATGTGGTTCACGGACAGCCTCAACTCCTTAGTAAGGCCCTTTTGCAACTCAGTGAGACCCTGTTTCCAAATAAAATATAAAATAGGTCTGGGAGTATAGCCTGGAGGAAAGCCCCTGGGTTCTACCCCTAGTACCACCAAAAAAAAAAATAGGACTGGGGTGTAGCTTTTAGTGTGGGGGCAGGGAGGTGTCTGAGAAGCCAGATAAAGAGTGGGTCCTGAGAGGCCAGGAGGAGCGCACAGCATCTCCTCCGGGAAGGATTCCTCTTGTCTAGCCTCTGGACTTCTAGAACATGACTAATGATACCCTAAGTTTAGCAACCAAGGTCTGAGGTCCAAGACACTGATTCTTCACAGCCAGAGGTGCTATGCTATACCTCACCCTGGTCTGGGATGTCAACAATTCAGGGGGCTGTAACCTCTACCTCCCCTTGGAAGGGTGAGGACAGGCTGGATCAAGAGAGAAAAGAGTCTCTCCCTCTGCTCGTGGGCCTCCCTGGAGCCTGGAGACTCCTCTGGAGCAGAGCTGAGCTCAAGACTGGGTTACCTTGGGCAAGTCATTTGAGCCTCAGTTTCCATATCAATAAAATGAAGATCATAGTAGGATCATAGATCCCATGAAGCTGTGAAGATGTACTGTGAAGAGGGCTGGGAAAGTTTCTGGCCCCCTCCCATACAGCTAGGCATGTCCCTAACCTAGTCCTTTCCTCCAGATTCCGCAGGTGTCCTCCCATTTCCCCTACTCACTGGTTGAGGCCTGGCGGCTGAGCGCCGGGTGTTCACACTCTTCCTGCTCAGAAAAGGCCAAGGCCATCTTCTCAGGGCCAGGGCTGTCCAGGCTGCAATCTGGAGATGTTGGGGAGGCTGAGCCCTCTTCCAGTGTGTCTCCCTGCAGGGAGGATAGGCAGGAAGCCCTCAGGAGCCTCTCTATGATGCAGACTCCAGCTCTGCCAACTATAGGCAAGTGGCACCCTTTGAGCCCTAGTGTCCTCTTTGATAAAAATGGGAACGCCAGTCCTTGTCTGGCCTATCTCACAGAAAAGGGCCTACTGGGTATCTGGTGAGAGTGCTTTATCAGCTTCAGGTGCTAATGTAATGTGTTAAACACCAAGGTAGCCAAGGGTGGCCTTTTTATGGCTCAGTCAAGTAGATGGTGCTGCTGGAGAGCAAACTACTTCTGCTTGTCATTGCACTTAATCCTCACAGTGAACTTGAAGATAAGTGATATAGTTGACTTGATCCTATAAACTTGTAGGCCTGGCCCCAGAGGGCCCCTCCCTACCTTACTGCATGTAAGTATGGGGCTATTTAACAGCTGGCTCTCTGCGAATAAAAGCCCCATGATTTGCCAGTTTTCGTATCGTAAATTCTCTTCGCTAAGACCAAGGCCACTGTCAGTCTGCGATCATGATGTCACTGGAAAAGCTGTTAGAAGAGATAGCTAGGGTCCAGCATGGTGGCACACGCTTGTGATCCCAGCATTTGGGAGGCTGGGAGGATCACTGTTCACGGCCAGCCTCAGCTACTTAGTGAGGCCCTCTGCGACTCAGTGAGACCCTGTTTCAAAATAAAGAATAAAAGGTGGATGTGGTGGTGCACGCTTGTAATCCCAGCATTCGGGAGGCTGAGAAAGGAGGATCATGGTTCGAGGACAGCCTCAGCTATCTAGTGAGGCCCTTTGCAACTCAGCGAGACCCTGTTTCAAAACAAGGAATAAAAAATAGGGCTGGGGGTGCAGCTTGGAGGTAGAATGCCCCTGGGTTCCATCCCAGTACTGAAAAGAAGAAGAAGAAGAAGAAGAAGAAGAAGAAGAAGAAGAAGAAGAAGAAGAAGAAGAAGAAGAAGAAGAGGAGGAGGAGGAGGAGGAGGAGGAGGAGGAGGAGGAGGAGGAGGAGGAGGAGGAGGAGGAGGAGGAGGAGGAAATAGCTAGGTTATTTCTTGTCTTTTGTATATATATCTATATATATATTTATTGGTGCATTATAGTCTCACATCATAATGTAAATCATAGTGATAGTGACGTACATGCACACAGAATTTTTTGTCTTTTGTGGTACTAGGATAGAATCCAGAGGCATTTTACTGTCGAGCTACACTTCTAGCCCCATTTAATTTACTTTTTTATTTTGAAAGAGTTGCAGAGGCTAAGTTGCTGGGGCCGACTACAAACCTGTGATCCTCCTGTCTCAACCTCCCAAGTACAAATGTGCTCCACCATGCCCAGCTTATCTAGGTTATTTCTGCTACACAGGTTCTATAAGATGCAAATATGAACAACATAGATAAGAGTGACAGGTAGTGGCTGAATTAAGAAATGGTGAATTTCGAAGATTTATGTTATCACTGTTATTTTTAAGAGAATTTATTTAACTCTAAGTTTGTATAATTTGATTTTTTTTATTCTGGAGGGTATTAGAGATTGAACCCAGGGGTGTTCTACCTATTAGATACACTCCCAGCCCCCTTTTCATTTTTATTTATTTATTTATTTTACTTTTTCTTTTTTCTTTTCTTTTTATTTTGGTACTAGGGATGGGATCCAGGGGCATTCTACCTCCGAGCTACACCCCCAGCCCTATTTTTTATTCTTTATTTTTAAACAGGGTCTCACTGATTTGCAAAGGGCCTCAATAAGCAGCTGAGGCTGTCTGCGAACTATGATCCTCCTGTCTCAGCCTCCCAAAATGCTGGGTTTACAAGTGTGTTCTACCACACCTGGCTTCATTTTTTATTTTGAAATAAGGTCTCTCTAAATTACCCAGGCTGGCCTTGAACCTATGAACCTCCTCTCTCAGCCTCCCATGTATCTGGGACTATAGGCATGCTCCACCATGCCTACTTTATATAATTTTATTTCTAATAATGGTTCCATTTAACAACTAGCATGCAACATTTCAGACAATTTGACCAATTGCTCTCATAAAGCAGTTAGAACCAATTCTGACACATGCCACCCTGTGCCTCCCATAAGGGCTACAAGACCATGAGCTTTAAATTACTTGGGCTTGCCGGGCGTGGTGGCGCACGCTTGTAATCCCCGCATTTGGGAGGCTGAGACAGGAGGATTGTGCAGGTTCGAAGCCAGCCTTAGCTGGCTTAAGAGACCCTGTTTCCAAACAAAAAATATAAAATAGGTCTGGGAGTGTAGCCCGGAAATAGAAGGCCCCTGGGTTCCATCCCGAGTACCACCACACACACACACAAAAACCAACTTGGGCTGGAACTTAGTGAGACCCTGTTTCCAAATAAAGAATAAAAAATAGGGCAGGGGGTATAGCTCGGAAGTTGAATGCCCCTAGGTTCCATCCCCAGACCCACAAAAATAAATAAATAAACAAATAAATAAATAAATTACTTGGGCTGTGCCTGCCCCACTGTTGAGCCACCTTCTTCCCTGGGCTGAAGACAGCCTTCTCTATTTTCCCCATGGATGGTCTCATATTTAGTGATCAATGGTTCACCCTACAATCTTTTGACTTTATGATGGTGCCAGAGTGACACATTTCTCAGATACTGCACTTCAAATTTTGAATTTGGATCTTTTCTTAGGCTGGCACTATGCAGTCTGAACCTCTTTGGTGATCTTCCTGTTTTAACCTCCTAAGTACTGGAATTACAGGTGTGTGCAACCATACCCGGATCAATGCAATTTTGACCTAGGATATTTTCAATTTCTGATGGGTTCATCAGGATATAACCCTACCACAAACTGAGTAGCGTCTATATCTTTCTCTATATCCTGCCAGAATTAGGCCTTTCTAATCTCAAGGGCTAGTTCCAAGAAAAGCTAGGAGGTGGATAGCTTTGTTCCAGGCAAACACATTTTCCTCTCAGCTGGCTCCATCCCTCAGGCCTGCCTTTGATGCCTGGACTTTCATCCTTCCTCAGACCTTTCCCCTTTCCCAGATGGTCTCCTGCCCCCTCAGGACTGTCCAGGTATGCTGTTTGTGGCTGATGGTGAGCTCTCCTTCCCACATGATCTTCCTTCTTGTATTGAATTGGGCCTTTGGGGCTGAGAACTGGTGTCCAGGTGGTCACGCTCACCCATTGCCAGAGTGGCCCGGGGCTTCCTGCCCCCACCCTCCCCTGGAGCCCCATGCCTCACCATCTCCTCCGACAAGGCCTTCACCATCATCTTGCCCATCTTCCTGTTCATGGTTCGGGAAATCACTGCTTTCCACTTCTTCCCCAGCTTTTTGCTACTCTTCCCAGCATCCTCTGGGCTGGGGACACCTGAATCATCTTCTGGAATCTGTGACAATCAAAGAAGAGGCCCAGGGATCCTAGTGGCCCTGTTTGGGTCCAGTACTTGGAGTACAAAGAGGCCCTTGGTTTCAGGGCAGAGGCTGTAGGGAGTGGGATCCAGTGGCACCCATTCCCTTTCCCCTTGGCCCCAGCCCCCCACCATTCTCAGCCTGTTAATTTGTAAATGATTTTCTCCTTTCCTTCTTCCTTTCCCCCCACACTTCCCTCCCCCTTTCTTCTTTCTTTCTCATGCTGGGAATTAAACCCAGGGACATTCTACCTCTGAGCTACACCCTCAGATTATTTTATTTTAATTTTTTTGGAAATAAGGTCTTGATAAACTTCTGAGGACTTCACTAAATCGCTGAGGTTGGCTTCAAACCTGCAATCATCCTGTCTCAGCCTCCCAAATACTGGGGTCATAGGCATGTGTCACTATGCCTGGCTCTGCTACTACATAGTTCTAATTGAAAAGAATGCAAAGGGGTGCTTGGGGCCCAGAAGTTTGGTGCTGCAGTGGTGGGCTTTGCCCCAACAATCCAATTAGCTTCTCTTCACCCTCCTGCCTCCCATCCCCATTTTCCCACCAAGGGCTAGAAGCCAGACTCCCCAAGGAGGTTCTGAAACTCACATTATCATCCAGATTAAATTCCTTTTCGCTCACCACAGGAGAGCTGGGTTTGGATTTGGCAAAATCCTTGAAGCTGCTGGAGCGCTGAAGGGAGAGCTAGATGAAGCAGACATGTTTGCAGTCAGTGGTGCTAAAATGGCTGCTGAGGACACATCTGTTCTCCCTTCCCAACATACTCTAGGGTTGGGTAGAACCACGTGTTCGAGGTCCCAGGGCTAATGAGGTCTTTAGGTAGCTAGATAGAAAAGAACAGTTTAGGCGAGACTGGGAGAGTCCTGAGGGAAAGTGAAGCCCGGCTCAAGAATGGAAACTCGGAACTCCCTGCCTCATGCAGCAGCGTAGCAGTTAGAGAACCTTGGCTAGAGGACAGCAGGGACATCAGGAAGCAGGGCGGGGTGTGTGTGTCCAGGGGTTCAATGGTGCAAAAAATCTCACAGATGCATTAAGGTGTGAAAAGAGACAGTGACCTTCCCAAATGCATATGCATGAGGGGAAAATTTTCCAGACAGAGTAAAACTTCATGTGGGAGACTCACTGTTGCTTTTCCGCTCCAGAAAGTGGTCCATTCCAGACCCTTTTATTGGAATGTGCCCCTTTTGTTCTATGCTGTTTTCAACTCTGGGAAGTAGCTCTAATCCCATTCTTGCTCTGGAATGTAACTCCTTTTATTATGGCCTTCTCTTAAACTGTACCTCCACTTCCCTAAATAAACCTCTTATACTCCCTTATGTGTGCCTTCTGTTTGAAATCTTTCTCTTGGCTCAGCATGGTGGTGCAAATATATAATCCCAGTACTTGGGAGGCTGAGACAGGAGGATTCCAGATTTGACAGCTTAAGTAAGTAGTGAGATTCTCAGCAACTTAGTGAAACCCTATTTCAAAATAAAAAATAAGATATGGTGGGGGGCATATCTTGGAGGTAGAATGCCCCTGGATTCAATCCCCAGTACCACAGCACCCCCAGAAAATCTTTTTCTCAGCAAAAGCAAGAATCAAGGAAGAGAAAAAATGTCTTATAAGCATTTATTTCTAAGAGGGATTATTACTCTATAACAAGTTGAAATGCCAAGCTGTTCTTGGAACCCAAAGAACAAGTTCTGGATGTCAGGAGCCTCAGAGCTTCATGAAGCCCCAGATCAAGCTCAGATTTCACCACTCCAGCGGCGTTTCTTCCCAGAACCCTGGAATGAAGGGCTGAATGCATCAGCACATATGAAAACCTCACATTAGTTAATTGAGAGCAGATCCCTCCCTCTCAAACTCTGGCTTAACCTCTGAACCAGAGCCTGGTCACAGTGCCAGGGGCCTCTGGCCCAATAAACTTCTGTCTCAGAAAGAGCCAAGCAATACTGCCAACAAGACCTGGTATTGCACTTTCTGAGAAATCACAGTAGAAGCTTACTTAAGCTGTCTATAGATTTGGAACACAAATGATTTGGTCTAATTTAGTTAGAGCAAGCCATTTTCTCTGTATTCATTTTAGCTGCTTTTAATTTTAGCCACAATGTGATGAGCTGGTGATTGTTGACCCTTGTTGGTGTTTGGACTTTCAGGCATGACCTATTGTTTGTATTGATGAGGCTATTTTCAGGAAATAATCTTTTTTTTTTAAACTGTAGGCACATGTACATGCTAAGATAGCAGCCAGAAACCAAGAAAAGGCAGGTAAGGGGGGCAGGCCATAGACACAAGAAATTGAGGCTGAGCCTGTGTATCAAGATAAACAGTCAAGACCAGAAGATATATACAGAAACCAGGGTTCACAGATGGCCAGTCAGATACAGTGGGGTAGACTACAGACACCGAAGATAAGGGCTTGAGGAACCAATGCCCCAGACTCACACAGTGCTGAAGGTTTCATACCCTCTTTCCTGTTGAAGGAGGGTATATGTGTCCAGTGGCAAGCCCTCAGAGCAGAGGTGATATCACCTGCCCTCCCCCACCAAAAAAAATTGGTCCTAACTCTCAGGGATGCAGTTTAGCAGTCTGGTCACCCCCACCCCCCTTGGTGGATCTTGATTGAAGCTAAGGCAGCAACTGGGGGTTATGGAGCACATATTTTTAGAGGCAGTTGACCAGAAACTAGGTCAGCTGTCAGGTCAAGTTGACAGTAGCAGTATCAGGGCCTTGCAGGTGGGGTGTCTGCAGTCTCAGTCAGAAAGCCTCCTCCGTTCTACTTTGGGACCCGGGAAAGGAGGCTGTGAGTGGGTGTGGAGAAAGGAAAGAGTGACCGTGGGGTGACCGCTCTGGTTCCCATGCATCTACTCCATCCTCCTTCCTTGCTTTTCCCTCCCATTATTCTTGCCTCCTTTCTCCCTTTTTCCCCTCTTGCCTCCACATTCCATTTATTTCCTCCTCTTGTATGGTAGGATGCAGCTGCCTGAATAACTTCCTCCTCTCATTGCTCGGAAAAGAGGGAACAGAGAAAGGGTGGGCACTGGCCTGGCCCAGGCCCAAGGAGAGCAGGCCAGACTACTATTTATAGGCTGATGTAGCTTATGGCCTTCCCTCCAACTCCCCTTAGTTTGATCTGCAGACTAGGAGGCTGAGAGTTGCCCCTTAAGCCCCAGGAACTGATGAGGCTGGGAATGGAGCAAGAGGGCAAGCATGGGGCCAGAAGTTTGCTTTGTTGGGGGAGAGTAAACTCAGACTCCACTACCCTCTAGTTGGCCTTTGGCTCACAGGCTTTCATGTGAGGATCCCTCTGTTCCAGCTTTAGCCCAAAGCATGAGGAGACCATTCTAAGAGGCCATGGAGCCAGTGCTGGGGCTTGGGCTGGCTGGCCCCTTCTCAGCTTGGGGAGATGGAAAGGACTAACATATGTACTTTGGGTGACTAAGAGTGAGGGCAAGCCAGGGTGGCCTTTTTTCAAGTCTCAGAGGCATCCCCAGATATCCTGACTGCCTTTTGGGTGACCCCCATCTAGGGTCCAGTTGGAATCTTTAAGACCATTTGGGTTTTCTGTCATGCCTGCCTTTGAGGTGAGGAATTGCTGAGAGTCGTGTACTTAAGTGAGGTGGTATATATTCCAGTGGCCTTTTTCTTAAGTCTAAGGGGAGCATGTGGTCCTCTTGGAAAGAGTCTATTTCTGGCATCAGACATTGCTGTATTCGACTCTGGAGGTGCCTTACCTAACTTTTTTGAACTTCAGTTTCTTTTCTTTGTTTACTGGGGATTGAACCCAGAGGCATTCTACATCCAAGATATACCTCTGCCCCTTTTATTTTTTATTATCAAACAGGGTCTTGATAAGTTGCTGAAGCTGCTCAAACCTCTGCTCCTCCGGTTTCAGCCTCCCAAAGTACTGGCATTACAGGCGTGTGCCACCACTCCTGACTAACCTCAGTTTCTTCATTGGAATCAGATGGCAAGTTTCCACATCTTGGCTCTGAAGCTATGAAGCTGCCTCCTGCCCCCCAGTACTGGTAATTTAACCCAGGGCCTCATACACACCCAGCCCTCACTCATCAGCTATGTGAGCTGGGTAAGTCACTTAACTTCTCTAGCTTCTTTTCCCTCATCAGGCTGTCATGAGGATGAAATAAGGGAATATATATGCAGTACTAAGAACAGTGGCCCAGCAGTCACTCACTGGATGCCTTTTCTACAACCCACCTCTAGATTCTTACCCTAGACATGTTCCCACCTGGAATACTCTGCCTTTCTCACTGTCAACTGTGGTTTTTCTCCTCCTTCAAATTCCAATTTAATTGGAAACAACTCAAATTCCTATCAAGTGTAGAATGGATAAATTAATTGTGGAAGATTCATAGAACAGTACCCAGCACTGAAGTAATATAACCATCCTCCAACAATTATATCCATAATTGGAGTCTCACCAATACCCTTTTGAGCCATCCCCAAAGAGTGTATATAAATATTCCAATGGCTACACAATGCTCAAAATCCAGTGGGAGCCAGCAACACACACACACACACACACACACACATACACACACACACACACACACACACATGCATACACACACACACACCCACCAAAAAAAAAAAACCAACAAAACTCCAGTAGAACTTATTTGTGCTGCTGGAAGTCAGGGAAATGATGGTTTTTTGGGAAAGTGGCATGCAGCAACAGGCCAGGGCATAACTGAACTTCTAGAAATGTTTTGTTTCCCTTTTTTTTTTTTTTGGCTACTGGGGATTGAGCCCTGGGGCATTCTACCTCTGAGATATACCCCTAGCCCTTTTTTTATTTTTAAAATTTGAAATAGGATTTTTTTTTGGTGTGTGTGTGTGTGGTACTGGGGATGGTACTGTTCTACTTCTGGGCTACACTCCCAGACCTATTTTCTATTTTTTTATTTGGAAACAGGGTCTCTTAAGCCAGCGAGGCTGGCTTCGAAACTGCCTGATCCTCCTGTCTCCACCTCCCAAGGGCGGGGATTATAAGTGTGCGTCACCACGCCTGGCTGAAATAGGATTTTAAGTTGCTGAGGGTGGCCTCGAACCTGTGACCCTCCTATCTGAGCTTCCAAAGTACTGGGATTACAAGTGTGCACCATCTCACACAGTTCTGGAAGAGTTTTGTTTTTTGACCTGGGTGCTGCCTACATGGAATGATCACTTTATGGTAACTCTATGAGTGCACTCATTCAATGGTGTAATTAGGATTTATGCGCTTTTCTGTATGGCTATTATAATTCAATAGAAAAGTTTTTCAACTCCAGTTTATATTATTTATTTTTTGTGGCTCAGGGGATGGAACTCAGAGCCTTGTGCATGCTAAGCAAGTGTTCTACTACTGAGTTACATCCCCAGCACTGGTCTTCAGTCTAAAGGCAGCACCACAGCCGGGCGTGGTGGCGCACGCTTGTAATCCCCGCGCTTGGGAGGCAGAGACAGGAGGATTGCGCAGGTTCGAAGCCAGCCTCGCTGGCTTAAGAGACCCTGTTTCCAAATAAAAATATAAAAAATAGGTCTGGGAGTGTAGCCCGGAGGTAGAAGGGCTTCCAGGAACCCCAGTACCACCAAAATCAATTAATCAATCAATCAATCAATAAAATAAAAGGCAGCACCACTACAGGAAGAGCTGCACACTGCCCCCATCAGCCTCCTGTTCCCCTCCTTACTAAGGAGCCTTCTCAGGGTCTCCTAAACCAGCTCTTCAGTGTACCAGTGATAAATTTGTGGTGTGTGTGTGTGTGTGTGTGTGTGTGTGTGTGTGTGTGTAGGGATCTAGTAATGAATGATTAATTACCACCATGTACCTGACACACTGCTACATGCTTCATGAGTTACTGATTGCTGTGGCATCACCGGCTCATGTCACATTTCTGCCTCACAGGGGAGGAAAATGAAATGCAGAAAAATAAAGTGTTCTAGGCAAAGTCCCACAACTGGTAGTGGGAAGAGAAAAGTGGACATTCAAACCCAGGTTCATAGCCAGATGCGGTGGCACACACCTGTAATCCCAGTACTTGACGGGCTGAGACAGGAGGACCGCAGGTTCAAGGGTAGTCTCAGAACTTACTGAGACCCTGTTTTCAAGTAAAAAATAAAATAGGGCTGGGGGTGTAGCTCGGGTTAAATTCCCAGCACCACAAAACCAAACCCAAACCAGGTGTGACACTCTGAAAGTCCTTGCATGGTGCCGCACTTGTGCCACCACAGGGCTCGGACAGTGACTCCCACCCCAAGGCAGAAGTAGATTAAGCACAGTGCTGACAGCAGCTGGTGTTGGAAGGGAGCTGCCTGGAGCAGGTGGGATCATAGTGGGGGAAGGGATCAGGAGGGTTTCTCAGAGGAATTGAACTTGAGCTGGGCTAGAGAGAAGAGACAGGATTTCTCCTGTGGTAGAGGCTGGAAAGGTTTGAACAAAAGTTGAAGCTAGTGATGGGATGGCAGGTGTGGTGTGAGAGCAGAAAAGGTCATGGAAGGCCTTTTGCCAGCCATGCTTAGGAACTTGGACATTATCCCATAGGCAGTGAGGAGCTACAGGTTGACTTTTTTTTTTTATCAAAATGCTTGGAACCACAAGTGTTTCAGATTTTGTTCCAATTTTGAAACATTTGTATGTACATAAAGGGATATCTTGGGATGGGACTCAAGTCTAAACACGAAGTTTACTTATATTTCACATACACCTTATCCCCATAGCTGGAAGGTCACTGTGTAGAATCAGTGCACCTGCACTTTGCCTATGACTTCACATGGGGTCAGGTATGAAATTTTCTATTTATGGTGTCACAGTGCTGTGTTTGAAAAGTTTCAGATTTTGGAGCAGTTCATATATCAGATTTTCAGATTAGAGATGTTCAACCTGTATTAAAAATACAAAGCATGTGCTAGTGGAGGTGTCATTCTGGGGATGTGCTGTGGCAATAGTATGTTGGGATTAGGGGAGAGAGAGGGACAGAAGGAGACTGGCAGAAAGGTAGAACTGAACACTAGACCAGGAGCCTAGATTCCTCTCTGTTTCTCCTGGTGGGAGGTCTGGGGCTGATGAACATTAAGGATGTGGTGCAGAAAGGCCATTTTTAGGGGACAGGAAGTCTGGGACAAACCTCTTTCTACTTCCTGTACTCCAAAACTGGCCTTCGAGTGAAATCAGATCTAAGAACTTGAAGGAGGTGAAAGTCTCCAAAGAGAAGTTAAAGGCTATGTCCCGTGACCCCAGGGCCTCCCGGGTCTTTCATGATACATGGTTAGTGCCATGTCTGGATCCTGCCATCCTCAGGGCCTGTTCCCACCTCTGTTCTGCTGGCCAGAAAGTCACTCATTCCACAGCCCTCTGGGTCCTCCCTGCAGAGTTCTTCCCAGGCAGGCTGAGAATGTTCTGTTCATCAGATTTCTCTAGAGCTTTTGAGATCAGTAGGGGGACAGGAGTGTGGAGAGATAAAAGGGTTGAGTCGGTGAGTGATAAATCTTGGCTTGGATCCCTGATCTGTAGTGCTGTGTGACCTTTGGCAAGTTTCAGCACCTCTCTGAATCTCCAATGCAAAATAGGGATATTGACAATACCTCTATTTTTGGCAACCTCACCAGGTTGCCATGAGGAGTCAGCGAGCTAAGGGATAGGTAAAATGGATGGCACCTCCCTTGGTGGTCACTCTCAGTGCTATTCTCATTTACTCCGTTTACGGGCCGAGACCATGATCTACTCTTTTTGCAGTGTGCTCCCCACCTCTGCCTATGCCTAAGCATGCAGCTTCTCCTGGGCACTTGCACACAGACAACAGAGGACTCTCATGACTCTTGTTCCAGGTGACCCACTCTACCTTGCAAAGTGGCTGATCAAAAGTTATGCCCCTTTTCAGAGAAGAGGAAACTGAGGCCCAAAGGAAGCTAATGAATCTGTTCAAGGTCCTACAGCTAGAAAGTGACAAGATCACAACTTCGCTTTCTTGCCTCCTGTCTGACATGTTCCCCACTTTGTAGAGCCGAGAAGAGAAGCAGGGGTAAGAGAGCGATACCCGCCTGCCTTGCCTTTGTGCCTTCTGCTCTACCACATCACCTCAGAGATGTGCTCACGGCCATCTTGCTGGTAGAGCTATCTCTTCCTTCTGGAAGCTAGGGCATCCTCGAAGTGTGGGGCTCAGAGTGTTGAGGCAAACCCATCTTGGCTCTGAAGGCAGGCATATGCTCTGGCAGGGGAGGGGTGGTATTTGCCTGCCCTATCCTAAAGAACATGGGCCACAGAGCCTTGCTTCTCCAGGAAGAGGCCTGGGAAGCATTCAGAAATCCACTTAACAAACACACAATCTTGGTAACTGAAGCAGAGAAAGAAGAAGGGGACTTCTGGTTTCTGTGTGCCCCTGGGCACCTTCACTAGAGGAGGCACTATGTTTTGGTGTCAAAGTGTCAGCTTTTTCTCAGCCTTTTTCCTCTGCTCAGTGGCCCTGTGGTTTGGGGCCTAGCAGTTCTGTAGAGCAGTCTATTTCCCCATCCCCATCCAGCAGAGAACAAGGAGAAGTGGGCCCACTGGTTCTGGAGGGGCAGCCAATGGTAGGACTGCTGGGCCTAGTGCCCCACAAGGTTTGGAAAAGGATGATTGGACCCATGTGGAGATTTGTGAATCTCCCCCATCCCCCTCTCACCACCACTGCAACCTTAGAGAAGCAGCTGGGGTGGGGAGAATACAGCCGGAAGTGGTAGTCACCCAGGACCGGAGAGATGAGACAGGATGCACACTCTAGTGCCCTGAGGCTTAGTCCTTCAGCCGCCTCAACCTCTACTTGTGAACTGTTCCCCTGACAAAGGGCTCCCCCATAGTGCACCTGGGCTGAGCACTAGGGAAAACTATAGGGCACAATGAAGGCTTCTTGGCCTGGGCCCCTCAGACTTGATTCGGGCCTGCTTTGGAATGGTCCTAGAGTTTCACTATAATGGGCAGGGTGTACCTGCTCATTGCCTGGGAGAATCCTACAACTGAAACAAATACATCCGATCAGAGAAACATAGATCTGGCAGAGCCTTTGAATCTTCCAGTCCAGCCTTTCCCTTAGGAAGATGAATACCACAGCGACCCATGACAGCTGTTTTCCTTCCTGGCCTTCAAAATACCCCCTCCCCCGCTGAATTCCTTCTCAACTCTCAGTCCCCCTCACCATCCAACAGCTTTTCTCATTCCTCACAATGTTCCTCAAACCCAGGAAGAATCTCTATAGCCTTCTGATGATCCCCAGTATAATTTGGGCGGCCCCATTCTCAGTGGCTGGGGAGCTGCCACAGAGCGGAGTATCTTGGAGGGCTTGAGGTCAGGGTCTGAGCTCAAGCCGGAGGGTGGGGACCCTGAGAACACTTTGGCTAGGTGGCCTAGTGGGGCCCTTTGTGTGAGATGGCTCCTGAGAAGCCACACTTGGGCAGAAGTGGTGGCAGAAGCAGCACAAGGGAGAGAGAATGAAATCTGGTTTTTGGATTCAACTTGAGCATTGTACTTTATAATTCCTAAATTCTGGTTTAACATTCTGGCCCCTAAGTTTAGTTCTTTATTCCACCATGGTAGGGTTGGATTGTAAAACTCTGATTTCTAAGGGTATCCTGTAGCTCTACTGCTCCAGTTTTGAAAGTCTCTTCTATACATCTGTTACTCTAGTAGCTTCAGATCCCTGTTCCTTTGCCCGCTGGGAGAATGGTCTTCACCTACAAGCTCAATGTGTGGCCTTTGACTCTTCCCACTTCTAAAAGCCCTGGAGGCGTGGGTGCAGAGAGCAAGGGAGGGGAGGAAGAAGCGAGTTTCCAAAAATGCTCCTCACCTTTTTCTTCTGAGTGGGATCTTTCTCGCTGGCATTGGAGGGCTTGCGGCGCAACATGGTCCTTCACCC
Organism: Muscardinus avellanarius; assembly: GCF_963383645.1. NCBI lineage: Eukaryota > Metazoa > Chordata > Mammalia > Rodentia > Gliridae > Muscardinus > Muscardinus avellanarius. The sequence continues at coordinate 77,407,982 of NC_137792.1, forward strand.
TCTTGGGACACCTCCCCTGCTCTCCTAGGTTTCAAGGTACACAGGCCTCTTGCTCAGCCTCTCGGGCACTGTCCAGGGGATACAGCATGGACCGTTGCCGCTGGCTGCCACTCTTAGCAGTGTGGGGGTGCGGACCATGGATACCAGCGGTACAGCATACAGGAAGCCCTGACACGTGACCTGCTCTTACAGCAATCGTAGCCCCTGCCGGCCCCTGGGGAGGAAGGAAGTCCCAGCTTCAGTCCCCAGAGACACTGATGCAGACAGCTCTTGGACTAAACAACTGGAGAAAAGCCCCTATCCTGCTGTCTCATGTCAATCATTTCCAGTACTTCAGCTCTACCTTTCCCCAAGTGGCAACAAATTTGACATTATGTGGCCTACGCAAGCCTTATACACATTGACCAGGATCCAGAAAGCAGAAGATGGACTATTTCTGCCTGTTGGTCAATGCTACGAGTCAAATTGTACCTTTAAGGCCATCAGTGCCATCACTACCACCACAATCACCACTGTGGCCATCACCACTGCTATTCTCACTTCTCTTGGTAGCCATCACCAGCAAGCCATCATCCTTAGAACTGTCACCCTACAGCCGTCATCCCTTCAGGCATCCTAACTCCCACCAGTACACATACAGCCATCATTACTGCAGCCATAACCTCTAAAGTCATTGACTCTGTTGCCTCTACCACCTTTCCAGCCATCATCCTTTCAACTGTCACCCTCATAGACATTACAGCCAGTTACTCCCATGATGCACTCATCCCTACAACCATCAGCAGCTTCCTACAGCTATGACCCTCACAACCATAATGCTAACAGTCATCTACAATGCCATCAGCACACTGACGGCCATCAGCATTACACTTGTTCCTACAGTCAACACTCAGTCATCACCCAGATATTTATCACTATCATGGCTGAAAAGCATTTGCAGGCAACATCACACCACCTGTAAATATCCTAGTCAACTGGCATTTATAGAGTGCCTGTGCACTACGCTCACTTTGTGGATTATCTGTGTTAGAATTTTAATAACCTCAATAACTTCTTCTTACTACAAAAGCAATTGGTAAAGCAGGTATGGGGGCACATATCTGCAATTCCAGTATTTGGGAGGCTGAGATTGGAGGATCTCAGAGGTTTGAGACCATCCTCAGCAATTTCGTGAGGCTCTCAACAACTTGGTGAGACCCTGTTTCAAAACGGAAAATAAAAAAAGACTGGTGGTGTGGCTCAGAGGTAGAATGTGCCTGGGTTCAATCCTTGACAGCATAGACACACCAAAAAAGTGATTGGTATTCATCATATACAATTCATTAAACACAGATAAGTACAAATAAAAATTATCCACAAGCTGGGTGTGATGGTGCACACCTGTAATTTCAGTATGTGGGAGGCTGAGATAGGAGGATCACAAATTCGAAGCTGGCCTCAGCAACTGAGCATGATCCTCATCAAATTAGTGAGACCCTGTTTCAAAATAAAAAATAAAAAGGACGGGGGTATAGTTCAGAGTTAGAATGTTCCTGGGTTCAATCTTCAGTACCCAAGACAAAAACAAAACCAAAAAAACCCAAACCAAAATATTCTCCACACTTGTCTTCCATACTGTATGAGTGAATACCCTTTTCTGTTTTAAGCATCTATCTTTTTCTCTATCTATACTGCTTTTTTCTTCTTACAAAAACAATACTGCACGGAACAGAGGGTCATTGTTTAGGGGAGATGGGGAAGAAAAGGGAAGGAGAGATCACAAAGGCTACTGGAAATCTTTTGGGGGTGATGGATATGTTCACTATCTTGATTTTGGTAATAGCTTTATTGTACACTTTAAGACTGGGTAGTTTACTGAAAGTCATTTGTATCTCAATAAAGCTGTTTTTAATTTTTAAAATAAAACATATAGTTCACAAACTACTTTGATACTTATTTTTCATGTGGAACACATTAAATTTTCTCATACTAGGAAATGTTCTTCAACTATGTGATTTGTAATGCTTGACAAGCCACTCATTGTGTTACTTCTTCAGCGATTATGTCACCAGGCCCCTGCTGATCAAGTTGGACTGGTTTGGAGTTATTTTTGTGTGTGTGGTACTTGGGGTAGAACCCAGGGACTTTTCTACCTCTGGGCTATACTTCCAAACCTATTTCATAATTTATTTGGAAACAGGGTCTCATTAAGTTGCTGAGAGCCTCACTAAGTAGCTGAGGCTGGCTTCGAACCTGTGCAATCCTCAGCCTCCCAAGCGCTGGGATTACAAGTGTGCGCCATTACGCCCAGCACTGGACTGGTTTAATATGCTTTTTTTTTTTTTTTTTTTTTTTTTTACTATTCACTGAACATCCTTAAGATAAATGTTCATTCATGTCCATGATTTTTTTGTGTGTAGGTCTGGGGATGGAACCCTGGGGCATTTGACCTCTGAGCTACATCCCCTGTCCTATTTATTTACTATTTTTTTATTTTTTATTTATTTTTGGTGGTCCTGGGGGTGGAACCCAGAGGCTTTCTACCTCCGGGCTATACTCCCAGACCTTTTTTATATTTTATTTGGAAACAGGGTCTCACTAGGTTGCTGAGAGCCTCACTAAGTAGCTGAGGCTGGCTTCAAACCCGTGCGATCCTCCTGTCTCAGCCTCCCAAGCGCGGGGATTACAAGCGTGCGCCACCACGCCCGGCTTATTCTTTATTTTGAAACAGGGTCTCACTAAGTTGTAGAGGGCCTCACTAAGTAGCTGAGGCTGTCTGTGAACCGCAGTCCTCCAGTCTCAGCCTTCTGAATGCTGGGATTACAAGCGTGCATCACCATGCCCATCATTCATGTCCATGATATTTTTTTAAGAATAAATGTACAAAAAGGGAATTGCTTGGGATAACATGTATGTATTTTATTTTATTTTTCAGAGACAAAGATAGAGGTTTATTTACTAAAGTGGGGAATACACTTTCAAGGAGAACGGAGGCCATCTCAAGAGGAAAAGAGCCATGGATGCACTTAAAAATATTTAAAGATGCTTTATTCAAACTCTGAAGATAAGAAAAGGGAAACAAACTCACTGAGGAAGACAAAGCCTAATATTCATCTCCAATGAGAAGTTTACTATAGGGATGTCTTCCTACTGATTTTTGACCTGCTTCCAAGTACCAGGGGCCAACTTGGATTCCTAACCTTGGGGACATCATATAGAACAATAAAAATGCGCGCTTTTTTGGTACTAGAGATTGCATCCAGAGGCATTCTACCTCTGAGCTACACCCCCAGCCCGATTTTATTTCTTTTTTTTTCATATTTATTTTTAATTGGTGCACTGTATTCATACATCATAGTGGGATACATACTTTTGTAGACATACATGCACACATTGCCCAGTCAGCCCCCACCCGATCCCCACCCCGTTCTCTCCCTATCCCCCCCTCCTATGCTTGGCTTAGTAGTTGACATCTAGTATTATAGCAATTTATCCAAAATTAAAATGATAATCTCACATAACAGTTTCATTTGTCTGATACCAAGCTTTTGATGACTTAAAGATAACATTTCAATATTTCTTTTTGCTTTCTTTCTTACCAGAGAATCTATTTTTTTCTATTTTTTAGGTGAAACTATCATATATTTATATATTTATTTTTCAGAAAAAAAATCTATCCTAATATGGAATATGGACTCTAGGTACCCACAACGATCTTGAAAAAGAACAAAGCTAGAAGATATATATTTTCTGATTTCAAACCATATAAAGCTACAATAATTGAAACAGTGTAGTACTATTCTAAAGGCAGATATATAAACCATTGGAGTTAAATAAAAGCCTAGACCTAAATTCTTCCCTATATTGTCAAGTTATTTTTGACAAGGTTTCCACGAATATTTGGTGGTAGAAATAATAATCTTTTAACTAAATATTGTTGAAAAATAATAATTACATGGAAAAGAATAAAATTGGACCCTTACCTAATCCCATATACAAATATTAACTCAAAATAGATAAAAGACCTAAATATAAATCTTAAGACTATAAACTTTTAGGAGAAAATCTGGGTCATAAAACCTCACAACATTGAAATTGGCAGTGATTTCTTGGTTATGATTTCAATGGCACAGGCAACAGAAGAGTATACAAACTCCCTAAAAAATAAAAAACATATTGTATATCCAAAGACAATGTAAACAGAGTTAACAGTTACTAATAGAATGGGATAAAATATTTCCAAATGCTATATCTGAAGGTATATTAATATTCCAACTAGAAATCCTAAAAATTAACAGCAATAAAGGCAAACAATACCCTTTAGAGATAGGTAAAAGACTAACATAAATAATGAATCTCCACAGATAACCAATCTTAGTTGTCTGTTGGATGGAAAATCTTGTTTCTCTAGTTCTGATGTGTGTTACCTATTTCTTCTTTGTAGTTAATCTCTGAGTATTTTCTCTAGTGCTGGTTTTGAAGACATAAATTCCTTCAGTTTCTGTTTGTCATGGAAGCTTCTTATTTCTCCATCTAATTTGATAGAAAGTTTTGCTGGGTAGGAAATTTTTGGCTGGAAGTTGTTTTCTTTCAAAATTGGGAATATGTTACTCCAAGCCCTTCTGGCTCTCATAACTTGGTTTGGGAAGTCTGGAGTGATTCTAATTGGTTTGCCTCTGAATGTCACTTGGCCCTTTGCTTTTGTTGCCTTTAAGATTCTCTGCTTGGCTTCCACATTGGTCATTTTGACAATTATGTGGCGTGGGGATCCTCTTCTCCGATCCTGTCTAAAGGGAGATCTATAAATTTCCTGGACCTGCGTATCGACCTCTTGCTCTATGTCTGGAAAATTTTCTGCTATTACTTCCTTGAAGAGATTGTTGATCCCTTTGGTTTCACTTTCTTTTCCCTCCTCTATTCCAATTATTCTTAGGTTAGCTCTCTTAAAATGGGCCCATATTTCTTCAATATCAGATTCCTGCTGTCGGATATTTTTTCCTAGATTAGAAACTATGCATTCATTTTTGGAATGATCATCTTCTAAGAGCGAGATTCTGTTCTCCATGTGTTCTAATCGGTTGTCTGTGCTTTGAATTGAGGCCTTTACTTCATTAATTGCATCCTTTATCTCTTTTTGGCTCTCTCTGAGTTCTTTTCGAAGCACCTCTATTATTTCTACAGTTATTTTCCTGATTTGATCTTCTAGAAATCTCTGAATTTCTGTTTTATCGGGTTCTGATGTTGTGGGGTTGTGAGCATTCATTGCTCCAGTATTATTCCTCTTTCCCATGATTTCGGAAGTTTGTGCCTTCTCTGGGTTCTTCCCTTGGGTCACTATGACTTCACTTAAGGTGCTCTGGATCTCGAGTCAGTAGTATCTCAGACCCCACTACTCCTTTACTGGGTTGTATCACAGAGTCTCCGACCCAGAGAGTCGATAGAGGCTGCTTTAGACTGTGGGGGGTGCCAGGTTGCACATTCTCCTATGGTGTGATATTACTGTCACCGCCCCTCTCCCACTGGGTCAAGTCCCAGTGAGTACAGTACTGGGATTTCTCCTCTGTGGCCCGCAATTTGACTCACTGTTCTTGAGTACACAGATGTAGCTGTAGTGAATTTGGTGCTGCTGCCGCCGGTGGCAATATGGCGCCGCTGCTACGCCCTCGGCTGTTGGGCTGGCGTTTTTTTTTCTTGGTTTTGATTTCCACTCTGAATCCCTGCAGCATGTGCTGAACTCAGCCACTGGGAGCTTTAGATGTTCCTTCGCCGAGAAATCCCGCCTGGCTGTTCCGCAGCGGCTCCCCTTGGCTTGCTGTGGCTGTCCCGTGAATTCGCCGGTGCCTCCGGTAGTATGGTGCTGCTGCCGCGTCTGTCGTGTCCTCGGGCGTGAGGATCTCCTCTGTGGCTCTGTTCTCAGTCCGCTTTCTCTCTGGAGCCTGGTGATTTTTTTTGTTTCTCTGGTGATGTTGTTTTCTGGCTTTGAAAGGCGCTGATTTTGTGGTAATGGATATTTGTTGTTAGCGGGGCTCTTAAGCCCCGCTTTTCTCGGTCGCCATCTTCCCGGAAGTCCCGATTTTATTTCTTATTTGGAAATAGGGTCTTACTAGGTTGCTGAGAGCCTTACTAAGTTAATGAGGCTGGCTTCAAACCTGCAATACTCCTATCTTAGCTTCTCAAGTACTCTAATTACAAGCTGGTGTCACCATGTCCGGCTAAAGATGCACCTTTTTAAAAGGCTTTTGAGTCTGTGGTACTTTTGAAATCCTTTAGTGGCCCATCCAGTCTCCAAGATGTTCTCTGATTTCCGCTCCCCACTCTAATCCTCACCATCTTCCATCCATACTTGTGTGTATGGGAATGGGGGGCGGGGGCAGAGGTTAGCTCAGGGAAGGCAAGCCCCTTTTTTCCGGAAACTTAAACTCTATTTCCTTTGACTCTAGCCCACTCAGCTTGCCAGATACACTGGTAAAAAAGATTCTGTGCTCCAGATTGCTTCCTCAATGGCTTGAGTTTTCAAACGTGAAAAACCCTCCCAGGCTTATGGGGGCAAGGTCTCTGTAACTTGCTAAAACTTTGTGGCGCATGCAGAAGCCTGGCAGCCATGTAGGGGACCTAAACATCTGAGCTCTGGAGTTTGAACTGATCAGCCGCTGGAAGGCAGCTCCGCCGTAGTTTGGAGCAGGGGGCATTTGACTGCAGGGAACTCAGGGCACCTGGGGCTCGGGAAGCCAAGCTTCAAGAGAAAAAGTAGCTGACAAAACCTTTTAGGCCTTCGTAGCTGGGGTGCAACCCGGCCTGGCACGCAGGATATGCCCGTTTCCTGTTTGCTCAGCTCGGGTAGCCAGCCGAGCTCACACATTAACCGCGGAGCCTTCAAAGGCAGCCAGCAGACACCGGGCGCTGGGCCACCAGCCCTGGGGAACAGCAAGGGGGAGGTGAGGGCACCTGGGAGAGAAGTAGAGAGTTGGCAGGCCCCAAGACAGAGGGAGAGGGTTTTCAGCCCCTCCTTATTTCTTCTTTAGAGACCTGCACCCTCTGCTCAGCAGCCCATACTCGGGGGTTCTAGGTTCTCCCCCATGCCAACTTGCTTCCCATCAGCCTTTCTTTTCCAGTGGATGGCCCTGGCTTGAGTCCCAGCAGGTCAAGCCCCAGTGAGCTAATGGGCCCTAAACACTTGCTTAATGGGCTCCCCCTTTCCAAACAATATATTTGTGTATTGTTTTTTTAATTTAAATTTTTTTTATTTTTTTAATTGGTGCATTGTAGTCATATATCAATCACATTGGAGTACAAGACTTGAGAGGATATACAAGCACACATCATCCAATTAGCCCTCATCCAGCCCCCATCCCATTCCCTCCCCCTCCCTCAATCCCATTCTTCTTTGGTGATTAACTTTGATACATTTGTTTATGTACCTCCTGCGTTTTAAAGAGGCTCCACCCTCCACTATTCCATACCATCTGATTGGTCACATTAGTAGCTTCACTATAGGGTCCTTTCTATAGCTCAACCTCTTCCTGTTGCTGATTAGGGGAAGTGTCTGATTTATATTTTCTGTGATATTTCTCTGTACATGCCGCATTGCAAGTACGGATACCACTCTTGATGGCCCCAGTAGTGGCCTGGCTACACGGTGGACTGATCCAGACCTTGCTGGCTCAAGCAGCGGCCTTGCCTCATGGGAGGCCCCGATTCTGGTCTCGTTGGCCCCCACACCGGCCTAATCCCTCAGCTGGCTTCTATCCCAGCCTCGGAGGCCGCAGTAGTGGCCTTGCCTCATGGCAGGCTCCGATGCCGGCCATTGGCTCCAGCACCGGCCTAACCCCATCGGCAGGCTCCGATCCCGGCTTTGGAGGCCCCAGCATCGGCCTTGCCTCACGGCAGGCTCCGATGACGGCCTCATTGGCCCCAGCCCCGGTCTAACCCCTCGGCAGTTTCCGATCTGGCCTCGGAGGCCTCAGTAGTAGCTTTGCCTCACAGAAGGCTCTGATGCCGGCTGCTGATCCTGGCACCGGCCTAACCTCTCGGCAGACTTCGATCCTGGCCTCGGAGGCCCCAGCACCGGCCTTGCCTCACAGCAGGCTTTGATGCTGGTCGCTGGCCCCGGCATAGGCCTAACCTCTTGGCAGGTTCCGATCCCAGCCTCAGAGGCCCCAGTTGCGGCCTTGCCTAACGGCAGGCTCTGATGCCGGCCATTGGCCCCGGCACCGGCCTAACCCCTTGGCTGGCTCTTATCCTGGCCTCGGAGGCCCCAGCACCGGCCTTGACTCATGGCAGGCTCCGATCCCGGCCTCAGAGGCTCCAGCATCGGCCTTGCCTCACAGCAGGCTCCGATGCCGGCCTCGCTGGCCCCAGCACCAGCCTAACCCCTCGGCAGGCTCCAATCCCAGCCATGGAGGCCCCAGTACCGGCCTTGCCTCACGGCAGGCTCCGGTGCCAGCCTCACTGGCCCCAGCACCGGCCTAACCCCTCATCAGGCTCCGATCACTGTCTCTGGGGTTATTATTTTAAAGGTTCCAGGTGTAATGTATCAGATCTCTGCCTCCCCTGAGTACTGGCCACTGCCATTGCCACTGCCTCCACCATTTCAAATCCTTCCCAGGCTCTTTTTCCACTCTGAATGTTGTCCAGTGTTCCTAAGCATGCGTGACGGTAGCATTCAACATTTGGTGTAATTTCTCCAAAAAATAAAGTTGGTAGGATCTGGTTTCTGTTTCTCCTGAATACAAGACTCCACCGCCATCATGGAGACCGCTTTCAACACTTCCTTTCTCCTTGGTCTCTGCTAAACTCTCTCCTTACAGGTAATGTCCAAGATTCTTAACAATATAGAGAAACAGCAGTCCTCCTTCACGGGGAATTTTTCTATAAGTTCCAGTGCATTTAGATAAGTGTTGTCTGCATCTCCAGTGTCCTGGCATCCGCAACGGCTTTCTTAACTCCTCTCCGATATTTTTCTTTTTCTTTTTCTTTTCCTTTCTTTTTTTTTTTATAAGAGAAGACAGTATATGTAGTTTGAGGAGGTAGTGGGATCAGGCACTCAGTAGCACTGTGACCCGGTCTGTTTCCCCATAGGTCCAGAGTGCTCCGCACTACTCTGCCTGGGGCCCAGAGTCTTGCGACCCGGGCCCCGGCTTGTGTGCCCCGTGTGACCCCCGCCCAGGACCCAGGGTACTGGGTCCAGTTTCTCCAGGGGTCTGGCGTACTTACGCGCAGTTCGGCCCGGGACCCAGAGTCCCGCGACCCGGGCCCCGGCTTGCGTGCCCCGCGCGACCCCTGCTCGGTACCCAGTGTCTTACTGTGCCCGGTTTCTCCAGGGGTCTGGCGTGCTATGCCCGTTCTGGCCCGGGGCCCAGAGTCCCACGACCCGGGCCCCGCTTGCCCTGCGTGACCCCCACCCGGGACCCAGGGTACTGGGCCCGGTTTCTCCAGGGGTCTGGCATGTTACGCGCATTCTGGCCCAGGGGCTGTATTTTTTTTTTTATACATTTTTATAGGTCCCGTTCCAGGTACACAGAGAGAAGTGATCTGGATCAGTAAGTTCAGGTGAACAAGGCCATCTTAAACTTCATAATGGGCTGGCAGACAGGACCTAGGAGTTTGCTTTGGGCACAGCCTTGTGTACTTTGAAGAGGTGCAAATAAATAGATGTCACAGTTGCTAGTGCCTGGGAGCTGATATCTGAGAGCTTGCTTTGATCCAACACTTGTTCTTTAATAAGCACTACGTTGGGCACTTCACAAACATTCTTTAATTCCACCACAATCCTCTGAGGTAGGTTGTTTAAACTGGAATGAATTTCACAAAAATATGCTGAGAAGTATAAATGTTGGGCAGGAGAATCTTGATTTTAGTGGCAATATTATAGGATGTGTGTACATTCATGTGGGGGTCCCACTGAAACCTAGATCAGTCTGAACTTTCAGAGTAGACACTGGATTGTCAGGAACTGTAAAAAATACCAAAGGTTAGCTGGGTGTGATGGCACATGTTTGTAATCCTGGTACATAGGAGGCTGGAGGCTGAGACAGGAGGATCACAGGTTCAAGGCCAGCCTCAGCAACTTGTGAGGCCCTCTACAACTTAGTGAGACCCTGTTTCAAAATAAAGAATAAAGAAGGGCTGGAGGTGTAACTTGGAGACAGAATGCCCCTGAGTTCAACACACACACACACACACACACACACACACACACACACACATAAACAAAACAAAGCCAAGGTTGTGGTAGGTTGCATTCATCCACCAGCATGCCCCTGGGACTCTTATTAGGTAGATGAACATGGGTGGATATTTGGGACAGGTAGGATCTAGGCACATCTAAAAGTATCCCTCACTCCCTGCATGGGTACATATAGTAAGTATTTAGGTATTGAGGGGTACCTATATTTGAAAAAACTTCTAGAAAGATTGACTCCCTGCACATTCTAATTGAGACTTATAATGCATGACAGGCAGTGAGTTTTATAGCAACCTACCAAGTCAAGCACTGTTGTCTCCATTTGCCAGGGAAGAAGCTGAGGCACAAAGGGGTTAAGGAAATTACCCCAAGACTAAACAGCTAGTAAAGGCTGGGAGCTGAGTTTTAAATGCAGGTCAGGTCGCTGGCGTGGTGGCGCACGCTTGTAATCCACGCGCTTGGGAAGCAGAGACAGGAGGATTGTGCAGGTTAGAAGGCAGCCTTGATGGCTTAAGAGACCCTGTTTCCAAATAAAATATAAAATAGGTCTGGGAGTGTAGCCCGGATCCCGGAGGTAGAAGGGTTCCATCCCCAGTACCACCCAAAAAAAAAAAAAATGCACGTTGGATCTTGGCCCAGAGCTCATGCTATTTACCACCAGGCTAAAGTAGCTCTGATGCAGAGTTTTTGATCAGGGAAGTGAGAATCATGAGGCCCTCTGTCACAGCCTTCTCTTTCTTTTTTCTTCCTTCTTCCCTTCTTTCTTTTCTTCTTTCTTTCCTTCTTTTTTGTGGTACTGGAGATTGAACCCAGGGACCTTCTACCTCTGAGCTACATCCAGCCCTTTTTATTTTTTGTTTTGAAACAGGTTGCTGAAAGTCTCACTATGTTGCTGAGGCTGGCATTGAAACTCTGATCCTCCTGTGTCAGCCTCTCAAGTATGTAGCCTTATCTTGATGCCTTCTGTTGGGTCAGGTGCTGCATTAAATGCTATGGGGCCACTTTGAAGCAGGCCCAGAGGGGAGTGAACAGGCTCAGGAGGGCATCTGGAAGTTTCATCATTTTCACAACAGCTGCAGTAGCTATGGCTGATTATGTGGGGTAATGTATAGGGAGGTCCTTGTCAGTATGTGAGGCACTAAACACCTGTTGAATTTGCCCTGGAGAATTGGGTGAGGAATTTGAAGCAAGTTGACTTCCAACAGGTATCACATAGAGAAGGGGGATATGGATGTGTGTACATGTCTGGGAATGATGGGAGGGGGAGTGAAAAAATGGAAGGTTTGGAAAGCTCATTCCAAGGAAGAAATTCTGGCTATTCAGATATATAGCCAGAATGTAGGATAAAAGAAATAAGTTGTAGAAAGGAGACAGGAAGGAAAAGTAAAATATAATTTTAATATAAGAACCCAAACCAGGTCTCTTTCCCAGGCTTGAATCACTCAAATTAGGCATGGTGGCACACACTTGTAATCCTACTTGGGAGGCTGAGACAGGAGGATTGCGCAGGTTCGAAGCCAGCCTCAGCTACTGAGTGAGGCTCTCAGCAACTTAGTGAGACCCTGTTTCCAAATAAAATATAAAATATGTCGGAGATGTAGCCCGGAGGTAAAAAGCCCCTGGGTTCCATCCCTGGTACCACCAAAGAAAAAAAAAATTCTGGGAAATCTCTAGATCCTAGAGTTAACTGAAAGAAACTATAATTGCCCTGTGCATTATTTTGAGAAACCTGTAAATTAGGATACTCTCCAGCTTATCAATGAAGACCCCAATCAGCCTGAGGACCCTAAAATTGACCAGGCCACCAAACCACCAGAAACTACCTCGGGGACATTCAGATTGAGATCATCCTCACATACCTCCTCTAGCCCACCCTTGATGAAAGCCCCCTATAAGAAAAGAGCCTGAACTCTCCAATATGCCTTCATCATCCTGAGGTGGCCTGCATATTCTCTCTCTTCTTTCTCTCTCTCTCTCTCTCTCTCTCTCTCTCTCTCTCTCTCTCTCTCTCTCTCTCTCTCTCTCTTTGCCTTGTGGCAATGGGGATGGAACCCAGGGACATTCTACCTCTGAGGAACACTCTCAGCCCTATTCTTTATTCTTTATTTTGAAACAGGGTCTCACTGAGTTGCAGAGGGCCTCACTAAGTAGCTGAGGCTGTCCTCAAACCACAATCCTCCTGTCTCAGCCTCTCAAATGCTGGGATTACAAGTGTGCACTACCATGCCTGGCTCTGCATTCTCTCTTGAATATATATTTATTTCTTTTTCCACAAATAAACCTCTGTCCATGTCTCTGACTGGTGTATGCTGAAATTCCTTTCCATCTAGTTAGGCAAGGACCCTGTCCATCCTAAGTTCCTGAGCTGAGGAGTCAATTGGTTGCCAAATATTCAGCCCTGATAAGAGATGATATTACTGTCTCTAGAGATGGCCAAGCAGAGACCATATAGCTGCTTGAAAATACACAGATATTATTTTGTTCTTCTTTATGGCTGAATAGAATTCCATTGTGTGTATTTCCCACAGTTTTGCTATCCATTCATCTGTTGATGGTGGTCTGGGTTGGTTCCATATTTTGGCTATTACAAATTGCGCTGCTATGAACATGGGAGGGAGGAAGGGAAAATGGGGGCGGGGGGAAAGGGCACCAAATATAGTTTAAATGTATACTATTTATGTTCAATAAAAAATTTGTTAAAAAAAAGAAAATACACAGATATTTTCAAGATGAGGCCAACTTTAGCAGCCCAGCCCATTAGCAGATTTCATAGTGGTCATCTTAGGGAGGGAGGGTAGAAGGGGTGAAATTGCAGGGAAGAAGGAGGGCAGACAAGGGCAGTGAGACAAAGGGTGGCAGACACGTGTACACATAGTAACTTGGTAACTTAGACTTTGTTCAAAATAATGAACAAAAAATAGGGCTGGTAGTATAGCACAGAGGTAGAATGCCTCTGGATTCAATCCCCAGTATTGCAAAAAATAAAAATAAAAAACGAAACCATAACTATCTACCATCTACCAGTTTGTTTGTGTGTGTGTTTTTGCGTGTTCATACACACATATATTAACTTACCTAACATGCCCTTTTCTGTTCTGAGAAGGATATGAAGCATCAATGAGCTTTCAGAACACTTAGTTTTCAGCTTAGGGACCCTGGGGAGCCCTTGGGAGGGGAAGACAGTCATCTCTGGAGCTTTGAACTTATGATTAAGTCTTCGTTTAAAAACAACATCTGCAGGCAGCTGTGGTAATTGCATTTAGAAGAGGAGGCTGGACTCAGGTGCTCAGATATACCCAGGCTGCCCTGGAGGAGCTTTCTACTAGGCACCAGAGGGGCTGGGTTGGGTGGGTTCTGCCTAGGACTGTGTCCTAGGGTCATAAGGACAAAGGTGTCTGAGCAGTGTGCCTTTCACTCTAGGAGGAAAGTTGTCTGGAGTTCTTGAAAAGAGGAGCAGAAGAATACCTCCCAGAAAAGGGGGAAGAAAGAACAGGATTCGAGTGTTCTATGATTGCTATGACCTGGAGCAAGTGGCATCACCTGCAATGAGCCTTAGAGGAGACAGTCACACGGTAATGGAGGCATCAAATGTGGGTATGGGGT